>NC_143580.1:97588366-98223382 GCF_048544385.1 Mastigoproctus giganteus
AGAAGAAAACTATAAGGCTTTCACGCTTTTTGCTCAAAATCGCTTCGCCAGGCAAAGAGCACTTCCACCACCCTGAAACAAACTTCAGACTTTGGACCACCGATGGACATAAAGAACACAACTGGCCATTGACGACCAGCTGAGTGACTACAGGACTTGAACACAAGTGCTGGGGACAACCTACAGCAACGAAAAGACAACTGAGCCCTAAATGGATGCGACCAAACACTGGGACCTAGATGTAGCTGGCCTGTCAGGTGCAGGTAACGCATCCTGGCCTCTGCTGAGACTAAGTGCACCACCTGGAGAGTCAAAGTAAACGACTTAGATTGCAGCCTTGCTGCCAACTAGCCAAATGGCGACCCAGATCCGACACCTTTCTGGGCCTGCTTTATCTCCTTTTTCCGGCGGGGGAACACCCGCCAGGAAAAGGAGATAAAGCAGGCCCGGAATGTCCCCTCCGCTCCTCCTCCCCCTGCAAAGCCCACTTTCCCTCTGGTGTGGCATGGGCATGCCCACTGAACATTTGGGGGCCACCCTCTCTATCGGTCCCTTTCTTCTTTTTCTGTCCTCCAGCCTTCCTTCTTCTCACCAAAATCTGTCTACCATCACAGCGCACAGCCCCACATGTGAAAATTGTAACTACACCAAAATTGCTTTCCCGACCCTTTTCGACCAAAAATAAAACTCATCCAGCGTACAATCCCTTCTAGCTCTTAAGGCAAAAATCTGTATGACCAAACAAAAGCACCAACAGCGATTAAAGCAATGTCTTTTTTTTTATAGGTCCTAGCCACTGAAATCTGAGGAAAGTAGGTGGCAGGACCTGCCAGAGTACTGATTCCTTACTGGTAACACCTGGCTAGCCTCCACGTGGCGTGATATGGGCAACGTCGGGTCCCATCAGGGGTCCGATGGCCAATAAGCCAAATGAACAATGGGCACAACGGACTACACTATACACAATCCAAACACTTTAAATCTCTGGCTTGTCACTCGATACAGAGAACACCGCGGAGATGGGAGAAATCCCAGGAGCCGCTAGACCCTCAACATACCTAATACCAAAATACCTCCCCTAAACGTTTGTACCAATATTTTTGAGACACCCTGTATAGTGTGGAATTCGTTCGGAAAGAATCGCTTGCAGACCTCAGGCATCTCAAATATTTCTGGCAATTTTCGGAGGGTTACTGAAAGGAAAGAGTACAAATCCAAGAAGACAATGTTCAAGGTGGCCATGAAAACGGCCAAAATCTTTAGCCCAACACAATCACATGGAGAACCATGTGATTTCCCAAGCTATAAGAAAGTACAAACTACAAAGGTTATGCGCCACTACTCATATATTCTTATTTTTCAGTTCAACACATCGAATTATTCGGCCGTCGCAACCACGTTGTACTATCTCTTGGACCACAAACAGTTCCTCCAAAAATTCGGCCACACATGATTAGCCCCAATACACACATTCCTAGTTCCCAAAAGAGGCAATGCAAAGGACAGTAGCATGTTTGCCATTCAATAAAATTGTCTGTGTCAAAATAAATCACAGAAACTGGGATTTTTGGTTCCTCTGGTTTTTGTGCACAGTTTTGCAGTGACTACAGAATATGGGAATCTCGCTTTTGGGTCCATGTTTATTGAGAAAGGTGTACAAACAAACACGGCAGCGATGCACTTCAGAGCAGGTTTTGTTTGTCCTATGACTGTCCAAGCATTCACTGCCTTTGAAATATTTGTTGAGCATCGCACATGAGAAGGTGGCTCTCACTATGATGTGTGTGGGCCTGCACTGATCTCATTAATGTGGATAAGTGTGGCTCGAAAAACAGTTTATTTCTAAAACCCTTCAAACAGCCTGGCCGATAATAATGGCCATGGAGCAGGCCCTTTAGAGAGTGCACCAAATCATAATGCACATCATGATGGAGAAGGAACATCTATTTAGCAGCCTTGGGCCCCTGATAAATCGGTTCAAAACTGCCCTAGTTTTGATACATTCGACGGATATAGCTACAATTTGAAAATTAGGGGTGAGGGCGCGCAGAAACTTCTCCGCTTCTACCAGACCACAAGATCCAAGACCCACTCCTGCAGCCTCGTGGAAATATATAGCCCTGGTAATTTGCATACTACATGCATCCTCTAGCACTTGCCATCGTCCTGGTGGGATGAAATGCCAATAGTTAGCACACGGGCTGGACATAGACTATCGACATTCTTGATCTGAATGACACATCTTTTTTTTCAGAAAATCGTTCAAATGCAAGACATCCCTGCAATTTAAAATTGCAGATTTTTTAGCATTTTCAACGTACTTTCTGTATGTGTGCAGTAACCTTAACAGCAGTAACCTTAGCTTTCGCCTTAACAGACCTTTATTAATTTTTACATTCGGAATAAAATCGAATTGTCTCGATATGTGAGCGCAATATTCGAAAATATAGAGTTTACAGTTAATGCGAACAAGACAGCGAAACGTCGAGATTTAAAAATAAAAACACCCTGTTTGTTTGCAATATAAACACATAAGCGCATGTGCTGTTTAGTGAAATAAAGGCTAAAAATAGAATTTTTAGCCTTTATTTCACTAAACAGCACATGCTTGTTTGTTGTTATGTTTTGTTGTTTGGTTTTTAGGAGCATTAGCAACTAAGGCCATATTGCTCGGAGGATATGCGGTGGTCATTCCCTTGACCTTTCCGCATCCTCCGTATTTGGTGGTGACGGGCTCGAACCCCGGTCTAATCAAGAAGCGTGTGCTACGCACTGCTGCTCCTTCCCACCTGGCTACGGAGGCGGCTCTACACAGCACATGCGCTAGTGTTGTTAATTGAAAAATGTCAATTTTGTTCATATTATATTACGAAAATATGCATATCCCGTATACATAGGAAAATGTCAATTTTTTTTCAAAAGGACTACGAAAAATATGTATGGTTCCACATTTTGAACCAATCAGAAAATGTATTCATATGTCTTGGCTATAAAAACACGTGATGTTGTTCAGTTCATACATACAGGAAGTGCCCTCTGTACCCAAAGGGATGTCAACCTCAGGACACTCTTCCAACCGAAAATGAGTCAAAATGATCGCTTGCGATATTCAAGTGAGTTTAGATGGGCAAGGGAAATTAACAATAAAAGAAATTGCTGTTCCTAGCAATTCAGGGACGTATTTTGCAGTGAATCGACCAGTTTGTCTGTGGTGATATTTGCCTTTTAAAATTCGAACGCAGATTAAAAGGTTACAGAAGCACATTCGCAAAATTCCTTTGTGTGCTTGTGAATTAGCACAAGGTGATATTTGTGCATGGCTATGGGTAAAAACAAACATTGATCGTATTTTTGTTAAAGGGCAAAAAAAAAAAATATTGAAAAACTTTACATTGCTGCCCTTTACATATATGACTGATCCGAACTGTTAACCAATCAGAACCTCCATTTTGATATGGTCATGTGCGCATTTCGTCACTCGAGACGCTAATATGCAACTCGGATTTCACAGCAGCTCTGGTCGTGACTTGTCAAGCCATTTCAGTCTCAGTTGTTGAGTGTGCAGTCGAACTAAAATGGCAAGTGCAAGTTACAACGTGCCCAACATAAGGAAAAAGAATGTAGTGATCTATCAACATCTCGGACGTCACTTCAGTTAACTATTACGCTCATTCGTTTCCCCTCCCATTACTACTTCTGCCGTCGATTTGCTGGGTGAAAAACCCCCTCCAAAAAAAAAAAAACATGCTGCCTGAGACTGACTGATTCAGCCATGTTGTGAAAAAGACCTTAAAAATTCCTATCTGAAAGTATTTCTACTAATTTTTCTGTAAAGTGTAACTTATAATTTAGTATGGTTCGATTCATCATTGTGAGCTGAACAAGAGGATACGTCATTCAAATACTGGATTTACGCAGGTAATGTGGACATGTGTTTATGTAAGGGGCGGCTCCTAAAACGTCAGTTCAACTCCGCCTCGTATCTCTGTGAAGAACAGTATCACTACAAATGGGCCAGATATGTGTGTGACGTCGGTTTGTGTGTGTTCTGTTGTTCTGTTCTGGCCACTTGGCTACCCAGAAGCATCAATCACTTGGACAGATGATTCTGGGTACTCGTTCACACCACGGGAAGGTGGGCCAGTTCCAGTAGATGGGACACCTATGGTCTCAGAGCATGAGACAAAAAAAAAAAAATCCTTCTCTGGGGCCCACTCAAAAAAAAAAAAAAAAAAAAAAGAAAAGAAACCCGAAAGGAAGAGAAAGAAAAGAATAAAAATAATTAACTAAGATAACAAAAAAATAATAATAAAAAATAAATAAGAAAAATAATAATAAAATAAAAATAAAATAAAATAAATAAATAAATGTATATACTAAGTATATATATATTGGTTTCAGCATATATATGCAAACATACACATATATATATATATACCAAAAAGTGAAAAGGGAAGAACCAAGGGGGGGGGGAAGAGAGAGATAAAGAAAAGAGTAGATCTTCCGGTTGTGCAACCAGTAAGAACGGCAGCATAAAAACACTTCGGTGCCTCCAGCCAGATGGATTTGATCAACCTCGTATCACTGGAATCATACTTTTCCTTAGTTCAAATACTTCTTTAGCAAATACCTGGAGCATCTGAAACTTACTACAGTCTCTTAAAAATATAGCTTCTTCTCCTGAAGCTATACTCTCAAGAATTTCACGTATCGCTGTCCTGGCATTGTCATATATTCGACAATCATATAGTATGTGGTGCCAGCCTTCCCTGGCCCCGCAAAAACAAAGGTCTGTGTTACTTAATCCTAATGCATATAATTTCTCATTCATTGACCCGTGCCCTGTTAACAAAAATGACGACTGTAAACTAGGTGTAAACCAATTGCGAACCTTTTTATCATTCAGAAAAGTCACGTTCGTGATAAACAAGTTGGTCACTCTTGCAGTAGGTATGGTATCCCATCTTGTCTGCCATAAATTGATTATTTCATTCATACATCTTTTCTTTTCGCCTCTACAGTCAGAGCGAATATTTATCTCTATACCAAAAAGTTCTGTAGGAATTTCCCTCTTAATACGGTAGCAAAAACCACGATACAACAAATGTAGATCCAAGAGTAGCGCTCCGGCCAACACCTACAGCGCGGCAGTGGACACCGTTCTGCACACTCTAAAAATACCAAGAAGCATGATGCGCTGTATGGAATTTAGTTTAGCCCGAAACGTAGCTATTTTAACTCTATGGAACCAGGCTCCTGCAGCATACGTAGTTATAGGAAGGAATACTGCCTTGTAATATAGAAACAGTGTTTTATGTGATAGGCCCCAGTGAGACTTTGAAATTCTAATGATAGCACCAGAAAATTTCCTGATTTTATTGCTTAAATATAATAAGTGCTGGTGAAATGATAACTTACTGTCCACAATAATTCCCAGGTATTTGGTATCAAGGACCATAGGTAACTGTACACCATTCAACTTGATCTGAGGAGGTCGATTTATATCTAAAGCTGTTTTAAATAACATCATTTTAGTTTTGTAAGGACTAATAGCAAGCTTAAAGCTTTGAGCCCATAAATTTAAGCCTGTCAGCACACTACTAGCTCTCTGTTCTAATAGTGAGCGAGATCATCCTGCAATTATAATTGTCAGATCATCTGCAAATGCCAGCACTTTACAATTAGGGAATGTGCGAACCAACCAATTCTGTAAGACTAGGCTCCAAATAAGGGATCCCAAGACGGAGCCTTGAGGCACCCTCTCACAACCTGTTTTCTTAGCTCAAAGTGCTTGGACTTCACTAGCACATATCTATTTGAAAAGTAACTATTGAAAAGCATATATAATTCCTTGGAACAATCAGCGTTTCTTAACAGAGCCATCGCTGCCTCCCACCAAACTGTATCAAATGCCCCTTCGAAATCAACGTAGATTGCTAATTCATATTTGGATGTAGAATTCTCAATATGCGTTCGAAATGCCACTAGACAATCTTCACAGGATTTCCCAGGAGTGAACCCATATTGCTGAGTCGATATCATATCCTGCTGCACTAGCAGGTCGGTTACCCGTAATGCCATTAACCTTTCAAGGATTTTACCAAGGTTTGCCAAAAGAGCGATAGGGCGATATGATTTAGGTTCAGTTAGTGGCTTCCCAGGTTTTCTAAATAACTTCAATAATGCAATCTTCCACTGCGTTGGAAACAGCCCTTCTGTTAGACATTTGTTAAACATTAATAAAATTATATTAGGTAACGACTTATAGAACCTCGTTATAAATATATTCTCGACTAAATCAATTCCAGGACATTTTGTGAGATTAAGCTTCTTCAAAACTCTTGTAAGTTCTTCCATTGTAAACTCCGCAGTATTTTCTCTAGCTACATAGAGCCGATTATCTCTACGTATGCCAGTTTGATACTCAGTATCTTCCTGAGGATCGTCAGTTGGAAATAACTTACTTAAAATTATCTCAACGGAGTCCTTCCAACCAATAGTCTCACTGATATCCGTGGTTACTGTATTAAACACTTCCATACCTGAATTTGTGACGTGACAGATAATATATTATTTGTATTTTAGATGAAAATAGGGAGTTCTTTGAGCTGGGCACATTAATTACGAACAACAAGAACTTTCAGGATATATCGCTGTCGAGATAAACCCCTTGAATTCACCACGCGTAAACCGTCTACGTAGATAGTCAACTAAGAAGTAAGATGAGCACTCCAAATAATCTTAAGTCAATGCCGCAAGCAATAATTGTCAAACAATGTACCACCCCACAGTTGGCACAATAATCTCTTAATCACTGAGAACACTGTAAGTACTAGAAAGTTTAAAAGTGCACGAAAGTTTTAAAGGTAGCAGGGGAATTTCAGAACTATACAGAATTGCATACTAAGTCCACATTATGGATCAACAAGAAATCTTTCCGGGTCAATTAAACTGTAAAATTTGTGGCGATAATAAAGAAACGAAAAATGTATTAAATGCCTCGGGATGATCTGCAATTCTTGTACCAAGACAAACCTTACTTCAGATGCGATCTCAACAGAAACCCGAAAACGGGTCACTGATAGTGGTGTCACACTAGAGCTAGAGAGAATCCTGTTTATTTGCGATTAGTGTAAAGAAAATGCGCCAGATGAAGCTCGCATTCAAGAAGTACGAAATAAACACTCTGAAACTCTAACGGAAATTGATGCCGATACTCCTGAGAGTGAGCACGCGTTAGAAATAGCTTCCAAAATGAATGAAGAAACAAATGAATCGCTGGATGATAATAATAATAATTTTACACAATTTCCCCTGAGCACTCAAGATTACTTAGATCTAGAGTCCTATCCGGCCTCTGACAATCAGGAAATCAGTTCTCTGAATAAATGCACGCAAATTGAAAGTTTAAGCAATGCTGAGAGTAGTCATGCACCGCTAATACCAAGTACTGATTTTCAGAACACAAGAAAAGCCCCTGAACAACTTTCAGCAGATATAGAAAGTATAGCTTTCAATCTGAAGAACGTTCAAGAAAATCTAGCGGTTTTGATTGACGAAAACCAAATACTTCGAGCGCAAAATACAGAAATCTCCCAAGACCTGTTCACCCTCAAGCAATTCATCATGAATCTCCATTTATCAAAACATACGCTGAGACCTGAAAGTAAAGCCTATGGCAAGTACAAACGGGATAACGAATATCATGATTCAGACGCGATCTCAACAGAAACCCGAAAACGGGTCACTGATAGCGGTCACTGTCACACTAGAGCTAGAGAGAATCCTAGTATTTACGTGTTCAAACAGCAAACAGTTCCCAGTGATGATTTCATCAACAAGTGGACATATACCGCAAGCTGAAGAATGTTTTGTCACAGCTGGCTTTCTAAAACTTTTGAAGGATGAAAAATTGTGGCGCTTGCAGACGACCTGACTATGGTTGTTTCTGGGAAATCACGCTCAGACCTTGAAAACAAAGCAAATCTTGTCCTAGCAAATCTCTACTCCTGGACAGTTCTCAACAAGCTTCAAATCAGTACCAGCAAAACAAAAATGATGCTTTTTAAATCAAAGCTTGACCTACGTCGCCCACCACAAATCAAGATCTCCGGAAAACAGCTTCCTATTGTGACACAGGCTAAAGTCCTAGGGGTGATCATTGACCATAAGCTGAGCTTCCTTCCACATCTACAATACCTAGGAGTCAAAACGAAAAGATTTTCAGCTGCAATCATGAGGATCTCCAAGAGCAACTGGGGAATCTCCAACAAAACACTCTCTTTATAAAGCTGTTTTCATCCCCATTGTGACCTACGCAGCAGGAGCGTGGTTTCACCGGGTTCAACGAGTACATATCAAAGTCAAGGTCAACTCCATTCAACGTGCTATGTTCTTGGCCACGCACAGATTATGCCGAACAGTGTCTACAGCTGCCATCCAGGTGATAGCTGGAACTCTGCCGCTTGATCTATTTGTTATCTTCAGAGGGCTTAACTTCAGAATTAAAAAGAAAAACCAACGAAGATACAGGGCCTAGAACTAAATCTCAATACTGACCCCAAAGCAGAAAGAGCTCGCTGTTATAAGGAACTCGTCAACATTTGGCAGTCTAGATGGAACACTTCACACACAGGCTCCGTTACCAGAAAATTCCTCCCTGATGTCACTTTCACAACCCTGAAAACGGTAAAGACCTGGAATCCTCCTACTTGGTTACCGGACATGGGTCCCTCAACGAAAAGTTACATCTACTGGGTTTGCTACCAACAGATCCCTGTTTCTGCGGCAGTTCAGAGAATTGGAAACATCTTCTTTTCGAATGCAGGTTGTACGATGACTTAAGAAGAACCCTGCTGCAGGCTGTGCCAGGTATCTCAGAACAGCAACCAGAGCCTCTACTCCAAACACCTGACAATCTAAAGGCATTCCAATCCTATGCATCCGAAGTCTTTGAGCGCAGGAAGCAGAGCTCATAGTTGTTACTGCACCTAACAATACCTCTTCAGTGACTTAAAGAGTTCTATATTCGCATGCCACCATCTTCTTCATTTTTTTTCTTCTCCACGTGCAGTCTGGAGTTCCCACTCTAGTGCAGCCAGTTTATTTATTCATTCATTTTCAGTTCATTTCATTCATTTATTTATTTATTTTATTTTATTTATTTTTCTCTTCTTTATTTTCTAAATCAAATTATTCTTTTCTTTATTTTTATTAAATTATTATTTTTCTTATTTATTTAATTTGTTCTTCACGCGCTCTGCCTTGAGATCCCACTCTA
This sequence comes from Mastigoproctus giganteus, assembly GCF_048544385.1. NCBI lineage: Eukaryota > Metazoa > Arthropoda > Arachnida > Uropygi > Thelyphonidae > Mastigoproctus > Mastigoproctus giganteus. The sequence continues at coordinate 97,597,647 of NC_143580.1, forward strand.
GCGCAGCCAATTTATTTACTTATTTTATATCTATTTTTTTTTCACGCGCTCTGCTTCGAGTTCCCACTCTAGTGCAGCCAATTTATTTATTTATTTTATTTTATTATTTTTATTTCTATTTTTATTTTTTATTTTATTTTATTATTTTTATTCCTTTTTTTTCTTATTATTATTATATATATATTTTTTTTATTTTTTTTTTCACGCGCTCTGCCTTGAGTTCCCACTCTAGTGCAGCCAATTTATTTAAATTGTTTTTTTCTTCTTCTTCTTCTTATTTCTTTATTTTTTATTATTATTTTTTATCATTATTATTTAATATATATATATTTTTATTAATTAATTTATTATTATTATTTTACTCGTTTTTTCCCCCCCTAACTGCACCACGGGTGGGTTTTTTTTTTTTTTTTTGGGCTCTTCTGTCTTTATCCCCTCTGGAATGGGCCCCCAGAGGAATCTGTTCCACCTTCTGGAAACACTAGGTGGGTCAGAGTCTCTCTTGAGACAGTACGTGTTTTTCTGGGACTGGCCCACCTTCCCGTGGTGTGGACGAGTACCCAGAATCATCTGTCCAGGCGACTGATGCTTCTGGGTAGCCAAGTGGCCAGAACATAACAACAGAACACACACATAATACACACAAACGTACGTCACACACATATCTGGCCCATTTGTAGTGATACTGTTCTTCGCAGAGACACGAGGCGGAGTTGAATAAACGTTCTAAGTGCCGCCCTTACATATAAACATGTCCACATGTCCACATCTCTATAATCCTTGACCTCGATGAAATCAGAATACAGGTTTACACTGTCTACCTCCATCCAGAACATACCCTATAGGTTAGAACTGAACTAGGAGCCTGGGTTACTACCAATCTCCAATTCAACATCCCTACTATTCTCGTAGGGGACTTGAACATGCCCCTGCCAAGGTACTCAACGGCTTGGTCTTCTCTGGAAAACATGTTACATATGCTCGACCTTCATCCTCTTCAAATTCCCCCAACTTGGGGAAATCAGCAGCTCGACCTCATTTTTCACAACATACCTCATGCGGAACTTATCAAACCAACCTTCTTCTTCAAATCAGATCATCAACCGTTAGATTGTGTATTTTATGCCCACTCCGACCTTTCTAATACCTCGGTTGAAGGATGTGGCCCGCTGCATACGAGAAGAGTCTTTTCAAACAAGTTCATAAAGCAAGAAATAATCCTCCATCGCCTCACTACGTATAAATGGAACTGTTTGTTAGAAAAATCAGGACCTGAAGCCGCTTCCATCCTGGCTGAAGAATTATTTCAAATAGCTTGTGTTGGTGCGTCTAAGGAGATTCGGATCTCACATCAGTCTGGTGGTTTAACAACGATATCAAGGTAGTGTTTGTAAGAAACAAAAGGCTTACAAAAATGGCAGAAAACCAGAACCCCTGAAGACTACATCGCTTACAAAAAAGAACGGGCCTGTTTCTTAATGCACAAAAGCCAAGAGTACAACTTTGCTATTTCTAAAAAGCTTAACCAGTCTAAAGGAATCAATAACAACAAGATTACCAACTTCACCATGGACGAAACCTTATTTAGGGAATGGGCGAACAGTACCTTCGGAATCTTTCCAGATCCTAATTTACTGGTAAATTACAAAAATTACATGACTCCATCCGGATCCAATCTTGATATCAGACCTCTACTAACAGAAATCACCATAACGAAAGAAAATGTAATTCAGGCATTAAATAGTCTCCCAAATAAATCCACTTCTGGCCCCGATATGTTCCCCCCCCCTCTTCATCATGAAAGTAAGCAGTCCATTCATCATTGAGGTCTTGCTACACATATTTAGAGAAACCCTACACATTGGAGTTATCCCTGAAATATGAAAACATTACATTGTAAAACCCGTGCACCCAAAACACAGTCAAACACCCAAAAGACAAGAAGGATTTTCGTCCCATCTCTATAAGCTGCAATTTATTAAAATTATTCGAAAAGACTCTGCTGCTAATTCTTGTTATGCATTTTTTCTAGAAAAGACCACCATATTTACACACTGTGATTCCAAAAAGATCAACTGTGACGAATTTAATGGACACCCTATTTCGGATCCAAACGACTCTAAACGCCGAAGAACAGATTGATATAGTATTTTTAGATATTAAAGCTGCTTGCGATAAGGTCTCAATCAATTCCTCGATGACAATACTTGAAAGGCATTTCAGAATACAGGGAGGCCTATTAAAAGTCATCGTTTCCATTCTCAAACAAAGGCATTTGAGAGTTGAACATTCCTTCCAGAACCTTCTGGAAGAACCTTCCAGTCGAACCACGTCATCTACAGAGGAGTCACCCAAGTGGCGCCCTTTCTGCGCTATTTTTTGTTGCTGCTTTGAACCCCTTCCTCTCTACGCATCCTGACTGCAGCTCTTACGCGGATGATATAAAACTCTTCATCTTCGAAACACGGTGACAAATCTGATGCAATCAACGCCCGTGCCACTGCTCTAATAGAAGAATTTGACCATTATTTTGAGAATATTGGTCTATCCATAAATTCGACCAAGTCAGCACAGATGTCTTTCACCAACCTGAAGAAGAAGATGAACTAGACATCTACATCAATGGTATTAGGGTCCGAGAGGTCTCTCATCACACTGATCTAGGGCCAGCCTGGGATGAAGGCCTGACTTCCAAACAGCACTTCGCCAACACTAAAGCAAAAACTCTGCAGCAGTGTGGGCCATAAGACAGGAACTTACTGGAGTAAACAACCAAAAACTGGCCACTCCGTAGCCTAGTGGTCAGGCGCGCGGTGCATAAGTACACGTGCCTTGAGTGACCGGGGTTCAAGCCCGTGACTGCTGAATACGGTGCTGTTTCTTGTAATCTGTCTATCTTGTGAACTCCTCTGACCGTTTGGTCGTCCCGGAGTATAAACAGAAAATTTATTTATTTATTTAAACATATATTGTTCCGATTCCCATGTATGCCTCGACGATCTGGTCCTCTGCTTCCCTCACTAACATCAAAAAATTCATGGGTATCCAGTACTGGAGGATTTTAATGTGGTTGAACCGTATCAATGGCCACCCTTTCACCATCTCGAGATCAATCATATATGCTAACCTTGGTTGCACTTCTTGGAATTAGTTGCTCATTGCAGGAAATCTGCGCAATCTCTGTCAACTCCTCACCGATCGCCTTGAGGCCCAAAATGTTCACAATCTTGTTGTAGTCCCTAGGCTTTCCCGTCCTTTGCAATAGTGCATGGATTCTCCTAAGAGGCTTATTACAGCATTTAACTATGGTTAGAAAATGTTTTCCGTCTAACATCCTCCAAATGTACAACACCCTGAAGATTGATCCCCACAAGTTCTGCGATGAGAAAGCAGATCTGCGAAGATACAGGACATATACCACCACATACAACTGTAGTTTCCTGATTATCTCCTTCAGGATGGAATCTCCCATGAACTCTACTTTGCTGAAGAATTAATTTGTTTTAAATTATAATTTGTTTGTATGTACAGGGTGTCTCAAAAATATTGGTACAAACGTTTAGGGAAGGTAGGCAACATCTAAAGGAATGCGAATCGCATAGGAACCCATAACCGGTAATGTCACCGTAAGTCAGTAAACGGCGCTGTTCATCAGTTCGCTAGAGGCAAAATTTCTGGTTTATTCATTCAAGCAGTAGTCGCCGCACGAAGAGCATGCATCGATATACGAACTGTGAGCTGGCAGACATGCACCTAGTGTATGGATTAGCAGAGGGCAATGGACGAGCCGCTCAACGAATTTATGGAGAACGCTTCCCAGACAGACATGTACAGGATCACCGTTTGTTTGCGCGTGTGCATCAAAATTTGTGCGATTATGGATCATTTAGAGGTAACAGGAGTAGTGCGGGCAGACCACGTTCGACGCGAACTCCCACCATGGAAGGAAGTGTGTTGAATGCCGTCCAGAATAATCCTGCTACCAGCACACGTGCCACTACCTCTGCCTTAGGAGTGTCTCGTTGCAGTGTACAGCGGATCTCTGTCTCCTCTCCTCCCTACCTCCCATACTTCGCCTGGTGGAGCTCGTCTCCACTGACCTCTTTAGGGATGCCTACTCTATCGTCCCTATTCTTCTATCTGTTCCCCCCCCCCCCAGTCAAGGCGTCTCCGTAGCCAGGTGGGAAGGAGCAGCAGTGCATAGCACACGCTTCTTGATTAGACCGGGGTTCGAGCCCGTCACCACCAAATACGGAGGAAGCGGAAAGGTCAAGGGAATGACCACCGCATATTCCCGGAGCAATATGGCCTTAGTTGCTAATGTTCCTAAAAACCAAATAACAAACAAACAAACCCCCCAGTCTTCAGTCTCCCCCCTCTCTCACTAAATCGACCGAGTACACCCTTAACAATGCCGCCAAATTATAATCAACGTCTAAATTCTACCGGTCCGTGTAAATCTCTAAGACAACTAACACTATTGGCTTTTATCTAGCGTATAGCCTCACATGTCTAAATTTAATAACATCAAAATTTTGCCCGACCTATTTAGCCTTTCACACATCTCTTTGGCGTTCAACCCCAACCAGCGATTTCCTAACAGCAATCCCATTAAGCATTAATGTCAAACGCAAATTTTTTTTTTTAATAGGTCTAGCCACTGAAATCCCAGGAAACTAGGTGGCAGGACTTGCCAGAGCAATTTGTTGTGATACTGGATACATCCGGCTAGCCTCCACGTGGCAGGGTATGGGCAACGTCGGGTCCACTAGGGGCCTGGCGGCCAATAAGCCGGATAAACAATGGGCACAACATATCACACTGCACAGACACGGCCCACACACTTTCAAGTCTCTGGCTTGACAGTGTACTGTCCTCGATACAGCGAAACACACGCGGAGATGGGAGAAATCCCAGGTGCCGTCTGACACGAACATACCTTATGCAGTGAACAGGGTGTCTGGCACGACGATTCCTTACACTCCTTTCATCTCCAAAGGGTTCAGTTACTGCTCCCCCAAGATCATCCTGCACGTGTGGCTTTTGCGCAGTGGTTTCTCCAAGAAAGTGTTCAAGACTTGAATTTTCGATCCTATGTTTTGTTCACGGATGAGGCTTATTCACTCGGGAAGGCTTATTCAATCAGTACAATGCTCATGTGTGGGCTCACGACAACCCACACGGTGTGTGCCCCCCATGCGGCCCATCATTGCTTCGCAATAAATATGTGGACAGGTATGGTCGATGACTGCTTAGTCGGCCCATACCTGTTACCATCCCGCATGAACTCCGCTAAATATAGGATCTTTCTTGAACAAGTTCTACCAGGGTTACTTGACGATGTTACTTGGTGAACTGTACAATAAAGATCTTATTTATTTATTTATTTATTTATTTATGTTCCAGCAAATGTGAGACGCAACATTTGGTTTCAACATGACGGGGCGCCTGCCCATTATGGAAAGTGTGTTCCTGACCATTTGAACAGGCGTTTTGGGCGTTGATGGATTGGCCGTGGTGGACCCGTTGCCTGGCCCCCAGGCTCACCTGATTTATCGAGCCTCGATTTCTTTCTGCGGTGGGGGCCCTCAAATCTATCGTGTATGAATCGCCTGTGGAGACGGAAACGGATCTCGTGGCGAGACTCATCTGCGCTGCTGCTACTGTCGAAGAAACTTCAGGTGTGTTCGACCGTGTCCGCCAATCCATGCTGCGTCGGTGTCACGCACGCATCGCGTATCATGGTGGAACCTTCGAGCATCTGTTGTAACATCATGAAATGCATTCATCTCGTACTCCATTGTTAATATTATGTCAAATAAATGTGTTGCCACTAATTACTGTCTTGTGCCCTGCTACTACTTTCCCGTGACGTTTCCGGTTATGGGTTCCTATGCGATTCATATTCATTTAGAATGTTACCTACCTCCCCTAAACGTTTGTACCAATATTTTTGAGACACCCTGTACATGTATTAGTTGTATATGCATATATTAGGATGCGTATGTGTTTATATGTCTCTTCCTTTTGCTTGTGTCACTGTATATATTTGTATATGCTTTATTTGCTCACATTAGATATTATTTGTTGTATTATTTTATAGAAACTAATGTTTATGTATGCGTAATTTATGTACTACTTCTAAGTTGCTCTCTAATGTACAAATGTATAGAGGCACCCTCCTAGCTGAAGACTGTTCAGGGGTGAAGCATATGCAATAAATTGAATATTATTAATAATAATAATAATATATTTATTAATTGGACTTTTGTAGTAGACTATATAAGCAAGTAAATAATAGCCAGAAATACACTAATGCACCTATCTCAGATTAACTACGCGTTAAACATTTTTAATCAATAAAGTCGAGGGGAATGTGGGGGAGTTGAATAACATTCGTTTGGATTCAGGATAAGATTACAGATGGGATGTGTAGTAAATTGTAATAAATCGCAATGTAATTTCATGTGCGAATTAAAGTAACTCATAGAATTACACCCACTAATGACAGTTTATAATCGATCTAACTTTCCCCTTCAATAAAATCAAATCATCCTTGCTATACAAAATATGTTATTTAAAACTTCAAGTACGCTAATCGTGGCAATTAAAGTAGATTACAGTGAGGAGTTTGCTTTCTATTTTTAATTTAAAATACTTTACTTTTTTAACATGCCATGCTCTGAATATGGAGACAATCTGTCATTTAATAATAAATATTTACTATTAAAGCCAGAAATATGCAAATTTTAAGTAAATATTTACTTGGGAAAAGCATGCTGTTCGTGCGATGTTTTCTACCGCATATGTGTGTGTGTGTGTGTGTGTGTGTGCGCGCGCGAATCACACTCCTGCATCAGTTACGTGAATGGTTTCGCTGACACTGCAAAGAGGTTACATCGAATTTAATTACGCCAGTCGCCCTAACATGTTGTTTCCTATGTTAAAATGTCCGAGTTTCCCGTTATTAATCTTAGGAGACCTTCGTGGATGGTTGCAATAATCTTCGGAAATCTCATATCGTGCCTTCTCTAACGAAAGTTAATAACGCTGACGAACAAGGGATGCTGGTCACTGAGTGGATGAAATCTGGTTGGACATAGAGATGGCCGAATAAGTACCATTGCCTGTTTAACTGTTCACTTCTGTCTCTCAAACCATGCGACGCGAAATGTGTAGACAATTTCTGTGAATAATGGTATTATTTATGATTATCTTTATTAATAATGATGTTATTTACAGAATTATGGTTGAATTTGAGTGCATGTTTTTTTTTATTTAAATTGTTAATCTAATCTCTTTTTTTTCATTGAATCTTGTTACTGTTCCCAAAACAGTAAGAGAACAGTCGTCCCTATTTACGCCCTTTAACTAACCATTCTTCGTCAACTCACTGACTTTGACATTGTCTATTTGTGAATATTTTACTTCACTCTGAGTCTGGAGTAATGGAAGCGTCATAGTGGTTTCGCCACTTGTTCAATTGGAGAGGGCTATTTTCAAATCCGTTGGAGACTGGAGGATTCTTAAGCTTTCGGCCTTTATCGTCTGAATTAAAATGTGGCTAGTGATGGCCTTATATACAGCATGTGAAGATGACGTATAGCTCAACTAACATGCAAATACTTGCCTTGGTGGAGGGGGGGAGGGAAGGGAAAGGAGAGTAACGTTGTAAGTGTCGAAGAGGAATCGATGAGTAAAAGGGAGAAGAACTAGGAGGTTCTTGTCTCAGTTTCCCCCAAACCACCTCCCTGGTTTGCCCCAAGACTTCATGCCATAATTTTGCTCACAGGGCATGACTCCCTAAACGCAAAGTTTAGCCAATTACTTCAATCAGAACCACACAGGATCCTGAATGTACCTATGGATCTGATGAAGAGTTGGCTCATTCCCTTTACGACCGCCCCAATTTCCATCCCCACAGATGTACACTTATGACCAAGATTGGATTTATAAACCATTGCTCATCTCGTCGGAGATAAGACTTATTTTCTGTGTTTTTATTTTATGCAAATGAGAATTATCATGTTTATTTAATTCTTTAATTTAGGTTATATGTAAAACTATTTTCACATGTAGTTTTATTTTGAATATTTATATTATATGTGTTTTAAGTTTTACATGTGTATCATTATGAGTGTGAATGTGTATGTTTACACCTGTGTGTTCATGGATGTCGATGTATATCAATATGTACATGAAGATTCATATGTGTGTACACGAATGAGCATACGTGTGAGATTACGTATGCAAATGCGTGAGTATACGAGTAGGTATGTGTATATTTGTGTATGTGAGTTCATTTTTTTTTTGGCTGGTGTAGCATAAGACTCAGGCTTTCTTGCACCATATGGCTAATAATAATAATTATTATTATAATATGAGTGTTTGCTTGTAAAAGTGTATGTATCTGTACAGGTACAAGTGTGCATGAGTGTAAGTATTGATATAGATTAATATGCGTGTTTTGTGGTGGGTGGAAAATGAGTCCATTTAATCTGTAAAAAAAATAAATAATAAAATAATTTTATAAATTGTGAATGGTGCTCTATTCAGGGTACTGTGTTGAATGAGATAAGCATGTGTAAGTGGTGAATGAATGAGAATGTGCTACAGGTGTTAAACGTTGTACTCAAAATATGTATAAAACAATTTAATTATTTAGTTACCTTTTGAAGGACAAATAGTGTAAATGTGAATTATGTAAAGGTAACCCGTATAAACTATACGGTGACTGAGTGAGTGTTTCTAATTATTATTATATATAAAAAATGTGACTGTCTAGGTGGTTGTAATATTTAGTTGCTTCAATCAGTTTGAAGGTGCTTAAGACTTTGAATGGTTTCATCAAGCTCTTTGTTGTTGGGCTTCTTCCTCTTACTCAGATTACGCATTTGAGGAGGCTTAAATTCAAATTGAGGAAAGATGGTTGCAGAATAGATGTGCGAAAATTTGTCTTTAGCCAGAAAATGATTGATTGCTGGAACACAATTCCATCTGACGTAGAGGAAGTTCTAGATTAACTAAATTTAAGGAAGAAGTAGACAAACTTTTGGAGGGAATGAATAGGCAAAATGGGGAGATTTTTTTTTTTCTGGCTGATGCTGTATAAGCTCGTTTTCTTCCATCATATACCACTACTAATGTTAATCTCTACAGAAATTGTAGCAACATTTTGTTACTCTGACTCTCGACATCATCTCACACTGAATTTCTGTATATATCCTGCTGGTTCTTCCAAAGCTGAAGGTAATCCCAGCAAAAAAAAAAAATTCTCTTCCCAGCAAAGTTCACAGGGGAGATTGCATGCCCTCTCCTAGGCCTGACGTATCCGAGTGGTCAGGAGCGTGAGTGTGGTAGTACAAGATCTTCGAGTGGATCAGGATTCGAACCTGTGACTGCTAAATACGATTAACAATTTGTATTGATTGATTTATTGTGAACTCTGGTGGTTGTTCCGGAGTACAAACAAAAGAAGAAATTTTTTTTTTTTTAATTCTCTCTACGTTACCTATGAAATTTTTCTTCCTGAAAATCGAATGAGGGCTGTGTTATTCACTCTGTTCATTTTGATGTGAGCTGTTCCTCCAGTGTCATTAATGAATAAAACTGTCATATTAGGGCCACCAAAAACCGAACTTATATTACGTCCATAAATAGTGGGTGTTCTCTGGTCGATTTGCCTGTTTTGTTGGATGAAAAACTTTGCTGTCTGCCTCTGAGACGGACTTAGCCACTGACAGAAAAGAGTCCATAAAAGTTCCTCGTGTCAATGACAGGATTCGAACTCAAGTCTCTTCGTCAAGTGTAGGGGACACTGTGCTGCCCACACGGACTCATTAATGAACAGTCTTCTGATGGTGCATGCCCGACTACAGCCGAATGTGACACAAAAACAGCGTCACCCTGTGCTATTAATTAGGCAATCGCCTACCAGAAGTTGCAGTGGTTATATTTTTAACATTAATAAGAAATGTAGAGGCAAGCTACAGTTAAATTACACCAAAATGTTGTAACTACAAGATATTTCAGAAGATAACGGAACAATACACAATAAGGTTTAACGATATTTCAGACAATGACTTGTTAGGGGGGGGGGGTTAAGTGGAGAGTTATGTCACCAGTGTGAGGGGGAATGAGAATAAATTAAGATGTGAATGAATTGATGCGGCACTTTTCATCATGTATGTTCTTGGTGACTGGTCCCCCCACAGGTGACACTTGGACCTTCTAATGCGGCACTTGCATTACTCCGTCGCACTTTGGAGAAGTGGGGTGCTCCCAATATTTTGCACCTTCAGTGTAGATTCGGCGTAATGTGTTCGTCTCGTGGTTTTGATTAGCACCAGATCTCATCTCGTATACCCTCAACATAGGAGAGGGGAAAAGAAAAACTCACCTCACCAAATGTTGCAGTTTGGATCTATTTGCATTGTGTAATATTGTGAAACTTAAGAACTTTAGTTCGCCAATATGCAATAACCCTTTTCCATTTTGATCTTATCCAAGTCTGGCGATTACTGATGTGAATAGGAGCTTAGCACGAAGCAAAATTTCAACATAACAAACGTTTATTGAATATATATAAAAAAACATGTACAAATCACTTACATTCTCTTAAAATCTTTATTTTAAATTCTCATTATTGAAACATGATATATGTTAACATAAAGTATAAATGTTTCATTTGTTTATTTTATGCCCCTTTACACACATCTTACACATAACAATCACACACACACACACATCTTACACATAATAAAGCTTTTCTGCTTACCTCTTTTATCTTCTTCTTTGACTCTAGGGGCTGGCTTCTCTACTTGGGCGTTTCCTCCTTGCTTTCTTGCTTCTCAGATTCCGCTCTTCTATACTTCTGCTATGGCACTGGCACTTAGATAACTCTTCTACCGCTCTGTTTACTTCAACATTAACACCAACTACCAAAAAGACCGACTGACGAACTCCTGACAACCACTCTCCCCGGGGCCCGCTAACGACCCATTTTTAAACCAGGAGCAGCTCTCTATGTTTACACAAGTACTCCCTCTCATTGGATGTTCCAAGTCCGGGGTCAGATCCCAAGTGCCTGAACAGCACGTGATGGATAAGGAATTTATCACCCCCATCCTCCAGAAATTTCCATATCCATCGAACCATAGATACATCACAACTCTTTTGCTATAGTGACCACTGTGGCTCTGCGCATCATATACACAATCTTGACCATTTTGGGCAAGCAAGACTGTTACTTAACACCACAGAACACTTACAGAGAGCTCAAGGTATTTGCTGTACACGTGGGAAAACAATTTTTTCCCACTCTACACCCCGCTCTGGTGTCATCCCATACTTGTGAAGCTCTCGCATGTTTATAAGGGAATATAGTTTTTCTTGACCCTTTCCTGACCTTACAACGGAAATCTGTACTGTAAATGAAAACCTAGGCTTATGTGGCACGTACATCTACATTAGCATTAGCATTAGCATTAGTAGAGGCATTTGATGCAAGAAAGCAAGCTTATGCAGCATCAGCCAAAAAAAAAATATATATATATAATAATAATAATAAATAAATAAATAAAAAATAACCACTTCCATTTCACCCCTCTGTTCGTTAGAAATACCTGTCCAGCTGAACCTTAAACTTATTTAGGCTATCAACTTCCACGACAAGGGATGGAACTCTATTCCACCAACCAAACACCCGCTGGCTAAAGGCAAATTGCCTCACGTCTATCCTACATCTGTCTTTTCTCAATTTGAATTAATGCCCTCTCAGGTGATTATTCTGAGCAAGAGGAAGAATCCCATCAGCATTGAGCATGCTCAAACCATTCAAGGTTTGAGCATGCTCAATGCTGACGGGTTTATACACCTCTATCAGATCACCTCGCTGGTGCCCAGACACTGTAATTTGCAAAATTTAAGCCTTTCTTCGTAAGAGCACCCCTTTGTTCCATTCACCAATCTTGTTGCCCTTCTCTGTACTCGTTCCAGCATCTCTACATCCTTCTTGAAATGAGGCCTCCAGACCTGTATACAGTACTCTAGGTGTGGCCTGACCATTGCCTAATACAAGGGAATAATCACCTCCTTATCCCTGCTAGAAAAATTCCTATATATCATCGACAATACACCATGTGCTACTCTTGCAGCCCGTGTGCACTGCTCAGAAAACTTCATATCTGCCTGCACAACCACCCCCAGGTCCCTTTCATTCTCTACCACTGTCAGTGTAGTACCACAGAGTTGATACGTTGCGCTGGGATTGCTGTTTCCCATATGTAGTACTTTACATTTGTCAATGTTAAACTTCATTTGCCACCTCTCAGCCCATCTGCTCAACCTTTCCAGATCCTGTTGCAGTAGCATAGTGTCAGTAGTGTCCTTGACAACCCTGCCAACCTTCATATCGTCTGCAAACTTGGACATTAAGCTGGATATACCATCATCAATATCATTTATAAATACAGAAAACAATAATGGACCCAATACTGAACCCTGAGGGACTCCACTAATAATATTAGTCCACGATGAGCAGTGTCCATTGATTACCACTCTCTGTCTTCTCCCCCTCAACCACCCCTTTATCCATAGCAGCAATTTGCCTCCAATGCCACACTGCTACAATTTGTGCAGCAGTCTTCCGTGTGCAACAGTATCAAAAGCCTTTCCAAGATCCAAGTATATAATATCAAAATAATAATAAATAATAATAAATAAATAAATAATTCCCTGCATCCAGTTCTTTTGTGACTGCATCATAGTATCCAATCAAATTTGTCAAAAAAGACTTCCCCTTAACAAAACCATGCTGTGTCCGAGCTATAACTGAAGTCTTGTCTAGATGATCCTGCAGTGCTTCTTTAAACAGTGCCTCCATTAATTTTACAGGAACAGAAGTTAAATTAACAGGTCTATAATTACTTGTGTCGCCCTTTGTTCCTCCTTTGTGAATTGGGGTCACATTTGCACATCTCCAGTCCATGGGTACTTCCCCTGAGTCCAAGGAAGCTCTCATAATTATAGCTAAGGGTTTGCTTACTTCCTTTGCTGCCTCCTTTAATATAACTGGATAGATCTCATCCACCCCAGGTGCCTTTCTTGTATTTATCTTCAACAATTTCTCCTCCACTTTACTCTCAGTTATTACAAGATTATCTAGCTTACTGCCAGAGTTGAATACACCTCCGGCATTCCCCTCGCTAAATAACTCCTCATGTGTGAATGTCGATGCAAAATATGATTCATCCCCTTCCTTTTAGAGTTTACATAAGTAAAGAACTCTTTGCTGTTTTTCTTTGCATCCCTTACCAAAGATTTCTCGTAATCTGCCTTCGCCTGCCTAACCTCCTTTGTAACTTGGTAACAGATCAACTTGTATCTATCATAGGCTTCTGTGTCACGTGTTAATTTGTATGCATCCCATGAATTTTCTTCTCTGCCATTTGTCTCATTAGTTCATCTGACATCCACTTAGGCCTAAACCTTGAACAATATTTCTTAGTTGGTATGTAAAGCCTAGTAGCTTCCAAGATAAGTTCTTTGAATGCTTCCCATTTTGAATTTGCTGTTGGTAACATCATCAGTTGGTCCCACTGTATAGAATTTAAATACTGTCTCAGTCAATTGTAGTCGCCTTTACGAAAGCAATAACCCTTCCCTTTACCCCTAATGGTAGTTACCTCTTTGAGTAAATCCCACTTCAGCACACTGTACTCACTGCCACCTAGTGGTTCATTTACCTGCAGATTCTTAATGCATGAAGAATCACTACTGATAATCAGATCAAGAGTATTACTCCCTCTAGTTGCCTTCCGAACATGCTGATGTAGAAAACAATCATCCAATAAATCCACAAAAGCCTTGCTAGTGTGTGAGTGACCAGCCCCCAAATTCCAGTCAATATCTGGGAAAATTAAATCCCCCATTATAAGACTCTCTGATTTACTGGCACACTCTATTTCCCCGTACAGTTACTTATTATACTCATCAGAGTCATTAGGCCTATAGCACACTCCTACTCTCAATTTTGATCTCCCAATGCTTATGTCACACCAAACTGACTCGGCACTGCACTGTCCAGCGATGTCGACTGCCTTCACTTCCTTGGATTTTATGTATTTCTTAACTAATAGCATAACCCCCCCCTCCCTTCCTATCCTATCTATCCTTTCTGTAGACATTGTACTCCCCAAATTCCAGTTCTGCATTCCTTATTTCTGTGTGACACCACGTCTCTGAAATCCCAATATCTGCCTTTCATGTTTTGAGCAATACCTCAAATTTATCAAATTTATTTACTAAACTCCGAGCATTGGTGTACACGCAAGTATACATGCACCTGTTCTTTTTCTTAGCTACCCTAACACAACAAATGTGTTTATTTGTACCCCAATGATTCCCAGCAGTCTCTGTAATATCCTGCATCTTATTTTCCAGGCTGCGGCTCATTCCAATAGAAGCAGTGCAAGATTCACTTTCACCTCTGCCAGTGGCTACTGTTAATCTATTAGTCCTTGTATCTCCCCAATCTAGCAGTTTTCCGACCCACCTAACACTGCCTCGATAGCATCAGCAAACATTCTTGCACCCTTTCTATTTAAGTGTTTCCCATCCCTGTAGAAGCAGTCTCTCCTGTTAACAAGTACAGACCAGGCTGAAAAAATTTCTACCCCTTGAGCCTTGCACAATCTTTCGAGGGCCGAATTGATCGACAGGGCTCTCATCATATACTCCCTCCTATCGTGTCTGGGCAGAATTGCAGACACTTTCAAATTCAACCCTAATTCACGGCTTTTTTTCAACAGTGACCTGTACTTGTTAAGTAATTCCGCCGGTCTCCTACTCTTAATATCATTAATGCCAACGTGTACAACTATATCACCTTTTGTGCCCTTAAAAGATGATATCCGCTTTATAACATCATCAACCTTTGCCCCTGACAGACATACCCTGGTCCTGTTCCACCTATCCTTTTTACAAAGCAAGTTTCCCGTTTCCCTGACAATAGAGTCACCAAGAACTACTAGTTCCTTTGGGACCAGCGCATTCTGGTCCCAAAGGAACTAGTAGTTCTTGGGGGCTGCCGCTGTGTTGCGTGATGACCAAGTGCAAGCTCTGGCATTGGTGTGGGCAGCTGAGAGCTTGATGTGCCCCTCACGTTTAATCTTTCGAGGGCATCCACCCTCGTTCAAGCTCTCATATAGGCCCATAACAATGCTGAGTTGTCGCCTGATTTCCTTACACTCCTTGCATCGCGCACACACAAAGACATCCCACATGGCAGTGTCATGTCCCGTAACTGACTGCTCCACAAACATCAAGCAAGTAGTGCATTTTAATAGGCTGTGATTCAGAGGGCAACTGCACCCCTCAGTTCTCCCCTGAGCCACAGCACTCCCATTAGCTTGAGCCTTTTCTTTGCTGCTCTGGTCTGAGTCATGATTTCGATTTAATTTCAATAAAATTTCAATTTCAGTACAAAATTAAAACCCTAAACTTATGTCCCAACACAGTTATAACGCTATAGTTATGTTTCAGTATCGAGTGTTATCTATGAAATCCCTTTATATAACTTCCGTATCAAGTTAAGTATTAATTATTTATTTTTTACTAATTATTTATGTTATGTAACCCAAGTCGTTATATGTATAGTTAAAGGTAGAATTTAATTGACAATGAAGTTCAACAAGATTAATTATCTGATTAATCGGCAATATTATGTACTATACTATACTATATTAAGCTTATGCTATCTATTTCGAGATATTATATATGGCGTAACAATGGCGGCTATTTACGAACGGTAAACACGTGGATTTGATACCCTTTCCGATACTAAGTAATACCTATAAAATCTCTATCTAAGTTACTTTAATCTAAGTATCGTAAATAGGAATATAAAGCTACTCTAGAAAATAAGTTAATATGCCAATTTAAGCTAATAAAATAGAAAATAAATCAGAAAAAACTTCTCTGTTCCAGGAGCGGCAAAAATGTACGATCGCACAGGCTACCCTCGTTCTCGTACCAAGGCTTCTTCTCTGCTAGTTACGAGTGGGTGGGCCTTTTCTTAAGGTTCTTGATATTTTAACTCTAATTTTGAATAATATTTTCTTGATTCTACTGGTTTCCGTCCTTGTTGATGGAATTAACAGATTATTGATTAAAATACAGGTTCTCAATTAACAATATAGATATCAGCAATAAAGGAAACCAGGATAACATCGGTTTTATCAATTAATAAAGGTTTAATTTAATCAAAAGAGAAAGGTGGGATCTATACCACTCCTCTCTCTCCTCCGGGACAGGATTGATTTGATGGGAAGAAATCCCTGAAACTCAATCCAGGGTATGTTTTGGAAAAAGGACATGATTCCAGAAAATGATCTCTTCCTTTACATTATCAAATTATTTAAGTAACATTGTTGAGTTATTAAAGTTTAGCATGATCATATTAAATTAGTTATTAGACCAATACGAGAAAAGATATTAAAGTTATTAAAATATGAGCGATACAAGGAAAAAATAAAATATTATATAATAAAAGTACACACAGTATTCTTCTTGAAGTAGAATACATCTTCGATATCTTCATCATCCTTCGACAATACCGATTAATTATAGTCATAAGCAATGAGTCCCACACACAAATTGTTCAAATATAAGCTAAAATACAAACTGTCTATATTCTTTACTTTCTTTAGATCACTGCCCTTAACCACATTTGGTTCCGATAATAAAGTCTTTCATCCCACTTGCTTCAGCTTTGATTCTGTATTAGTATTTGCTCTGTTTTATACTAGTCCATGGGCATAGGTCTTTGTTTTCACAAATTACATTCACTGTCTTCAAATTGACTTAGAATGTACAGTTCATGTAAAAAAAAACAAGAATTAGTATATGTTCTTTCAGCATATCTATAAGCAATGAATCATAGGATTACAAAATCCATTTAATGCTAAATAATAGTAACTACTAAATAATACTCAGCTTAAATTTCACAAGGTTAATACATCTCCACACACCACCTTACTTTTTTAAGTCTTTCGATCTAACATAGGTTTCATTAATCTAAATAAATTTTCATATTACTAACAAAAGTCTTCCTAGGCTGTCCCAAGTCCTAATAATTGTAATTCATTTGAACGTTTCTTCTTTTCCTGTGACGGTGAAGTTTAACATCGACGAACTCTTCATCCTTCACATAATCAAAGTCGAAGAAAACACATCACTACTGGTGAAACATCCAACGATTCTAGTAGATCAGAATTGAAGATCTCTGTAACATAAGGTATATAGCATAAAACTGTGGTATGAGTACTATGTGGGTATACCAAGAAAAACACTAGACCATGCCTTATTAGTAGGACCGGTGGTTAAGAAGATCAAGATATTCACAGAATTAAAACGATTACCGATGAAGCGGCAGTCCGTTCTGTCCTAAACGAACACTCCCTGTCACAATATAAGGCTCCTCTTTTTCTATTCTAAGCTATTGATGCTTTTTTCGTCAATGTCGTTTCCACTATAATACATTTGGTATGTGTTGTGTGTTTGACTTGCGTCTTCTGTGTTGATATTTCTACCTCTATGCAATTTCCATAACACAACTCCTAAGGTTATAATGATTAACAATACGGCTGGGTTTCCTAATGTGAAGTAGACTGCTTCCTTTGACCAGTCTCTTCCTAACTGTATGGTCAGTTTCACATAACCCCATGGGTTCCACGCATGACATGATAATAGCCAAAATCTTTAACTTGCACAGATTCAATCGTAAGATAACTACTGAGATCTTTTAGATTGTATTAACCCCTTTTAGTAGAACCATCATAACTAATCCAGCTCAATAAAGCAGGTGGTTTCCCTGCTAGAGATCTGCATGTAAGAGTAGCTTATCTCCTTCATTTCCACTGAGAAATGAACATTCTGCTATCAAAGGAAGTAGGGGTGTGACATAGAAATAAATAAATTTTCTGTTTATACTCCGGGACGACCAAACAGTCAGAGAAGTTAACAAGATAGACAGAATACAAGAAACAGCACCGTATTCAGCAGTCACGAGCTTGAGCCCCGGTCACTCAAGGCGCGTGTACTTATGCACCCGCGCGCCTGACCACTAGGCTACGGCGGCCTTTAACTGTCAGCTTAGTCGTACTGGACCAAAACTGACGTTCGTCCTCTGTACGGACTTGACAACAATATTCACCCTCATCTGTTAACTGCAACTGAGTAATCTGTAACGAAAAACATTCTCCCTAGGGGAACCAACAACTTTATAGTCAGGAAGTCCTCGGGGTCTGAAGTAACTGTCAATATTTTTTCATTTAAAAACCATACTACATTAGCTGTAATGTTACGAACGAGTCTGCATGAGAAAATCACGGTCTGCTCTGCTATGGCTTCTCTATCAAGTGGCTGAAGGATAAAGACATTAGTGTGCATGGATGTTGTACACTGGAAAAATAATATGACTAGCAATATCTTCACTACCTGAACATCTATCATTTTGATCTTCCTTCTAGGAAAATTTTCCTCTTCTTATTCTTCTTTTACCCTGTTTTCAAGGATAATATTAGTAGTAAGGGAGAAAGATGATCCTTTTCTTCTTCTCCTTCTCTCTGTTTTTTTTTAATTGAAAACAGGACCTCTTTTTTTATTTTTTTTATTATTATTTTTTTTACTTTCTAAAGCAAGCGTTGCATGATGTAATTACAAATGAACTCATCAATATTATACTCAAGAGTATCAATGGTAATTTAAGCCAAGAAGTTACACCATTGCCAACTAACTGTTGAAACCAGGCTGTACATGGCGTTTGACCAAGTGTGAATCCAGAAACTTGGGATAACTGGGAAAAATTTTGATGTGTTGTTTGTAAAGTAAGGTCTTCCAAACAAAATTCTATTTCTTTGCATTCTGATATGGTTCTTCCTAACAGACATAATTTCTCCTCATGACACTTCGTATCTGTTTTAAACTCAATCGTATACGTAGTAGGTACCTCAAATCATTTGATTGATCTTGTTGCTACCAACATGTTCTTAATAGTTACAGTCACTGTACCTGCAAGACATGTAGACATGGTTTGGAGGGTTAAGACTGCTAACGTATCACAAACAAAACATCCTATCGGGGAAGTTATCTCTTCGGTGAACTTTGGACACAGTGTATGTGTTTCGAGAAAGATACTATATCCCCAGAATGAGAGATCGACCATCAATGGAGCGGTTTGCAACATCTTTGACACGAGCTTACCTGAAGGCTCAATTTCCAACTGATGTAATGTCTGAGTTTTTGATAACCTGTTAATTTTGCTAGTTATCATATGCTCCAAATATGATTCACTCTTGCAACAGCTGACCTTTCCTCATAAAAATGACACTGTATCATCTTCTCATCGAAAATAAATTGCTTGGATACACTATAATTCGATTGAGCATCTCCCATTTCTCCATATTTTGGTCTGGATGGCAACGCCACCTGATCTATATAAACTTCAGTGTTTTGTCCAACTCTTAAAATTAGATGATTGACAAGAATATCAGTAGGTTGATCAAATGTACTGACCACTTGTATTTCTATATTATTTTTTGTGATAGCAACATTTTTCAGTGATATTGTTTCAACTGTTTCATTAGATTGCAACTGGATCTCTACTACATATTGGCATGCGACTCCCTCAATTTTTCTGACTTCATATACCTAAGTGAAATCTGGCACCAACCATACTCGATAATGTAGACAAGACTGACTGTCAATAATGTGACAATTAGCACCGCTATCTCCAGCAATACAAGTTGTAATGCCAGGCCAACTTAATGATTCCTGAGGCTTAAAATTTATATCCTGAGTAACAATGGTGGCCCCATGACCACACGCATTTTGTGGGTTCGCTACCTGACTGAAGTAGCCAGGTGGGAAGGAGCAGCAGGGCGTAGCACACGCTTCTTGATTAGACCGGGGTTCGACCCCGTCACCACCAAATACGGAGGATGTGGAAAGGTCAGGGAATGACCACCGCATATCTCGGAGCAATATGGCCTCAGTTGCTAATGCTCCTAAAAACCAAATAACAAACAAACGAACCTGACTGATCAAATGTAACTCTGTAGGAAAAGTATAATAGATACGCCTTGTCTGCCAGTGACAACGCACTTGATTGAAGGTTAACTGTAGTTGAAACAGCATTTGCTGGGTGTTGGAAACAAATCATAGACATTGATTGTAATCCAAATTCATCAAAGTGACTCGTGCTTTAGTGTACAATTTGCATGGTCGTGATAAATCTGAATCACATTCTTCCACTTCTGCCTGCAGAATATGATGGTTTGTGCAAGTTGCTCCAGTTAATAGAATGATTGCTGACAAAGTCACCAAAACTTGTAACAGCGTTACTCTCACTTCAGGTCTGAGGTTTAACTGTGCATGATCTAATAGTCTCATACTCTCCCTGTAGTTGGTCTCACTGCGTCCCCAGTAGTCAGTCCTGCTAATGCTGTTAACCTCCACATTACTTTGAAAACTCTCCAAGTACTCTTTAACATTAAAAATTGCCTGCCATGCTGACTTAAGAATGGGCTTAGTATTCCAAATAATCACTGCTAACATCGTTAGCTTTTCAAGAACAGATGATTGGGATCTTTGGAATTTTATTTTCAGGTCTCAGCAACAGATGGAAACAGGAAGGAATTAATTTTCAGGTCTCAACATCAGATGGAAAAGGCACGGAATTTACCTTTCAGGAAAAAAAAAAAAACAGTTTTTCATCCCTCATGGCTTTTCATCCCGCACACAAGGTGCCGCGTCTGCAACGCAGATCCGGGGTGGGCGGCGTCGACCACCCCGCATCTAAAACATCCCCAAAATACACCTTCCAAATTAAGTTCCACAATGCATTGCCACATAATTAACGCTAAAATATTCAGAAAAATTCACTATGACGTCAAAATCGACACATTCAAAGACTACATCTAACCGAAATCTAATGGGGGGAATCCGCAGAGTGGAGAGGTAAGCTCATAATAATAACAAGCATAATAACCCCAGTTCACACCCTGACCCCAAAGGTAAAAATAATCTGAAATATTAAATTCTGAAATTACCACTAACGCCATCTATCGAGAGAAAAGCAAACCAATGTCAAAAAAATATACAATTTTTCCCTTCCCCTCAGGGAGTGGTCAAGTCAAATGCTTGTACAGTACTGAAAAGCATTCGGTTCAAATACTCTCCCTTTGTATAATGCAATGGTCAGGCCACACATTAAGTATTGCATACCTGTCTAGAGGTCTCATTTTAGGAAGGTTGTTGAGCTGCTGGAACGAGTACAGAGGAGAGTAACGAGATTCGTTAGTGGAACAAAGAGTTTCTCTTACCAAGAAAGGCTTAAGTTCTGCAAATTGCAGTCTGGAGACTAGCTACCTGCGAAGTGATCTAATTGACGTGTATAAGGCTTTGAATAATTTTGAGCAAGCTCAATGCTGACGGAAACATTCCTCTTGCTCAGATTACGCACCTCAGGGGGTATGAATTCAAATTGAGGAAAGGCAGTTGTAGATTAGATATGCGGAAATTTTCCTTTATCCAGCGGGTGGGTTGATTGCTAGAACAAGCTTCCGTCTGTCGTTTTGGAAGTTGACAGGTTAAATAAATTAAAGGCGAAAGTTTGTAGTGAATGAATGGATGATTGATTGGTTGATTGATATGTTGTTTAATGGCACAAGGGCTGCTAAGGCCATATTGTGCCTGATTCTACTATTCCGTAGTGCAATTACCAGTTAAAATCTGCTAAATAATCCTGTCTGCTTCAAGAAATCATTTTTAAAGGTTCTTGCAGATGTGAAAGCGATGTGAAAATTGAATTTCGATAATTATTATAATGGTTGCAATTTATTAGAATGTGCTTCACCATAAGTGTAGAGTGACAATATCTACAAATAGGCGGATCTTCCCCATGAGTAGATAAATATGGGTTAGATGTGTGTGCCCAATACGCGTCCTAGCCAGGATTAGGTTTCTGTTTAAATTGCAGCAGCTTATTGCCACCCGTAGCCTGCCAGTTTGCAACCATTGCTCTTTACACACGTTTTTTTATGACCGATTTGTAGTCTGTATACGGCACTTGGTAGTTAGGAGAGCTTGCAGTGATTGGATATTTAGCGGCTTGATCTGCATATTCATTTCCTTTGATCGGCACATGACCTGGTATCCAATAGATTTGTTTGTTTGTTTGTTTGTTTGTTTCAGGATTTAAGTGTATCCCATCCCTGTAGAAGCAGTCTCTCCTGTTAACAAGTACAGACCAGGCTGAAAAAAATTCTACCCCTTGAGCCTTGCACAATCTTTCCAGGGCCGAATTGATCGACAAGGCTCTCATCGTATACTCCCTCCTGTCCTGTCTGGGCAGAATTGCAGACACTTTCAAATTCAACCCTACTTCACGGCTTTTTTTCAACAGTGACCTATACTTGTTAAGTAATTCCACCGGTCTGCTACTCTTAATATCATTAGTGCCAACGTGTACACTTTTTGTGCCCTTAAAAGATGATATCCGCTCTACAACGTCATCAACCTTTTCCCCTGGCAGACATACCCCGGTGCTGTTCCACCTATCAAATCCGGGGTTCGGATAATGATGGCCGCCCAGGGGGTGTCTTCGTCAGTTTGGACGATCTTGTATTGTAATTGGCTGGATAACCTCGTACTCTTTTAACATGCGTGTATGGTTCCTGGAGGATCAGTATGTCTGTGTTTTCCTCGTCGGCTTTCTTTCGAAGTTGCTCTGCCATTGCTCGAGCTCGTTTTGCGTTGACTTGCATGATTTTTAGCAGGGCTGTATTGTAGTGTTTAGCACTAGTCCCCATAATTGCTTCTTTGTTGAAAAGACTCCTGGTTTTAAGGTAGGTAGTGCATTTGGGGTCTCTGATTGAGTGGTTATGTTCCAGCTTGAGTGCTTTGCAGTTTATACAGGTCGGTGGTTTAGCCCTGTTCGAGCAGTTGTTATATTCATGCCCTTTTACTGAGCAGTGGCCACACAGGTGGCAGTGACCTGGGTGCATGTATGAGAGGTATCGCCATACTGTAGCATCTATTGCATTTGGGCGCGGCCACGCCCTCCCGGAAGCTATGAGTTCCCCATTCTATGTAGATCCTGGATTGATGTTTCAGGGTCTGCCAGGCGGCCGGAGCAATCTCCACAACCCAGTTTTTGTTAGTCCCGGTCTTCGATTTCGTTGAGTATTTCGGCTGTACCATACCTTGAGGTTCCTGATCTGGTAATGCTCCTGACAGGTTCCTGGTATATATTTCCTATATTAGGATTTGTGGGGTGACTTCTTTTTCTACTTTAACGATAATAATTGATGGTCCTTCCGCTTTGGTGGCTTCGCAATCAGGCCCATAGTATTCTTGGTATTAGACAGGATCATCTCTATGTCTTTCTCTGCCTCCGTTGCTATGACAATAAATACGTTTCTTGTCTTTCTTATTGCCTTAATCTTGATGGTTTTGAAGTCATCTTTGAGGTTCGACATAACTTTGTGTTTCAGCTCTTCGCTGGTCTCTGTAGGTCTAATCACTAACACGTTTGAGGTTTTGATCAGTGGGGATTTCCTTGGTTGGGCACTCATGATTGAAGTATTTGCAGTGTTTGAATTCCTCAGCGCTTGTGCGTATGTGGGAGCACGCTGTAGCATTTGGTTTGTCCCACATTCTAGGTATGCCTCCAGTTTTGCCGAAGCTTTTTCCCTTGCTTTGTCAGTCTGGAGGAGCATGGGCCCCAGTTTTGTCCAGAGGGACACTATCTGCCCCCTGACGCCAGTTGTGGCCCTGTTCTATTGGTCTTTGAAAATATCTTCCAGGGCAGTTCTAAGTATCAGAGTTTTTTCCAGGACAGTGCCCGCAGAGAGCGTCGGATCCAGAGGTTTGTCCTGTTGCTTTGGTTCCTCGCTTTGGTGGGGATTGCATGCTGTTTCTATCCTGTGCATCCCTGAGCTCAGTTTGGCTCCTAGTCTCTCTATTGAACTTCGGCACCGTTTTCTTGTTCTTTTTCTTAATAATTGGTGTATCTTGCACGTTGTTGGTATCATTCTCCTGCTCGGGCTGCCTTCATTCATTCGGCTCGGCCGTAATTTCAGTCTGTTTTCCACTCATTGTCAATATAAACGGTAGCCCAAAATATTTCGATTAAAAAAGAAAATAAGGCGTAAATGATTATTATTAATTTATTGAAAAAGAAAATAATTACACCATAAATCACATATAATATAATGAAACAACAAACAAAAATAACAAAATCATTCGAAAATTCTGGAAATAAACTTTAAATTCTAAATCACAGTAATCATAGAATTATCGCAATAATAAAGTAAAAGGAAAGTTATAATGTTAAAAAAATTATATAAATTTATGTTTCCTTGCTTCAAGAAATGCGAATTTATTAATTATTTCATTATTTCAAATGATCTATTGAAATATTTTCTATTGAAATTATCAATATACTGAAATTTTCTATTGAAATTATCGTTATATTGAAATTTTCTATTGAAACTATCAATATATTAAAATTTTCTATTGAAATTATTGCCAAATTAGAGAGTCGTTGTTGAGACATTGTCGATCGTAAATAATTTTTGATTAATTTTAATTTTGAAAAACTCCGTTCACCTGAGGCAACTGGAACCGGTAAAGTCAGAAAAATTGGCATTAGCATATGATGCAAAAAAGCATGCTTATACAGAGAAGCATAAAAAAAACAAGGGAAACTTCCCATTCATTTCTCCCTCCGCTCCAAAAGTTTGCCGGTTCTTCCTTTAATTTATTTAAGCTATCAACTTCCACAATGACAGTAGAAGTTTGCTCCAGCAGTCAACCACTAGCTGGCTAAATACAAATTTCCGAACATCTATTGTGCAACTTCTTTTCTCAATTTCTCTCAAGTGCGTAATCTGAGCAAGAGGAAGAATCCCATCAGCATTGAACATACTCAAACCATTCAAGGCTTTATACACCTCAATCAGATCACTTCGCAGGAGCCTAGTTTCCAGAATCTGCAATCTGCAGAACTTAAGCCTTTCTTCGTAAGGGCACCCCTTTGTTCCCCTCATTTGCATAAATTCTTAATGCAACTGCTAAATTGGGTAAAGTATCTTTAAAATTATTTTTAAAAATATATTGTAACACTTCGGATGGAGTAATATTGTCTTTAATATAAATTTGAAGTACATGTACTCTAAGTTCTTCAAATAATGCTAAACCATTAAAATCAGACCATTAGGATCAATGTCACTTAATTTAACATGTAAATCTTTGCAAAGATTTAAGAAATCATTATATGACCATTTTTTTTTATTCAGAAATATTAAATATTTTAAATATTTCTACGTGTTATTTCATATTTCTAAACCTTTCAGTTAACGAGAAAATTGTTGTGTCCATAATTTGAAAGAAAAAAATTAATTTTGAAATTTTGTTGCAGATCCTGCATAGCTTCCTCTATAATTTCATAATCGAAATGACGTCTTTTCCTTACAGTTATTACTTCTGGAAACTAAGCGGCAATGCCAATGATAATAACCATATTATTAGCTGACTCGAGAATTTTTTGGAATGCTTCCTCTGTTCTATTTTCTTGAAAATATTCCGTGATTCCCCATTGGCAGGGGTGTAAGGGAAGGATGTTCCATGTCCCCCATACTTTTGAATCATACGCAGAAGCACTGATGAAAGAATTCAAAGAAGAGCTGAAAGGAGGTTTAAAAGTAGGAGGGGAGAAGATAAAGACAATAAGATTTTCAGATGACTAGATATTGATTGCTAATAATGAAGAATTACAGAGCTCCTTGGACATCTTGAATAGCACAATAAAGGAGTAAAATATGAAGATTAAAAGCAATAAACCCAATACATAATTTCAAAGAGACCAGGAAGAACAATCAAAACAACATTAGATGGAATAATATTGGAACAGGTCGACAGATGTCATTATGCTTGGGAAGTCGACCTACTCCAATATTATTCCATATTATTCCAAGCATAATGACAGAAAATGGAAAAGGCCTGGACGAAATAAAAACAAGAATTGCAATGGGCAAAGATGCATTTAGTAATATAAAAGAACTATTAAGAAGTAATTTCAAGAAGGAATTAAAAAAGCAAATGATGAAAACATTAATATGGACTGTTTTTCTATGTCTCCGAGACATGGACACTGGAAAAGAGGAGATTAGACCGCCTAGAAGCTTTCGAGATGTGTGGGTGTGGAGGAGAATGGAAAGAGCGAAATGGGTCGACAGAGTGAGTGATGAGATTTTGAGGAAAGTAGAAGAGAGAACCTAAATAAAGAATTAAGAAGGAAACAAAATAACTTTATAGGACATGTATTGAGAATAGAAAGGATGTAGAGGAAAGGGATTCAGGAGTAGATGTATGGGAAGAGAACTGTTGGGAGAAGGAGAATTGGATTGATGTATTCAATGGTAAGAGAAAATTATGTAGGAATTAAAATAATAGCACAAGATAGAGAAACATGGCGTCAATGGAGCCCTGAGCTTGCCTGAGGAACGAGGAACTTGAAGAAACTTGAAGGAACTTGCGAGGAACTTGAAGAAAAAGCAAATTTTATAACCGCAAAGTATAAATATGAAACACAAATACAGATAAGAAACTTAACGTGTCTGCAATTATATGTACTGTATTTATTTCAAATGAATTATTTGTCTGCCGTGTTGAATACTGCTAAACGATGGAAGTCACGTTGATCATGACTGTATCAACGTATGATACAGTCATGATCAACTAACCAACATACTCAGAAGCCGCGCCTGTCCCCCTGGGTATGGGGGACAGGCGCGGCTTCTGGGTATGTTGGTTAGGTTTAAACAGTAAGCCAAAGTTGCAGAATGGTAATCCCTTTGACTCTTAATTCCTGCTTAGCAGCAGCACTAATTGACTCATTTGCCTGAAGGCCAGAGGTGCGAACAATGAGTTCTTGGTAAGGGGTCTTGTAATCCGTCGTTATATGTAATTTTTCTTCGTTCTACTGAAAATATTATAAATGGAATTAGTGAGGGGATTTAAAACAAAAATCGATAAATAGACAATTTCTTTATAAATAAGTTCTTTAAACAGAAGTCCGACTTGTATATGTCAACAATTTTTTGGGGGCCCTCTTGAACTGCCGTCCCTAAGCGACGCTTACCTCGCCTACCCACTTAGCATTAGCATTAGTGGAGGCATTTGATGCAAGAAAGCAAGATTATATACCATCAGCCAAGAAAAAAAAATTAAAAAAAAAAAACACTGTCCCATTTCACACATACATTCACTCCAAATGCTAGTCCAGCTCGTCTAGTAATGGTCATGTATTATTATTATTGTTGCTCTTATATTATTTCTCCCTGGTTGAGGGGTTCCACCTCGTGACGGGTATTGCTACCAAGTACACAGGGTGGTTGTTTTTATTTCTAGTGTTACTGTTGGTCGAGGAACTCTGAGACTACCCTGCAGGTGTTCAGGATTGCTACTTTCTGGAGTTCCTTGTAGGTGTTCGCTGTGAGACATATTGCTGCTAGCCTGATATGTAGGGTCTTGGGCACCACACCTTTGGTTGACATGATGATTGGGATGGTTGTTACTTGTTGCATATGCCACATCTATTTGATCTCCTGTCTTAGTTTTCTGTACTTCCTGTTTTTTCCCCCATGGGTTTCCTGGACATTGTTAGTGTTCGGCACCGCTATGTCAATCAGATAGGTAGCCTTTTCCTTCTTGTCCACGAGGGTTATGTCCGGTCTGTTGTGCTGGATTGTCCAATCCGTTATTATGGCGCGGTCCCAGTACAGCTTGTGGGTTGGGGTCTGTAGTACTAGCTGGGGATCATACTTGTAGTACGGCACACTTTCCTAGACCAACTGGTATTTCATTGCTGGCTTCTGATGTATTATCCTAACTACCTGGTCGTGTCTATCAGGGTACTCAGTCTGGGTGATCACTTTGCATCCCGCAGTGCTGTGTTGGATCATTCCTGAGACCAAGTGGCATCGTCATAGTGATTCTGTACCCCAAGTCCCTGAAGTACCAGTGCCTATGGACATCCAGCCATCCATCCTGCCTCAGAATGAAGTATCTGCTAATCCTATAGCTGTTCACATACAAGATAATGTGAACCACATGGCACCATCCCAGCCTCCAATTGAAACAGTTCAGTGTCCATTATCCATCGAAGTTATAAATTTGGTATTAAGGATACGAAAAGACGTTGCATCCGCATTCGACAGAATATCCATCTCGGCTATTACTATCATCTTGGAGGAATATTTCCATATAACTGGGCACGTATTAGCTATAATAACGAGTTCTTTGAGGGAGAGACACATCACTGCCATAAATGGAACTTCCAAAGAGACCTTCCAAGTCAACAGGGGAGTCCCACAAGGTGGTGTCCTCTCTGCTACTCTCTTCGCAAAAGCACTGCATCCCTTCCTGACCCAAAATCAAAAGCAATTTGTCGTATATGCAGACGACTTGAAATATTTCGTCACCTCGAATGACCAAAACACATCTTTACAATGCAACAACGAAGCAAACTCCAAAATCGCCGAGTTGCAAGAATACCTTAATTGCATGGGGCTCCGACTAAATGAACACAAGACAGCCCAAATTGTTTTCACCAACAAGGTATTAAAAAACCACATATCAATACGCGTAAATGGCAGTGTGGTCAAAAAAGTCAGGACACATATTGATCTTGGTCTGAAATGGGACGAAAACCTAAACTTCATACCCCATTTCGGACATGTAAAGAAGAAAACTTACGCAGCGCTATGGACCTCCAGACAAGAACTAGTAGGTATCAGGAACCCTGACCTTGTTAAACAATATATTTTAAGATGCGTCATCCCCATCCCTCTCTACGCATCTCAGATTTGGTCTTCTGCCCCAGTTGCTACCATCAAGGCTTTCCTGGGTTTAGAGTACTGGATGCTGAGATGGTTAAACAGGATCACTACGAAGCCATTTACAATCTCAAGAACCATTTTATATGCCAACTTGGATGTCACGCCTTGGTCTCACATTATTGTCACCAAGAACATCCTCACGCTTGCAAAACTACTGACCGGAAGAGTCGACTCGCCGAAAACTGACCAGCTGCTGACTCGGCCCCACATGACGCAAAGGTGGGCGAATAGAACAACATCCCTTCCAATCAGTAGCGCGCTCACACAGCTGGAAAGCCTTCGGCGATTTTTTCCTTTGAACACTATTAAAATGTTCAACGATCTTCAAGCAGACCCAGAAAGGCTTTGCGCAGAGAAGAGATACAGGACCGAAGTGTTTCAAAAGGCATTACTCCACCTATAAATGTTGAGTGATGCCGACAGAAGGAAACAAAAGAGAATGCAGGAAATGAAGAAAATGAACTGGTCGGGACTGTTTTTGCTCCTGTTATGTTTATATTGGACGGCTTGTCTTTCTGTGAACTCGCTGTAAATAGTGCTGTAGATGTGAACATTCTCTAATTCCTTGTAAAATTGTAAATTATGCTTGTGCTCTCTTTCTATCTGCCTGTCATGTAAAATAAGGCAATGATTAATCAGACAATGTATGATTTAGAAAATGTATAATTTAGACATTGTATAATTTGTATAATTTATAAAGACTGATTTGTATAAATTATAAATAGATAATTATGTATATAAATTATATTTGTATATATGAATGTGCACCCCCTGGTTAATAGCTGTAAGCGGGTGTCTCTTAGGAGAAAATAAAGATAATAATAATAATAATAATCGTCGACATGAGTCATTGGACACTCCGGGTTTCTTGGCGATGTATTTTCTATAGATCCTGGTGTTGATTACCTGGTCTCAGATGGCGGGCATGAATCCTTCAGTCTAGGGGAAGAGCGCTCGTGAGCCATGCATTGGAAGTAATTTTATCTATGGAACCTTGAAGGAGATCATTGTTGTATTTGCCATGGAGTGTCTTTTCTGCTCATCTTTCTAGCTTCGTTTGTACCTCCTGGTTGCGGAGGGACTCCTCTCTTAGGTTTAGTGGGGAATACCTCTTGTCTATCATCTTTATGGCCTGGTGAATTGCTGCTCTGTGTTTCCGAAGTAATCCTTCAGGTTAATTATCGTGTCTTCTGTTACTCAATGAGGTCTATCAGGCCCCTTCCTCCTTCTTCCAGTGCAATTATCAGTCTCTCCACGGCAGATTTCCGGTGGTCTTGGCGGCTCTTCGTCATCATTGTCCTTGTCTTTCTCATGATATCCTCCAGCTTGGTGTTAGTCCAATCCATGACCCCGAAGAAGTATGTTAACACTGGAACTGAAGAGGTATTTATGGCTTTAACTGTGTTCCCTCCGTTCAGCTTTGCTTTCAGCAGGCTCCGATTGTATTTTTCGGTCAGGCAGGCCTTAATTTCATAGTGCTTTAACTGCTGAGCCTGCATCATCCCCAAGCATTTGTAGGCCTCTCCCTCTGCCACGGCTTCGATCTCTTTACCACTCCGCAGCTGATAGTTTTGGTTGACTAATTTTCCCTGATGCATTTGTCTAGACAAATTTACATCCTAATATCATTGCTGAATTCTTTGGTGATCTGGAGTAGGTTTTTTTTTTTTTTTTTTTTTTTTATGTGAACCCCAAACACGAGAGGTATTACGACCTATAGTACTTAGTACCGTGCTTGGGTTAGGGTTGAAGGAGAAGTATGGGGGGAGGGGGATGCCGGAAACTTTGCTCTAGAGACTAAACATGGGTTTCACCACTTCAAGCCTCCAATAAGCAAAGTGGTGGTATTTCACCGGTTGATGAAAGCCATCTACCACGTATAATTTGCTGAAGGTGTTTCTCGGTTCCCGCGTAGAGCTTGATGTCATACATGTACATCCTGTTGGTAAGGACGTACAGGTTCTTCCTTCCTTCTTTGATGTTATATCCATACTTGCTACTGTTGAGCGTGGTATATAGCGGGTTAAGTGCTAGACATAACCACAGTGGGTTCAGGGTATCTTCCTGAAAGATTCCTCTCCTGATGGGTATTGGCCTGGTTGTGATGTTTTAGACCTTAATGGTGGTACTCCATTTTGCCATCGTTTCTCCTAGGAACTTTGTCACTATCGGATTGACTTTGTGGATGTTCAGTGCCTCTATTAGCCAGCTATGAGGCACGGATTCGATGGCGTTGCGGTAATTGATGTAGGCTGTGTACATGTTGCGGCGCTTCTTGTGGGCTTGCTCCATAATCGCGGAATCTATGGTTAATTGCTCCTTGCTTCCTTTGCTACCCGCTTGCATCCTTTCTGCTGTTCGGCCATTATGTTCTGACTCTGAAAGTGGTCTGATATCTTCCCGATTATGCAGCTGGTGAGGATCTTGTACATCGCTGGGAGGCAGGTGATTGGCCCAAATTTTGCTGGGTTTCTTGTATCTTCGTCTTTAGGCTTCAGATTGTGATTCCTTGAGTGAGAAATTCGGGATTGTCTCTGGGTGCCTCATCATTCGATAACGCACCCAGAACTGCTCTATCAGGTGCTTGTGCGTGCAAGGAGCTTCTTGTGCCAGTAGTTGTATACGTTATCTGTTCCTGGAGTTCTCCAGTTGTGAGAGTTCTTGATTGTCTGTTTTACTTCTTCCCAAATCTCCCACCCTCTCATTTAAATAAATAAATAAATTTTCTGTTTATACTCCGGGACGACCAAACAGTCAGAGGAGTTAACAAGATAGACAGAATACAAGAAACAGTACCGTATTCAGCAATCACGGGCTTGAACCCCGGTCACTCAAGGCACGTGGTACTTATGCACCCGCGCGCCTGACCACTAGGCTACGGCCCTTGGTTTTCTTGCGTTCTAGTTCTATCCAGGTGGCTCGGCTGTTATGTCTTACTTCTTTGCTCCATATGTTTCCTCAGAACTCCTCAATCGTCTTCTTCTCAGGTGGTCCGTTCCCTTCTTTTCCGTGTTCTTCGAGAATCCTGTAGACGCCTCTTTGGTATCGGCGTATCGGCGTAGTCTCTTACTGAGTGCAAGGAGGATCTGCTTCAATGTGTCCAAGTACTGCCCTATTCTGATTCTTTGTCTCATGTTTGCTGTGGACGCTGTCTTATAGAGGATGCTCTTCACTTTTCCAATAAATTTCTTACTCCTTTACTACTTACGCCAATTGATCCAGTACCCCATTGTTACTGGGTCAATTGGCCAATCTTGACTCTTAATTCTTCTATCTTCTGTTGAAGTCTTCTTTCCCAAGCTGGTGGGTCGTTCTGTTTTCGGTTTTTCTGCTGCTGGTCTCCCGCTTTTCGTCCATTAATTCTCGTGGCTGCTACTGCAACACAATAGCATTAGCATTAGTAGAGGCAAATGATGCAAGAAAGCAAGCTTTTGCAGCATCAGACAAAAAAAATAATAATAATAAATAAAAAATAACCACTTCCACTTCACCCCTCTGTTCGTTCGAAATACCTGTCCAGCTCAGCCTTAAACTTATTCAGGCTATCAAAC
The DNA here is from genome assembly GCF_048544385.1 of Mastigoproctus giganteus. NCBI lineage: Eukaryota > Metazoa > Arthropoda > Arachnida > Uropygi > Thelyphonidae > Mastigoproctus > Mastigoproctus giganteus. Next base: position 97,630,162 of record NC_143580.1, read on the forward strand.
TCCACGACAAGGGATGGAAATCTGTTCCTCCAACCAACCACCCGCTGGCTAAAGGCAAATTTCCTCACGTCTATCCTACATCTGTCTTTCCTCAATTTGAATTTATGCCCTCTCAGGTGATTATTGTGAGCAAGAGGAAGAATCCCATCAGCATTGAGCATGTTCAAACCATTCAAGGCTTTATACACCTCTATCAGATCACCCCGCTGGTGCATAGTCTCCAGACACTGTATTTTGCAAAACTTAAGCCTTTCTTCGTAAGAGCACCCCTTTGTTCCATTCACCAATCTTGTTGCGATTCTCTGTACTCGTTCCAGTATCTCTACATCCTTCTTGAAATGAGGCCTCCAGACCTGTATACAGTACTCTAGGTGTGGCCTGACCATTGCCTTATACAAGGGAATAATCACCTCCTTATCCCTGCTAGAAAAATTCCTATATATCATCGACAATACACCATGAGCTACTCTTGCAGCCCGTCTGCACTGCTCAGAAAATTTCATATCTGCCTGCACAATCACCCCCAGGTCCCTTTCATTCTCTACCACTGTCAGTACCACAGAGTTGATACGTTGCTCTGGGGTTGCTCTTTCCCATATGTAGTACTTTACATTTGTCAATGTTAAACTTCATTTGCCACCTCGAAGCTCATCTGCTCAACCTTTCCAGATCCTGTTGCAGTAGCATAGTGTCAGTAGTGTCCTTGACAACTCTGCCAACCTTCGTATCGTCTGCAAACTTGGACATTAAGCTTGATATACCATCATCAATATCATTTATAAATCCAGAAAACAATAATGGACCCAATACTGAACCCTGAGGGACTCCACTAATAACATTAGTCCACGATGAGCAGTGTCCATTGATTACTACTCTCTGTCTTCTCCCCCTCAACCACCCCTTTATCCATAGCAGCAATTTGCCTCCAATGCCACACTGCTCCAATTTGTGCAGCAGTCTTCCATGTGCAACAGTATCAAAAGCCTTTCTAAGATCCATGTTTATAATATCAAAGTTATTCCCTGCATCCAGTTCTTTTGTGACTGCATCATAGTATCCAATCAAATTGGTCAGACAAGACTTCCCCTTAACAAAACCATGCTGTGTCCGAGCATGGTTTTGTCTGAAGTCTTGTCTAGATGATCCTGCAGTGCTTCTTTAAACAGTGCCTCCATTAATTTTCCTGGAACAGAAGTTAAACTCACAGGTCTATAATTACTTGTGTCAGCCGTTGATCCTCTTTTGTGAATTGGGGTCACATTGCCCATCTCCAGTTTATGGGTACCTCCCCTGAATCCAAGGAAGCTCTCATAATTATAGCTAATGTTTTACTTACTTCCTTTGCTGCCTCCTTTAATATAACTGGATAGATCCTATCCACCCCAGGTGCCTTTCTTGTGTTTATCTTCAACAATTTCTCCTCCACTTTACTCTCAGTTATTACAAGATTATCTAGCTTACTGCCTGAGTTGAATAGACCTCTGGAATTCCCCTCGCTGAATAACTCCTCATGTGTGAATGTAGAATCAAAATATTCATTTAGTTTGTTAGCTACCTGAGCAGGATCATCAACAGTTGAACCATCGATATCAAGTGGACCAATCTGATTCATCCCCTTCCTTCTAGAGTTTACATAAGTAAAGAACTCTTTGCTTTTTCTTTGCATCCCTTGCCAAAGATTTCTCGTAATCTGCCTTTGCCTGCATAACCTCCTTTGTAACTTGGTTACAGATCAACTTATATCTATCACAGGCCTCTGGGTCACGTGTTAATTTATATGTATCCCATGCATTTTTCTTCTCTGCCATATGTCTCATTAGTTCATCTGACGTCCATTTAGGACAAACTTTGAATAATATTTCTTAGTTGGTATGTAAAGCCTAGTAGCTTCCAAGATAGGTTCTTTTAATGCTTCCCATTTTGAATTTGCTGTTGGTAACATCATCAGTTGGTCCCACTGTATAGAATTTAAATACTGTCTCAGACCATCGTAGTCGCCTTTACGAAAGCAATAACCCTTCCCTTTACCCCTGATGGTAGTTACCTCTTTGAGTAAATCCCACTTCGGCACACTGTGATCACTGCCTCCTAGTGGTTCCTTTATCTGCAGATTCTTAATGCATGAAGAATCACTACTGATAATCAAATCAAGAGTATTATTCCCTCTAGTTGCCTCCCGAACATTCTGATGTAGAAAACAATCATCCAATAAATCTACAAAAGCCTTGCTAGTGTGTGAGTGACCAACCCACAAATTTCAGTCAATATCTGGGAAATTAAAATCCCCCATTATATGGCTCTCTGATTTACTGGTCTACTCTATTTCCCTGTACAGTTTCTTATTATACTCATCAGAGTCATTAGGCCTATAGCACACTCCTACTCTCAATTTTGATCTCCCAATGCTTATGTCACACCGAATTGACTCGACACTGCACTGTCCAGCGATATCGACTGGCTTCACTTCCTTGGATTTTATGTGTTTCTTAACTAATAGCATAACCCCTCCCCCCTTATCATCTACTTCTGTCTTGAGATCTTCCATTTTCTTACTTATTGGTACAATTTCTGTTAGTAAATGCAGTAAATGTATTTTACTGTATATTTTCCTTAGTACACCTTCTAAATTTAGTGTGTTCACCTGCATTTGTGAAACCTCTAAGTCTTCGTTTATGCCTGTTGTTGAATTCAGCAATTCGTGAAAATCTTCCACCGAATAGGAAATTTCACTTCTGTCATCCCTCTCTTCTTTCCTGCACAATATACACCTCCACTGCTCTTTGTTCTGCTTCGCCATCCCTTTATAGGTTGCTTCTTTCGATGAGCATCGAAAATGATATCCATTGTTGCAGCCATGACATACCACCTCTACCACGTGTAGCGGTAAATCGCACTTTTTGCATATATTTTGATTTATAATGGTAAATCTTTGGAGTAGTCAACACAAGACGCTTTAGCTAATGCACTTTCACTAAATAAACAGCAAAAGAAAGGATTGGACAACTTACAAATGGCAAAAATCTCCGATTTTCTTTAAGGGCGTTGAAGGAGTGGCAGATTCGAGAAAAGACCTAAAACAGTCGATCAGGAACACCCACAACTGGCGAACCACATGAATTGATAACATCCACAACTGCTGGTACAAGAAACTCACCTGCACACACAAGCACCTAGCAGAGCAGTTCACTCGAATGATAAGGTACCCGGAGACAATCCGAAGTTTCACACTGATATGAATCACATATCTGAAGCCTAAAGACGAAGATACAAGAAACCCAGCGAAATACAGGCCAATCACCTGCCTCCCAACGATGTACAAAGTCATAATCAACTGCATAACCAAGAAGATATCAGACCACTTCAGCCACAGGAAGAAAAAACCTGTACACCCTCACCCAACTGATGTACCTGGATGCCATCAAGCTCTACGCGGCAATTCCAGCAACTACTTCGGATCACCGAAGAATTCAGCAAGGATATAGGATGGAATTTAGTCTAGACAAATGAAAGACACACACACTGCAACCAGGGAAAATTAGTTTGCCGAAACTACCAGCTGCTGACTGGAAAAGAGATCTCAGCTATGACGGAAGGAGAGATCTGCAAATACCTAGGGATGATGCAGGCTCTGCAGTTAGGGCACAAGGAAATCAAAAGGTTCCTTATCGAAAAATATCATCAGAGATCCAGAAGCTTGCTGAAAGCAAAATTGAACGGATAGAACACAGTTAAAGCCATATCATAAACACATATGTAGCTCTAGTACTAACATACACCTTCGGGTTCATAGATTGGACTAACACCGAGCTAGCAGATAGCATTAGCATTTAGCATTAGTAGAGGCATATGATGCAAGAAAGCAAGCTTATTCAGCATCAGCCAAAAAAAAAAAAAAAAAACCCTATCCCATTTCACCCCTCCGTTCGTTCGAAATACCTGTCCAGTTGAGCTTTAAATTTGTTTAGGCTATCAACTTCAACAACAAGTGATGGAAGTCGGTTCCACCAACCAACCACCCGCTGGCCAAAGGCAAATTTCCGCACATCTATCCGACGTCCGTCCTTCCTCAATTTGAATTTATGCCCTCTGAGGTGATTATTCTGAGAAAGATGAAGAATCCCATTGGCATTGAGCATGCTCAAACCATTCAAAGCCTTATACACCTCTATCAGATCACCTCGCCGGTGCCTAATCTCCAGACTCTGTAATTTGCAAAACTTAAGCCTTTCTTCGTAAGAGCAACCCTTTGTTCCATTTACTAATCTTGTTGCCCTTCTCTGTACCCGTTCCAGCAGCTCTACATCCTTCTTGAAATGAGGCCTCCAGACCTGTATACAGTACTCAAGATGTGGCCTAACCATTGCCTTATACAAGGGAATAATCACCTCCTTATCCCTGCTAGAAAAATTCCTGTATACCATTGACAAGACACCATGAGCTACTCTTGCAGCTCGTCTGCACTGCTCAGAGAACTTCATATCAGCCTGCACAATTACCCCCAGGTCCTTTTCATTCTCCACCACTGTCAGTGTAGTACCGCAGAGTTGATACATTGCTCTGGGGTTACTGTTACCCATATGTAGTACTTTACATTTGTCAATGTTAAACTTCATTTGCCACCTCTCAGCCCATCTGTTCAACCTTTCCAGATCCTGTTGCAGCAGCATAGCGTCAGTAGTGTCCTTAACGACCCTGCCAACCTTTGTATCATCTGCAAACTTAGACATTAAACTTGATATCCCATCATCAATATCATTCATAAACACCGAAAACAACAATGGACCCAACACTGAACCTTGAGGAACTCCACTAATAACATTAGTCCACGTTGAGCAGTGTCCATTGATTACCACTCTCTGTCTTCTGCCACTCAACCATCCCCTTATCCATAGCAGCAATTTGCCTCCAATGCCACACTGCTCCAATTTGTGCAGCAGTCTTCCATGTGCAACAGTATCAAAAGCCTTTCTAAGATCCAAATATATAATATCAAAGTTATTCCCTGCATCCAGTTCTTTTGTGACTACATCATAGTATCCAATCAAATTGGTCAGGCAAGACCTGCCCTTAACAAAACCATGCTGCGTCTGAGCTATAACTGAATTCTTGTCTAGATGATCCTGCAGTGCTTCTTTAAACAGTGCCTCCATTAATTTACCTGGAACAGAAGTTAAACTAACAGGTCTATAATTACTTGTGTGAGCCTTTGATCCTCCTTTGTGAATTGGGGTTACATTTGCACATCTCCAGTCTATGGGTACCTCCCCTGAGTCCAAAGAAGCTCTCATAATTATGGCTAGGGGTTTGCATACTTCCTTTGCTGCCTCCTTTAATATAACTGGATAGATCCCATCCACCCCAGGTGCCTTTTTTATGTTTATCCTCAACAATCTCTCCTCCACTTTCCTCTCAGTTATTACAAAATCATCCAGCTCACTGCCAATGTTTACTTTACCTACATCATTCTCCTTCCTGAATAACTCCTCATGCGTGAATGTAGATGCAAAATACTCGTTTAGATTGTTAGCCACCTGAGCAGGATCCTCAACTGTTGAACCATCAATATCCAGTGGACCAATCTGATTCATCCCTTTCCTTCTCGAGTTCAAGTATGTAAAGAACTCCTTCCTGTTTTTCTTTGCATCCTTTGCCAAGGATTTTTCGTAGTCTGCCTTTGCCTGCCTAATGTCCTTTGTGACTTGGTTACAGACCAACTTATATCTATCATAGGCTTCCATGTCACCCATTAATTTGTATGTATCCCATGCATTTTTCTTCTCTGCCACATGTCTCATTAGTCCATCTGACAACCATTTAGGCCTAAACCTTGAACAATATTTCTTAGTTGGTATGTAAAGCCTGGTAGCCACCAAGATTAGTTCCTTGAATGCTTCCCATTTTGAGTTTGCTGTTGGTAACATTATCAGTTGGTCCCACTGTATAGAATTTAAATACTGTCTCAGACCATCATAGTCGCCTTTACGAAAACAAAAACCCTTCCCTTTACCTCTGATGGTAGTTACCTCCTTGAGTAAATCCCACTTCAACACACTGTGATCACTGCCACCTAGTGGTTCATTTATCTGCAGGTTCTTAATGCATGAAGAATCACTACTGATAATCAGATCAAGAGTATTGCTCCCTCTTGTTGCCTCACGAACATGCTGATGTAGAAAACAATCATCCAATAAATCCACAAAAGCCTTGCTAGTGTGCGAGTGACCAACCCACAAATTCCAGTCAATATCTGGGAAATTAAAATCCCCCATTATAAGACTCTCTGATTTACTGGCCCACTCTATTTCCCTGTACAATATATTATTATACTCATCAGAGTCATTAGGCCTATAGCACACTCCTACTCTCAATTTTGATTTCCCTATGCTTATGTCACACCAAACTGACTCGACACTGCCCTGTCCATCGATGTCAACTGGCTTCACTTCCTTTGACTTTATGTGTTTCTTAATTAATAGCATAACCCCTCCTCCCCTCCTGTCCTGTCTATCCTTTCTATATACATTGTATTCCCCAAATTCCAGTTCCGCATTACTTATATCTGTGTGACACCACGTCTCTGATATCCCAACAATATCTGCCTTCGATGTTTTGAGCAATACCTCAAATTCATCAAATTTATTTACCAAACTCCTAGCATTGGTGTACACGCAGGTATACATGCACCTGTTTCTATTCTTAGCTACCCTAACACAACCCATGTGTTTACTTGTAACGCAATGACTACCAGCAGTCTCTGAAATATCCTGCATCATATCATATGATATCATATGAAAGACAAGTACAATGGTGATAAAGAGCCGCCAACACCACCGGAAGTCAGCAGTGGAGAGACTAACAATAGCTCGGAAAGAGGGAGGAATGGGTATGATAGACCTGATAGAGCAAAAGAAAACAGCGATAGTTAACCTGAAGGATTACTTCGAGAACAACACAACACCACTCGACCAGGCCACACCGAAGATAGATAAGTGGTATACCCTACTCAACCAAAGCGAGGAACCCCCCTCCCGCCTAGACGACACATGAAACGAAGTTAAAAAGATGGGCAAAGAAGACACTCCATGGCAGACCTACAATGATATCCATCAAGATCACATGGATAATATTGCTTCCAATACATGGCTCACAAGCGGTACGCTCTTCCCCGTGACAGAAGGATTCATGCTGGCCATCCAAGACCAGGAAATCAACACCAGAAACTATAGGAAATACATCGCGAAGGAGCCCGGAAGGTCAGACTACACATGTAGAAGATGCCAACTGGCCTTAGCAACGATCCAATACATCACTGTGGAGTGCAAGGTGATCACCCAGACTGAGTACAGTCATAGACACGACCAGATAACCAAGCTAATACATCAGAAGCTAGCGAGGAAATACCAATTGGCCAAAGAATGTGTACCATACTAAAAGTACGAAGTACGAACCCCAGGCACTACTAGAGACCCGAACCAAAAAGCTGTACTAGGACCGCGCCATAATAACGGATAAGACCATCCCGCACAACAGACCGGACATAACCCTTATGGACAAGATGGAAAAGGCTACCTACCTGATTGACATAGCGGTGCCGAACACTAGCAATGTCCAGAAAACCCATGAGGAAAAAATTAGAAAGTACACGAACCTGAGACATGAGATCAAAGAGATGTGGCATATGCAAGAAGTACCAACCATCCCGATCATCGTGTCAACCACCGGTATGGTTCCAAAGACTCTACCTAGCAACCTAGCAGCAATAGGTCTCCCAGAGAACACCTACAAGGAACTCCAGAAAGTCGCAATTCTGAACACCTGTAGGACAGTAAGAGATTTCCTCGACCAACAGTAATACCAGACATTACAACCACCCTGTGTACTTGATAGTAGTACCCGTCACAGAGTGGAATCCCCCAATCAGGGAGAAATAATATAAGAGTAACAACAACAATAATAATCGAAGAAATTGAAGAAAGTGAACCGCACTACATGTACGAACCCCAAACAGTACTAGACTCTCCAACCCACAAGCTGTACTCGGACCGCGCTATAATAACAGATAGCACAATCCTGCACAACAGACCGGACATAACCATTGGCAACAAGAAGAAAAAGGCTATCTGAATATTGATATAGCGGTGCCCGATACTGCAAACCTCCAGAAAACCCATGAGAAAATCAGGAAGTACACAAACCTAAAACTGGAGATCAAAGAGATGTAGCATATGTAACAAAACATTCCCGATCATCGTGTCAACCACCGGTATGGTGCCAAAGGCCTTACATAACAGCTTAGCAGCAATAGGTCTCGCAGCAAACACCTACAAGGAACTCCAGAAAGTCGCAATCCTGAACACCTGTAGGACAGTCAGAGCGTTCCTTGACCAACAGTAACACCAGATATAAAAAGAACCACCCTGCGTACTTAGTAGCAAAACCCGACACGAGGTAGAATCCCAATCAGGGTAAGAACAAATAATAATAACAATAATGGTGAATGGACAATAATGACCAAGAGCCGCCAACAACACCCGAAGTCAGCCGTTGAGGGCTGAAAATTGCTCGGAAAGAAGTAGGAAGGGGCCTGATAGACTTCATCGTGCAACAGAAAACAACGATTGTTAACCTGGAGGATTACTTCCAGAAACGAACAGCAGCACTCCAACAGGCCATAAGGAAAATAGACAAGCGATATACCCCACTCAACCGAAACGAGGAGTCCCCTCCCGCCTAGATGGTACAAGACAGAAGTTAGAAAGATGGGCAAAGAAGACACTCCATGGCAGACACTACAATGACCTCCATCAAGATCACATCGATAATATTGCTTCCAATGCATGGCTCACAAGCGGGACGCTCTTCCCCGAGACTGAAGGATTCATGCTCGCCATCCAAGACAAGATAATCAACACCAGAATCTACAGAAAATACATCGCCAAGGAGCCCGGAGTGTCCAATGACACATGTCGACGATGCCACCTGGCCTCAGAAACGATCCAACACATCACCGCGGGATGCAAGGTGATCACCCAGACTGAGTACACTCATAGACACGACCAGTTCGCCAAGATAATACATCAGAAGCTAGCAAGGAAACACCAGGTTATCGAAGAAGGTGTACCATACTACAAGTACGAACCCCGGGCAGTACTAGAGACCCCAATCCACAACCTGTACTGGGATAGCGCCATAATAACGGATAAGACCATTCCACACAACAGACCGGACATAACCCTTGTTGATAAGAAGGAAAAGGCTACTTATCTGATTGACATAGTGGTGCCCAACACTGGCAACCTGCAGAAAACCCATGGGGAAAAAAAGTACACGAACCTAAGACAGGAGATCAAAGAGATGTGGCATATGCACCAAGTTAAGACCATCCCGATCATCATTTTAACCACAGGTATGGTGCCAAAGACCCTACATAACAGCCTAGCAGCAATAGGTCTCCCAGAGAACACCTACAAGGAACTCCAGAAAGTCGCAATCCTGAACTCCTGTAGGATAGTCAGACAGTTTCTCGACCAACAGTAACAGCAGACATAACAACAACCACCCTGTTTACTTGGTAGCAATACCCGTCACGAGGTAGAACCTCCAATCAGGGAGAAATAATATAAGAGCAATAATAGCTTCAAAATCAAGGAAATCGTCCAACAATCGTCCACCTCTGTACATTTCCCGGTAGAATTTATTGTAACAAAAGAGGCATACTAGTGTTGTTTAATGGTATACTAATATTTCTTTTTAGTTTTATGGCCATAAGGAGTGGCCGCTCTGAGTTATATTGCTATAATCCTTATTATGTGGTAGCACCTTTGGACCCTACTATATTTCTGGTGGCCAGGCGCCTCTATGAAAGACAACTTGTTTACATGCTGTCTTTAGCCCTTAAATGTACACTTTGAGGGTTAATTAGTTTTGATTTGTAAGATCTACGTTTCAAAGTTCAGTTTTCGATGAATGACAGAGGTGAAACGAGCTTATTATTTTTGTTTTGGTGTCACGTGAGTGATCAGGATAAAAGGTGGGCACCGCATACATGCTGTATAACGTGCTATGTAAATCTGATTGAATGGAACTACTTCCATTCAAGGGGAGCAATTCTAAAATGCCTTTTTGCTGTTCCGATGATATGGCGAGAATCAACAAGATACCTCGAAGATTGTTATTTCTGCCTCAGAAATACTAAGGGTTTTCAAGGATAAACAGATTTAAAATAAAATACTTCAACCTTCCGTCAGCAATAAGAACAGTGCCAACACACACACACACACACACACACACACACACACACACACACACACACACACACACACACACACACACACACACAACAGAACTCCCTATTCCTGTTCCTCCCTATAGTTGGGAAGAAATCACTATTCAGGAAGAAGAGTAAGATTCACTAGAGCCCATACCCTCAACGTCTGCCGATCCTAGTTACAATCCTGAAAATGACAAAACCTTACACTTAATTGAGCAAAGTGAACTTAATGATTTGGATTGGGATTTAAGTCTTTCAAAGTAACGGGCTATTAAGAACTAAGTTGAGAACGTGGAATTTGCTGGCAAAAACCACGAGAATTTCAGTGTTTAGAAACCAAAATGAAAAGTTTTCGGGTTCTCTTCTTTTTCTGTGTGTCTGCAAAGATGTAAACGGATTGATGGATGAATTACGATTTGTACACAATCCTGAAGAATGGTTGATTCTTCTAAACTCAGTTTAAAAACAGAGTTGCTACACAATGGTAATATCAAACCGTCGGTCACAGTGGCTCATTTAGTGGCAATGAAAGCATGTTATTGCTATTAAATGCCTTAAACTAAGAAATGTTGGAAAATCTGTGGTAATTTAAAAGTAACCGCTTTGTTGCTTTGACTACAGGGTGATTTTACTAAGTATTGTTGTTTCCTGTGTTTATGGGATAGTCGAGCAGAAGAAAATTATTATATTGTGAAGGAATGACCCATCAGAGAAGAATATACTCCAGGGAAACTCAACGTTAAATAAACGCCTTCAGTGAAACCTGAAATGCTTTTTCTTCCACCTTTGCACATTAAGTTCGCTCTCATGAAAAATTTTGTAAAATCGCTGGACAAAAATAGTAAAGGTTTCGAGTACTTAAAAAGTCAGTTTCCAAAAATTAGTGATGCAAAGTTCAAGGAAGGTATATTTGTAGGCCCAGAAATTAGACAGTATTTAAAAGATGAAATTTTTTAAACTAAACTTAATGCCACTGAATTCGCTGCGTAGAAATCCTTCAGAGCTGTTGTTAACGGATTTTTAGGGAATAAAAAAGTAGTGAACTATAAAGAGTTGATAGAAGAATTGTTGCGTGACTATCAAAGTTAGGATGCTGAATGTCGCTGAAGATACACTTCCTACATTCGCACCTGTACTTCTTTCCGGAAAACTTGGGTTCTGTCAGCGACGAGCAGGAGGAACGATTCCACCAAGATATCCACACTTGGAGCAGAGGTATCAAGGACGATGGGATCCAACAATGATGGGTGACTATTGCTGGTTTCTGATAAGGGAGGACCATTCTTCTCATAAGAGGAAAAAATAACTGTAACTAGTACAATTTCCTATTTTTGCCTCTACTTTTGTGCTTACTTAAATCAAAATAGGTGTTTATAAAGTTTAATTATGTTATTTTTGTACCCATTTGGAATGTTTACTGGTCATCATTTCTATTTCAAGCAAATAATTTACAAGAAAAGTAGTCAAGTACATTTAGATAAGAAATAATTCAAAATTTTTGGGAAAAAAGAGAAAGAAGCCATAGCATGAAAACTTGATGTGCTATGAACTTTCTACTGTCATTTTCGCTTCCAGCATATGCGATTTAGCCAAAATCAGTTGATTTAATTCATGTAATCGAAAAAAAGGTTTAAAATGGCTAGTGTTATAATAAATTTACCCAGCAATACAGTTCAATGTTGAAAAAAATTCGCAAGATAGGGTTGAATGTGAAAGTATCTGCAATTCTACTAAGACAGATAGGAGGAAGTATATGATGAAAGCCTTGTCAATCAATTCGGCCCTGGAGAGATTGTGCAAGGGGTAGAATTTTTTTCAGTCTGGTCTGTGCTTGTTGACAGAAGAGACTGCATCTAAAGGAATGGGATACACTTAAATAGAAAGGGTGCAAGAATATTTCCTGATGCTATTGAGGCAGTGTTAGTGGGTCGGAAAACTGCTAGTTTGTGGGATACACAGATTAAAAGGTTAACCGTGGCCGCAGGCAGAGGTAAAAATGATTCTTGCACTGCTTCTATTGGAATGAGCAGCAGCATGGAAAGCAAGGCAATGGAGATTTCCAGTAGTCATAGTGAAACAAATAAATACATGGGCTGTGTTATGGTAACTAATAGAAACAGGTGCATGTACACCAATGATAGGAGTATGGATAATAAATTTAATGATCTTGAAGTGCTAGCCAAGACATCAAAGGTAGATATTGTTGGAATATCAGAAACATGGGGTCACACAGATATAATCAGTGCTGAATTGGAATTTGGGGGAGTACAGTGTGTACAGGAAGGGTAGACAACAGGAAGGGGAGAGGGGTTATGCTGTTAGTTAAGAAACACATAAAATCTAAGGAAGTGCATCCAATTAATGTTGGTGGACAATGCAATGTTGAGTCTGTTAGGCACTGGGAAAGGGAAAACGAGAGTAGGTTTGTGTTATAGCCCTACTGAATCTGATGAGTATAATGAGCAATTGTGCAGAGAAATAGAGTGGGCCAGTAAATCAGAATGTCTTATAATGGGAGATTTTAACTTTCCAGATATTGACTGAAACTTGTGGTTTAGTCACTCGCACACTAGCAAGACTTTTTTGGATTTACTCTATGACTGTTTTCTACAGCAGCAAGTTCGAGAGGCAACCAGAGGGAGTAATATCCTTGATCTGATTATCAGCACTGATAATCAGATCAAGGTTACTGATTATTCATGCATTAAGAATTTTCAGATAAAGGAACCACTCGATGACAGTGATCACAATGTACTGATATGGGAATTAAGTTGTAACCATCAAGGCTAAAGGGAAGGGTTTTTGCTTTCATAAAGGTGACTACAGGGGTCTCAGACTGTTTTTAAATTCTGTACATTGGGATCAACTGATGATGTTACGAACGTTGAATTCTAAATGGGAAACCTTAAAGGAGTTAATATTGGAGACTACCAGGCTTTTCATTCCAACTGAGAAATACTGTTCAAGGTTTAGGCCTAAATAGATGTCAGATGAAATAATGAGGCTCGTGGCAGAGAAGAAAAGTGCATGGGATGCATATAAATTATCAGATCACACAGATAAGTTTATGTCTGCCTATGGCAGATATAAGCTTATCTGTAATGAAGTCACAATGGAGGTTAGGCAGGGGAAGGCAGTTACGAGAAATCTTTGGCAAAGGCTGCAAATAAAAACAGCAAAGAGTACTTTACTTATGTAAACTCTAGAAGCAAAGGATGAATGAGATTGGACCACTTAACATAGAGGGGTTGACTATTGATGATCATGCTCAGGTAGCTGATAAGTGGAATGAGAATTTTGCATCTACATTCACACATGAGCAATTATTCAATGATGGGAATGACAAAAGTCTGTAAAACTCTAACAGGGAGCTAAGTGATTTTGTAATAACTGAGAACAAAGTGGCGAAGAAATTGTTGAAGTTAAACATAAGAAAGGTATCAGGAATGGACGGGATCTATCCAGTTATATTAGAGGAGGCAGCAAAGGAAGTAATCAAACCCTTAGCCATAATTATGAGAGCTTCCTTGGAGTCAGGGGAGATCCCCATGGACTGGAGATGTGCAAATGTATAACCAATTTACAAAGTGGGTTCAAAAGGTGACACAAGTAACTATAGACCAGTTAGTTTAACTTGTATTGCGGGAAAATAATGGAGTCACTAGTTAAAGAAGCATTGTAGGATTATCTAGCCAAGACTGCAGTAATAGTTAAGACACAGCATGGGTTTGTTAAAGGGAGGTCTTGTCTGACCAATTAGAGTGGATACTATGATGTGGTCACAAAGGAACTGAATGTGAAAAAATAATTGTGCCATCATATACTTGTATTTCAGGAAAGTTTTTGATACTGTTGCACATTGAAGACTGCTGTACAAATTGGAGAGGTATGACAACAAGGGTAAGTTGCTACAATGGATAAAGGGATGGTTGAGTGGGACACGGCAGAGAGTGGTAATAAACAGACATTGCTCTACGTGGACTAATGTTATTAGTGGAGTCCCCCAGGGTTCAGTGCTGGGCATATTGTTGTTTTGTGTATTCATCAATGATACTGATGAAGGTATATCAGGATAATTGCCCAAGTTTGCAGATGATAAAAAGGTTGGCAGGGTTGTTAACGACAGTAAAAACAATATGCTTCTCCAACTGGATCTAGATAAGTTGGGCAAATGGGCTGAGAAGTGGCAACTGAAGTTTAACATTGACAAATGCAAAGTACTGCATATGGGTAGCAATAACCCAAGAGAAACGTACAAACTGTGTGGTACTACACTGAGGGAAGTGGAAAGTGAAAAAGACCTGGCGGTAATTGTCCAGTCAAATATGAAGTTTGCTGGGCGGTGCAGATGGGCGGCCAGGCCAGGTCATGGAGTCTTGTCAATGGTATATATAGGAATTTTGCTAGCAGGGAGAGGGAGGTGATTATCCCGTTGTATAAGGCAATGGTCAGGCCACACCTAGAGTAGGCCTGGTGGCCTCATGTACAAGTCTGGTGGCCTCATGTCACAAAGGATGTAGAGTTTCTAGAGTGAATACAAAAAAGGGCAACAAGATTGGTGAGGGGAACAAAGGGGTGCTCCTACGAAGAAAGGCTTAAATTCTGCAAATTGCAGCGCCTGGAGAGCGCCAGGAGAGTAGGTACCTTCGAGATGATCTGATTGAGATGTATAAGGCCTTGAATGGGTTGAGCAAGCTGAATGCTGATGGGATTTTTCCTCTTGCTCAGATTAAGAACCTGAGGGGGCACAGATTGAAATTGAGGAAAGACAGTTGTAAAATAGATGTGCGGAAATTTGCCTTTAGCCAGCGGGTGGTTGATTCGTGGAATAGACTTCCATCTTTTGTTGTGGGTGTTGATAGCCTTAATAAATTTTAGGGTGAGCTGGACTCGCAATTCGAACGAATGGAGGGGTGAAATAGGAGAGTTCTTTTTTTTGGCCGATGCTGCATAAGCTTGCTTTCT
Organism: Mastigoproctus giganteus; assembly: GCF_048544385.1. Taxonomy (NCBI): domain Eukaryota; kingdom Metazoa; phylum Arthropoda; class Arachnida; order Uropygi; family Thelyphonidae; genus Mastigoproctus; species Mastigoproctus giganteus. The sequence continues at coordinate 97,645,397 of NC_143580.1, forward strand.
TGCATCATATGCATCTACTAATGCTAAAAGAACAATGGGCCCAACACCGATCCCTCTTATACTCCACTAACGACATTAGCTCACGAAAGGCAGTGTCCATTGATTACCACTCTCTGTCTTCTCCCACTCAACCATCCCTTTATCCATAGCAGCAACTTGCCTTTAAGCAAGTTGCTGCTCCAATTTGTACAGTCGTCTTCCATGTGCATCAATATCAAAAGATTTCTTGAAATCCAAGTTAATTTTATCAAAATTATTTTTTTTCATCCGGTTCCTTTGTGACCACATCATAGTATCCAATAAAATTGGTCAGACATGGCTTACTTAACAGACCCATGCTCTGTCTGAATTATAACTCCAGTCTTGTCTACATTATCCTCTAATACACTAATGTGCAAAACTTAAGAACCAACATTATTTTTAAAGGTTACAACCAGAAAATCTTTACTTAAGGTGATCTTTACTGATGAGAGTAGATTCAGTCTGAGCAGCGATTCTGGACGTCAGCTAATCTGTCGAGAGGTTTGCACCCGGTATCACTCCACAAACATTGCTGAAAGGGATTGATATGGCGGTCGAGGTGTTCTCTTCTGGAGAGGCGCTATCTTGGATGGACATACTCAACTTCAGATACTGGAAGGCAGTACTGTAACCAGAGCACGCTGCTGTACTGAGCTAATCCTTCCTCATGTGCGTCTGTTCCGATGTGCCATTGGCCTCGAGTTCGTGTTTATGGATCATAACGCCACACCCCATTGCACTGCAGTTGGTGATATGCTTTTGGAAAGTGAGGACATTGTTCGTATGGATTGGCCTGCCCCTTCTGCAGAACTAAATCCCATCGTCCACATATCGGACGCTCTGGGGAAACGCCTAGCGGCACGTCCACACCCAGCGGAAAATGTTCGTCAGCTGAAGATGCGCTGACAGAGAAATGGACGACGTTACCGCAAGAACTTATCAACAACATAGTTCTAAATGTGGACAGGCGGTGCAAAGTCTGCATCGACATTAGGGGTGGCCATATCTCCTAATGGGAACCACCTCTTCCCTTTGTTTCATCTTTAGCAGTGATGCATCTGTAACATGGCAGCCATGCTATGTTGCCATTTTTGAATAAAGTCCCTGTGTACCGTTTTTATTCCGTTGTTGTTTCCTTCATCATTTCTGTACCTCACGAGGTTTCTTTGATATGCTTTCTCCATATCCAGGCCACTCCTATGAGAATCTTGTAATAACTGAGAGTAAAGTGGAGGAGAAATTGTTTAAGATAAATACAAGAAAGGTACCTGGGGTGGATGAGATCTATCCAGTTATATTAAAGGAGGCAGCAAAGGAAGTAAGCAAACCCTTAGCCATAATTATGAGAGCTTCCTTGGACTCAGGGGAAGTACCCATGGAATGGAGATGTGCAAATGTGACCCCAATTCACAAAGTAGGATCAAAGGGCAACACAAGTAATTATAGACCTGTTAGTTTAACTTCTGTTCCCGGAAAATTAATGGAGGCACTGGTTAAAGAAGCACTGCAGGATCATCAAGACAAGACTTCAGTTATAGCTCAGACACAGCATGGTTTTGTTAAGGGGAAGTCTTGCCTGACCAATTTGATTGGATACTATGATGCAGTCACAAAAGAACTGGATGCAGGGAATAACTTTGATATTATATACTTGGATCTTAGAGAGGCTTTTGATACTGTTGCACATGGAAGACTGCTGCACAAATTGGAGCAGTGTGGCATTGGAGGAAAATTGCTGCTATGGATAAAGGGGTGTTTGGGGGGGCGAAGACAGGGAGTGGCAATCAATGGACACTGCTCAAAGTAGACTAATGTTATTAGTGGAGTCCCTCAGGGTTCAGTATTGGGTCCTTTATTGTTCTCTGTATTTATAAATGATATTGATGATGGTATATCAAGCTTAATGTCCAAGTTTGCAGACGATATGAAGGTTGGCAGGGTTGTCAAGGAGACTACTGACACTATGCTACTGCAACAGGCAGATATGAAGTTTTCTGAGCAGTGCAGACGGGCTGCAAGAGTAGCTCATGCTGTATTGTCGATGATATATAGGAATTTTTCTAGCAGGGATAAGGAGGTGATTATTCCCTTGTATAAGGCAATGGTCAGGCCACACCTAGAGTACTGTATACAGGTCTGGAGGCCTCATTTCAAGAAGGATGTAGAGATGCTCGAACGAGTACAGAGAAGGGCAACAAGATTGGTGAATGGAACAAAGGGGTGCTCTTACGAAGAAAGGCTTAAATTTTGCAAATTACAGTGTCTGGAGACTAGGCACCAGCGAGGTGATCTGATAGAGGTGTATAAAGCCTTGAATGGTTTGAGCATGCTCAATTCTGATGGGATTCTTCCTCTTACTCAGAATAATCACCTGAGAGGGCATAAATTCAAATTGAGGAAAGACAGATGTAGGATAGACGTGAGGAAATTTGCCTTTAGCCAGCGGGTGGTTGGTTGGTGGAACAGACTTCCATCCCTTGTCGTGGAGGTTGATAGCCTGAATAAGTTTAAGGCTCAGCTGGACAGGTATTTGGAACGAACAGAAGGGTGAAGTGGAAGTGGTTATTTTTTATTTACTTATTTTTTATTTATTTATTTTTTTATTTTTTATTTATTTATTTACTTATTTTTTATTTATTTATTTATTATTATTTTTTTTTTATTTATTTATTTATTATTATTTTTTATTTATTTATTTATTTATTTATTTTTTATTTTTTTTTTGGCTGATGCTGCATAAGCTTGCTTTCTTGCATCAAATGCCTCTGCTAATGCTAATGTTAAAGCTACAGGTGAAAACCTGATTGGTCGTTAAGTTTTGCCCACCAGTGTACTTCTTTAACCATTGACTCCGTTATTGTGTTTTGTGCTATTTGGTTCTCTGGTTTCCTTTCCGTTTATCTTGGTGGCTGTTACTGTGGTACAGTGAATGGTTGTGTGGAAGGTATCTAGTGTTACTTCGTTGTTTTTGAGATAATCCGGTATTATTCGCGTATTGAGGTAGACTGTGTCTTGTCACAGGATTCTGTTTGATCTCTCTTCTGTATGGTATGGGTCTTTGTGGAGTCTATTCCCTCGAATTCTACTAGGACTTTCTTCCGCTCTTCTATTCTGGTTATCGCGATCTCGTCTGTTTCCAGTTTGGCTGCAACGGGTCGTATTTCTTGTACTTGCTGTTCCTCATCCATTTCTGATTCCGTTGCGACCGTATTCATTGTTGTTTGTAGTTGATCATACACATCCTGCTTGATTTTTTGCCAGCATTGCAGGAGCTATCAGGTTCTTTTTGCGATAGTCCATCTCTGATCTGCTGTTCCCTTTTCGGTGATCTGAAATGTCTGGAAATTACTTCGTGGTGTGCTAGCATGATGAATGTATTCATTTCGATGCTGCATTTCATACTTTGGCTTCTCCTTACTTCATGGTGGCCACCAGCGAAGTTGAGCAGGAAGAAGGTCTAGTTGGTTGGGCTTGGTGGTTGTGCCCTTCAGTTGTGTGCTGCAAAGAGTTTCAGCTTGGATTGTAGTCCAAGAATCAGAATATTCTGATTTAGTGATCATATGTACTTGATGGACTGCTGATGATGGGTGGACTTAATTTGGTTTATCTGGACTTGCTGCTAACAATGTTTTCAGTCTGTCAAGATGTGGAGATCATATCTTTGGTGAACCCATCACTTCTTTTGGATTTCATTGAATTAAGTCGGCTAACGCGGATTCTTCTTTCTGTTGGCATCTTCGTTAAGTCTGAACTTCATCAACGTTTCCCCACACCGGGTGGAAAACCACCCGGTCTTTTCCACCAGATATTTATGGACCCCTTTCATAACGTGTCCGTGTTAGTCGGTCTCAGGAGAAGGTACCATGGTTTTTCTCCCGGAAACTCGTTTTTTTCGTGCAGAAAACAGAAAATCGACCTCAGAACTCACACAATTTACAAACAATATACACGACAAATTGGCCTCATTCGCTGATGCTCCTAAAACCCTAATACTACAACAAAGTGCACATTTTATAATTGTAGGACTGATAGCGTTTTAGTGAGCTTCCTGTCTAATGGGGTTGTAGTTCCTAAAAGTCTTTTATTGGACTGGAGTAACCTTCCGTGTTTTAAATATATGTATTTATGTAATTTTATAAGTAGATTCATGTATCTATGTCTCTAAATACGGTATTGTGTGATGTGGCTGGGATGGCAGTTTGTGGCAGGAACGCCTAGCATAATAAATTTTTAAAAAAATTTTAAAAATTATTATGTGGTAGCCATAAGGGAGAAAAGTCGAAGACTGTTTCCAACTTTTCGAGCCGACCCCTCTGCCCGAGGACTGAACGTGAGTGACTATCCTGCACCTCACTCGATGCGGTATTTTCCCTATTTCCACTTCTCATCTACATCGAGCTATGGGAGTCGACCTCTTTTAGCTTTGGCATCCAGTGGTGGGTGGTAGTTATGGAAGCGACACCAGGTGGCACCAATCTTGGTGCTATCTGAAGCCGTGGGAAGATAGGGGAACTTCGAACTTGGGGAAGATAGGTTCGTTGATGCGATATTCCCGATAATTTTTTTCCTCGCGATTTTTTTTTTTTTTTTTTTCGGGATTTTAAACCCGGGTCGATGATAAAAGTTACTGCCAATAACCTCGAGAGAGCATCACACTGGAAAAAAGCCCATTTTAATTAGCGTACCTAGTTAATGAAGTAAAAATATATCTTTTGTAGAATAGATATCTACAAATAAAATGTTTGTAAAGAAAGTGTATCATTTAAAATTGTTGTCCCCGTCCCCGAAAACGCCAAGAAAAAATGGTCAATTTACATTAGAGAGGCGCAGACAGGGTGAAGATTTTTTTAGGACGGGAGCAGTTTTCTAAAGGCTATTCACACTTGGGTGAGAGGGCAAGGCGAAGGTACTGGCACTCTGCCAGTACCGATGTCACACGGCAAGGAAAGAGTTGAATAAGCCCTTTCCTACACCAAAAATAGGCTGGAGGGGGGCCAGGAAAACTACCTGAATAACATATGTTCGCATAACTTCAGGAAGGGGGAAGGGTTGGGAGAAAAGCGAATGATGCGGTCAAAGGGCAAGAAACAAGAAAAAGGTAATGGACCGTAGGGCCTTTCTTCGTTCTGCTTTAAAGTACAATACTTCAGAGTCGTAGAGCTTTTCTTAAAAGTTTAATATAATATCGGTGTTTAGATACACCATAGATAACTCTTAATAAACTACAAAGTAGTTGTTGTAGGCATCATTTGCTGTTTCTCATATTGTGCTCTGCCTTCACGACGAGTTGCCATGATATTGCACTACTTCGAATAAGTAACTCTTCACTAATAGAGAAGACTATTGTTACTTATTCTCAGTTGAGTACCACCACCCAGACAGCACTGTTTCACGGCTATTGGCCGATCATCAGTGGGTGGGCAGGTACCCTGGTAATGCAGACATGACGACCCAGTTGTGAAGTTAATCACACAATATGAGAGATGCCAAGAGGTGTAGATGTCAATATTTAAAATAAATAAATGCACAAGGCATAATACTTTAAGAGTTTGGTATCTATATAATATCGGTGTTTAGATACACCATAGATAACTCTTAATAAACTACAAAGTAGTTGTTGTAGGCATCATTTGCTGTTTCTCATATTGTGCTCTGCCTTCACGACGAGTTGCCATGATATTGCTGGGTCGTCATGTCTGCATTACCAGGGTACCTGCCCACCCACTGATGATCGGCCAATAGCCGTGAAACAGTGCTGTCTGGGTGGTGGTACTCAATTGAGAATAAGTAACAATAGTCTTCTCTATTAGTGAAGAGTTACTTATTCGAAGTAGTGCAATATCATGGCAACTCGTCGTGAAGGCAGAGCACAATATGAGAAACAGCAAATGATGCCTACAACAACTACTTTGTAGTTTATTAAGAGTTATCTATGGTGTATCTAAACACCGATATTATATAGATACCAAACTCTTAAAGTATTATGCCTTGTGCATTTATTTATTTTAAATATTGACATCTACACCTCTTGGCATCTCTCATATTGTGTGATTAACTTCACAACTGGGTCGTCATGTCTGCATTACCAGGGTACCTGCCCACCCACTGATGATCGGCCAATAGCCGTGAAACAGTGCTGTCTGGGTGGTGGTACTCAACTGAGAATAAGTAACAATAGTCTTCTCTATTAGTGAAGAGTTACTTATTCGAAGTAGTGCAATATCATGGCAACTCGTCGTGAAGGCAGAGCACAATATGAGAAACAGCAAATGATGCCTACAACAACTACTTTGTAGTTTATTAAGAGTTATCTATGGTGTATCTAAACACCGATATTATATAGATACCAAACTCTTAAAGTATTATGCCTTGTGCATTTATTTATTTTAAATATTAAAAGTTTAAGAAAAGAAAAGACCGGACCGACAAGTAACAGGCCACAGAACGGCTGCTGAGAAAGATTGTGCTAAATTAGCATCCTGTTCACGTTAAGACAACCGATGGTTAGCTACCGCGTCCATTGATAAGTTTTCTCCTCATTATTCCCACATGGCAATTCCCTTGTCGCATTCGCCATTTGAAAGTTTTTAATCAGGGAGAAGATTATGACAAACGACCGAAGTGGATAAAAGTGCAGTTACCTTTCATAAAGTAAGCCACTCATACAATCTTCAGGCGTTGTCGTGTGTGTCCTCTATTAAACTGAAACATGCAACGAGCGTAAATAGAGCAGAAATCCGAAAACTGGCTTGGAAATTGCATCACCTAATTAGGTCCGTCTGTACATCGTTATTTCTAATTACGAACAGCCACTGAGAGCCAACCAACAGCTCTTTTGTCTTACATCACCAGATTATCTCCCATTTACTAATTACCAAGTTTTAATGTTTCTAAATGAGAGTATCTGTTGGAAAGTTTTGGTATTCCTAAATAATTAGCATTAGTTCAGATAACTTTTATTTTATTTCTTTAAAAAGATAAAGGCTCTCAAGATTTACAAAGGAATCGATGCAAAGGAATTTCTTATGCGTCTTTAAAATGTTTCTAACGATTCGCAAATATATATGTAATCTTAATGAACTGTTGCATTGCCACAGAGATTATTGGATTCGTCAATGAAATCAATGTAATGACATAATATACGAAATTATGGAAATCCTGAAGTCTCGAAACTTTATTAGACATGCTGGACAGATAAATTGTGTAGTCGAGACCAGCTAATTTTCGTAAAGTCGAACAAATTCTAACTTATTGTGATTTTCTCTTGTAAAGAATCTGTGTTCTCGTTTTAAATTTAGAATAATTGGTGTGAATTTAAACCAAATAGGATAGTGTAGGCGATTAAGAAGTATTTTTGGAAAATTAAATTTTAGAAATATTATATTTTAAGTTAGATTGATTGATTGATTTGATTTTATTGGCGCAAAAACGATTTTAAGTTAGAAATTCTCTTAGCTGAGATTAATTCAGGAATGGCTGCATCCGGGTAAGATGTAATTAGAATAGAGGACGAAGGAATAAAAGCAAGCTTTGATCCCAAATCCACGCATGGGGAAATAATTATAAGTATAAAGAGAGATGAATTCCTGAAGCATGACCTCATCCTTGACCCATTCAGGCCCTCTACTAACGGGGACGGGTAATCACGCACCCGGATTTCCGAGTGGCAACTTTGATATCGCTCTCTCCAAAAAAAAAAAAAATAAATAAAAAAATAAGCTGTTCTAATTCTCTAAATTTTTCAAATTCCCAAACTATTAGTGTAATACAGGGGGCGGGAATTTTCTTTCTATCCTACTTCTCTTCTTTTCGCCTACTCAAACCCCCGCCCACCACGCTTTTAAAATACGGTAATGGAACGTGCCCGGGCTATAAATACCGCCTTCAACACGTTGTTCGCTCCCCTTTGAAGATGGTATAAACAATAAACCCCACCATCAAACTCCAGGAATTCATCTCCCATTATACTTCTAATTATTTCCCCATGTGTGGATTTAGGATCAAAGCTTCTTTTATTCCTTCGTCCTCTTACTAAGTTTATTTCATTTCAATACTATTCTAATTACATCTTACCCGGATGAAGCCATTCCTGAATAAATCCCAGGTAGGTGAATTTCTGACTTAAAATATAAAGTTTCTAAAATTTATTCCAAAAATACTTTTTAATAGCCTGCCCTAAATTATTCTATTTGTTTAAATTTACACGAATTATTCTAAATTCAAAATGAGAATACAGACCCTCTACAAGAGAAAATGACAATAAGTTAACATTTGTCCAACTTTACGAAAATTAGGGGGGTCTCGCAACACAAGTTGTTTGTTTGTTATTTGGTTTTTAGGAGCATTAGCAACTAAGGCCATATTGCTCCGGGAATAAAGAAGCGTGTGCTACGCACTGCTGCTCCTTTCCACCTGGCTACGGAGGCGCCATACACAAGTTGTCTGTCCTACCTGAAATCAATGTATTGCAGCCATTAATGCATTTTTCTTCTTCTTCCTCATATCTGCTGTAACTCTACAAGAAATTTAAATTGTGATTTTTTCAATGATAAAAGATATAAAGGTCAGACTGGATGATTTACTTTAGATTGAAAGAAACTACGAGGTAAAAGAATGGATAAGAAATTCTTATGCCCATCTACCAATTGTTAAAGTAGAGGAAGTTAAAAAGTAAAAAAATATGAATGTAAGAAATCATATAAAGTCATAAAACAAAACACCGTCAACTTAAACGCATCTCCGAAACTGCTTAACATTTACAGCTCCTAAAAATGCTCATGGTAGTCAAATCAAACATTGTGTGCATAGTGTTTGGTTGAGGCGCCACCGGTTGTTTCCCAAATCGGCGCCATGAGTACGCTTGTGAAAAACTACAGTACCGCTGTAAAAACCAGAAAAGTGTGTTGTATGTGTGTGTATAAATGTAGTATTGTGTTGGGTTCTGTTGTGTTCTGGCTTTTGGGAGCAGGATCCCTGGTGGGACCTTATGTTGCCCGCACACACCGCTAGGAGGTAGTCAGGCTGCCAGTATTCTCTGGCTGGTCTCTGCCAGGGTCGCCTGCGCTTCCTGGATGGAGACCAAATTAAAAAAAAAAAAAAAAAACGCGTGTGTACCCTGTACTCACGAAAGATGTTTTATGTGAAAACACGTTTGACGAAAATCAGAACCGTTTTAAAATTAAACAGCTAGAACCGAAGTTATGAACGATGGAAGGTTTAATGCTCATGCCCTCTACTTACTCTGCCAATTTAACGTTCGGAAGAGGTTAGCGAAATCCAATCCAATGCTTGGATTCCGCTAACAACTTCCGATTAGGCTATTGAGCCTAATTACCCATTAGATTGTAGCCATTTGTTGAATATAGTATGATTGCGTCAAATACTTGTAAGTATTTGTATTGTTGCAATCCACATTTTTGTTACATTCCATTTCAGGTGCCGCTATAGATGTTTTCACATAAATAATTTTCTGATTAATGAAAGGGATTGAATGCCGTCTGCTACAGCCTTTGTGTTCAACGATGCCGAAGTCAAATGCAGAGCGTTGTCGAGAGTATCCAGCATGACAACCTAAGAAAATAAAGATAGAGGTAGCAATAAGTGCGCGAGAACGACAAAGACTATTGAGATTGCGGAAAAGACAAACAGAAAACCAAGCGTTGGGCAATATGTTATTCTGGACCAAGTGATAGTAGGGCTGCAGGTGATTTGAACCGATTTTCGTTGCGGCGGCGGCCGCATTCGTCCAAACACTTTGTACCGATTTTAATTGGGTTAGTTGCCGCTATGAGGCGCCACCGATACACACAGGTTTGGAAATGATGTCACCATCAGGTAACTCAACTCTCCCTTCCCACGATCCTTTGCGCACGCTGAACTTCATTTTTTATTTTTTTTATTTTAAATTTTGCTGCTGGATGGCATCACAAGTTTATTTTCATAAAAATAATTTGGTTGGATTCGAACCCTCGTCTGTATACATATATATAACTGCTTTAGCCATTGCGTTACTCAGACATTTACATATAAAATTGCAAAATTGCAATTTTACATATAAAATTTGCAGAGTGGAATTATTTTACTCACCAAGTTTTTTTTTTTTTATGTGAACCCCAAACAGGAAATGTATTACCGTGCTTAGGTTGGAGGTTGAGAAGACGAAAGAAGATATTTGTTGACGTTGGATTAGAATATCAGTAGACTGTAATTTTCAGGAAATACGTATGAAGGAAGATTGTTTCAGAAAACGGCAGTTGAATGAATAAACGAGGAAGATGAAAAGTTGGTTCTGTGAGTTTGAAGTTGGACAGTAAATGGATGTTGGCTGGTGGCGGCACGTGTTCGGACTGTTTTGAAAGAGAGAGCAGGAATTATAGAAGCCAATTCAGAAGAACAGTGCCCATGGAAGTATCTGTAGAAGAGGCATGCAGCAGAAACAGTACGTCTATGAGACAGCGAGTGGAGAGACTTTGTTAAAGATGAATCATTAATTAACATAACTGCCCTCTTCTGAATGGAATCAAGAAGCCTGAGAGAGGTTTTGGGTTCACCACCCCAGTTGTGGGAACAATATTCCATGGCAGGGCGGATTTGCGATTTATACAGAGTGAGCAGCTATTTGGAAGAAAAGTAATGGCGAGAGCAAAAGAGAAAACCAAGTTTTTTAGATGCAGAGGAAGCAATTTTTGTAATGTGCTTGTGCCAAGAGAGATTAGAAGTCAGGGTAATCCCCAAAAGAGATATATCATTTTGCCTAGAAATCAGAGTGTCACTAAAGATAAGCATAGGAGCAGAAGAATTCTTTTTGCGAGATATAAAACTGAATTTTACAAGGGTTGAAATCAACTAAGTTGTCTTTGCCCACTGGAGAATTACCTGAAGATCGACATTTAAGGAATTGGTAGCAGATTTTCGAGAAGTTGAAGCTGATTGCGCAGGACAAGGTTTCTCAAAATGGAAAGTGGAATGCAATGTGCTATCATCGGCAAAACTATGGATAGGATTTCCAGTCAATGGAAGGTCATTAATATACAAGAGGAAAAGAGTGGGGGAAAGAACTGCATCATCTAGCATCACCCTCAGTGAGCGATCAGAGAGAAAACTGGATAACCAATTACTAAAAACAGTTGGCAAACCATAAGATGGAAGTTTTTTTAGAAGACCTTTATGCCAAACACGATCAAAAGCCTTTGAGATGTCAAGAGCAACTACTTGTGTTTCACCGAACCTTTCCATTGAATTAGCCACAAATGGGTAACATAAGCCAGAATATCACCAGTGGATCGAAACTCATGGAATCCATATTGGCGATCGTTGATTAGACGGAAGGTTTCTAGGTAGTTTAAGAGTTGGCGATTAATTGATTTCTCCATTACTTTAGAAAGAGTAGAAGTAATTGCAATGGGAGGGATAATTGGATGGGAGGGATTTGTCACCCTTCTTAGGAACTGGCTGGATATGAGCAAATTTCCAAGCAGAAGGAAAAACACCTTTGGAATAAGAAAGTCAAAAAAGGCGGCAAAGAATAGGAGTAAGTTCAGGAGCACAGGTTTTGAGAACAAGTGGAGAAATAGCATCATGACCTGCAGCTTTCGTAGCATCAAGATTCGTCAAAATTCTTCTGATATCCTTTTGATGGAAGACCACAGGAGGCATTGAATGGAGCGTGTTGGGAATGGTGGGAGGTGTTTTACTAAGATCATTAATACATGAGCTGGAAGAAAAATGGGATGCTAGCAGGTCAGCTTTATCCTTGGCTGAAGTGACAACAGAACCATCTGGTTTGGACAGAGGTGGGAGCAGAGACGGCAAAAGTTGCGGCCAATAGCTTTGGCAAGAGACCAGAATGCTCGCCTACCATTAGGGCAAGAAGCAAGTTTTCTACTCTTAGCCTGTTCAAACTCTAGTTTGGACTGATTAGTAACTGCTTTACAATTGTTGCGAGCTTTGGTGTAGGCAGAAAATGAAACCGAAGAATTAGAAACACGCTAATTACTTTATGCAACATTCTTCTCTTGAACAGCCTTAGCACATTTATTGGAAAACCAAGGTTTAGATAAAGGACGAGATTTTAAAGTGGAGTGTGGGATAAAGGATTCCATTCCTGCAAGAATAATTTCACTGACACGATCTGAGCAAACGTTGAAATCAGAAGTTTTGAAACCGTATTCCGACCATGGAAAAGAAGAAAAGAAGTCTCACAGGTCATCCCATTTTGCATTCTTGTAATGCCAAACAACACGAGGTTGGGAATAGCCATGACATAAAGGTTCCATTGGAGAAGAGACAATCACCAAGTTGTGATCTGAAGTGCCTAAAGGACCTCTCACTTCGACCGTTTACTTAGAAGGGTTGTTTGTGAGAAAAAGATCAAGCGTATTGGCTGTATGATTAGGATTGTCCGGTATTCTTGTAGGTAAATGAACAATCTGTGCTAGTTCATTATTAATTGCAAAAGCCTCAGCATCTCGACCTGCTGGGTCGGTGTGACTAGAAAACAGAAGCCAGCTGGAGTTGTGAACATTAAAATCACCAAGGAAAATTACCTCAATGTTAGGAAAGTTGGACTGGAGAAAGTCAAATTGCAACGAGAGGAAGTCAAAGAGCTCCAAGTGATTAGTGGAGTTGGGAGAACGGTAGACACAACAGATGAATTTGACACAATGAGGTAGAGAGATTTTAAGCCAGAGAAGATCAAAGAGAGGAGATTCCAAATTGCCAAGTCTCTGACAGGGAATATCAGAACGGACATATGCACATGTACCACCTTTGAGGCGAAAGGAATCATACAGCGAATAATTTGGGCATCTGAGATGAGCAGTAGTTGAATCAACCGATAACTGAGATTCTGTCAGAAAAAGTGCATGGGGTTTGGCAGACTGCAATTGGAAATGGACTTCGTTGAGATTAGAATTGAGACCACGTATATTAGTGAAATGAATTAGGAAGTGCTTGGGAGGTTTAGTTCTTTTCACAGATAAGCTTGCTCTATTAGTTTGACAATTCATGGTGTATTCAATTGTAAGAAAAAGTGGGTGGGACATGCTGTATGAAGTAATGAAATTTTTGGATATGGCGTACACGTGGTAAGAATATACCCAGATCCTTGACATAACGTGGCCTCAACAATGCTCCCCGCATACACATTACTCGGACTCCCTCCAGTCACTATCTGGCAGAGTGGAGGTTGCAAGATTATACACTAGCTGATCCGGAAGCCTCCTAGAGTTACCAATAGATTCGGTTCGGTGTACTAACTAGCGGCCGGCCTGCGAACACCGTTTTAGAGATGTACCCTCGAAATGTAAGGAATATTGGATCTCGCCACGACGTTCATCATAATCTCAAAAGTCATCAATCATACTGCATGATGGAAGAGATAGGGAAGGGTTGACCGGAACTTAGCTCTAGAGACTAAACATGGGTTCCACCACTTCAAGCCTCCAATAAGCAAAGTGGTGGTATTTCACCAGTTGATGAGAGTCATCTACCACCTAGTACTGCCTGGTAACATAGAGGGGCGGCGTTCCTCCATGTGGTGTGGGCGCCACACCTCGACCCCTGCTTATGTTGGTTCACACCTGGGTGGTCACCCACCATGTACTTGTGCATGAAGGTTATACCCAGGATTACTAACAGTCCCACCATCGTGAAGGTGCAAGCAGAGGATTTAGCTGTCACAGACCATCCGGACTTCGCCGAAATTGGGTCCAATTGACTTGAGTGTCACCCGAATATCAGTTCCATCAGCGTTTTAGACTCCCAGGTAGCAAGTACAGCTTGTCTGGCATATCTGAGAGAATGTCTGTGACAATCTCAAGGACTAGGTAACCAGTTAATGTTATTTTTAAATTAATGAGTATTGAACCAATAAATTTATGTTATTTAAACCAACGTTTGGTTTAATTCTTTTTAAAGTATTAATGAGCAATATTTTAAATCAATGGTATTATTTGAACATAATTTTTAAAGTATTCATGTGCAATATTTTTAATCAATGGTGTTTTTTCAACTGAAAGTGATTTTAAATTTATTTTTAATGAAGACAAATTTATAATGAAACTGTTTTATTGAGAGAGCCTTTATTGCAACATTTGATTGAAACTGGTTACAAGGTTAACTATTGCAACTTTCCCTTTGCCGCCAAAAGGCCGCCGTAGCCTAGTGGTCAGGCGCGCGGGTGCATAAGTACACGTGCCTTGAGTGACCGGGGTTCAACTCCGTGACTACTGAATACGGTGCTGTTTCTTGTATTCTGTCTATCTTGTGGACTCCTCTGACCGTTTGGTCGTCCCGGAGTATAAACAGAAAATTTATTTATTTTAAAAGGCCAGGGGTTAATGAACACTGTTAACAAATAATTGAATTATTATTGAATACTATTAACAAAATTTACAAAGGAATCATTATTCTGATAAAATATTGACACAGCTCTGTCTTCAATGACTGTCCACAGTTCTCCAATTACAAAAAATATGAAAAGTACTATAAAGGTGATTTTATAGGGCCTGGAACAGAAGTACATCTTCTGTTCCAGGCCCAGTGTTGTTTTACCTATAAGAAAGAGAATATATTAGATTATTATAATCCTACTGTAGTGGGGACTTTTGCTAGCCTTAATGTTTTCCAAAAACATACAAATTTACCCAAACATACTGTGGAAGAATGGTTATCAGGACAGCCCACAGATGTAAGACACAAACAGAAGCGAAGAAATTTTCCTCGTAACCAGATGAAAATTCCTGGCCTTCACCATACATTTCAATGTGATTTAGCCTACATGTCAAGTCTTACTAAAGCAAATAATGGTGTTAATTTTCTTCTTGTGTGTATTGATTGCTTTTCACGGTATGGTTGGGTAAGACCATTAAAATCTAAACATTCACAAGAAGTAGTTAAAGCTTTCAAATCTATTTTTAAAGAAGCGACATTTAATATTAATAGTGACCAAGGAAAGGAATTTACTAATAAACAAGTGCGTGCATTATTCAAATCTAAAAATATTCACTTTTACACTAGCAGAAGTGAAAAGAAAGCTGTTACGGAAGAAAGATTTATTCGAACATTAAAAGAAAAATTATAAATGGATTACATATTAAAAAAATTGATAAATATATTCATGTGCTACAAAAATTAGTGAAAACTTATAATGAAATTGTGCACAGCTCTATAGATATAGCCCCTGCAGATGTCACCATGCACAATGAAGAAACAGTCTATGCTAGAACCCAAGTTTAAAGTCGGTGATCGTGTTGTTCTTAGTGATGATAGCCATAATTTGCGAAAGGCATTCAGAGGGAATTGGTCTGAGAAGATATTTTCCATAGCACAGGTAATCAAAAGGCACCCTGTAGCATATAAGGTTAAAGGAAGAGATGATGAGGTGATAGAAGGTACATTTTATGAGCATCAGCTACAGAGAGTCAGTTTTGATAACGAGCTACAGGAAAAAGTGCATCTGACCGAAAACGTACTTGGGAAATGTACAATGCGTGGCCAGAGTCAGTTACTTGTGAAGTGGCTTGGATACCCTGCATCCTACAATTCTTGAGTCCGAAGCGAAGATGTTTTACCTAACTCTAACAAGTAATGCAAGTATGGACTTGTATCCTGATAACACCCAATCACGTTTCAACGTTCAATTACACGGGGAAATTAATCTGAGTGGGAAGTGGCACTTTCTGAAATCCATCTGCCAGAAGTGTGGAACAATATTACAAAAGGATATGATGAATTTCATGTACTTCGTGATGATTATCACTCAAAACAAATTTTACATGTGCTTTCTTTTAAAGTATACAGATTATCAACATCTTTTAGATGAGTTCAACAGTGTGCATGCCCTTGTTTCATTTACAGTACACACAAAGACTGTTGCAAATATATCAATTTTCAGTGACACTGCATGGAAATGACAAAGTACAACTACCTGAGAAACTAATAAACTTATTTGGACTTCAAAAAGCAAGAGTATGGGGAAAAGGCTGTCGCGTATTTAGAGGTACATCTGTAGGTGAGAGTGTATGACCTATCAAAGGTCAAATTTCTTTTGACACAAGTGCAAGAAATGTTGTTTTTACTCTTGATACTGAAGGTAGTTATGAACTGTGTGAACTTCCCTACGGAAATTATAAATCAATCTCTAGTCTTCTGGATGCAACGTTGACTGTATGCCCAAGTTTAAGTGGAAATGTTAATTCAGATTATATCTTGACTTTACATATACCAGAAAACCTTTCTTTAGTGTTTCTCTCTGATTCTCCAGGTTTAGGTCTTATGCTCGGCATTCACCAAATTGGCACCCCGTTGAGTGGAACTGTCAGTGGAATTATCTGGCTTATATAAAACGGAATATTTTGTGTGTTCCAAACTGAATCAGGACCAGATAGTAGGTGATACGTGCATTCCGCTGTTACGTGTTCTTCCCTGTATTGAGCAGAACACATTTACATACGAAAACCCAGACTATTACCCCCTTTTGAGACACCGTTTTAACAATGTGTCCATCAGTATTTGTACAGATAGTGGTCAGTTTCTAGAGTTCACAAGTGGGAAGACATTAGTGAAGCTGCATTTTTGCAAAGATGAGTGAATACATTGATTACTACATGGTGCAAGCAGGAGGTGGCAATGCATTTGCCGGACAACCTTTGCAGCGTGGATTTGGACTTGGATGATCTTTTGTTCGGCATTTCCTTTTCTAACACCACTTTGGAAACCTGCAGCCCGGTTTGTGAGTAAACAAGTTTTAAAAGCACGTCAAAATGTGATTGTTGTTGTTTTGGAGGGGGTGCCCATCAAACAATCCTTTATAAACAGAGCATTGGTAGTCAGTCATACCATTTCAAACAAGGTTCTGAACTAGAAAGGAAGCGGAAAGAAGAGGAAGCACAGAGATATTTTTTAAACATGGAGCTTATGATGTCGGAACTAGACCTATTTCAAAAACCTGTAATGCAAACCTGTTTCAAAAGCCTATCTATCGAGCGTCCATCTCATGTGACTTTTCAACCGCTGGGCAGTGTAGATAGTGGTGGCCCCATTGAATTTTTATTCCAGGTACTTCAGAAGAATATTTAGATTTTGGAAAATCATTTTTACATCTGAAGGTACGTGTTACACATAGTGACAGGAAAGAGATAGATACCCATTACGGCTTTTGCTGCCCTTGCGCCGCAAAGCCTACATACAAACAAACAAACAGATAGATACCACATCTGTGGGTGTGGTAAACAATTTCTTTCCTTCTCTTTTCAGTCAGGTGGATCTGTTTTTACAAGATAAATTAATCAATGCATCAGCAGATACTTATCCCTACAGGGCATATTTAGAAAAACTTCTTAATCACGATCGCGGTGCTAAATGTACCCAATTAACAACAGAACTGTATGTGAAAGATGACACTGCGGATGTTAGTGAAATGTTTACGAAGACAGAATGCGGGATGTGAAAACAGCAGGAATCAATAGCAAAATCAAGGCGTGTGGAACTTCTAGGGCACTTTCATCTGGATTTGTGTCACCAATAATGTGTCACTACGTATTCGTCTAGTGCGAAGTAACCCGGAATTCTGTTTATTGGCCATTACCTTAGACATGAAATGCAGAGTCATATTCAGGAAGCAACCCCCTTTGTGCACAAAGTAAGATTAAATCCTAAACTTCTGTTAACCCACTTGACTATGCTAAAAAAAAATCCTTTTCACTACTCCATAAACAGGATGCAAGTCAGCGTTTACTCGATTCCTAAAGGGATGAGTGATTCTACAAGAGACAACATCTATCTGGGTGACATTCCATCTTGATTAGTTATAGGTCTAGTGGCAAGTGAAGCATTCAACTGTTCGTACAGTCGCAATCCATTCGATTTTGCCCACTTCAATTTATGTTATCTGGTAGTGGCAGCTGATGGTATTCAGCATCCAAATCAACCTCTGACACCTAATTATAAAGAGGGTCATTACACCAAATCATACCTCTCTCTCTTCACATCGCTGAACAAGTGGAATATTTCCTGTGTGTGTGTGTGTGTGTGTTGTAAAGGGCGGCTCCTTGAACATCTGTTCATCCCCGCCTCGTATCTCTGTGAAGAACAGTATCACTACAAATGGGCCAGATATGTATGTAACGGAGGTTTGTGTGTATTATATGTGTGTTCTGTTGTTCTGTTCTGGCCACTTGGCTACCCAGAAACATCAGTCACCTGGACAGTTGATTCTGGGTACTCGTCCACACCACGGGGAGGTGGGCCAGTTCCAATAGTTGCTCGTGATGTCTTTGTGTTCTTCACAGAGATTTTTTCCCTCTGGGGGCCCACTCCAGAGGAAAAAAAAGAAAAAGATAAAAAAGGGGGAAGGAGAGAGGGGTTCCCGTGGCATATTAAAAAACAGAAAAAGAAAGAGAGAGGATCCGGTGGCGTATTAAAAAAAGAAAGAAAAGAAAAAGAAAGAGAGAGAGAGAGAGAGAAAAAGAGATTCTCGCTCCCCCTCCCTCTATTTTGCTATGCCACGAATTGAAAAAAAAAGTTGATATTTAATCACATACAGCAAAATCTATTGTTTTATAAACTGGTGAGGACATACCCAGACAGTTCGTCGTATACATCAAATTGAATGTCAAGTTGGGTTCAGGCCAGGGGCATGAGTAACTGCTATCATCTAAGCCTGTACAAGTCTTCTTATAAAAGCTTCTTTTGCAAAAGACTGCAGCACTCGGTAATTATCGGCATCCTACACCAACACTGACTCTTAACCAGTGGAAAGATTAGGCACTGCTTTCCTAAGCCCTAGAATCTGTATAGTTTGGGCATGAATACAATACATGTTGCTGGTCTTCAACCTCTCCACACTGACATAGCTCTGTTGTTGACAACCTAAATTTATATAATTTCATGTTCATCGAACTGCGACCAGTCAGCAAGAATGAAGTAAACATATCCATACTGAACCAGACATTCATATTTTTGTTCATCAATGTATAGGCCTCGGAAAAGAATTTTCTTGTAACACAGCCAACTGATTAAGTGTCCCATCTAGACTGCCATAGGATTATTAATTCGTTCCAAATTCTCTTACGTTCATGTTTGACATTCGAGTCTAAATTAATTGATTCCAAAGAGTTCTGAGGGAATTTTACGTTTTTGTCTGTACGTCAATCCTCTGTAGATCACGTGTAAATTGAGAGGCAGAAAACCCGCCAGGACCTGAAGAGCGGCTGTTGAGACTGTGCGGCAGGCTTTCAGAACACTTAGTAACATTATTCTCTGAAGTGTCATCAATTTAGCTTTGAACTTTTTACAATTTTGACCCTATAGAACCATGTGCCTGCAGCATAGGCCACCACAGGGACAAACACAGCTATATAGTAGAGTCTCAAGGATCGTTTGGAGAGGCTCCACTCATTTCGAGAAACTCTTAACTACAGCATTGGCAAAGCATTTAAATTTTGCACCAAGGCTTGACAAATGTGCCCCGAAATTCAATTTATGGTCAATAATAACACCCAGCAATTTAGTTTCCATGACTATAGGGATTTGAGCATTGCCAATTTTACACGTAGATGGACGCCGGATGTCAAGTTTACCCCCAAGAACCATGATCCTGGTCTTGGAAGGACTTATCTTCAATTTATTTTCGTGGGTCCAAATCTGTAGGTCTTCTAGGACTATTCCAGCTGATGCTTCCAAGGCAGATCTTGAGGTGCCGCTAAAAAGTACTGTTAGATCACCGGCGTAAGCCATTATCTTGGTATTTTCAAATGTTCTCTTTATCGAGTATTGCAACACCACGTTCCAGAATAACGGTCCTAAGATGGTTTTCCCTGAGGACACCCTCTAGAAATTTGACATAGAATCTGGTTACGCTTGGATCTGACTATGACTATGAGTCGGTTTGTAAAGTAGCTCTTGAAAAGCAGATATAACTGTTGAGGGCATTCTGCAGAACACAGACGTTCGAAGGCGCTGTCCCACCAAAGGGAATCAAAGGCATCCTTGAACTCGTTGCTTAGCTGGTATATGAGTATTCACCAAAATTGCCACTCCTCCTTTGGCAGTTCTGTCATCATTCCTGTCTCTCCAGAAAAGTGTATAATTTTGAAATGTGGGTGAAGATTGAGGTGTTAGATGGGTCTCCTGAAGGCAAATGCAGGCCGGTTTATACTGCTGAATAATATCTTTTATTTCATCCAATTTTCCACGTAAACCACGACAGTTCCATTGTATAAAAATATGTTGCATTATTTAGGTCTCGGGACGATTTGCTTAATCTGACTGCGGTTTTGAGTTTTCCGTTTATCATATTTGGGTCTATCTTTCTTCGGAAAATTAGGCCGAGGTGTATCTTCTGCAGGGTGTAGTTCTAGTACGTTCTCTCTCTCTCTCTCTCTCTCTCTGTTCATCTGTATCCATTTGGTCTATGTTTGTTTGTTTCTGTTCACACAGTTTACTAGCTGATGTTTGCTTTGTTTTTGAAGATGTTACTTCTGATTTCTGCTTTCTAGGCACGGAAGTATGCTGCTCTTTAGTATTGGATGTTTCTTGTGAAACTGTTTTTGTCATCAATATTACTTTACTCCAGTCTATAATTTGATTTAGAGGTATTGCTACCTCCGTTTGTGTGGCTATAATTTTCTGTTGTTTCACTGCCGAAGCATAGGAACGTGAAAGTTTGGTTGCAAGTATCTGTTTTCTTGCTTCCGGATAAGACACTTTATTTTCTACTTTGTATTTTTGAATTTGCTTTCCCAATACCCACATTTCGCATGTCTTCGATAAAGCAGGATGATTTTCGTGACAATTGGGACAGAGTGGTGTAGCGGATGTGCAGTTTGCTTGATTGTGGTCTTTTGATCCACAGAGTGAACAGATGGGATCACTGCTACATGTCGCCTGAGAGTGTCCGTATCGCTGACAGTTGTAATACCTTATTGGATTTGGTATAGATGTAGGAAAGGAAAAAACTGACTCGAGTAAATAATACAAAGGTCTTTGAGATAACAGAAGAGGAGAAAAAGCAGTATGTACTGGAACTTAAGAACAAGTTTGAGCTTTTGCAGACTGCTCAGGACCAAGATATCGACGAGGAATATTACAACTTTCTGAGAGTAATAAAGCCCAAGAAACCTATAGGGAAAAAGAAATCCAAAGAAGAAAAAATTATTCAAGAAACACTTGTCATGATGAACCGAAGACGACAAATGAAAAGCAAGAAAAACACTGACAGGGAGAAAATTGAGTATATTGAGTTATGCAAAGCCATTAGAAAGAGACTCAGATTGGGAATCAGACTGTTAGATAAGAAGGACATAAGAAGATTTAACACAAGAAAAGTAGAACAAGCATTAAGGGAAAACAAAGGATTTAAATCAGCAGCCATGAGCAGTAATACAGAAAGACAAATGATACTGAAACTGAAGAATAGCGATGGTGTACTTATAAACAGCAGAGAAGGCATAATTCAAATAGCAGAAGACTACTATAGAGAATTATACAAGGAGCAGGGGAATGATGGCAGCAGTGGGGAAGATGGATTGCAAAGTAGCAACACATACGACATACCCGATATTCTTCCTGATGAGGTAGAACATGCATTGAAGAAAATGAAGAATCAGAAAGCCCCAGGGGAAGATGAAGTTACTGTAGAGTTGTTAAAATTGGGAGGAAGAGACATAACACAAAAACTGGCAAGGCCCTTCACAAAGTGCATTAGAAAAGGTGTGACGCCTAAGCAGTGGAATGATGCAATCACAGTTTTGCTGCATAAGAAAGGAGATAAATCAGAAATTGGAAATTATAGACCAATTAGTTTGTTATCCCATATCTACAAGTTGTTCACAAGGGTCATTACTAACAGATTAGAAAGAATACTTGATGAGAATCAACCAAAAGAGCAAGCTGGCATTAGGACAGGATTCTCAACTATGTATCACATTCACGTAATATTCACCGCTAATGGATAAAGCAAATGAATATAAAACACCATTATGCCTGGCATTTGTGGATTATGAAAAGGCATTTGACTCCATACAGCATAAGGAAATGTTTCAGGCACTGGAAAGACAAGGCATTGATACCCCATATATTATGATTTTGAAGAAAATATATGAGTGTGCTACCTCCTTTATTAGACTAGACAAAGACAGTAGGATATTTAAAATTGAGAAAGGAGTTCGACAAGGAGACAATATCTCCGAAGCTGTTTACTGCTGCCCTTGAGGAAGCTTTCAGAAGATTAGACTGGTCGCAGAAAGGAGTCAATGTGAACGGAGAGTACCTAAACCATTTACGATTTGCAGATGACATTGTGGTCATAAGCCACGATCCCAAAGAATTAGAGGAAAATCTTAATCAGTTATGCACAGCTAGTAAGGATTTTGGACTAAAGATGAATATGGCTAAAACAAAAGAAATGATGAACAAGTATGTCACAGAAAGGAAAATAATGATTGAAGGAACAGTAATTGAAAAGGTCGAGTCGTATACTTATCTAGGACAAGTTATTAGCTGTAATAATGATAAATGGCTGGAAGTCAAGAGAAGAATAAATTTTGGATGGATAGCATTCAGGAAATATAGTCACATACTGAAGAGCAATATCCCAGTTTGTCTGAAACGTAAAATAATGAACCAATGTATACTCCCCACCATGACTTATGGAAGTGAAACTTGGGCACTCACCAAAAGAATGGAAGAGAAACTGAGAACTACACAGCAAAGAATGGAAGAGAAACTGAGAACTACACAGCAAAGAATGGAACGAATTATATTGGGAATCAGACTGTTAGATAAGAAGAGAAACACATGGATTAGGCAGCAAACTCAAGTAAAGGACATTCTTATCAAAACTAAAGAACTAAAATGGTCTTGGGCAGGACACATAGCTCGAAGACATGACAGATGGACTAAGAAAATAAGAGTGGTATCCAATAGGAGCTAGAAGAAAACCTGGAAGACAAAGGTGGAGATGGATAGATGAAATTCACGAGTTTGTGGGTGGTAAATGGATGGCCAGTGCTCAAAACAGAAGGAACTGGAAAGTTGCTGGAGAGGCCTTCATCCTGCAGTGGATTGAAAATGGCTGATGATGATGATGATTGGATTTGGTATATATGGTCAGATTTTGCAATTTAAATATCCTGCTTTAACTGAATGGGGAAGAGAAGGATTGTTAAAGGTAAGAATACTGATCGGGTTGGAATGAGAATTCCGTCTTTCTTCATCATTATCCTCCTAACATGTATCACTTGTTCTGTTAGCTCGCTCAGTAGTTCTTCCTCTGAAACAGTCAAAAGGTCCCATTTGGTAATAACACCTTTCGATGTATCCAGGGAATTATGTGGGGTAATTTCAACTGGTAGTCCTGCAAAAGTTTTCATATGTAGCAATTTTTCCGATTGATGACTTAATGAGGTTTCTACTAAGAGATCACCTGATTGTATTCGTTTTATCATTTGTTGTGATCCAACCATGAACTCTATAGTTTTCTGAACTAAGAAAGGGGATAATTTCCCAATGGGTTGTGATGATAACGAATGTATCGCCAAAAAAAAAAAAAAAAGGGACAGTAGGCTGAGAGCTGTTTATTTTCATTCTCTTAGCCTGAGACATGTTCAGCTGTAAGTCATCACATTTATTGGAGTTAACTTTCTTCAATCTTGTGTTGTTAGTTTTTTGGTCCATTTTCAACTCCTTTTAGTCCTGGGTGATGTCTTTTCATCCAGGTCCAGCCCCGCCACGGGGAGGCAGGAGTAGTGCCACCAAGTGACCAAGCGAGTAAAATAGAAGGTTAGTACACAGAAAAATTAAGAAAGGTTATTTTCCTTTTTGAAACTTCTTCCTTATGCTTTAAGAAAGAGAGTTCTTATTATATATTTGAATAACGGAAGGAAAAACGTGTGAACTCAAAGTGAAAAGCTTATCTCTCTAATATAATCACAGTAGAATTCGCAGGGAAGATCGCTTGGCCTCAAGATTCGCTTGGCACCCGTGGCCTTCTGTTCTTGTGTATGTGTGTGATGGTAACTTTGAAACTTTGTCAACTCTACCAAAAATGAGTGTGTTTTTCTGAAATAATCTTTGAATCTACTTAATGTGTGAAAAAAAACAAAAAAAATCCAAAGTAATCTAAAGGTTAAGGTTAAAAATTTAACAGTAGTTGTTTTGTTATCATAAGTTTTGGTACTTCAAAGTTTATTTTTTCTATTGATAATACTAAGGAACCACAGAGACACAGATAGATAGAAACTTACAAAGAATAATTTATTGGTGCTAGCCAGACATATTTACAAAATAGCAGTAACCATACAAAATTATTTTTAACCAAGCAACAGAATGTGAAATCCAATGTCAAGATACAAATAGTCACATAATTTTACCGAGAACAAATTTTCTGGCCTTTTCATTATCTAGTTGAACGGGAATGTGATGTATCTGAGAGAGAATAGCCATCATCTAACTCTCTGACCATAGCTACGACCGCCTGGGAGACCCATAGGTATTGATTACAGTGTCTATCCTCCCTCTTACATTTTGCTAAAAAATTTTGTATCGTATTAAAAGGTAGTAACGTATTGTCAAGAGTTAATTGCATTTCAGTCTTACCAACGTCAGTGAGCTATTCTATTTCGGCATTACCTATTTCGATTGTTAGCCTGTGAAGATGTAGTCTTTTTAGCCTTTCCACGTATGAGAAGTAAAATTTCATCATGTTTTCCTTTCAGCTCATTTCATTGGTTTTTGCACAGCCCTATGTAAGCTTTAGAGGTTTCAATGAGGCTAACGGGATGGAAATAGAAAATCACTGCTCGGGGCATTGAGTTCGCACCGAAGTGTCTATAGAAAACATTTTTCTTACCCGAGCAGGATGAGTCGTAATTTTTCTATTTTGCTTTGGCGACCACACGATGGGAATGAAATGACTCCTTGAGCCACAACCAGAACAATTGTGAAATGCGAGTTGTGCAGTAGCATCTTGAGTGACGAAGGGGACACGCAACCATATCGAAATGGACAGTTCAGATCTGTAAGGGGCATGACGTAAAGTTTTATGTTTTTATTTTTTCTAGCCCTTTAACAAAAACACGTTCGATGTTGCTGGTTTTAGTCCATAACCATGCCCGGATATCACCTTGTGATAATTCGGCAGCTTGCTACGGAATTCTGTGGTTGCTATCCTCCCGCCAAGGGTTGTCTTTGGATTTTAAAAAGCAATAACCACCACATACAAACTGGGCAGATCATGGGAAAATATGTACCTGAATCGTTAGAAACGGCAATTTATTTTATTATTAATTACAACTGGTCATTTAAGCATCACAGGTGATCATTTTAATACATTCACAAAACACGTCCGTTCATGCCACTCCCAGTAAACGATACAACTACAGCTATAAGTCACTTCCGATTGACAAAACAAAACAGCGCCACCCAGCAGAACGGGAAATAAAATGCCAACTAATGGATAGAAAATTTTTCTCCAACCCGACAAGTCCATTTGAAGATGACAAATCTTTCCCAGATTGAGACGATACAAAGCATTAGCTATGGCACATTTCTGATTTTTTTCCCCAATGAGCATCCCAACCAACACACACACAGGACCGAAGGTGGGGCCCGCTTGCTACCGAAACTGACCAAAGGGTACCTGATCGGGAGCCTCAACCATCCCACACAGCCGCTGGCCTTCTGCTGTGCAGAAGGCCAAGTGCTAATTAAGACCCACAATTCAATGCACAAACCTAATTACACATTCAAAAACTTTTTTGACATCACAGACCACTACCTTCAACTACCACCTTTACTCTCAATCTCCCAATAAACAATGTAGCCCCAAGGAAACGCAGATAGATGCCAGCCAGCCAGACACCAGGTCGCACTCCGGCCAAAAAATAAATTCTGAAATTACAACTAATGCCATATACCTAGAGAAAAGCAACACTTCATTCCCAAATACCATTTCCCACCAGTGGTTCATATTGTTGGGACCCGCCTCCTCCTGGGCATCCTTTTGCTCTGTTTCGACTTATTCGACCAGGCCTGCACTACTCTATCATGTCTATAAAATCTCTCTACCTCATTGTGCCAAATTCATCTGTCTCTACCTTCTCCGAACTCCACTAATCACTTGGAGCTCTGACTTCCTCTCTTTGCGACTTTCCTAACAGTGAGGTAATTTTCCTTGGTGATTTTAACATTCACAACTCTGGCTTCCGTTTTCTAGTCACACCGACTCAGCTGGTCGAGATGCTGAGGCTTTTGCAATTACTAATGACCTTACACAGATTGTTCATTTACCTACAAGAATACTGGACAATCCTAATCATACAGCCAATACGCTTGATCTTTTTCTCACAAACAACCCTTCTAAGTATACAGTTGAAGTGAGAGGTCCTTTAGGCACTTCAGATCACATCTTGGTGATTGTCTCCTCTCGAATGGAGCCTTTATTTCACGACTTATACTCAACCTCGTATTGTTTGGCATTACAAAAACGCAAAATGGGATGACCTGCAAGATTTCTTTTCTTCTTTTCCTTAGCATTAGCATTAGTAGAGGCATTTGATGCAAGAAAGCAAGCTTATGCAGCATCAGCCAAAAAAAAAAAAAAAAAACCCACTTCCACTTCACTCCTCTGTTCGTTCAAAATACCTGTCCAGCTCTGAGCCTTAAACTTATTTAGGCTATCAACCTCCACCACAAGGGATGGCAGTCTGTTCCACCAACCAACCACCCGCTGGCTAAAGGCAAATTTCTGCACGTCTATCCTACATCTGTCTTTCCTCAATTTGAATTTATGCCCTCTCAGGTGATTTTTCTGAGCAAGAAGAAGAATCCCATCAGCATTGAGCATGCTTAAACCATTCAAGGCTTTATACACCTCTATCAGATCACCTCGCTGGTGCCTAGTCTCCAGACACTGTAATTTGCAAAACTTAAGCCTTTCTTCGTAAGAGCACCCCTTTGTTCCATTCACTAATCTTGTTGCCCTTCTCTGTACTCGTTCCAGCAGCTCTACATCCTTCTTGAAATGAGGCCTCCAGACCTGTATACAGTACTCTAGGTGTGGCCTGACCATTGCCTTATACAATGGAATAATCACCTCCTTATCCATGCTGGAAAAATTCCTGTATATCATTGACAATACTCCATGAGCTACTCTTGCAGCCCGTCTGCACTGCTCAGAGAACTTCATATCTGCCTGCACAACCACCCCCAAGTCCCTTTCATTCTCTACCACTGTCAGTGTAGAACCACAGAGTTGATACGTTGCTCTGGGGTTGCTGTTTCCCATGTGTAGTACTTTACATTTGTCAATGTTAAACTTCATTTGCCACCTCTCAGCCCATCTGCTCAAAATTTCCAGATCCTGTTGCAGCAGCATAGTGTCAGTAGTGTCCTTGACAACCCTGCCAACCTTTGTATCATCTGCAAACTTGGACATTAAGCTTGATATACCATCATCAATATCATTTATAAATACAGAAAACAACAATGGACCCAACACTGAGCCCTGAGGGACTCCACTAATAACATCAGTCCACGATGAGCAGTGTCCATTGATTACCACTCTCTGTCTTCTCCCCCTCAACCACCCCTTTATCCATAGCAGCAATTTGCCTCCAATGTCACACTGCTCCAATTTGTGTAGCAGTCTTCCATGTGCAACAGTATCAAAAGCCTTTCTAAGATCCAAGTATATAATATCAAAGTTATTCCCTGCATCCAGCTCTTTTGTGACTGCATCATAGTATCCAATCAAGTTGGTCAGGCAAGACTTCCCCTTAACAAAACCATGCTGTGTCTGAGCTATAACTGAAGTCTTGTCTAAATGATCCTGCAGTGCTTCTTTAACCAGTGCCTCCATTAATTTTCCTGGAACAGAAGTTAAGCTCACAGGTCTATAATTACTTGTTTCAGCCTTTGAACCTCCTTTGTGAATTGGGGTCACATTTGCACATTTCCAGTCCATCGGTACCTCCCCTGAGTCCAAGGAAGCTCTCATAACTATGGCTAAGGGTTTGCTTACTTCCTTTGCTGCCTCCTTTAATATAACTGGATAGATCCCATCCACCCCGGGTGCCTTTCTTGTGTTTATCTTCAACAGTTTCTCCTCCAATTTGCTCCCAGTTATTTCAAGATTCTGTAGCTTACTGCTAGAGTTGAATACACCTCTGGCATTCCCCTTGCTGAATAACTCCTCATGTGTGAATGTCGATGCAAAATATTCATTTAGTTTGTTAGCTACCTGAGCAGGATCATCAACAGTTGACCCATCAATATCAAGTGGAACAATCTGATTCATCCCCTTCCTTCTAGAGTTTACATAAGTAAAGAACTCTTTGCTGTTTTTCTTTGCATCCCTTGCCAAGGATTTCTTGTAATCTGCCTTCGCCTGCCTAACCTCCTTTGTAACTTGGTTGCGTATCAACTTGCATCTATCATAGGCTTCTGTGTCATGTGTTAATTTGTAAGTATCCCATGCATTTTTCTTCTCTGCCATATGCCTCATTAGTTCATCTGACATCCATTTTGGCCTAAACCTTGAACAATATTTCTTAGTTGGTATGTAAAGCCTAGTAGCTTCCAAGATAAGTTCTTTGAATGCTTCCCATTTTGAATTTGCTGTTGGTAACATCATCAGTTGGTCCCACTGTATAGAATTTAAATACTGTCTCAGTCCATCGTAGTCGCCTTTACGGAAGCAATAACCCTTCCCTTTACCCCTAATGGTAGTTACCTCTTTCAGCAAATCCCACTTCAGCACACTGTGATCACTGCCACCTAGTGGTTCATTTATCTGCAGATTCTTAATGCATGAAGAATCACTGCTGATAATCAAATCAAGAGTATTACTCCCTCTAGTTGCCTCCCGAACATGCTGATGTAGAAAACAATCATCCAATAAATCCTCAAAAGCCCTGCTAGTGTGTGAGTAACCAGCCCCCAAATTCCAGTCAATATCTGGGAAATTAAAATCTCCCATTATAAGACTCTCTGATTTACTGGCCCACTCTATTTCCCTGTACAGTATCTTATTATACTCATCAGAGTCATTAGGCCTATAGCACACTCCTACTCTCAATTTTGATCTTCCAATGCTTATGTCACACCAAACTGACTCAACACTGCACTGTCCAGCGATGTCAACTGGCTTCACTTCCTTGGTTTTTATGTGTTTCTTAATTAATAGCATAACCCCTCCCCCCTTCCTATCCTGTCTATCCTTTCTGTAGACGTTGTACTCCCCAAATTGCAGTTCTGCATCCCTTATATCTGTGTGACACCACGTCTCTGATATCCCAACAATATCTGCCTTTGATGTTTTGAGCAATACCTCAAATTCATCAAATTTATTTACTAAACTCCTAGCATTGGTGTACACGCAAGTATACCTGCACCTGTTTCTATTCTTAGCTACCCTAACACAACCCATGTGTTTACTTGTACCGCAATGGCTCCCAGCAGTCTCTGAAATACCATGCATCTTGTTTTTCAGGCTTCTGCTCATTCTAATAGAAGCAGTGCAAGAATCTCTTTCACCTCTGCCAGTGGCTACTGTCAATCTATTGGTCTTTGTCTCCCCCCAAGCTAGCAGTTTTCCGACCCACCTAACACTGCCTCGATAGCATCAGCAAATATTCTTGCACCCTTTCTATTTAAGTGTATCCCATCCCTGTATGGGATTAGTCGGATTACTGTTTTAAAACTTCTGATGTCAACATTTGCTCAGATTGCATCAGTGAAATTATTCTTGCAGGAATTGAATCCTTTATACCACACTCCACTTTAAAATCTCGTCCTTAATCTAAACCTTGGTTTTCCAATAAATGTGCTAAGGCTGTTCAAGAGAAGAATGTTGCATATCGTAATTGGCTTGTTTCTAATTCTTCAGTTTCATTTTCTGCCTTACACCAAAGTTCGCAAGAATTGTAAAGTAGTTATTAATCAGTCCAAACTAGATTTTGAACAGGATAAGAGTAGAAAACTTGCTTCTTGCCCTAATGATAGCCGAGCATTCTGGTCTCTTTCCCAAGCTATTGGCCGCAACTTTTGCCCATCTCTGCTCCCTCCAGATGGTTCTGTTGTCACTTCAGCCAAGAATAAAGCTGATCTGCTAGCATCCCATTTTTCTTCAAACTCATGTATTAATGATCTTGGTAAACCACTTCCCACCATTCCCAACATGCTCCATTCAATGCCCCTGTGGTTTTCCGTCAAAAGGATGTCAGAAGGATTTTAACGAATTTTGATGCTAAGAAAGCTCCAGGTCCAGATGGTACTTCTCCAATTGTTCTCAAAACCTGTGCTCCTGAACTTATTCCTGTTCTTTGCCACCTTTTTTTACTTTCTTATTCCAAAGGTGTTTTTCCTTCTGCTTGGAAATTTGCTCATATCCAGCCAATTCCTAAAAAGGGTGACAAATCTCTCCCATCCAATTATTTCTACTCTTTCTAAAGTAATGGAGAAATCAATTAACCGCCAACTCTTAAACTACCTAGAAACCTTCCGTCTAATCAACGATCGCCAGTATGGATTCTGTCAGTGTCGATCCACTGGTGATATTCTGGCTTATGTTACCCATTTATGGACTAATTCAATGGAAAGGTTCGATGAAACACAAGTAGTTGCTCTTGACATCTCAAAGGCTTTCGATCGTGTTTGGCATAAAGGTCTTCTAAACAAGCTTCCAACTGTTTTTTTGGCGCCTCCGTAGCCAGGTGGGAAGGAGCAGCAGTGCGTAGCACACTCTTCTTGATTAGACCGGGGTTCCAACCCGTCATCACCACCAAATACGGAGGATGCGGAAAGGTCAGGGAATGACCACCGCATATTCCTGGAGCAATATGGCCTTAGTTGCTAATGCTCCTAAAAAAAAAAAAAAAAAAACCAAAACCAAACGAACTGTTTTTAGTAATTGCTTATCCAGTTTTCTCTCTGATCGCTGAGGGTGATGGTAGATGGCTCTTTGTCTTCTAACTTCTCCACTAATGCCGGTATCCCCCAAGGTTCAGTTCTTTCCCCGACTCTTGTATATTAATGACCTTCTTCCATTGACTGGAAATCGTATTCATAGTTTTGCTGATGATAGCACACTGCATTATACATTCCATTTTGAGAAACCTTGCCTAGCTCAATCAGCTTCAACTTCTCGAAAATCTGGTACCAATTCCTTAAATGCCGATCTTCAGGTATTTCTCCAGTGGGGCAAAGACAATTTAGTTGATTTCAACCCTTCTAAAACTCAGTCTTGTCTTATATCTCGCAAAAAGGATTCTTCTGCTTCTATGCTTATCTTTAGTGACACTCCGATTTCTAGACAAAATGATGTATCTCTTTTGGGGATTACCCTGACACTCTCTTGGCACAAGCACATTATAAATATTGCTTCCTCTGCATCTAAAAAACTTGGTTTTCCCTTTCGCTCTCGGCATTACTTTTCTTGAAAACAGCTGCTCACTCTATAAATTGTAAATCTGCCCTGCCATAGAATATTGTTCCCACATCTGGGGTGGTGCCCCCAAAACCTCTCTCAGGCTTCTTGATTCCATTCAGAAGAGGGCAGTTAGGTTAATTAATGATTCATCTGTAACAAAGTCTCTCCACTTGCTGTTTCATAAATGTACTGTTTCTGCTGCATGCCTATTCTACAGATACTTCCATGGGCACTGTTCTTCTGAATTGGCTTCTATAATTCCTGCTCTTTCTTTCAAAACAGTCGAAACATTTGCTGCCACCACCAGCCAACATCCATTTACTGTCCAACTTCAAACTCACAGAACCAACTTTTCATCTTCCTCGTTTATTCATTCAACTGCCGTTTTCTGGAAAAACCTTCCTTCATACGTATTTCCTCAAAATTACAGTCTACAGAAGTTCAAGTCCAATGTCAACAAATATCTTCTTTTGTCTTCTCAACCTCTAACCCAAGCAGGGTACTAAGTATTATAGGTTCTAATACCTCTCATGTTTGGGATTTACATAAAAAAAAAAAAAAAACACACTACCAGGCAATACTAGGTGGGAGATGACTCTCATCAACCAGTAAAATACCACCACTGTGTTTATTGAAGGCTTGAAGTGGTGGAACCCATGTTTAGTCTCCAGAGCTAAGTTCCGATCAACCTTTCCCCACCTCTTCCATCATGCAGTATGAATGATGTATTTTGAGGTTATGATGAACATCACGGCAAGGTCCAATCTTCCTTACATTTTGAGTGTACAGCTGTAAAACAGTGTTCACAGCAGCCGCTAGTCAGTACACCAGACAGAACCTATTGGTAATTCTTTATGAGTCTTCTGGATCAGTTGGTGTATAATCTTGTACCTCTACTCTGCCAGATAGTGACTGGAGGGAGTCGAAATGAGTTATATGCAGGGGGGAGTAGTAGTGATGGCACTTTGAACCAAACTGACCAGGGAGGAGGCGGTCTAACCCCTTCCCCTCCCTCCTCTAGGTGTCACACCATACTGGCTGGGGGCGGTCTTCAGCCATACCCTCCACTATGTGGCGCACCAAACTGAAAAGGGAGGGGCAGTATGTCCCTGCCTCCGCTAGGTGACGCTGCCATCGAAACACTGAACCAAACTAACAGGGGGGGGCAGTCTGCCTCCCTCCGCTAGAGGGTGCTTCCGTCGAAATGCTCTGAACTGATTTTAGTTGCGGTGACCTCTGCTAGGTGGCGCTGCCATCGAACACTTTGAACTAATTTTATTTGGAACATTTGCCGCTAGGCGGTGCCACCATTGCACACAGGTGTGGCAACTTTCGAGGTGATGACGTCACCAATCACGTGAATCCTTCCCACGATGGTTTACGCAATCTCCTCTCATGACCGATGTTTTTGACTTCCCATGATGCTTGCACTGCGTTCACCCATTATCCTTTACGCTCACCGAATTTCGTTATTTTTTTATTTTATTTAAAATTTTGCTCCTAGAGGGCAGCATATGCATATTTTATAAAGAATTTTAGTGGTGTTTGAACCCAATTTTTAAATGAAAAGATTTTAAGCAACATGTTAATGTTATTTTTAAAATTAATGTTATTTTAGCCAATAAATTAATTAGTGCTATTTTGAATTGTTGTTTTTATTTCAAAGTATTCAAGAACAAATGAATGGTATTATTTGAACATATAATTAAAGTATTCATGAGCGATATTTTTAACCAAATGTATTTTGTCAGCTGAAAGTGATTTTCAATATAATTTTTAATGAAGACAGAATTATAATGAATGAGGTCTTTTATTGAACACTGTTAACAAAATACCACTGTTATTTTGACACAGCTCTCGTTTCAACGACAGTCCACAATTCTCCAATTACAAAAAGTATGAAAAGTACTATAAAGGTAAGTATCTTCTGTTCCAAAGTTAGTGTTGTTTTACCTGCAAGAAAGAGAACATGTTAGAAGATTATTATAATTCTACGGTGATGGGGAGTTTTGCTAGTGTTAATGCTTTACAAAAACATAGAAAATCAGCCAAACATACTGTGAAAGAATGGTTATCAGGACAACCCACATACAAAGGGTACTAGGAAAGTTTTGCAATATGACGCAACAATGAATCACAGGAAGCTGCTTGTTGCTGCATGTTGAGACATGTTCATACGTGCATAGTAGCCACCGCGCCAAGTCGATGGGCTCAGTTATTCATTAGTAGTGAGAGTGTAAAGTGCTTGCGATGGCATCGTGGTCACGAAATGAGATAAGGACAGTTTTGCGGTATAATTTCGTGCGTGGTTTAACCATAGACCAGTGCTTAGAAGAAATGGCTCTAGCACTAGATGATGATTGTCCACATCGTACAACGATATTCAGGTGGTATACAGAATTCCAAAGGGGAAATTTCACTCTGGAGGATTCTGAGAGGCTGGGAAGGCCACGAACGTCAGTTACGGAGGAAAACGTTACTGCTGTGAGGAAAATGCTTGACGAAAACAGGCGAGTGACCTACCAGATAGAGGATACTTTGGGCCTAAATGCACCAGCAATTCGTTCGATTCTGCAAGATCATTTGCACGTGAAGAAACTTTGTTCTCTCTGGGTGCCGCATCAACTGACTGAAGAGCAGATGACACGTTTGTTTGTTTGTTATTTGGTTTTTAGGAGCATTAGCAACTAAGGCCATATTGCTCCGGGATATGCGGTCATTCCCTTGACCTTTCCGCATCCTCCGTATTTGGTGGTGATGGGCTCGAACCCCGGTCTAATCAAGAAGCGTGTGCTACGCACTGCTGCTCCTTCCCACCTGGCTACGGAGGGGCCTGCAGATGACACGATGTGTGACTTGGTGCCGGGAGATGTTAAAAAAGTTTGATAAGGGACAATCTCGGTATGTGAACAACATCGTGACAGGTGACGAGACTTGGCTGTACTATTACGATCTGCCGACCAAGGTTCAAAACAAAGTTTGGGTCTTTGATGATGACGACACACCCGTAATTGTCAGAAAATCCCGATCTGTAAAGAAGAAAATGATAGCTGTATTTTTCAAATCGAGTGGAATTGTGGAACGTGTCGTTTTGGACACGCAGAAGACAGTCACAGCTAAGTGGTATACTGAACAATGCCTGCCTAAAGTCATTGGATCTATGAAGAACCTGCGGCCAAAGTCAAGAATGGACATCTGGTACCTCCATTACGAAAATGCTCCAGCTCACTGCGCCAAAGTCTGCACCACGACAGGACTGAAACTTCTCGAGCACCTTCCCTACAGCAGACCTTGCTCCCTGCGACTTTGCACTGTTCCCGCATGTGAAAATGAAGCTAAAAGGGAGGCGGTTTTCCAGTGATGAGGACCTTCTACGGGCTTGGGACAACGAGTGTGCTTTACTCCCTAGTGAAATTTGGCAGAACTGGTTTAAAGATTGGTTTCGGAGGATGGAGAGGTGTATTGAATGTAGAGGAAATTACTTTGAAAAAATTAAATAAACAAAGCTGTATTGCAAAACTTTTCTAGTACCCTTTGTATGTGAGACACAGACAGCAGCGAAGAAATTTTCCTCATAACCAGATGAAAGTTCCAGGTCTTCACCATACATTTCAATGCGATTTAGCCGACATGTCAAGTCTCACAAAAGCAAATAATGGTGTTCATTTTCTTCTTGTGTGTATTGATTGCTTTTCATGATATGGTTGGGTAAGACAATTAAAATCTAAGCATTCAGAAGAAGTAGTTAAAGCTTTCAAATCTATTTTTAAAGAAGTGCCATTTAATATTAATAGTGACCAAGGAAAGGAATTTACTAATAAACAAGTGCGTGCATTATTCAAATCTAAAAATATCCACTTTTACACTACTAGAAGTGAAAAGAAAGCTTCTACGGCAGAAAGATTTATTCGAACATTAAAAGAAAAAAATTTATAAATGGGTTGCATATTCATAAAATGATAAATATATTCATGTGCTGCAAAAATTAGTGAAAACTTATCACGAAACTGTACACAGATCTATTGGTACGGCCCCTGCAGATGTCACCATGCATAATGAAGAAACTGTTTATGCTAAATTGTATAAAACACGTCCAAAAGTTTTTTCAGAACCCAAGTTTAAAGTAGGTGACCATGTTGTTCTTAGTGATGATAGCCATAATTTTAGAAAAGCGTTCAGAGGGAATTGGTCTGAGGCGGTTTTTCCTAGCTCAGGTAATCAAAAGGCACCCGTAGTATATAAGGTTAAAGGGAGAGTGATAAAAGGTACATTTTATGAGATCAGCTGCAGAGAGTCAGTTTTGATAATGAGGTATCCAAAAACGTGTATCTGATTGAAAAAGTACTTGGGAAGCATACAGTGCGTGGCCAGAGACAGTTACTTGTGAAGTAGCTTCGATACCCTGCATCCTACAATTCTTGGGTATGGAACAAAGATGTTTCACCTAACCCTACCAAGTAATGCAAGTATGGACTTGTATCCTGATAACACCCAATCACGTTTCAAAGTTCAATTACCCTGGGAAATTAATCTAATTGGGAAGTGGCACTTTCTGAAATCCATATGCCTGGAGTGTGGAACAATATCACAAAAGGATATGATGAATTTCATGTACTTCGTGATGATTATGACTCTGAAAAAATTTTACATGTGCTTTCTTTAAAGTATAAAGATTATCAACATCTTTTAGATGAGTTGAACCATGTTCATCCCCTTGCTTCATTTACAGTGCACACAAAGACTGCTGCTCAAATTTCTTTCGTCCCAAGTGCAAGACATATTGTTTTTACTCTTGTTACTGGTGGCAGTTACCAGATGTGGGTGCTTCCACATGGAAGCTATAAATCCATCTCTAGTATTCTTGATGCAATGTTGAGTGTCTGCCCAAGTTTAAGTGGAAATGTTAATTCAGAGATACCCTGACTTTACACATACCAGAAAACTTTTCATTAGTGTTTCCACCAGATTCCCCAGATTTAGGTCTTATGCTCGGCTTTCACCAGAGTGGCACTAAATTGAGTACAGCTGTCAGTGGGAAGTCCTGCATATTTTGTGTATTCCAACCTGATTCAGGACCAGATAATAAGCGATACGTGCGCTCCGCTGTTACGTGTTGTTTCCTGTATTGAACAGAACACATTTACATATGAAAACCCAGACTATTACCCCCTTTTGAGACACTGGTTTCACACCGTGTCCATCAGTATTTGTACAGTCAGTGGACAGTTTCTAGAGTTCAGAAGTGGGAAGACTTTAGTGAAGCTGCATTTTCGCAAAGATGAGTGAATACATTGATTACTACATGGTACAAGAAGGACGTCGTAATGCATTTGCCGGAGAACCTTTGCAGTGTGGGTATGGACTTGGAAGCATTTTTTTTTTGTTCAGCATTCTCTTTTCTATCACCACTTTTGAAACCCTCAGCCCGTTTTGTGGGTAAGCATGTTTTAAACGCAGGTCAAAACGGGATTGTCGATGTTTTGGAGGGGGTGCCCCTCAAATGATCCTTTATAAACAGAGCATCGGAAATCGGTCAGACCATTTCAAACAAGATTCTGAACCAGAAAGGAAGAGGGGAAAAAGAGGAAGCGCAGAGATATTTTTTAAACATGGAGCTTATGATGTCAAAACTAGACCTATTTCAAAAACCGGCTATTAACCTATCTATCGAACGTTCATCTTATGTGGCTTTTCAACCACTAGGCAGTGTAGATAGTGGTGGCCCCATTGAATTTTCTATTCCTGGTACTTCAGAAGAATATTTAGATTTTGGAAAAACATTTTTACGTCTGAAAGTTCGTGTTACACATTGTGATAGGAAAGAGATAGATGCCACATCTGTGAGTGTGGCGAACAATTTTTTTCATTCCCTTTTCAGTCAGGTGGATCTGTTTTTATAATATAAATTAATCAATGCATCAGCAGATACTTATCCCTACAGGGCATATTTAGAAAAACTTCTGAATTATGATTGCGGTGCCAAATGTACCCAATTACCCCGGGGGCTCACATCTGGTGAGTATGGGCTTGGCAAACCCAGGGTCCTGAGCTGGATATCATCATTCTTCTCTTTCGTGGTGATGCCTTTCTACTTCTCTTTCTCTCTCTCTCTCACTCACTCACTCACTCACTCACTCACACACACACACACACACACACACACACACACACACACACACACACACACACACACACACACACACACACACACACACAGGGGGTAACTCGGGAATTTTTTTTTTGTTTTGGCTGGTGCAGCATAAGCCTCAGGCTTCCTTGTACCATATGGCTAATAATAATAATAATAATAATAATTAAGAACAGAACTGTATGTGAAAGATGACGTTGTGGATTCCAGTGAAATGCTTACCAAGACAGAATGTGGGATGTGTAAACAGCAGGAATCAATAGCAAAATCAAGGAGTGTGGAACTTCTAGGGTGCCTACATCTGGATTTGTGTCACCAGGCAAGATATATCATTAATAATGTTGTTGTTGTTGTTGTTATTTGGTTTTTAGGAGCATTAGCAACTAAGGCCATATTGCTCCGGGGATATGCGGTGGTCGTTCCCTGACCTTTCTGCATCCTCTGTATTTGGTGGTCACGGGCTCGAACCCCGGTCTAATCAAGAAGCGTGTGCTACGCACTGCTGCTCCTGACCACCTGGCTACGGAGGCACCCATTAATAATGTGTCACTACGTATTTGTCTAGTGCGAAATAACCCAGATATCTGTTTATTGGCAGTCACCAGACATGAAATGCAGAGGTTATATTCAGGAAGCAACCCTCTTTGTGCACAAAGTAAGATTAAATCCTAAAGTTCTGTTAGCCCACTTGACTGTGCTTGAAAAATCCTATTCACTACCCCATAAACAGGGTGAAAGTTGGCTATTACTTGATTCCTAAAGGTATGAGTGATTCTACAAGAGACATCTATCTGGGCGACATTCCTTCTTGATTAGTTATAGGTCTAGTTGCAAGTGAAGCATTCAATGGTTCATACAGTCGCAATCCATTCAATTTTGCCCACTTCAATTTATGTTATCTGGTAGTGACAGCTGATGGTATTCAGCATCCAAGTCAACCTCTGACGCTTAATTATAAAGAGGATCATTACACCAGATCATACTTCTCTCTTTTCACATCACTGAACAAGTGGACACATGATGTGGGAAATGATTTTCCTATAAAGAATACCTAGAAGGTAGTGTTGTATGGATTTGACCTCTCTCCTGACCATAATGCCATAGGCGAACACGTCAACACTCATCGACGAGGAAGTGTATGTATAGAACTGAAATTTTCTGCTCACCTACCCGAGAACATTACAGTGGTGTTGTTTGCAGAGTTTGAAAACATCCTTTCGATCACCAGAGATCGCTCGGTACTTCTGGATTATGAACACTGAACAGATTTTACAGATGGATGTCTATGCACTGAAATTTTCATTGGGAGTGTTTGTTTTGTTTGTTTGTTATTTGGTTTTTAGGAGCATTAGCAACTAAGGCCATGTTGCTCTGGGATATGCGGTGGTCATTCCCTGACCTTTCCGCATCTTCCGTATTTGGTGGTGACGGGCTCGAACCCCAGTCTAATCAAGAAGTGTGTGCTACGCACTGCTGCTCCTTCCCACCTGGCTACGTAGGCACCCCATTGGGAGTGTGTGTACGTGTCGAACTACCTACATGGATGCTACCAAAACCGTGTCTCTTTGTAGTCAATACAGATCCCTCACAGCTACCTGGGCAGCACTGGGTTGCCTTATTTCTACAGGAACAATGTGGGGAATACTTTGACAGCTATTGTCACAAGCCAAAAAAGGACTTTGTGAAATTTTTAACTAAACAATGTAAAAAAAAAATGGACATATAATGCTACTGTTATCCAACACAAGTTGTCTATAGCCTGTGGTTTAACCATGCACCAGATTGTTAATGTGTGTTATTCTCCTGATTTGTGGATGTTTGTTGTTTGTTTGTTATTTGGTTTTTAGGAGCATTTAGCAACTAAGGCCATATTGCTCTGGGATATGCGGTGGTCATTCCCTGACCTTTCCGCATCTTCCGTATTTGGTGGTGATGGGCTCGAACCCCAGTCTAACCAAGAAGCGTGTGCTATGCACTGCTGCTCCTTCCCAACCTGGCTACGGAGGCACCAATTTGTGGATGAATGATGTTATTGTAACTGTTGACATAATAGAACATTTACAGGTGACCCCCGCTTAACGCTGATAATTCGTTCCGGAAAAGCAGAGCGCTAAGTGAATCCGCGCTAAGCGAGCGCCACATTCCCATAAGGTAACATATGTATTTGTAAGTTGCGGTCGGTGCCATAGAATATTTCCTAATCAATAATAAACGGTAGTGAAAAGATGCACAAATGTTGGTCAAAATATTTAATATTCAAATATTTGTACATATAAAATATTCTGCATTACATACGTATATAATTATGTGGTAACTACTTACATATCAAAATTAAACTTAAAATTACAATTAAAATCATGAATTTAATTGATCTAAATTGATTTTAATAGATTTAATTTGATTGATGAATTTAATCATGAAAAATGTGTCGATTTTGGGGTGAACTTTGGCCCTCTTCTAAATAAACTGAAAGGGGTATTAATTTTAAATCCCCCACAGTGTTACCACCCAACAATAAAGTCACCTGATCCTTCGCCGCTTTGAAACCTGGCATGTTTTTTTCTTTTTTCAATATGAAATTTCTTTTAGGCATTCGTTTCCACAAAAGTCCTGCTTCATCTATGTTATAAACTTGCTGACAAGTATAACACATAATACCCCTCTTCAATAATTTTAACAAGTTCTTTTTTGAAAGTTTCGGCTCCTTGATCTGCACTTGCGGCTTCTCCCTAGATTTTAAATCTATTCAACTAGCCCTTACCAGTTTTAAATTGTTCCACATTTTTTTTTTTTAGGTGAGTTTTCTTCAGATCATCATATTGGCTAATCTCTCTCTCTCTCTCTTTTTTTTTTTTTTTTAATAATATTTAACTTAACTGAATTCTGCATTGGATATTATCTTCAATAAAATTAGTTAACGTCTTTCCATTACAATCCTAATAGCCGGCCTAGCCTAGTTGCTTTCAGTGGAACAGCTATCTTTCCAGCTGCTAAAATTAATTATTTATTTTTTTATAATTGTTCTTACAGTTAAATTAGGGTGCGAGAAAATTTCACTGAGCGTGGCAAAATTTCTCAAGTCAGCGTAGGAAACGTTTTAATGCTGTTTTGATATTCATTTTCAAGCTATCGACTCCATAAAATGAAATGATTTCGTTAAATATGGCAAAAATGCAATCTGTAAAAGAGCATTATAGTGATCTGTGACAGCGTTATAGTCAGATACGGGTTATAATATGAGAACAGTGTTATAGTGAATCAGCGTAAAGCGAACCGCGTTATAACGGGGGCCTGCTGTATTTCTAAATAAAAATAAGTTTAAATAAAAAATATGTTTTTACTTACATTCGAACCCAATTCAGCTTTCTTGTTCTCAACCGCCTTGGGGAGAAAAGGAAAAAATATGATTTTTTTCTTTTCTTCACAGGAACATCTTCAACAGGTGGGGGTGGTGTCATTTCTTCCACGTGTACTGATGGTGCAAGCTGTCTTTTTAGACCTAAGTAAGTCTGTAAAGTGGTTAAATATTCTCTGACTTTATTTTCAACATCCAAATCTTTCCTTTGAATTGTTTCCCCTACCAAGTAGGGGAAACAAAGCACCACCGTGCTGGTGAATAAGTTTTCGCCTTTGAATGAATGGCACCTGTTTATTTCCTAATAATCTCAAGATTTTCTTTTTCTTGGAGAGTTTTGAATGCTGTTTGCTACTTAGAGGGATACTGCCACAAAGGAGATTTTTACAAATTTCACAATGAGATGTGATTTGTGCTGGCATAGTGTGTTTTAAGACAGCTGTGGCTTGTTTTGGAGCGGCTTCAGAAAGAAACTTGATGAGATTTTTGTGCTTTTGAAGTCTAGAAGCCATATGGGTACATAAACAACGTTGGGGGTCTCTTCTGGCAAAATATTACTTCGCAGACGGAGCACCTCAGGTGTGTCCTGTTTAAAATCTGGGAGCAAATAAGAGTGTGCTTGACTTGTTGCTTCTTTATAAATGTCTATTAATACACCCGACCGTCCAGGAAAAACTTGTGTGGCAAGATGAAAAAATTGCAGAGAGTCACGTGGGTTTTTGAAAGCTATCAGATAGTCTGCGTTGAGACTGATAGTTCTAAACTGAGTACCCTGACAAAATTAATTTTGCATTAGCAGAATCACACTTAAACTCCTGTGATGTGAACCTTGTATAAAAATTTTGGCTACTTCGGTATTGTCTTTAGCCTGATGAATTAAATCATCAAATTTTCAATGTTTGGGTCAAACTGTGGTGGTTTTAACCCGTTTACAAACTCTACTTCTAGGAAACTGCTGAATTTTTGCTGGTACTCTGAATAGCAGTACATGATTCT
Source organism: Mastigoproctus giganteus (assembly GCF_048544385.1). Classification (NCBI taxonomy): domain Eukaryota; kingdom Metazoa; phylum Arthropoda; class Arachnida; order Uropygi; family Thelyphonidae; genus Mastigoproctus; species Mastigoproctus giganteus. The sequence goes on from NC_143580.1 coordinate 97,687,346, forward strand.
TTTGGTTGGTGAGGTTATTAACAGGTTTCTATTACAAATGAGGGATAACACAAATGCTTTCCCTGACTGGGTGCCCCCAGAGACAATAGACTTAAAAGGATGTACAAACGTTGTGAGTGAGTGGGTATATATTTGTGTGGATAGTGTTGCAGGCGAGAAATCTTTACACACGGAAATAACCATAAGGGTAAGTTCGAGTGTCTTCCCCACCACACATTTTGTAAATGTGTACCTAAATTTCTTGGTTATGGATTTTCCCAAGAAGTGGCAATTCCACTTGTCACGATGGATAGCATAGGGGACAGCACAGAAATATCTGTTGGTTCCCCCATAGTCGCTGCATACATTGATTCCATGTTAACCAACTTGTTGGCATAGGAGTTAAGTGCAATTCCCTTGCATTTTGTCACCATCTTATTCTTGTGAGTTCTGCAGGAATACGATTTAGGGCCTGTAGTGACAAACTTGACAATGTAATCGCCACTGTCAAGTTCATTAGTCAGCTCTCTTAAGAAATGACCAATTGGTGGGGAGTATTCACCAAGTTTTTGAGTGAATATTACACTGACGGTGTCTCAGTACAAGACACGTTCACGGAGAGGGTCTAGAGCCTCATAAAGCTTTATCCGACCATAGGCAGCAACAAACGAAGCAATAACAGCATTACCCTTCCTGTATGCCGGTTCTTTTCCGGGAACAGGAGCAGACGCCACTAACATTTTTTTTCCCTTAACAAGTCTAGCATTACGAATAACCTTTGTGTTGTCCAGAAAGAGCTCAACAAGATTTTTGTAAGTGGAAACAACCTGTGTATTCACATGCAGTGTCCTCATACCAAGTCTTCTCTAGAGAGAGAGAATTAAGGCAAAGTTTAGCTAATGAACGTTTTGCTGGATTTTTCTTAATTTGGTTTACATCTAAAGTGACTCCTTCTCTCTTTTTAAATTCTTGAATATATTCATCAGGATTCTTGCCCTTGGGCCAACCTGAAGCTTCTTGTTTCACCTTGAGGAATGTGTCCATGTATGGCCCGAATAAATTTTCGAATTTTTCGGAAAAATGCCAGAATCTGTAAAATTTTAGCACTTTGTAGCCGTGGGATACTGCAAGGTCAAGTTCAACTGTACACCATATTCCAGTGAACGATCAATCTGAATGAGAAACATTCATTAGCACAGTGACCACATGGAAGGAAAACGAGCTCACCGTTGCTGTTGATGGGCAAAACAGGTAACAGAAGCTGATCAGGAGCAACAACACGGGCATGGCAAATGCCAAAGTATGCACCTGGCATGTAATCAAAGTTTTCAAGTATTACTTTAAGATGGCCACAAGGAAAAACGGCACATTTATACACCCACAAATAAAGGAAACAGAAATCGAGATAATGGATTTCTTCACCCTCTTCGACCTTGTGATAAAGTTTATAACAGTCTGTTCTTCCTCCTTTTAAGGCACTTCTAGGTGTCAGACCTTCGAAATGAATGGCCTCCTCTGCATGTTGCTTTAGCGCTATATCGTGTTAACCAATTCGTCAATTGACACTCCCATATGGAGACCACCTGAAAACCTTGTGACTAAACATGCCTCATTGTCTAATTGTACTTCATTGAGAGCACCCATTGTAATATTTTGGTGACTGTTGTGTGTAGGGCTTATAACATTTTGGACATCCGTGATAATAGCAGCCGTTAAATTCATATACCGTTTGTTTACGCAAACCATCCACAAAGTGAGGGCCAATTTTGACCTCTCCACCTGAGTGCTGAATTGTAACATTGTGCTCTTTTTTTCTAAATAAGTGAGCCATATTAAAGCTTTACGACTCTGTATGTTTTTTTCTCTTGTAACCTGCAGGTGGCAAGATGGCCATTGTGTTATGAGGAAAATATTTTTGAAGGAATACTCTATTGCAAACACCTGCAATGGTAATGTTCTGGTGGAAAGGGTCAACACCTGTAGTTTCTATAAAAAGAGAGCAGAACTTATCACAGGCACCTTTCAGGACCCTTAAGTCTGTAAGAACAAAATTCTTACACTTATCCTAGCGAATGTTATGTTATAAATATTATAACATAACAAGAAAAAAATATGTATATATTAAATAATATTATTTACATAGGATGATTTTCAGCTTAGATTGCGATCGCTCCGTACCATACAGTCAAGTAGGGGAGGATTAACGTAACAACGGGGGGTAGCAGGACGGTACACAAGACAATGGGAGCACTGGAACACTAGTACAAAGGGAGCACCGTAAGGCCAGTTCATGGTCGCATAAACAGAAAGTGAGCAGCTCTTTGGAAGAAAACAACAAGGGAACCGACTCCCCTTATGGAGAGGAAGATTTTAAGAACTAAGAGGGTGAAGGAAACCCTGGATGCGACATACACCTGTGGTAATGGCTAGCCGCTAGATGAAACAGACCGACTCCTTGAGCACTTATTAATTTCAAGGAGCGGTAGAGAAAAAACAGAGTGGACTAATAGCGGTAAGTGAATCGGGAATGATCACAAGGAAATATCTAGAAATTTCTAGACGCCCAGTAGTTCATCGAAGTTCATGGAAATTTCGTAAACAGGAAGTTACCCCAGGAGAGGGAAGGGCCAAGAAAAACGGAAGAAGTGGGAGAGAGCGAATGAGAAAAATGAGATGATGAAGAACGAACGACGATTGGATAAAAATTAGAATGAGCGGCTGAAACAAAAAGGAGATGCAAGAAGGAAAGAGGAGGTAAGAGGTTTTTTTTGTGGGAGAGTTGTGAGTTTTGGCAGTTTGGAAGTTTTTGAGAGTTCCCGTGGAGATGCCTGAGTGATGTGCGGCTGGAAGGAAATCTCGAGAAGTGCCAGGAGAATCGCCAGAAAATAGCGGACAGAGAAATGAGTTGTGGGAGTTGCTGTTTAAGAGTTGTTGAAATAGGAAGGAGATAACCGATGAAAGATGGAAACACATATGCTGGAGCTGAGTAAAAAGGATCGAAAAGCCTCGGTATAGAAAGATAAGGAAGAGCTACATAGCCAGGCTTCTTGATAAAGCAGTAAGAAGAGTCCTGATAATTCTATTATGCTTCCCAGTTTCGTCGAACTGATCAGACGCCCAAAAAAGCAGGCCGGAGCAACTTATTTAATAGCCGTATGGAAAGAAGGGCGAGTTCCTGAACGTAGGAGAATCCCTGTAGATGAGCAGCAGTTCCTTTGCCGATGAATAATTCCAGTTGGAGCCTGATGATTTGTTATTTGGTTTTTAGGAGCATTAGCAACTAAGGCCATATTGCTCCAGGATATGCGGTGGTCATTCCCTGACCTTTCCGCATCCTCCGTATTTGGTGGTGACGGGCTCGAACCCCGGTCTAATCAAGAAGCATGTGCTACGCACTGCTGCTCCTTCCCACCTGGCTACGGAGGCGCCCCTGGAGCCTGATGATGCCCTATGCTGTTGATGATGGTCGCCCCTGAACTGAGAAAAGGTTGTGTAAAGGGTGATTCCCTAAGTTATTATGTAAGTACGAGATAATAATTTTAAGCTAGATTTGAGGGGAAGGACTTTAGAAAAATGTCTATTTAGTTGATAGTAGATTTGGTATTGTCTAGCATAAAAGGAAGGAAAGGGTTCATAAGATATAGATGTATGTACTTCATCTCAAGGATAAGTTAAAGCAAGGAAGATTTAGATACATGTACTCGAGACTGGTATGTTCTAAGTTAAGATGTAAAGGTGGTCTATGTACATGAAACGTTACAAGATATTAAGATTGAATTATTTTGGAAGGGATAAATTAAAGAAAGATTATAGCGGGGATTTATAAATCTAGGACAATATCCATAGAGGTGTTAAGCTCACTGCTGTAATTCCAGTTGGGAAGTTTAACTGTTAGAAAGTAAAGTAATGTTATGAGATGTAACCTAAACCAGAAGGAGAAAAGGCAGAAAGACACGAAGAGACATAATATATCAGTTGCGATTAATTTTACATCTTAACACACATATAATGCCAGTAATTAACATTATACCAATTGATGTTGTATGATACAATTCTTTAATGTATATACTGTGAAATAAACAAATTTGTATATGTTTATCATGTGTAGTATTGAGTCATTCTGAATACTCAGCCAGTCCAGAGGAGACATACACGAACTATTATTCCCCCAGAATCTGTGATCTTCTGTGCAGTATACAAGTCAGGTGTTAACGTGGAGGGGGGTAAATTAAGGGGGAAATTTAATTGAGAAATACAAAGTTAAAAGAGGTGGGTCTGGAAGGTTAACGTGATTTATTATTAAAGATATAAATAATAAAAAAAAAAAAAAAAAAAGTATTAACATCCCTTCACTAACCACCCCCCCACAAGTCATCTTGACAGTAGCAAAGCAGTTCAGATTTGAGATTGTAGGGCTCGTGGTCTGCTGTTCGTACCATGTTTCAAACTCAGCTAGGGTCTCTTTCCCCATATATTCAGGTTGAAAATACTGCTTAGCGGGTAATGGGCCCTGGTAATCACCGGTCTGTTCAGTGTGAAATATGTAGGGGAAGAAACCCTTTCCAACCTCTGGAAGTTCAAACATGGCAGGTAATTTGCGAAGTGGGAATGCCAGATAGGAAAAACTGTCGAGAAAGACGATATTCAACTGGTCATGATAAATACCGAGTATTTTGGAACCGTCGTACACCACTCTGGGTTCATAAGCGTGTGCGTATGTTATGGAGGCTTAATGGCGCATAAGCTACTGAGGCTACAGTGTGCCTGGATTCATAAGCATGACCGTAAAGATACTCAAGGATGAAATAGCCATCGAACCCCTTAAAGTTGTGGGCTAGAACCCTGACATTAGTATATTTTGGGCCAATGGAGCGAATATTCCTACCATCACGTGCACGCTTAACTGTTTCCTTGACAGCAAATAATTCGTTCATAAATTGCGTGACAATCTTCTTCCCAGAAGACACGTTCCTGGTTCCCAAACGCAGCCACACAAAGAACAGCCACGTGCTGAGCCTGCTTTAGAATAGTCTCTGTGTCAAAGTATATAACAGAGATTTTTTTCTTTTGGTGGTTCTGGTTTCAGGACAAAACAGTGTTCAGGTTCGTGTTCAGCCTTACAGTAGTGACAATAATCCTGTGATCTGCAAACGTGCTCTTTGTTTGATGGAAAGGTGAGTATACATTTGCTGCAGCGACGGAACTGAGAACATATATTGTTTGTCCTGTGTGTTTCCAAGCATTTGCTGCCCTGGGAAATATCTGTTGTTGCCTCACACAAGAGAGAGCGCTCTCCACTATGATAGGCCTTCCCCCTACAGCATGTATACACATTAGGACATATGGATGTGGTTAACTTCTCAGCATTTGTAAAAGTTTTCAAACAGTCTGGACAGTAGTATGAACCACAGAATAATGCTTTAGGGGATCGCACCAAATCATAGTGACTACTGTGATACAGAAGACAGATTTGTTTCTTGGCAGGTTAACCCCTGTAAATACTGTTAAAACTGTCTTCGGCAGAAAACACTATAATTTGATATTCAGGGGCCAGATGCTTCTGAAATAAATCCAGCTCCTGCAACCCACATTTGATCAGACACACTCCTGCAATCTTGTGGAGCTTGGCAGCCCGAATTTTCTGAGCCCTTCTCTTGTCTTCCCGCACTTGTCTGTATGTTTGCTTGTCGTCCACAAAAGCAGAAATACCCAGTACGGTTGCGCAGGCCATACAAAGATTATCCGTGTTTTTGATACGGATTACTGATTTTTTCGATGATAAAAATGCTTCCAAATTGAGTATTGCCCTTGTTTTAACGTTATTACGACTTCCTCCACGATTGGCAATATTTATTAGTATTTTGTCTATTTGCAACTCTTCAGCCAGGAGAAACTCACGCCTCGACTGCTCCACAGCAAAAAAGCATCAAAAACGCGGTCAAGTGTGAGGTCACCAATTAACATGAAAGGCAAATTAATATTGGTGTCAAGTGTACTGGCCCTCACACACACAGTCTAACGTGGAAAAGGTTCCTTCCTGGCTGAGAAGTCTAATAACCTCCTCAAGAACCTCTCTGAAAACTGAAAAAATTGTACCTTCAGGCACCTGATGAAGATCTTTATATTTTATGGTATATGTCATGAATTTTGTTTTATATTTGTGAGAAATTTTTTCTATGCCAGCACAAATATAAAATCTATTATAAGGTGGAGAAATAGTAACTCTCACCGTTGTGGGTCCCTTCAGCAGCATTATCTTCCTGCAAGTCCCTGCCTGTTTGATTGATATGTCTCATTACACTAAAAATTTAAAAAAAAAAAACAGTATTAAATAACAGACTAAATCACAAAAGAATTATTGTAAAAAATTTTAAGCCAAAAAAAAAAAAACAAACTATTAAATAACAGGCTAAATCACAAAATTATTGTAAAAAAATTTAAGCCAAAAAAAAAAAAAAAAAACTATTAAATAGACTAAATCACAAAAGAATTTAAGCAAAAAAATATATATATATAAATATTAAATAGGCTAAATTGCAAAAGAATTATCGTAAAAAATTTTAAGCAAAAAAAAAAAAAAATTTAATTTGGAAAATTAAAATACAAAAGAAATGTAAAAACACACCTGATCCAGAGAAATGGCTACCTCAGGGATTAATATCACCTCCTGGTTGGTTGAGATCCTCCATCTCATTATCCTAAAAAACAGATCAGTATTAAATAACAGTCTAAATCACAAAAGAATTATTGTAAAAAAATTTTAAGCAAAAAAAAAAAAAGAAAAATGTAAAAACACACCTGGGCCAACCCTATTAAAAAGAAATTCAGCAAAAGGTTATTCTTTGAAAACATAAAATTCAAATTATTCTTAACTTACACAAAATCGTGAAATTTACCAATAATTCAGGTATTATAAAGAAATCTAATTCACAGGTTTCTTAAAAAACAATAGCGATTATTTAATTGGGGGGGGGGGGTTAAGAGAAAATAGTAGGAATAGAGTAAAATTAGTCGAATAAATTTACACTTAGCTTAATACTAATTGTTCACAGGTATTTGTAAAAATTAAAAAAAAACAAATTTCTTGGAACTGATAACCCACAGAATTTCAAAAAACAAGATTTATTGCACATAATAAACTGAGATGGTGACTAACAGAAATGTAAACACGTCCAGAGTCGTGTAACCAAACGTTTCTATAAAACAGTGATAATATTATCGAGACTTACGATTTTTTTGCGCGACCATGTGCTAATACAATTTCCATTATAAAATTATCATTTAGGGATTAGTTATAATTTTTGGAACTAATTACCAAAAAACAGTGCACTCACAGGTTTAATTAACTTCAGAAACCGCATGCAAATCGTTTCAACTAAGCAACAAAACATACATTAACTTCTAAAAATTATATCTTTCGGCAGCAATAAACAAAATAAACTTACCTCGTGTTTGGGATCCTCATTCATTGTAATGTTTTCATTGTTATCAACAGGATCGTATATGCTAACAGCGGCAACTAACTGTAGTTCTACTTCTCGACTTACTTCTTCAAAAATCTATAAAATGAATTTTCGATTAAAGTACAAACAAATACTGAAATTACCACAAATTCAGACTTTAGAAATAATACTTACAGTGTTGGATTCCATAATTCCAAGTACAGCCAATATCCACCAAATAAGCACAAGCATGAAAGAAATCTAAAATGAAATGGCCCATTCAGCCTGCCAAGAGCGTTTATATAGATTATTGACCTACCAATCATCAACGACAATCGCAGTCATGTGGTATAAAAGCACCAGTCAACGTCAACTGACCCCAGACATTTCCAGGAAATGACTCAAAAATCAGCTGTGGTCGATTTTAAAATGTTTCTAAATTCTCATGGAAATTATTTTATAAAGGAAGTTGCATTTTTTTGAAGGTGAAAATTTATTTATTAATGTAATGTACCCACCATGTGGGTGGAATAAATTACCAAACGCAATTAAGAGACAAAAGATTTGGATTTTTAGAAACTGTCACCAATTACCATGGAATTCGGGTTTCATTCAACATAAAGATTTAAAGAAGTGGTTGGATATGGTTACTACAAAGTGTAGTATAATTTATGCGAAAGGAGAAGAAAAGAAACACATTTTGTTTCATACCAATGCAATACAAAATATATCAATGCATCTGTAATTAATTTTGAAAAAATTGGTTGTCCACAAAGAAAGGAAATTCAGCTTGAAACAGCCCCTTGTTTGTGGGATCACAATAGATATTATTGCGCTCATAGAAACGTGCAGTTATTTTTTTATTGGCTGCAAAGACAAATTAAAATAATGTAAAAAAATAAACCATTTAATTAGGAATTGTGTTCCTGAATTACACCAAAGGATTATGATGTCATAAGACTTGTTACACCATGTATGGGGAATAATCACATTTGAACATGCCTAAAGTTCAACAATTTACAGATGTTTTTATGGGAATTCTATACTGAGGCTTGAAGTTCATAGATATGCAAATTATAACTGCAAGAAAATTTTGTTTAATCGTTCAGAATAAAATTTCAACTAAAGTAATTTCTTTGTTTAAAAAGGTTTGGAAGTTTATACCTTTGCACTTGTTTGTACGCATGTTTTTTGATTGGTTGAAAAGTAGGATGATACTTGGTTTAAAAAGGGCTTTTGATCAGAGTTCATTTCAGTTCTCTCTCTCTAGCCATGGCATGTAAGTTTTGCTATTACAGTTTATATCGCTCTGTGTCTTCAAAATGGCTTGCCCATGCTGGATTAGTAAATTTTAAACCCTTTGTCCAGTTGGAGTCCGATTCTCTTGTAATTGCTATTAAGTGTGAAGAATGCATGCTGCTTCAAAATAAACTTCCAGAATTTACAAAATATTGGTACTAAAAAGAAGATACTGAATACAGAATAAGTGAAAATCTGGCAACGGTGTGTGGGAATGGATTTTTGACTATTCGTTGTATAAAGAACAACGATATTCACGACGTTAAATCAATGATTTCGAGGTGCAAACTTTATCAATTAAAGCTATAGCCATTCAAAAACGACTGGAGCTTTTACAGGATAAGTGGCTGTTTTCAAACTTATGGGTGATATTATTATTTCACGTTTATATCGATCTCGTGACGTGTTCCTAAAAAGAAAATTCTTCCATACCAATACTTTCTTGAACGGTGCTGAGGATGAACATTTCATCGATATATATGAATTATATTTAAAGACTGTATATCCTTATGATGTTGTTCGTGAATTTGACAGAGAAAAGAAAAGTAAAGGACTCCTCTCACAATTCGATTCTTATCAAATATTGAATGCTGTAAATTCAATGTTATCTGAAAGGATCCATGTTGTTAGAACAATCATGTGCTCATTTTTATTATTAGCTTCTATTGTGCACATTGAAGTTTTTATCAGAATAATGATACACTTGTAAATAATTTTGTTAACAGTGTTCAATAAAAGACCTCATCATTATAATTCTGTCTTCATTAAAAATTATATTGAAAATCGGTTGAAAGTGTTTGATGGCAGCGCCACATAGTGGCGGTCACCACAACTAAAACCGTTCAAAGTGTTTCGATGGAAGTGCCCTCTAGCAGAGAGGAGGCAGACCGCCCCCAGTCAGTTTGGGTCAAAGTGTTTCGATGGCAGTGCCACCTAGCGGAGGGAGGGAGAGACCGCCCCCTGGTCAGTTTGGTGCGCCACCTAGTAGAGGCTGGGGCATCCCCTGGCCGGTGTGGTGCGCCACCTAGCGGAGGGAGGGGATAGACCACCCCCTGGTCAATTTGGTTCAAAGTGACGAGGGGAAAGACAGCCCCTGGTCAGTTTGGTTCAAAGTGCCATCACTACTACTGGCGGGCATTGGCAAGGACACACTGTCAAGGATCTGGGTATATTCTTACCATGTGTGTGCCTTATTCAAAAATTTCATTACTTCATATACAGCATGTCCCCCCCCTCCACTTTTCTTACTATTGAATAAACCATGAATTGTCAAACCAATAAAGTAAGCTTATCTGAGAAAAGATCTAAACCACCCAAATACTTCCTAGGCTCAGTTCTTTTCCCCACTCTTTTCCTCTTTTATATTAATGACCTTCTTCAATTGACTGGAAATCCTATCCATCGTTTTGCCGATGATAGCACATTGCATTCCACTTTCCATTTTGAGAAAACTTGCCCTGTTCAATCAGCTTTCACTTCTCGAATATCTGCTACCAGTTCCTTAAATGCCGATCTCCAGGTATTTCTCCAGTGGGGCAAACATAACTTAGTTCATTTCATTCTTTCTAAAACCTCAGTCTTGTCTTATATCTCACAAAAAGGATTCTTCTGCTCCTATGCTTATATTTGGCAGCCTTCCAATTTCTAAGCAAAATGATATATCTCTTTTGGGATTACCCTGACTTCTAATCTCTATTGGCACAAGCACATTACAAATATTGCTTCCTCTGCATCTAATAAACTTGGTTTTCTCTTTCGCTCTTGGCATTACTTCTCTTCCAAACAGCTGTTCACTCTGTACAAATCGCAAATCTGCCCTACCACGGAATATTGTTCTCACATCTGGGGTGGTGCTCCCAGAACCTCTCTCAGGCTTCTAGATTCCATTCAGAAGAGGGCAGTTAGGTTAATTAATGACTCCTTTCTAACAGAGCCTCTCCACTCGCTATCTCATAGACATACTGTTACTGCTGCATGCCTTTTCTACAGATACTTCCATGGGCATTGTTCTTCTGAATTGGTTTCTATAATTCACGCTCTCTCTTTCAAAACAGTCTGAAGACGTGCCTCCACCAGCCAACATCCATTTACTGTACAACTTCAAACTCACAGAACCAACTTTTCATCTTCCTCGTTTATTCAGTCAACTGCCGTTTTCTGGAACAACCTTCCTTCGTACGTATTTCCTGAAAATTACCGTTTACAGAAGTTCAAATCTAATATCAACAAATATCTTCTTTCGTCTTCTCAACCGAAGCACGGTACTACGTACTACAGGTTCTAATACCTCTCATGTTTGGTGTTTTCGTAAAAAAAAAAACAAAACAAGCAAACATGTACAGTAAACCCAATTCCACCTTTTCATCTTTGGGGATTTGAGATTCACGGAATTGCAGAAAGTATGAACTCTGCAGATAATATGAGTTGACTGTAAAGCTCATACCACTGACTGTACCAGTCAGTGGCATGACTAAAATTTTGGCCTACCTATGCAATTAGGAATTTGGCTCCCAAACATAAATTAAACATGACTAGAAATTCATTGCTAAGTTTTTGTATTTAAATTATAATATATCTAAATTACCACTCTTATACCACGTGCAGTTTTAATATATTTTATTTAGGTGTTACCTAAACTAATATTCATTGAGTAATGTTTCAGGTATCTTGCCGATACTCATTATCAGACCTTGCTGTTGGGAGACAAAAATAACTTATATTTTACAATGAGCAGATCTAAATAACAATCAACCGAGATGTATTTACAAATGATCAATTCTAATTTACAGAAAATAGATGAAACGTTCTAGGTTATAATAAGAAATTATCAATTAGCATATCTAAGTTATGATTATGATCTAAAGAAACAATTCTATGTTACAGGTAACCTATTTTTAATTAAATAAACTTCTTACCTGCTGACCGAATTCTCCCAGCAGACGCTCAGACCTAAACAGGAAAGAGGCTCAGTCAGCAATACTATATAGGGAAGGTATTCATATAGTTAGCCAATAAGAATAGTGCCGGTTGCCTATCCTGAATCCAGGATGCTTGTGAGATGACCTTTGTTCTCTTGCTTCAACCCACAGTATATTCATTTCTTTAAAGAAAAAAATAAGTGAAGAAATAAGGTTCCAGGAAAGAAAAAAAAAACGAATCAACCAGACAGCACACACCCTCTTCTAGACTCCAGAAAAACAGTCTATACACCTGATGAGCAAAGGTCAACACAGGTGTCCTCTACACTGCCACCTGGAACCAGAACAAGAGAACAAAGGTCATCGCACAAGCACCCTGGATTCAAGATAGGCAACTGGCACTATTCATATTGGCTAACTATACAGAAAACTCCCGCTATTTGCGGGGGTTACGTTCCTGAGAAATGTCGCGAATACCGAAACGCGAATACTGAGTTATGGCTCCCATAGAAATAAAGGGGTTCCGTTCCAAAGGTATGAAATATATAAGAAAAACTAGTCTAAAATTTTGTCTATGTATGTATTATATGTACCTTCATAATATGATTATGTACATAGACAGTACATAGTGAAATGCAAGCATATGGCATCGAAATGAAAATAAGAAACAATTTAATATTAAATGTAATATTTATTAGAAATTTCAAACAAATCTTTCAAACCAGCGGCTTTGCTAGCAAAAAAACTAATCCTGCCAGTGCTATCACAGTGCTATGAAAGATAATTATCACCAGTTTCGCTAAAGTTTTGATAAAGGAGTTTTGCCTTTTCACGAATGATGAGTGAACTTAACGAAATTTTATTTTGAGTTCGGTCTTCTGTCTACAGATTTAAAGCCTTTTCCATTTTTTCTAATTTAACATCACGAGTTACAGAGCAAATTTTTTAAGCAATTAGCACGTTTTCACGGACCTTATGGCGGATTTTTTCTTCCGATTTTTTGATTGATCGTACTGTTGACTCATTGATTTTATATTTTGCCACTGAGGAGACACTTTCACCATTAGAAATTTTATCTAATAACTCAATTTTATTCGCTAATGTCATCACCTTCTTTGATATTTTCACATTTTTCTTGTTATTTCTCTTGTAGCCATATTTTTGTAGAGGTTAGAAAGAACTTGTCCACAATAAAGTCACTTTCTTCCGTTAACACACTCGAAAATGTCTGTTTTACATTGCAAAACGGTAGATTTATCATTTTTGTAAGCATATCAATTTATAAATTGATAAATTTATTCAATTTATAAGCATAGAAATTAAAAACAAACGAAAAAACCTTCCATGACAAGCGCATAACACATACTGAACAAGGATTAGCGAGAAACATCCATGCTCGCGATTTTGTCACCGCTCTCCCCCCACCGACTGAGTGCTGTTTTGACAGGGAAAGATAATTTTAGCCACGCTCATGTTTTTTTATGGCGGAAAACATTCACAGCGCTTTAAAATTCACATTTTTTTAGGTTTCATTTTATATTAAATCGGCGATCACGAATACGCGAAACCGTGAATACAGATACCACGAATAGCGGGGGTTTACTGTACAGGGTGTCTCAAAAATATTGGTACAAACGTTTAGGGGAGGTAGGTAACATCTAAAGAAACACATAACCGGAAACGTCACTGTAAGTCGGCAGACGGCGCTGTTCATAAGTTCGTGAGAGCGAAAATTTCTGGTTTACTCATTCAAGCAGTAGTCGCCGCACGAAGAGCACGCATTGATATACGAACTGTGAGCTGGCAGACATGCACTTAGTGTATGGATTAGCAGAGGGCAATGGACAAGCCACTCAATGAATTTATGGAGAATGCTTCCCAGACAAACATGTACCAGACCACCGCTTGTTTGCGCAGATGCATCAAAATTTGTGTGATTATAGGTAATTATAGGTAACAGGAGTAGTGCAGGCAGACCACATTCGACGCGAACTCCTGCCATGGAAGAAAGTGTATTGAATGCTGTCCAGAATAATCCTACTACAAGCACACGTGCCGCTGTCTTTGCCTTAGGAGTGTCTCGTTTCAGTGTACAGCGTGTCTGGCACAACGATTCCTTACACCCATTTCATCTCCAAAGGGTTGAGTTACTGCTCCCTCAAGATCATTCTGCACATGTGGCTTTTGCGCAGTGGTTTCTCCAAGAAAGTGTTCAAGACTTGAATTTTCCAGCCTATGTTTTGTTAATGGATGAGGCTTATTTTACTCGGGAAGGCTTATTCAATCAGCACAATGCTCATGCGTGGGCTCACGACAACCCACACGTTGTGCGCCCCCATGCGGCACAACATCGCTTCGCAATAAATGTGTGGGCAGGTATGGTCGGTGACTGCTTAGTCGGCCCATACTTGTTACCATCCCGCTTGATCTCCGCTAAATATTGGATCTTTCTTGAACAAGTTCTACCAGGGTTACTTGACGATGTTCCAGCAAATGAGACGCAACATTTAGTTTCATCATGACAGGAGCACCTGTCCATTATGGAAGGTATGTTCGTGACCATTTGAACAGCCTTTTGGGGGTCGATGGATTGGCCATGGTGAAACCGTTGCCTGGCCCCCATGCTCACCTGATTTATCAAGCCTTGATTTCTTTCTGTGGGGGCCCTCAAATCTATCGTATATGAATCGCCTGTGGAGATGGAAATGGATCTCGTGGCAAGACTCGTGTGCACTGCTGCTACTGTCAAAGAAACTTCAGGTGTGTTTGACCGTGTCCGCCAATCCATGCTGCGTCCGTGTCACGCATGCATCGCATCTCATGGTAGAACCTTCAAGCATCCGTTGTAACATCATGAAATGCATCTATCTCGGCACCTCCGTAGCCAGATGGGCAGGAGCAGCAGTGCATAGCGCACGCTTCTCGATTAGACCAGGGTTCAGGCCCGTGAGCCACCAAATATGGAGGATGCGGAAAGGTCAGGGAATGACTACTGCATATCCCCGGAGCAATATGGCCTTAGTTGCTAATGCTCCTAAAAACCAATTAACAACAACAGCATCCATCTCATACTCCATTGTTAATATTATGTCAAATAAATGTTTGCCACAAATTACTGTCTTGTGTCTCTGCTACTACTTTCCCGTGACGTTTCCCGTGGGTTCCTATGCAATTCACATTCCTTTAGCTGTTACCTACCTCCCCTAAACGTTTGTACCAATATTTTTGAGACACCCTGTATGAATACCTTACCTACAAATGTATTGCTGACTGAGCCTCTTGCCCGTTTAGGTCTGAGCGTCCGGCAAGAGGATTCAGTCAGCAGTTAAGAAGTTTATTTATGTAATTAAAAATAGGCTAACTGCAATGGAACGGAAAATAGCTCATTGTAACAGAACTGTAAAATAGAATTGTTCCTTTCGATCGTAATCATAACTTAAGATATGCTAATTGCTAATTTGTTATTATAACCTAGAACTTTTCATATATTTTCTGTAAATTAGAATTGATGATATGCAAATACATCTTAATTGACTGTTATTTATATCTGCTCAATGTAAAATATAAGTTATTTTTGTCTCCCAACAGCAAGGTCTGATGATGGGTATTGGGAAGATAACTGAAACGTTACTCAATTTATATTAGTTTAGGTAACACCTAAATAAAATATATTAAAACTACATGTGGTATAAGAGTGGTAATTTAGATATATTAAAATTTAAATTGATAGAAACCAAGTAACGTCCTAACCATATTAAGTTTACATATTTATTTTAGGAGCCTATTCTCATTATTCATCAGTCTATTTTAAAAGACTAACTGATATGAATGTACATATTTTCATATTTTCCTTCCTTATTATTCATCTCTCTACCTACAAGCTCCCCAAAGCATGACCCCACTCCTCTCTTAACTCAAAGATAAAGCTAGTATGCCACAAATTAATCTTATAATGGGGGATTTTAATTTCCCAGATATTAACTGGAATTTGGGGCCTGGTCATTCACACACTAGCAAGGCTTTTGTGGATTTATTGGATGATTGTTTTATACATCAGCATGTTCGGGAGGCAACTAGAGAGAGTAATACTCTTGATTTGATTATCCATAGTGATTCTTCATGCATTAACAATCTGCAGGTAAATGAACCACTGGGTGGCAGTGATCACAGTGTGCTGAAGTGGGATTTACTCTAAGAGGTAACTACCATTAGGGGTAAAGGGAAGGGTTATTGCTTTCGTAAAGGCGACTACAATGGTCTGAGACAGTATTTAAATTCTATACAGTGGGACCAACTGATGATGTTACCAACAGCAAATTCAAAATGGGAAGCATTCAAAGAACTTATCTTGGAAGCTACTAGGCTTTACATACCAACTAAGAAATATTGTTCAAGGTTTAGGCCTAAGTGGATGTCAGATGAACTAATGAGACATATGGCAGAGAAGAAAAATGCATGGGATACATACAAATTAACACGTGACACAGAAGCCTATGATAGATACAAGTTGATCTGTAACCAAGTTACAAAGGAGGTTAGGCAGGCAAAGGCAGATTACGAGAAATCTTTGGCAAGGGATGCAAAGAAAAACAGCAAAGGGTTCTTTACTTATGTAAACTCTAGCAGGAAGGGGATGAATCACTTTGGTGCACTTGATATCAATGGGTCAACTGTTGATGATCCTGCTCCGGTAGCTGACAAACTGCATGAATATTTTGCATCGACATTCACACGAGGAGTTATTCAGCGAGCGGAATGCCAGAGGTGTATTCAACTCTGGCAGTAAGCTAGAGAATCTTGTAATAACTGAGAGTAAAGTGGAGGAGAAATTATTGAAGATAAATGCAAGAAAGGCACCTGGGGTGGATGGGATCTATCCAGTTATATTAAAGGAGGCAGCAAAGGAAGTAAGCAGGAGTTATGTATTAATATCCTGTGCGGACATTGCTCCTTAAAGCTCTTCAAACAGAGAAGTTTTTCCTGATTTATTTTCTGCTTTATTAGTTTAAATTGTCATATTAACTTATTTTCTAGAGTAGCTTTATATTCCTAGTTACGATACTTAGTTTAAAGTTTAACTTAGACAGTGATTTTGTAGATATTACTTAGTATCGGTAACGGTATCAAATCCACGTGTCACAAACAAATTTTTTTTTTAACCAAATTTAGCCGATTTATTAACCAACTGTTATATCAAATTATCTTCTATAAGTAGATTATAGACCTAGTCAGGATCCTTAGTTTATTCTAAATTGAGATAGCGAGATTTGGAAGCTAATCAATACTTACGAGTCCATAGAAATACCGTTTGTGAATTCCCGCCATTTTTACACGATAGCATAAGCTTAGTGTCGTATAGTGCATAATATAATATTGTCAATTAATCAGTAAATCTATTAATCTTGATAAACTTTATTGTCAATTAAATTGTATTTTTAACTATATATATATATATATATATATATAACGACTTAATCGTAACAAATAATTAATACATAACTATAGTGGTACACGTGATACGGAAGTTGTATAAAGGGAACTCGTAGAAAACACTAGATACCGAAAAAATATATATATAACATAACTGTTTTGGGATATAACTTAAGGATTTAATTTTTGTTTTGAATTTTATTGAATTAAATCGGAATCATGACTCTGACCAGAGCAGCAAAGCAAAAGGCTCAAGCTAATGGGAGTGCTGTGGTTCAGGGGAGAACTGAGGGGGGCAGTTGCCCTCTGAATCACAGTCTATTAAAATGCACTGTTTGCTTGATGTTTGCGGAGCAGTCGGGTACGGGACATGATATTGCCAAGGGGGATGTCTTTGTGTGTGCACGATGTAAGGAGTGCAAGGAAATCAGGCGACAACTCAGCGTTGTTATGGGCCTTTATGAGAGCTTGAAGGACAGGGTGGATGCCCTCGAAGGAAATAAATTGAGGGGCCCATCAAGCTCTCAGCTGCCCACATCAACGCCAGAGCTTGCACTTGGTCATCAGGCAACACAGAAGCAGCCCCCTAGGCAGAATGCGCTGGTCCCACAGGAACTAGTAGTTGTTGGTGACTCTATTGTCAGGGAAACGGGGAACATACTTTGTAAAAAGGATAGGTGGAATAGGACCAGGGTATGTCTGCCAGGGGCAAAGGTTGATGACGTTTTAGAGCGGATATCATCTTTTAAGGGCACAAAAGGTGATATAGTTGTACACGTTGGCACTAATGATATTAAGAGTAGGAGACCGGCGGAATTACTTAGCAAGTACAGGTCACTGTTGAAAAAAAGCTGTGAATTAAGGTTGAACTTGAAAGTGTCTGCAATTCTGCCCAGACACGATAGGAGGGAGTATATGATGAGAGCCTTGTCGATCAATTCGGCCCTGGAGGGATTGTGCAAGGCTCAAGGGGTAGAATTTTTTTCAGCCTGGACTGTACTTGTTAACAGGAGAGATTGCTTCTACAGGGATGGGATACACTTAAATAGAAAGGGTGCAAGAATTTTTGCTGATGCTGTCGAGGCAGTGTTAGGTGGGTCGGAAAACTGCTAGTTGGGGGGGATACAAGGACTAATAGATTAACAGTAGCCAGTGGCAGAGGTGGAAGTGATTCTTGCACTGCTTCTATTGAAATGAGCAGAAGTCTGAAAAACAAGATGCAGGATATTTCAGAGACTGCTGGTAGTCATTGCGGTACAAGTAAACACATGGGTTGTGTTAGGGTAGCTAAGAATAGAAACAGGTGCATGTATACCTGCGTGTACACCAATGCTAGGAGTTTGGTAAATAAATTTGATGAATTTGAGGTATTGCTCAAAACATCAAAGGCAGATATTGTTGGGATATCAGAGACGTGGTGTCACACAGATATAACTAATGCGGAACTGGAATTTGGGGAATACAATGTGTATAGAAAGGATAGACAGGACAGGAGGGGAGGAGGGGTTATGCTATTAATTAAGAAACACATAAAGTCCAAGGAAGTGAAGCCAGTCGACATCGATGGACAGGGCAGTGTCGAGTCAGTTTGGTGTGACATAAGCATAGGGAAATCAAAATTGAGAGTAGGAGTGTGCTATAGGCCTAATGACTCTGATGAGTATAATAAGATATTGTACAGGGAAATAGAGTGGGCCAGTAAATCAGAGAGTCTTATAATGGGGGACTTTAATTTCCCAGATATTGACTGGAATTTGTGGGTTGGTCACTCGCACACTAGCAAGGCTTTTGTGGATTTATTGGATGATTGTTTTCTACATCAGCATGTTCGTGAGGCAACAAGAGGGAGCAATACTCTTGATCTGATTATCAGTAGTGATTCTTCATGCATTAAGAACCTGCAGATAAATGAACCACTAGGTGGCAGTGATCACAGTGTGTTGAAGTGGGATTTACTCAAGGAGGTAACTACCATCAGAGGTAAAGGGAAGGGTTTTTGTTTTCGTAAAGGCGACTATGATGGTCTGAGACAGTATTTAAATTCTATACAGTGGGACCAACTGATGATGTTACCAACAGCAAACTCAAAATGGGAAGCATTCAAGGAACTAATCTTGGAGGCTACCAGGCTTTACATACCAACTAAGAAATATTGTTCAAGGTTTAGGCCTAAATGGTTGTCAGATGAACTAATGAGACATGTGGCAGAGAAGAAAAATGCATGGGATACATACAAATTAATGGGTGACATGGAAGCCTATGATAGATATAAGTTGGTCTGTAACCAAGTCACAAAGGAGATTAGGCAGGCAAAGGCAGACTATGAAAAATCCTTGGCAAAGGATGCAAAGAAAAACAGAAAAGAGTTCTTTACATACTTGAACTCGAAAAGGAAAGGGATGAATCAGATTGGTCCACTGGATATTGATGGTTCAACAGTTGAGGATCCTGCTCAGGTGGCTAACAATCTAAACGAGTATTTTGCATCTACATTCACGCATGAGGAGTTATTCAGGAAGGAGAATGATGTAGGTAAAGTAAACATTGGCAGTGAGCTGGATGATTTTGTAATAACTGAGAGGAAAGTGGAGGAGAGATTGTTGAGGATAAACATAAAAAAGGCACCTGGGGTGGATGGGATCTATCCAGTTATATTAAAGGAGGCAGCAAAGGAAATATGCAAACCCCTAGCAATAATTATGAGAGCTTCTTTGGACTCAGGGGAGGTACCCATAGACTGGAGATGTGCAAATGTAACCCCAATTCACAAAGGAGGATCAAAGGCTGACACAAGTAATTATAGACCTGTTAGTTTAACTTCTGTTCCAGGTAAATTAATGGAGGCACTGGTTAAAGAAGCACTGCAGGATCATCTAGACAAGAATTCAGTTATAGCTCAGACGCAGCATGGTTTTGTTAAGGGCAGGTCTTGCCTGACCAATTTGATTGGATACTATGATGTAGTCACAAAAGAACTGGATGCAGGGAATAACTTTGATATTATATATTTGGATCTTAGAAAGGCTTTTGATACTGTTGCACATGGAAGACTGCTGCACAAATTGGAGCAATGTGGCATTGGAGGCAAATTGCTGCTATGGATAAGGGGATGGTTGAGTGGCAGAAGACAGTTATTTGGTTTTTAGGAGCATTAGCAACTAAGGCCATATTGCTCCGGGATATGCGGTGGTCATTCCTTGACCTTTCCGCATACTCCGTATTTGGTGGTGACGGGCTCGAACCCCGGTCTAATCAAGAAGCATGTGCTACGCACTGCTGCTCCTTCCCACCTGGCTACGGAGGCGCCCACAGAAGACAGAGAGTGGTAATCAATGGACACTGCTCAACGTGGACTAATGTTATTAGTGGAGTTCCTCAAGGTTCAGTGTTGGGTCCATTGTTGTTTTCGGTGTTTATGAATGATATTGATGATGGGATATCAAGTTTAATGTCTAAGTTTGCAGATGATACAAAGGTTGGCAGGGTCGTTAAGGACAATACTGACGCTATGCTGCTGCAACAGGATCTGGAAAGGTTGAACAGATGGGCTGAGAGGTGGCAAATGAGGTTTAACATCGACAAATGTAAAGTACTGCATATGGGAAACAGTAACCCCAGAGCAACGTATCAACTCTGCGGTACTACACTGACAGTGGTGGAGAATGAAAAGGACCTGGGGGTAATTGTGCAGGCAGATATGAAGTTCTCTGAGCAGTGCAGACGAGCTGCAAGTGTAGCTCATGGTGTCTTGTCAATGATATACAGGAATTTTTCTAGCAGGGATAAGGAGGTGATTATTCCCTTGTATAAGGCAATGGTAAGGCCACATCTTGAGTACTGTATACAGGTCTGGAGGCCTCATTTCAAGAAGGATGTAGAGCTGCTGGAACGGGTACAGAGAAGGGCAACAAGATTAGTAAATGGAACAAAGGGTTGCTCTTACGAAGAAAGGCTTAAGTTTTGCAAATTACAGAGTTTGGAGACTAGGCACCGGCGAGGTGATCTGATAGAGGTGTATAAGGCTTTGAATGGTTTGAGCATGCTCAATGCCAATGGGATTCTTCATCTTTCTCAGAATAATCACCTCAGAGGGCATAAATTCAAATTGAGGAAGGACGGATGTCGGATAGATGTGCGGAAATTTGCCTTTGGCCAGCGGGTGGTTGGTTGGTGGAACCGACTTCCATCACTTGTTGTTGAAGTTGATAGCCTAAACAAATTTAAAGCTCAACTGGACAGGTATTTCGAACGAACGGAGGGGTGAAATGGGAGTGGTTTTTTTTTTTTTTTTTTTTTTGGCTGATGCTGAATAAGCTTGCTTTCTTGCATCATATGCCTCTGCTAATGCTAATGCTAAGCAAACCCTTAGCCATAATTATGAGAGCTTCCTTGGACTCAGGGGAAGTACCCATGGACTGGAGATGTGCAAATGTGACCCCAATTCACAAAGGAGGATCAAAAGGCGACACGATGGGCTAAGAAGTGGCAACTGAAGTTTAACCTTGACATATGCAAAGTACTGCATATGGGTAGAAGTAACCCCAGAGAAACGTACCAACTGTGTGGTACTACACTTAAGGTGGGAGAAAATGAAAGAGACCTGGGAGTAATTGTGCAGTCAGATATGAAGTTTTCTGAGCAATGCAGATAGGCTGCCAGGGCAGGTCATGGGGTTTTGTCAATGATATATAGGAATTTTGCTAGCAGGGAAAAGGAGGTGATTATCCCTCTGTATAAGGCAATGGTCAGGCCACGCCTTGAGTACTGCGTACAGGTCTGGAGGCCTCATTTTAGGAAGGATTTACTTGAGCGTGTACTGAGAAGGACAACAAGATTGGTGAGGGGAATGAAGGGATCCTCTTATCAAGAGAGGTTTAAGTTCTGCAAATTGCAGTGGCTGGAGACTAGGCACCTGCACGGTGATCTGATTGAGGTGTACAAGGCCTTGAATGGGTTCAGCACACTGAATTCTAATGGGATCCTTCCACTTGTTCAGATTACGAACCTAAGGGGGCATAAATTCAAATTAAGAAAGGACAGATGTAGAATAGATGTGCGGAAATTTGCCTTTAGCCAGCGGGTGATTAATTGCTGGAACAAACTTCCATCTGTCGTTGTGGAAGTTGATAGGTTGAATAAATTTAAGGAGGAACTGGACAAGCATTTGGAGGGAATGGTGTGATTTTTTTTTTTTTTTTGGCTGATGCTGCATAAGCTCATACATTTACTTTCTTGTATCACATGCCACTACTACTACTACTGTTAGTTTAACTTCTGTTCCTGGAAAATTAATGGAGGAACTGGTTAAAGAAGCACTGCAGGATCATCCAGACAAGACTTCTGTTATAGCTCAGACACAGCATGGTTTTGTTAAGGGGAAGTCTTGCCTGACCAATTTGATTGGATACTATGATGCAGTCACAAAAGAACTGGATGCAGGGAATAACTTTGATATTATATACTTGGATCTTAGAAAGGCTTTTGATAATGTTGCACATGGAAGACTGCTGCACAAATTGGAGCAGTGTGGCATTGGACGAAAATTGCTGCTATGGATAAAGGGGTGGTTGAGGGGGAGAAGACAGAGAGTGGTAATCAATGGACACTGCTCATCGTGGACTAATGTTATTAGTGGAGTCCCTCAGGGTTCAGTATTGGGTCCATTATTGTTTTCTGTATTTATAAATGATATTGATGATGGTATATCAAGTTTAATGTCCAAGTTTGCAGACGATATGAAGGTTGGCAGGGTTGTCAAGGACACTACTGACACTATGCTACTGCAACAGGATCTGGAAAGGTTGAGCAGATGGGCTGAGAGGTGGCAAATGAAGTTTAACATTGGCAAATGTAAAGTACTACATATGGGAAACAGCAACCCCAGAGCAATGTATCAACTCTGTGGTACTACCTGACAGTGGTAGAGAATGAAAGGGACCTGGGGGTGGTTATGCAGGCAGATATGAAGTTTTCTGAGCAGTGCAGACGGGCTGCAAGAGTAGCTCATGGTGTATTGTCGATGATATATAGGATTTTTCTAGCAGGGATAAGGAGGTGATTATTCCATTGTATAAGGCAATGATCAGACCACACCTAGAGTACTGTATACAGGTCTGGAGGCCTCATTTCAAGAAGGATGTAGAGATGCTGGAACGAGTACAGAGAAGCGCAACAAGATTAGTGAATGGAACAAAGGGGTGCTCTTACGAAGAAAGGCTTAAGTTTTGCAAATTACAGTGTCTGGAGACTAGGCACCGGCGAGGTGATCTGATAGAGGTGTAAAAAGCCTTGAATGGTTTGAGCATGCTCAATGCTGATGGGATTCTTCTTCTTGCTCAGAATAATCACCTGAGAGGGCATAAATTCAAATTGAGAAAAGACAGATGTAGGATAGACGTGAGGAAATTTGCCTTTGGCCAGTGGGTGGTTGGTTGGTGGAATAGACTTCCATCCCTTGTCGTGGAAGTTGATAGCCTAAATAAGTTTAAGGCTCAGCTGGACAGGTATTTTGAACGAACAGAGGGGTGAAGTGGAAGTGGTTATTTTTTATTTATTTATTATTTTTTATTTATTTATTTTTTTTTGGTTGATGCTGCATAAGCTTGCTTTCTTGTATCAAATGCCTCTACTAATGCTAATGCTAAATACTGATCATTAAAACCTTTACTTTTCAAGAAATGTTTGTGTTTCTCAATGCT
Source organism: Mastigoproctus giganteus (assembly GCF_048544385.1). NCBI lineage: Eukaryota > Metazoa > Arthropoda > Arachnida > Uropygi > Thelyphonidae > Mastigoproctus > Mastigoproctus giganteus. The sequence continues at coordinate 97,711,112 of NC_143580.1, forward strand.
GATGTTTGTTATTCTGTAGCTTAAGCATTTTAACAATTACTTTAAGATTGCAAGATGTATATTTCATTTATTTTCAAAATATTTAACTTGTTTTCAAAACAGTTATGGATTAACCACTTTAAAGCATAATAAATATAAATTCGAGGTAGATTTCAAATGCATGCACGAATGCATACATACAATCATACAAATGCTTAAAAAAAGCTCCATATGCATTCCTTTATACAACTATAAAACAGACCACCATACAATTCATCAAAAATGTGTCAAGCACAAATCTCTAGTGAAGATATACTATATAATCAAAAAGCATAACAGGAGTTCAGTTATGATGAATCAGCAACAATTAACATGATCCATGAATTACTAGTTTTGGGAGACTGCATGTCCAACTCCTAATCGTCGAGCACCACACTCACAACAGTATTTTGCACTGGCAATGGGATACTTTGTACCACAATGATAACAAAAACGAGGTAATCTGCTTTCAGAACTACCCCCTCTGCTCAGAGGAGGCAAAGAACTATCACTACTGCTACTAGTGCTGAGTCTGGCATCACCATCACTGGTCCATTGTTCTCTACTTCCAAATGGTGGGCTATCACTACTAGATACCTCTGGTAATCCTCCATTATCAGTATTATGGTTATGAAGTCTTCTTGCCCAACTAGAAAATATAAAACTTACACTAAGCTTTCACCAAACCTATACAAATGTTTATTAGTAAAATAATAAGAGGAGTTTACCTCAAGTGTTTATATACAATTGAAAAAATATTTGTTTGAAATGTTACATTCCTATCTGAACTAAAGATACAGCAGACTTCAGAAAGGAGCTTTTGGGGATTCAAGGTGCCATTATTTAGATTTTTCCGTAGAAAGTTTTATTTTCAATACATTTAATGCAGAAATAATGAGGCCAAATAAGAAATAGAGAGATTAAGAATGTAATTTTATTAACTGCACATAAAAAAATACAATTTATATTCTGCCTTTCATACACTCCTCTTTATGCTCCATTCCAGTTTCTTTAGTATATCAAGTTTAATCTGTGCAGTAGCACAGTAGTATCATCTTCGTCCTCCCCACACCAGGTGCAAAAGGCCTGGGTTCGAATTCTGTTGATGACGTGAGGAACTTTTATGGGCTTTTTTCGCTCTGTTGCTGAGTTAATCATTCTCCAGCATAGATAGAAAGGTCTTCCCCCCCCCCAGAAACTGGGGTTTTTCATTCAGCAAAACAGGCAAATCGACCAGAGAACACACGCAATTCAGATGGGTAATATGAATTAACTTTCCAGGTGACACTAATGTGATAGTTTGGATTATATCAAGTTTGTCACTAAGCTTTAATGTTGTTCTTCTTTTCTTCTCTATATAAGGTTTATTAACTTTAGGAGCCATAGTGAGTGGTTTTTAATTTCAAATTGTAAAACAGCAACATAATCTGTGATAACAGTACAGAATTCACTTTCAAAATGGTGAATGAAAACAAATAAGACATCTGCACTGTATGTAACCATTTGATGTCAATGTACCGCTAGCTTGAACGTTCTGTTATTTGGGGTGCCGTTATTTCAGCAATCTACTGTAGGATGGTAACATTTTCTGTGGTTGGGAGAAAAAAAAAAAAAGTCTTTATTTATTTTTTTTTTTTTTTGATGTTTAATATTATGTAGAGCAGTCGGTTGCAGTACTTTATATTAACTGTGGTGAAAAGCATGGCAACAAAATACAAGTTTTTTTACCTTGAAATAAAGAGATCAAATTAGAAATGATTACATATGAAAAAGAGCAAAGCAGCTAAACAGTTTTATATCTATGTGATATAAAACTAAAACAGTGTTCTTAAGGCCTTAATTTCTGCTTTTGTTTGGCAAGTACCAGAACACTGTATAAGTTTGTACTAGTTTAAATTATATTTTTCCTCAATCTGGCATTTTAAAATCATACTGCATCTTAGTAAAAATATATATCAGACAATTTTCAGCATTTTAAAAAAGAAATATTTCTCAATTTTAAAAAAAAAAATAATTCCTCACTTATGCATATAGTTTTCCATTCTTCATATATTTCATATATACATTAAGACTGGTATATACAGAAGTTTTTTTTTTTTTTTAAACTGCAAATTACTTTTCCATCTGTGCCAAATAAGGGTGAAAGCCAATTCTGAATATTAATATTAATTAAAAAATTAATAAGAGGTTTACTTCAGTAATTTCTTGTAAAATAAAATGCTCCAATATCGACACTCTCTATTATACAAATGAATTTAATAAAATTACTTAAATGTATCTTTACACCCGAAGGAAAATTGATGATCCAACATATCCGGTATCAATAGTTTAAGAGCTGCAAACCCTGATCCCCTGAGGTAATATTCTTAATTCTCTTATTCTTAAAAAATATTAAGTCTCACAGCTCTTATACTTATTAATTGAATATTTATATTATACAGATTACTATAATTAAGCTGCATCACTTCAAAGACCCTCAGATCAAAGACTGGCTGGCATGCTGGGTACTGTAGCATTCTGAGCCCCTGTCTGGACTGCCCCTCGCTTCAAATCTTTGGCATCAGTTTATATGCTGGTATTAACTGATGAGTTTAAGCACAATTAAGGAAAAAGCAAACTTAAAATTTAAACTTTTATTATAAAAAAGATATTTTGTCATATAATGGTAAAGGTTCATTACCATTATATGCCACTTTTCCTGAACACAAACATATATAACTTATAAAATGAAAAATTTCAGTGTGAAACTTAATCGTAGATATTAATTATTATTTTCGCTGAAATAACAAATATTTTAAACCAGTCCTTTATATAAGTATTATATAGTGAAGTAGAGCATTGGGAAGGAAAGGAAGAAAAAAGAGAATATATGTCTGTGTCTGCAGTTTCAAGGGTGTGCATCACTATCTTAAACAATGGCACACCTTAGGTCAAATTGGAAATTAGAAATCTGTACAAGTAAACAGTTATCACAAAAGGGTATATAAAATATATAACTAATATGAAATTGGAACAGGGCTGGGGTACGTCTGTTAGGTGAAAACATTGATGACATTTTAGAGTAGATATCTTTTAAGGGCACAAAGGATGATGTACATGTTGGCACAAATGACATTAAGAGTAGATCTACAGATTTACTTAACAAGTGCAAGATTAAGAGGTGGTAGATGACTTTCATCAACTGGTGAAATACCACCACTTTGCTTATTGGAGGCTTGAAGTGGTAAAACCCATGTTTAGTCTCTAGAGCAAAGTTTCCGGCATCCCCCCCCATACTTCTCCTTCAACCCATGCACGGTACCAAGTACTATAGGTTTTGATACCTTTCGTGTTTGGGGGTTTCATAAAAAAAAAAAAAAAAAAAGGTCAATATTGGAATAAAGTCACGAGTTAGGCTTAAATTTGAAAGTATTTGCAATTCTGCCCAGACACAATACAATGAAGGATTTGATGATAGCCGAGTAAATATATGGACTGCGTTAGGGCAAGTAAGAGTTAGAACAGGTGCATATATACTTGTATGTAAAGTCAATAAATTTGACTTTACTCCTGCCATTACTGTCAATTACAGTAATGGCAGTGTATTACTGCAACAGGATCTTGACAAGTTGAGCAGATGGGCTGAGAAGTGGCAACTGAAGTTTAACGTTGGCAAATGCAAAGTACTGCATATGGGTAGAAGTAACTCCAGAGAAAAGTACAAACTGTGTGGTCCTACACTTAGGGTGGTAGAAAATGAAAAAGACATAGAAGTAATTGTGCCGTCAGAACAGGTCATGGGGTATTGTCAATGATATACAGAAATTTTGCTAGTAGGGAAAAGGAGGTGATTATCCCTTTGTATAAGGCAATGGTCAAAGCCATGGCTTGAGTACTGTGTAAAGAGAATGGAAACAAGATTGGTGAGGGGAATGAAAGAGAAGAGTCCTCTTACTAATTTCTTGGCTTAAGTTCTGAAAATTGCAGCATCTGGATACTAGGCACCTGTGAGGTGATCTGACTGAGTTGCATAAGGCCTGAATGGGTTGAGTAGGCTCAATTCTGATGGGATTCTTCCGCTTTTGGAGATTCTGAACCCAAAGGTTCATAAATTTAAATTGAGGAAAGACAGTTGTAGAATAGATATGTGGAAATTTACCTTAAGCCAGAGGGTAGTTAATTGCTGGAACAAATTTCCATATGTCATTGTGGAAGTTGATAGTTTAAATAAATTCAAGGAGTAAATGGACAAACATTTAGAGGGAATGGATGTGTGAAATTATTTTATTTATTTTTGGCTGATGCTACATAAGCTCATATGCTTGCTTTCTTGCATTACATGCCTCTACTACTACATCAAAGGCAGATACTGTTGGGATATCAGAGACATGGTGTCACACCTAGAATATGGGGACTAAAATGTGTACAGAAAGGACAGACAGGACAGGAAGGAGGAGGAGGAGGTTATGCTGTTAGTTACAAACAACATAAAATCTAAGGTTAGTTAGTTAGTTATTTGGTTTTTAGGAGCATTAGCAACTAAGGCCATATTGCTCCGGGATATGCGGTGGTCATTCCCTGACCTTTCCACATCCTCCGTATTTGGTGGTGACGGGCTCGAACCCCGGTCTAATCAAGAAGCGTGTGCTATGCACTGCTGCTCCTTCCCACCTGGCTACGTAAAATCTAAGGAAGTGCATCCAGTTGACATAGATGGATAGTGCAATGTCAAGTCAATTTGGTGTGACATAAGCACTGGGAAAGCAAAAATAAGTGTAGGAGTGTGTTATAGGCCTAACGCCTCTGATGAGTACAATGAACAATTGTACAGAGAAACAGAGTGGGCACGTAAATCAGAATTTCTTATAACGGGAGGATTTTAACATCCAAGATATTGACTGAAACTTGTGGTTCAGTCTCACGTACACTAGCAAGAATTTTGTGGATTTATTTGATGATTGTTTTCAACAGCACCAAGTTCAAGATGCAACCAGAGGGTGTGATACTCTTGATCTGATTACACTAACCAATAATTTTAAACTTTTTTTCAATAACATGAATGAAATCGACTGATTTTGACTAAATCGCAAGTGCTGAATATGAAAGTGACAGGAGAAAGTTCGTAGCATGTCACATTTTCATGTTATGGCTTCATGCTTCTTTTTTCCAAAAGTACTCGATTACTTTTCTTGTAAATTAATTGCTTGAAATAGAAATAACGACCAGTAAACATTCCAAGTGGATAAAAAGTAACATATTTAAACTTTATAAACACCTATTCGGATTTAAGTAAGCAATTAACCAAAAAAGTGGAGGCAAAAATAGGAATCATACAACTTACAGTTATTTTTTTTTCTTATGAGATGGTCCTCCCTTATCAGAAACCAGCAATAGTCAGCCATCATTGCTGGATCTCATCGTTCTTGATACCTCTGCTCCATAGTGTGGATATCTTGCTGGTATCATTCCCCTGCTCATCAGTTTGTTTGTTTGTTCGTTGTTTGGTTTTTAGGCGCATTAGCAACTAAGGCCATATTGCTCCGGGATATGCGGTGGTCATCCCCTGACCGTTCCACATCCTCCGTATTTGGTGGTGACGGGCTCAAACCCCGATCTAATCAAGAAGCGTGTGCTATGCACTGCTGCTCCTTCCCACCTGGCTACGGAGGCACCCCTACTCATCAGTGACAGATCCCAAGTAGTCAGGAAGGAAGTCAGGTTGCGATTGTAAGAAGTGTATCATCAGTGACATTTCGCATCCTAAATTTTGATAGTTATGCAACAATTCTTCTATCAACTCTTTATAGTTCTCTATTTTTTTTATTCCCCAATACTAATAAAAATGCAGCTAATTCAGATGAGTAAAGTTTAGTTTCAAAGATTCTTCATCCTTTAAAAACACTAATTTGTGGGCCTACGAATATACCCTCTTCCACTTAGAATCACTAATTTTTGGAAACTGATTTTTTAAGTACTCAAAACCTTCACTATTTTTGTGCAGAGCTTTTACAAAATTTTTCATGAAACTCAATTAATGTGCAAAGGCGGGAGAAGCACCATTTAAGGTTTCACTAAATTTTTGCATTTGATCTTGAGTTTCCCGGGAACGTATTAGCATTAGCATTATTTGAGGCATATGATGCAAGAAAGCAAGCTTATAGAGCATCAGCAAAAAAAAAACCAAAAAAAAAAAAAAAAAAACACCATCCAGTCATTCCAAATGTTTGTCTAGTTCAGCCTTAAATTTATTAAAGCTATCAACTTCTATAACAACAGAAGGGAGTCTGTTCCAGCAATCAACTACCCACTGGCTAAAGGCAAACTTCTGCACATCTATTCTACAACTGTCTTTCTTCAATTTGAATCTATGTCCCCTCAGGTTCTTAATCTGAGCAAGCGGAAGTATCCCATCAGCATTGAGCCTGCTCGAACCATTCAAGTCTTATACACCTCGATCAGATCACCTCATAGATACCTAATCTCGAGATGCTGCAACTTGCAGAACTTAAGCCTTTCTTCATAAGTGCACCCCTTTGTTCCTCTCACCAATCCTTCTTTGTACTCATTCTAGAAAATCAATATCCTTCCTAAACAACGCTACCAACCTTTGTATCATCTGCAAACTTGGACATTAAGCCTAATATACCTTCATCGACATCGTTGATAAATACACAAAACAACAATGGACCCAGCACCGAACCCCGGGGAACTCCACTAATAACATTAGTCCACAAAGAGCAGTGTCCATTTATTATCACTCTCTGCTGTCTCCCACTCAACCATCCCTTTATCCATTGCAGTATCTTGCCCTTAATGCCATACTACTCCAATTTGTACAGAAGTCTTCCATGTGCAACAGTATCAAAAGCTTTCCTGAAATCCAAGTACAGTATATATCAAAATTATTTTTTGCATCCAGTTCCTTTGTGACCATATTGTAGTATCCAATCAAATTGGTCAGACAAGACTTCCCATTAAAAAACCCATGCTGTGTCTGAGCTATTACTGCTCTCTTGTCTAGGTGATCCTCTATCACCCCTTTATCCAGTGACTCTATTATTTCCCCGGGAACAGAAGTTAAACTAACAGGTCTATAATTATTTGTGTCACTCTGATTGAACCCCCATTGTGAATTGGGTATACATTTGCACATCTCCAGTCCAGGGGGATGTCCCCTGACTCTAAGGATGCTGTCATAATTATGGCTAAGGGTTTGCTTACTTCCCTTGCTGCCTACTTCATTATAACTGGATAGATTCCATCTGCCCCGGGTCCCTTTTTAATGTTTAACTTCAACAATTTCTCCACCACTTTGCTCTCAGTTATTACAAAATCACTTAGCTCCCTGTTAGAGTTTGATAAATTTCTGGCCTTCCTCTCTAGACTAACTCCTCGTGTGTGAATGTACATGCAAAATACTCATTCAGTTTATCAGTTACTTGAGCAGGATCATCAATAGTCAAACCATCTATATTAAGTGGATCAATCTGATCCATCCCCTTCCTTCCAGATTGTTTGTTATTTGGTTTTTAGGAGCATTAGCAACTAAGGCCATATTGCTCCAGGGATATGCGGTAGTCATTCCCTGACCTTTCCGCATCCTCCATATTTGGTGGCTCACGGGTTCGAACCCCAGTCTAATCAAGAAGCATGTGCTACGCACTGCTGCTCCTGCCCACCTGGCTATGGAGGCACCCCTTCCTTCTAGAGTTCACATAAGTAGAGAACTCTTTGCTGTTTTTCTTTGCATCCTTTGCCAAAGATTTCTCGTAATCTGCCTTCGCCTGCCTAACCTCCTTTATGACTTGATTACAGACTAGCTTATATCGCATAGGCTTCTGTGTTGCCTGATAATTTATATGCATCCCATGCATTTTTCTTTTCTGCCACGAGCCTCATTAATTCATCGGACATCCATTTAGGCCTGAACCTCGAACAGTATTTCTTAGTTGGTATGAAAAGTCTACTGGCCTCCACGATTAAGTCCCTGAAGGCTTCCCATTTAGAATTCACCATTGGTAACATCATCAGTTGATCCCACTGTATAGAATTTAAAAAACTGTCTGACACCACTGTAGTCACCTTTACGAAAACAAATGCCCTTACCCTTAATCTTGATGGTAGTTACATCTTTAAGTAAATCCCACATCAGTACATTGTGCTCACTGTCACCTAGTTGTTCCATTATCTGCAAATTCTTAATGCATGAATAATCACTGCTGATAATCAGATCAAGGGTATTACACCTTCTAGTTGCCCCTCAAACATGTTGTTGTACAAAAGAATCCTCCAATAAATCCATAAAAGTCTTGCTAGCATGCGAGTATTCTTTTCCGTGGGCCATTCCTTCACAATATAATGATGTTCTACTGCTCAACTATCCCTTAAACACAGGAAACGACAATACTTAGTAAAACCATCCTGTAGTCCAAGCAACAAAGCGATTACTTTTAAATCACTACAGATTTTACAACAATATTTCTTATAGTTTAAGGCATTTAATTGCAATGACATGCTATCACAGGTTTCTTTCATAGCCATTGGGACCGACGGTTTGATATTACCATTCTTTAGCAAAACTGCTTTTAAATGAGTTTAGAAGAATCAATGAATAATCTCCAATCTTCAGGATTGTGTTCAAATCCTAGTTCATTCATCAATCCGTTTACATCTTTGTAGACACAAACAGAACCTTCCATTTGATAACAGCCTACAGATTTTGGTTTTTAAACACAGAAATCCTTGTGGTTTTTGCCAGAAAATTCCATTGTTGCAACCTAGATCCTAACAGCTCAGCCTGTTGCTTTAAAAAAATTTAAATCCCTAACGAAATCATTAATTTAACTTTCCTCAATTAAGTGTGGGGTTTTGTCATTTTCAGGATTGTAACTAGGATCGGCAGAGGCTGAATGGGCGGGTATGGGCTCTGTATCGACATTGCAACTTTGCTGTTTATTGTCCACAAACACATAGCAAAAACTGTTTGGCAAATTAATGCATGCACGCTGTTTTCGCTCCATTCCACAAATTTTCACAATACCAAAAGCGAGGGCTTAGAGGGGAACAGGTATCCTGTGTGTTATCAGACACTCAGCCTAAAACACTGATGGATCCAATATCTCTCTATTACAGAAGATTTAGGAGAAGTCCGGTAGGTCTGCCTCCCTAAAATCCACTCATGCACACCTTCTCGATGGTAAGCCCTGTTACGTCACTTAGGTGGCAAAGAACGTGTAGAGTGGTTCTCTTCAAGACGCCTGGTCAGCATGAAGAGGAAAAGACCAAACCCTCCAGCATATGACAGCACGACATAACAAATGGCCCTCAGTCCCCAGCAGCTTTCACTCTCCCTCTTACGGCAGCAAGAGGATCAGAGTGGAAGCAGAGGGTGCTAAGAATCTCTGGGTACGACCAGGCTGCCATGCACGGAAACTAAACTTGGCCTGTTATAACATAAGATCACTCATCGGTGAAGACAGGATATTAGAGGTGGAAAAGGAATTAGAAAATGTGAATTGGAATATCGTCGGTTTGGCTGAAACAAGAAGAAGAAATGAATCACTTATAAGTTTATCAAGCGGAAATCTGCTGTACACCAATGGAAACAGTGAAAGGAGTGAAGGTGGAGTTGGGTTTCTGGTCCATAAAGATTTTAAAAACATTTTGGAATTCAAAAGTACATCACCAAAGGTGTCAAGACTAATACTCAAGATTTCTAAGAGATACAAGCTAAAAATTATAATGATTTATGCACCAACATTGAGCCACGATGATGAAGAGGTTGAAGAAATGTACACCGAAATTGAGTCTTCTAGATGAGCAGAAAACCCACTACACTATTATTATGGGGGACTTCAATGCTAAGGTTGGAAAAAGACAAAACAGTGCAGAAAGGGAAACTATAGGAAATTTTGGAATTGGTGAAAGACCTGTGGAATTTGCAGAATCTCAAGGACTGTCAGTAATGAACACTTTTATCAAGAAAAGGGTGAACAGAAAGTGGACATGGAAGAGTCCAAATGGATTAATTACTAATGAAATCGACTTCATCCTCACTAACAGAAGATATATTGTCAATGATGTTACCGTCCTGAATAAGGTAAATGTTGGAAGTGATCACAGAATGGTAAGATGTACACTTGATATAGATGTAGGAAAGGAAAAAACTGACGAGTAAATAATACAAAGGTCTTTAAGACAACAGAAGAGGAGAAAAAGCAGTATGTACTGGAACTTAACAAGTTTGAACTTCTGTAGACTGCTCAGGATCAAGATATCGACGAGGAATATTACAACTTTCTGAAAGTGATAAAGCCCAAGAAACCTATAGGGAAAAAGAAATCCAAAGAAGAAAAAATTAGTCAAGAAACACTTGTAATGATGAATTGAAGAGTACAAATGAAAAGCAAGAAAAACACTGACAGGGAGAAAATTGAGTATACTGAGTTATGCAAAGCCATTAGAAAGAGACTCAGAGAGGACATAAGAAAATTTAACACAAGAAAAGTAAAACAAGCATTAAGGGAAAACAAAGGATTTAAATCAGCAGCCATTAGCAGTAATACAGAAAGACAAATGATACTGAAACTGAAGAATAGCGATGGTGTACTTACAAACAGCAGAGAAGGCATAATTCAAATAGCAGAAGACTACTATAGAGAATTATATAAGTTGCAGGGGAATGGTGCCAGCAGTGGGGAAGATGGATTGCAAAGTAGCAACACATACGACATACCCGATATTCTTCCTGATGAGGTAGAACATGCATTGAAGAAAATGAAGAATCAGAAAGCCCCGGGGGAAGATGAAGTTACTGTAGACTTGTTAAAATTGGGAGGAAGAGACATAACACAAAAACTGGCAAGGCTCTTCACAAAGTGCATAAGAAAAGGTGTGACGCATAAGTAGTGGAATAATGCAATCATAGTTTTGCTGCATAAGAAAGGAGATAAATCAGAAATTGGAAATTATAGACCAATTAACTTGTTATCCCACATCTACAAGTTGTTCACAAGGGTCATTACTAACAGAGTAGAAAGAATACTTGATGAGAATCAACCGAAAGAGCAAGCTGGCTTCTCAACTATGGATCACCTTCACATAATATCACAGCTAATGGAGAAAGCAAATGAATATAAAACGCCATTATGCCTGGCATTTGTGGATTATGAAAAGGCATTTGACTCCATACAGCATAAGGCAATGTTTCAGGCACTGGAAAGACGAGGCATAGATACCCCATATATTATGATTTTGAAGAAAATATGAGAGTGCTACCTCCTTTATTAGACTAGACAAAGACAGTAGGGAATTTAAAATTGAGAAAGGAGTTCTACAAGGAGACAATATCTCCGAAGCTGCTTACTGCTGCCCTTCAGGAAGTTTTCAGAAGATTAGACTTGTCGCAGAAAGGAGTCAATGTGAACGGAGAGTACCTAAACCATTTACGATTTGCAGATGACATTGTGGTCATAAGCCACGATCCCAAAGAATTAGAGAAAAATCTAAATCAGTTATGCACGGTTAGTAAGGATTTTGGACTAAAGATGAATATGGCTAAAACAAAAGTAATGATGAACAAGTATGCCACAGAAAGGGAAATAACGATTGAAGGAACAGTAATTGAAAAGGTGGAGTCATATACTTATCTGGGACAAGTTATGAGCTGTAATAATAATAAATGGCTGGAAGTCAAGAGAAGAATAAATTTTGGATGGATAGCATTCAGCAAATATAGTCACGTACTGAGGAGCAATATCCCAATTTGTCTGAAACATAAAATAATGAACCAATGTATACTCTCCACCTTTACTTATGGAAGTGAAACTTGGGCACTCACCAAAAAAAATGGAAGAGAAGCTGAGAACTACACAGCGAAGAATGGAACGAATTATACTGGGAATCAGACTGTTAGATAAGAAGAGAAACACATGGATTAGGCAGCAAACTCAAGTAAAGGACATTCTTATCAAAACTAAAGAACTAAAATGGTCTTGGGCAGGGCACATAGCTCGAAGACATGATGACAGATGGGCTAAGAAAATAACAGAATGGTATCCAAGAGGAGCTAGAAGAAAACCTGGAAGACAAAGGCAGAGATGGATAGATGAAATTCATGGGTTTTTGGGTAGTAAATGGATGGCCAATGCTCAAAACAGAAGGAACTGGAAAGTTGCTGGAGAGGCCTTCATCCTGCAGTGGATTGAAAATGGCTGATGATGACCAAAAGCGGAACTAAAACACTACAACCTACCACTAGGTGTTACAAATTGAAACTAACCCAAAAAATGTACATCTAAGAGCTAAAGACAGGTTGTAAATAAGTTGTCTTTCACAGAGGCGCCTAGCCACTGGAAATATAGTAGGGTCCAAATGTCTTACCGCATAATAAGGATTATAGCAATATAACTTATAGCAAAAACTCCTCATGGACATAAAACTAAAAAGAGGTATTAGTATACATTAAACAATGCAGATATGTCTCTTTTATTACAATATATTTGAGCAGGAAATGTAGAGTGTGACAGTGGGCGATTTTGTTGATTTTGAAGCTATTTTATGTTTTTTTAAAACTGTTTTTGCATTTCACTAAAAAATATGACATGATAAAAACTTTTTACTATCATATTTGGAATCAGCACATAAAAATTAACAAAAAATGCTTACTTTCATCCTTGTTAACCACGGTTATTAACAGTGATTCTTCATGCATTAAGAATCTGCAGATAAAGGAACTACTAGGTGGCAGTGATCAGTGTACTTATGTGGGAGTTACTAAATGACCCCAGGGGCTCACATCTGGTGAGTATGGGCTTGGCACACCCAGGGTCCTGAGCTGGATATCATCATTCTTCTTTTTCTTGGTGATTCCCTTTTACTTCTGACCCTCTCTCTCTCAGGGTTAAAAAAAAAATTTTTTTTTGGCTGGTGCAGTATAAGCCTCAGGCTTCCTTGCACCATATGGCTAATGATAATAATAATAATAATAATAATAATTATAATAAAAAGATGTATCTATCATCAAGGGTAAAGGGAAGGGTTTTTGCTTTTGTAAAGATGACTACAGTGATCTCAGATAGCCTTTAAAATCTATACAGTTGACCAACTGATGATGTTAGCAACAACAAATTCTAAATGGGAGGCATTCAAGGTCAAATTCTAAATGAGATGCATTCTATCTTGGAAGTTACTAGGCTTTTCATACCAAGAAACACTATTCAAGGTTAAATGGATGTCAGATGAACTAATGAGACTTGTGGCAGAGATGAAAAATGCATGGGATGCAAATAAATTATCATAAGCAACATAAGCCTATTGTAGATATAAGCTAGTCTGTAATCAAGTCACAAAGGAGGTGGGCAATCAAAGGCAAATTACGAGAAATCTTTGGCAAACGATGTAAAGAAAAACAGCATAGACTTCTTTACTTATGTAAACTCTAGAAGGAAGGGGATGAATTGGGTTGGTCCACTTGATATTCATGGTTTGACTGTTGATGATCCTTCTCAGGTAACTAACAAACTGAATGAGTATTTTGCATCCTACATTCACACATGAGGAATTTTGTAGGGAAGTGGAGGACAGAAGTTATTAAACTCTAACAGGGAGATTAATGATTTTGTAATAAATGAGAGAGACCAGGTCCCTTTCTTATTAAAATAAGAAAGGGACCTGGGTAGGATGGGATCTATGCAGTTATATTAAAGTAGGTGGCAAAGGACGTAAGTGAACCCTTAGCCATAATTATGAGAGCATCCATAGACTTGTGGGATCATGAGAGGTCCCCATGAACTGGTGATATACAAATGTATCCTCAATTCAAAAAGGGGAATTATAGGGTGATGCGAGTAATTGCAGACCTGTAATTTTAACTTCTGTTTCAGGGAAAATAATCGAGCAACTGGTAAAAAGAAGCACTGCAGGATCATCTAGACAAGACTGCTCTTCGTGGACTAATGTTATTAGTGGAGTCCTCCAAGGTTCAGTATTGGACCTATTGTTGTTTTTAATGCAAAACTTAAACCTTTCTTAAATCAATGATGACGATTAAAGTATATAAGGTATGTCGGTATGGAAACCAGACCTCCTTTTGTGCTTGATATTGCTCCATCTATCTTTTGGATGTCCAGATTGTAGGAACCACTCGGGACCTTGAGCACGTTCACCGCATAAAATCTGACTATTACAATAACAACGCGAGTTTCAAAAGGTTAATAGAAGCGGAATATTTTATCAGTCCTATTGTATTGTCAGTAACAATCTCATACAGAGGACTTTGGTGTAAGTCATCTGCATCTTTGCTTCTTTGTATGGGATTGATAATTTCTGACTTAAAAATCTTGGCCCTGCAAGGTACTTGGAGCTGCTGGAGGATTCATCAGTAAATGACCTAGCACATTACTGTTCAGTCCCTTGTATATAATATGTTTTTTGCATTTTTATAATTTAATATTTTATTTAATAAAGGGAATTTGTTAAAAAAATAAAATAATGACAGTATGCTACTTCAACAGGATCTAGAAAAATTGAATAGATGGGCTGAGAAGTGGCAATTGAAGCTTAACATTGACAAATGCAAAGTACTGTATATGTATAGAAGTAACCACTGAGAAAAGTACCAGCTGTGTGATACTACACTCAGGATGGTAGAGAATGAAAAAGACCTGGGGGTAATTGCACAGTCAGGTATGATGTTTTCCTGTCTGCATTGCTGCAATGGCTTGTCAATGAAGTACAGGAATTTTGCTAGTAGGGAAAAACAGGTGATGATCCCTTTGTATAAGGCAATGGTCAGACGATGCTTTGAGTACTGCATACAAGTCTGGAGGCCTCATTTTAGGAAGGATGTAGAGTTGCTAGATAAGTACAGAGAAGAGCAACAAGATTGGTGAGAGGAACAAAGGAGGGTTCTCTTACCAGGAGAGGCTTAAATTCTGTAAGTTGCAGTTTGGAGACTAGACACCTGCAAGGTGATCTGATTGAGGTGTAAAAGGCCTTGAATGGTTTGAGCAGGCTCAATGCTGATGGGATACTTCCACTTGCTGAGATTAAGAACCCGAGAGGGGAATAAATTCAAATTGAGGAAAGACAGTTGTAGAATAGATGTGAGGAAAATTGCCTTTATCCAGCAGGTAGTTGATTGCTGGAACAAAATTCCATCGGCCATTGTGGAAGTTGATAGCTTAAATAAATTCAAGGAAGAACTGGGGAAAATTTTAAAGTGGAGGTGAGATTTTTTTGTTTTTTTTTGGCTAATGCTAAAGAAGCATGCATGTGAAGTAAAAATTATTTAGTGTACAATGAAAATTAAGACTACTAGCAGCTAAGACCATTTTAGGAATTAATTAATTAGTCCTTTAATAAAAATCTAATACAATTTGTAGTTGGATTTATTGGTGCATCAACAACCAAGTAGTAAAAACACCTATTACAGTCTTTAGAGGGTACAGGTAAATAGAATTAAACAAATTGTTTTTAATTCAAAGGGCAGATCATGAAATGCCTCCACCCTTCCCCCAAATTCACCCTCTGATCCAAGATTCTTAAAGATGGAAACTCTAATGCTTCAGCCTCAGTTGCTGTGGCACAAAAAACAAACTGTTTTTATCATGGCCACCTCTTAGAAAGTTTCATCCCTGAGAAAAAAGATGCTAGCGCACTTCTGTTTATTAATCTCTTATAAGTGATATTTGGAAATTACAATATTCTGGCAATGCAAAAAAGAATGATGCAAAAAAAAAAAAAAAAAAAAAAAGTTTCATACAATATTACCACTTCATCACAAAACGGGTTATGCAACAGAAGTTTTGGGAGACAGAGTGCCAGTATGTTAGAACAGAGGTGGGTAACACGTTTTTGCAGGTCTCATTAATGAGATTATTGTGATCAGCGAGAGTGATAGGCACATTTGCATTAGTAGAGGCATATGATGCAAAAAAGCAAGCTTATGCAGCATCAAAAAAAAAAAAAAAAAAAAACCCACTCCCAATACACCCCTCAATTCGAAATACCAGTCCAGCTGAGCCTAAAATTTATTTAGGCTATCAACTTCCACAAATTTCTGCACATCTATCCTACATCTGTCTTTCCTCAATTTCAATTTATGCCCTCTCAGGTGATTATTCTGAGCAAGAGGAAGAATCCCATCGGCATTGAGCATGCTCAAACCATTCAAGGCTTTATACACCTCTATCAGATCACCTCGCCAGTGCCTAGTACCCAGACACTGTAATTTGCAAAACTTAAGCCTTTCTTCGTAAGAGCAACCCTTTGTTCCATTCACTAATCTTGTTGCCCTTCTCTGTACTTGTTCCAGTAGAGCTCTACATTCTTCTTGAAATTAGGCCCCCAGACCTGTTTACAGTACTCAAGGTGTGGCCTGACCATTGCCTTATACAAGAGAATAATCACCTCCTTATCATTGCTAGAAAAATTATTGTATATCATTGACAAGACACCATGAGCTACTCTTGCAGCCCGTCTGCTCTGCCCAGAGAACTTCATATCTGCCTGCACAATTACCCCAGGGTCCTTTTCATTCCCTACCACTGTCAGTGTAGTACCACAGAGTTGATACATTGCTCTGGGGTTACTGTTTCCCATATGTAGTATTTTACATTTGTCAATGTTAAACTTCATTTGCCACCTTTCAGCCCATCTGCTCAACCTTTCCAGATCTTGTTGCAGCAGCATAGCATCAGTAGTGTCCTTAACACCCTACCAACTTTGTATCATCTGCAAACTTGGACATTAAGCTTGATATACTTTCATCAATATCATTTATAAATACAGAAAGCGATAATGGACCCAAAACTGAACCCTGAGGGACTTCACTAATAACATTAGTCCATGATGAGCAGTGTCCACTGATTACCACTCTGTCTTCTCCTCCTCAACCATCCTGTATCCATCGCTGCAATTTGCCTCCAATGGCACACTGCTCCAATTTGTGCAGCAGTCTTCCAGGTGCAACAGTATCAAAAGCCTTTCTAAGATCCAAATATATAATATCAAAGTTATTCCCTGCATCCAGTTCTTTTGTGACTGCATCATAGTATCCAATCAAATTGGTCAGGCAAGACTTCCGCTTAACAAAACCATGCTGTGTCTGAGCTATAACTGAAGTCTTGTCTAAATGATCCTGCAGTGCTTCTTTAACCAGTGCCTCCATTAATTTTCCTGGAGCAGAAGTTAAACTCACAGGTCTATAATTACTTGTGTCAGCCTTTGATCCTTTTTTGTGAATTGGGGTTTACATTTGCACATCTCCAGTCTGTGGGTACCTCCCCTGAGTCCAAGGAAGCTCTCATAATTATGGCTAAGGCTTTGCTTACTTGCTTTGCTGCCTCCTTTAATATAACTGGATAGATCCCATCCACCCCAGGTGCCTTCCTGTGTTTATCTTCAACAATTTCTCCTCCACGTTACTCTCAGTTATTACAAGATTCTCTAGCTTACTGCCAGAGATGAATACACCTCTGGCATTCCCCTCGCTGAATAACTCCTCATGTGTGAATGTCGATGCAAAATATTCATTTAGTTTGTTAGCTACCTGAGCAGGATCATGAACAGTTGACCCATCGATAGCAAGTGGGCCAATCTGATTCATCCCCTTCCTGCTAGAGTTTACATAAGTAAAGAACTCTTTGCTGTTTTTCTTTGCATCCCTTGCCAATGATTTCTTGTAATCTGCCTTTGCCTGCCTAATCTCCTTTGTAACTTGGTTACAGATCAACTTGTATCTTTCATAGGCTTCTGTGTCATGTGTTAATTTGTATGTATCCCAGATTTTTCTTCTCTGCCATATGTGTCATTAGTTCATCTGACATCCATTTAGGCTTAAACCTTGAACAATATTTCTTAGTTGGAATGTAAAGCCTAGTAGCTTCCAAGATAAGTTCTTTGAATGCTTCCCATTTTGAATTTGCTGTTGGTAACATCATCGGTTGGTCCCACTGTATAGAATTTAAATACTATCTCAGTCCATCGTAGTTACATTTACAAAAGCAATAACCCTTCCCTTTACCCCTGATGGTAGTTACCTCTTTGAGTAAATCCCCCTTCAGCACACTATGATCATTGCCACCTAGTGGTTCCTTTATCTGCAGATTCTTAATGCATGAAGAATCACTACTGATAATCAAATCAAAAGTATTACTCCCCCTAGTTGCCTCCCGAACATGCTGATGTAGAAAACAATCATCCAATAAATCTACAAAAGCCTTGCTAGTGTGTGAGTGACCAGCCCCCAAATTCCAGTCAATATCTGGGAAATTAAAATCCCCTATTATAAGGCTCTCTGATTTACTGGCCCACTCTATTGTCCTGTACAGTTTCTTATTATACTCATCAGAGTCATTAGGCCTATAGCACACTCATACTCTCAATTGACTTGACACTGCACACCAAACTGACTTGACACTGCAGTGTCCAGCAATGTCAACTGGCTTCACTTCCTTGGATTTTATGTGTTTCTTAACTAATAGCATAACCCCTCCTCCCTTCCTATCCTGTCCATCCTTTCTGTAGACGTTGTACTCCCCAAATTCCAGTTCTGCATTCCTTATATCTGTGTGACACCACGTCTGTGATATCCCAACAATATCTGCCTTTGATGTTTTGAGCAATACCTCAAATTCATGAAATTTATTTACTAAACTTCTAGCATTGGTGTACACGCAAGTATACATGCACCTGTTTCTATTCTTAGCTACCCTAACACAACCCATGTGTTTACTTGTACCACAATGACTCTCAGCAATCTCTGAAATATGCTGCATCTTGTTTTTCAGGCTTCTGCTCATTCCAATAGAAGCAGTGCCTCCATTAATTTTCCTGTTCCAGGAAAATTAATGGAGGCACTGGTTAAAGAAGCACTGCAGGATCATTTAGACAAGACTTCAGTTATAGCTCAGACACAGCATGGTTTTGTTAAGGGGAAGTCTTCCTGACCAACTTGATTGGATACTATGATGCAGTCACAAAAGAACTGGATGCAGGGAATAACTTTGATATTATATACTTCGATCTTAGAAAGGCTTTTGATACTGTTGCACATGGAAGACTGCTACACAAATTGGAGCAGTGTGACATTGGAGGCAAATTGCTGCTATGGATAAAGGGGTGGTTGAGGGGGAGAAGACAGAGAGTGGTAATCAATGGACACTGCTCATCGTGGACTAATGTTATTAGTGGAGTCCCTCAGGGCTCAGTGTTGGGTCCATTATTGTTTTCTGTATTTATAAATGATTTTGATGATGGTATATCAAGCTTAATGTCCAAGTTTGCAGATGATACAAAGGTTGGCAGGGTTGTCAAGGACACTACTGACACTATGCTGCTGCAACAGGATCTGGAAAGTTTGAGCAGATGGGCTTAGAGGTGGCAAATGAAGTTTAACATTGACAAATGTAAAGTACTACACATGGGAAACAGCAACCCCAGAGCAACGTATCAACTCTGTGGTACTACACTGACAGTGGTAGAGAATGAAAGGGACTTGGGGGTGGTTGTGCAGGCAGATATGAAGTTCTCTGAGCAGTGCAGACGAGCTGCAAGAGTAGCTCATGGAGTATTGTCAATGATATACAGGAATTTTTCCAGCAGGGATAAGGAGGTGATTATTCCATTATATAAGGCAATGGTCAGGCCACACCTAGAGTACTGTACACAGGTCTGGAGGCCTCATTTCAAGAAGGATGTAGAGCTGCTGGAACGAGTACAGAGAAGGGCAACAAGATTAGTGAATGGAACAAAGGGGTGCTCTTACGAAGAAAGGCTTAAGTTTTGCAAATTACAGTGTCTGGAGACTAGGCACCAGCGAGGTGATCTGATAGAGGTGTATAAAGCCTTGAATGGTTTAAGCATGCTCAATGCTGATGGGATTCTTCCTCTAGCTCAGAAAAATCACCTGAGAGGGCATAAATTCAAATTGAGGAAAGACGTGCGGAAATTTGCCTTTAGCCAGCGGGTGGTTGGTTGGTGGAACAGACTTCCATCCCTTGTGGTGGAGGTTGATAGCCTAAATAAGTTTAAGGCTCAGCTGGACAGGTATTTTGAACGAACAGAGGGGTGAAGTGGAAGTGGGTTTTTTTTTTTTTTTTGGCTGATGCTGCATAAGCTTGCTTTCTTGCATCAAATGCCTCTACTAATGCTAATGCTATATCTGTGTGACACCACGTCTGTGATATCCCAACAATATCTGCCTTTGATGTTTTAAGCAATACCTCAAATTCATGAAATTTATTTACTAAACTTCTAGCATTGGTGTACACGCAGTATACATGCACCTGTTTCTATTCTTAGCTACCCTAACACAACCCACGTGTTTACTTGAACCACAATGACTCTCAGCAATCTCTGAAATATCCTGCATCTTGTTTTTCAGGCTTCTGCTCATTCCAATAGAAGCAGTGCAAGAATCTCTTTCACCTCTGCCAGTGGCTACTGTTAATCTATTAGTCTTTGTCTCCCCCCAAGCTAGCAGTTTTCCAACCCACCTAACACTGCCTCGATAGCATCAGCAAATATTCTCGCACCCTTTCTATTTAAGTGTATCCCATCCCTGTACAAGCAGTCTCTCCTGCTTACAAGTACAGTCCAGGCTGAAAAAAATTCTACAACTTGAGCCTTGCACAATCTTTCCAGGGCCGAATTGATCGACAAGGTTCTCATCATATACTCCCTCCTATCGTGTCTGGGCAGAATTGCAGACACTTTCAAATTCAACTCTAATTCACGGCTTTTTTTCAACAGTGACCTGTACTTGTTAAGTAATTCTGCCGGTCCCCTACTCTTGATATCATTAGTGCCAACGTTTACAATTATATCCCCTTTTGTTCTCTTAAAAGATGATATCTGCTCTACAACTTTTGAAGCAGGACAGCAGCTGATCCCACATATGATTCTGACTTTGAGCCATCTGTTACAGACTGATAGGAAGATAAAATATTTTGCAACATGCTGCAAAGAATTTCTAGATGACAGTGGAATGGGAGCCTTCACCGAGAAGTCAGTCACAAGTTGAGAATGTAGAATGACAGAGTGGAAGGGGGCACTCAGTTTTTGGGGCCAGTGTTGTTTGTATGAAGCACTTCAACAAAATTCTGACAAACATTCTTTTTAAATCTCTGATGGTTCACAAAGTCAAATTAAATGTAGAAAAGAGTACATTAATTTATAAAATGTATGTGTACTGGCTAAATTGAGAAATCTATTTATTTGCATTTGTTCTGAAAGGAGATGTGAAATTTAAGAAGTATTTTAAGGGGACAGAAAGTAAAAAAGTTTGGGAACCTCTAGTCCAGGTGATTAGCATTAGCATTTGGCATTAGTTGAGGCATATGGTGCAAGAAAGCAAGCTTATGCAGCATCAGCCAAAAAAACCCATCCATTCACTCCAATTGCCTGTCTAAGCTCAGCCTTAAATTTATTTAAGCTATTAACATCCGCAATAAGAGTTTGAAGTCTGTTCAAACTCCTGAGGGAGGGGGGGATAGATTCAAACTTGAATCTATGCCCCCCCCTCCCTCAGGTTTGTAATCTGAGCAAGAGGAATAATCCCATCAGCATTGAGCTTGCTCAACCCATTCAAGCCCTAATATACACCTCACTCAGATCACCTTGCAGGTGCCTAGACTCCAGGCACTGCAATTTGCAGAAATTAAGCCTATCTTGGTAAGAGCACCTCTTTGTTCCCCTCACCAAGCGTGTTCCCCTTCTTTGTACTCGTTCTAGCAACTCTACATCCTTCCTAAAATGAGGCCTCCAGACCTGTACACAGCACTCAAGGTGTAGCCTGACAATTGCCTTGTACAATGGGATAATCACCAACTTGTCCCTGCTAGCAAAATTCCTATATATTATTGACAAGGCTGTATGTCCTGAACCAGCAGCAATTCTGCACTGCTCAGTGAACTTTATATTTGACTGAACAATTACCCTCAGGTTTTTTTCATTCTACACTTCCCTGAGTGTAATACCAGAGTTTGTACGTTCTGTTGGGTTACTGCTACCCATATGCAGTACTTTACATTTGTCAATGTTAACTTTCAGTTCTCAGCCCATTTGCCCAACTTATCTAGATCCTGTTGCAGTAGCATACTGTCTTTACTGTCATTAACAACACTGCCAACTTTTGTTTTATCTGCAAACTTCGACATTAAGCCTGATGTACCTTCATCAATATGATTGATGAATACACAAACAACAATGGGCCCAGCACCAAACCGTGGGGACCTCCACTAATAACATTAGTCCACGAAGAGGATTGTCCATTGTTTACCACTCTCTGCTGTTTCCCACTCAAACATCCCTTTACCTATTGTAGAAACTTGCTCTTAATGCCATACTGCTCAACTTTGAACAGTAGTCATCCATGTGCAACAGTATCAAAAGCTTTCCTGAAATCTAAGTATATGATATCAAAATTTTTTGCACTCAGTTCCTTTGTGTGCCAACCGGGCTAGCCGGGTGGGTAAAGTGCCTACCTAGCAACCCAAAGGTCACGGGTTCGAATCCCACCTCGGGCTTGGATCAAAGTACTGCAAAAACCTTGGGAGGTGCATTATGGCCACAGAAGCCGGTGTGCCAATAACTACTACCAAAGAAGAAAAAAAAAAAAAAAAAGAAAAAAGAAAAAAGAAAAAAAAAGTTCCTTTGTGACAATATCATAGTATTTAATCAAACTGGTCAGACAAGACCTCGGCTTAACAAACTGATGCTGTGTCTTAACCATTACTGCAGTCTTGTCTATATTATTCTGCAATGCTTCTTTAACCAGTGACTCCATTATTTTCTTTGGAACCCAAGTTAAACTAACAGGTCTATAGTTACTTGTGTCACCTTTTGATCCCCCTTTGTGAATTGGGGGATGCATTTGCACACCTCCTGTACATGGAGACCGCCCCTGAGTCCAAGGAAGATCTCATAATTATGTCTAAGGGTTTGCTTACTTCTTTTGCTGTCTCCTTATATATAACTGGATAGATCCCATCCACCCAAGGTGCTTCCACATGTTTAACTTCAACAATTTCTCCTCCACTTTGCTCTAAGTTATTACAAAATCACTTAGCTCCCTGTGAAAGTTTGATAAACTTCTAGAATTCCCCTCATTGAATAATTCCTTATGTGTGAATGTAGATGCAAAATACTCATTCAGTTTATCAGCTATTTGAGCAGGATCATCAATAGTCAAATCATCTATGTTAAGTGGACCAATCTGAATCATACCTTTCCTTTTAGAGTTTACATAAGTAAAGAACTCTTTGCTGTTTTTCTTTGCATCCTTTGTCAAAGATTTCTCGTCATCTGTCTCCACCTGTCTAACCTCCTTTGTGACTTGGTTACAGACTAGCTTATATCTGCCATAGGCTTCTGTGTCGCCTGATAATTTTTGTGCATCCCATGCACTTTTTTTCTAGGCCATGAGTCCCATTAGTTCATCTGACATCCATTCAGACTTAAAAGTTGAACAATATTTCTTAGTTGGTATGAAAAGGATGGTAGCTTCCAAGATTAATCCTTTGAATGATTCCCATTTTGAATTTGCTGTTGGTAACATCAGTTAATCCCACCATATAGAATTTAAAACTGTCTCAGACCACGGTAGTCACCTTTATGAAAGCAAAAATCTTTCTCTTTAGCTCTGATGGTAGTTACCTCTCTGAGAAGATTGCATTTAAGCACACTGTGATCACTGCCACCTAATGGTTCCTTTATCTGCAGATTCTTAATGCGTGAAGAATCACTATCGATAATCAGATCAAGCTTATTAGTCCCTATAGTTGCCTCACAAACATGCTGCTGTAGAAAACAATCATCGAATAAATTCACTGAAGTCTTGCTAGTGTGAGAGTTACCAGCCCAGAAGTTCTAGTCATTATCTGGAAAGTTAAAATTACCCATTATTAGACATCTGGATTTACTGGCCCACTCTATTTTCTCTTTCCCAGTGCTTATGTGACTCAACATTGAACTGTCCACCAATGCCAATTGGATGCACCTCCTTAGATTTTATGTGTTTCAAAACTAACAGCATAACCCCTCCTCCCTTCCTGTCCCATCGATCCTTTCTGTACACATTGTACTCCCCAAATTCTAATTCTGCACTGCTTATATCTTTGTGACACTATGTCTCTGATATCCCAACAATATCTGCCTTTGACGTCTTGACCAGCACTTCAAACTCATCAAATTTATTAAATGTACTCCTAGTGCTGGTGTACATGCAAGTATATATATGCACCTATTCTTATTCTTCGTTATCCTAACACAGCCCATGTATTTGTTTGTTTCATGGTGACTCCCACCAGTCCCTGAAGCCCACAGCACCACACCCTCCAGACCACTGCTCATTCTAATAGAAGCAGTGAGAGAATCACTTTCACCTCTACTTGCGACTACTTTTAACTTTTTAGTCAGTGAATCCCTCCAAGCTAGCAATTTTCTGACCCACCTAATTCTGCCTTGATGGCATCAGCAAACACTATTGCACCCCCTCTATTTAAGTGTATCCCATTCCTGTAGAAGTAGTCTCTCCTGTTAACAAGCAGACCATGCTGAGAAAAATTCTACCCCATGAGCCTTGCACAATCTCTCCAGGGCCAAATTGATTGAAAAGGTTCTCATCATGTACTGTCTCCTATCGTGTCTGGCTGAATCAAATTTTACCCTAACTCATGACTTTTTTTCAACATTGACCTGTACTTGTTAACTAAATCTACAGATCTTGTACTCTTAATGTCATTAGTGTCAACATGTTCAACAATATCACCTTCTGTGCCCTTAAAAGATGATATCTACTCTACAACATCATCAACGTTTGCTCCTGGCAGACATACCCTGGTCCTGTTCCACCATTCCTTTTTTGCATAATATATTCCCAGTCTAACTGACAATAACTGGCTGCTCTGGGACCAGTGCATTCTGCTTTCTGTGCTTTCTAGATTGCCACTGTTCTGCCTGGTGCATAGGAATGAGCTCAGGCATTGACTTGGGCAGCTGAGAGGGCATTACTCCACACCTTAAACTCTCACAAACACCCATCAGAAAGCTGAGTTGCTGCCTAATTTCTTACCACTCTAGGCACCTAGCACACACACACACACACACACACACACACACACACACACACACACACACACACACACACACACACACACACACAAAGACATCCTCCAGATCATATCCTGTTCCAGAAATGTCTTTAAACGTTTCACATTTCTCACATTTTTTGAGACTGTGATGCATTGGAGAATTACCCCCTTCATTTATCCCCAAAGCCACAGCACTCCAGCTAATCTGTGATCATTGCTTACTGTCATGTTTAGCTCACCTAACAGCCACTGAATCAAAATCTGAGTCAGTTGGCAGTCCACAGAGCGTTGCAAAAGTTTTCCCATCATGGCTCAAAAACTGATTTCCTCATGTGCTGGCTGGACAAAGATTAATTTAAAACTACAGTCGAATCTCATTAATACAAAGTTCAAGGGATCTAAATTTTCACGTTTTGTAATAACGACGTTTGTAGTAACGAGATACCCAAAATTGTACCATGTTTTAATTTTTTTTTGGTACATATTGTATATCTAACACTAATAATAAATAATAACAATAATAACAAAATTAAATTAAATTTAAATTAATAAAATAAAATCAAAAGCCCCATATAACAATACAGTAATAGGAATAAGATATTTTTTAAAGATTTAGCATTACCAAAGGAACGTGATGCAAGAA
The DNA here is from genome assembly GCF_048544385.1 of Mastigoproctus giganteus. NCBI lineage: Eukaryota > Metazoa > Arthropoda > Arachnida > Uropygi > Thelyphonidae > Mastigoproctus > Mastigoproctus giganteus. The sequence goes on from NC_143580.1 coordinate 97,736,846, forward strand.
AGCAAGCATATATAGCATCAGCCAAAACACCCCCCCCTCACGCCTTATTTGACCCATCCACTCGCTCCAAATGTTTGTCAAGTTCTGCCTTGAATCTATTTAAGCTATCAACTTCTACAACAACAGATGGAAGTTTGTTCCAGCAATCAACCACCCGCTGGCTAAAGGCAAACTTCCACACATCTATCCTACAACCGTCTTTCCTCAATTTGAATTTATGCCCTCTCAGGCCATTATTCTAAGCAAGAGGAACAATCCCATCAGCATTGAGCATGCTCAAACCATTCAAGGCTTTATACACCTCAATCAGATCACCTCGCAGGTACCTAGTCTCCAGACACTGTAATTTGCAAAACTTAAGCCTTTATTTGTAAGAGCAACCCTTTGTTCCATTCACTAATCTTGTTGCTTTCTCTGTACTCGTTCCAACAGCTCTACATCCTTCTTAAAATAATGCCTCCAGACCTGTATACAGTACTCAAGGTGTGGTGTGGCCTGACATTTGCCTTATACAAGGGGATAATCACCTCCATATGTCTGCTAGAAAAATTCATGTATATCATTAACAATACACCATGAGCTACTCTTGCTGACCGTCTGCACTGCTAAGAAAATGTCATATCTGCCTGCAGAATTATCCCCAGGTCCTTTTCATTCTCTATCACTGTCAGAGTGGTACCACGGAGTTGATATGTTACTTTGGGATTACTGCTTCCCACATGTAGTACTTTATATTTGTCAAGGTTAAACTTTATTTGCCACCTCTCAGCCCATCTGCTCAACTTCTCAAGATCTTGCTGCAGCAGTGTACTGTCAATAGTGTCATTAACAACCCTGCCAACCTTCGTATTGTCTGCAAACTTGGACATTAAGCCTGATAAACCATCATCAATATCATTTATTACAGAAAACAACAATGGACCAAACACTGAACCCTGAGGGATTCCACTAATAACATTAGACCACGAAGAGCAGTGTTCATTGATTACCACTCTCTGTCTTCTCCCACTCAACCATGCCTTTATCCATAGCAGCAATTGCAATTTGCCTCCAATGCCACACTGCTCCAATTTGTGCAGCATTCTTCCATGTGCAACAGTATCAAAGGCTTTTCTAAGATCCAGATATATAATATCAAAGTTATTCTTTGCATCCAGTTCCTTTGTGACTACATCATAGTATCCAATCAAATTAGTCAGACAAGACTTCCCCTTAACAAACCTATGCCGTGTCCGAGCTATAACTGAAGTCTTGTCTAGATGATCCTGCAATGTTTTTTTAACTAGTGCCTCCATTAATTTCCCTGGAACAGCAGTTCAACTAACAGGTCTGCAATTACCTGTGTCTCACTTTGATCCTCCTTTATAGATTGGGGTCACATTTGCACTTCTACGGGGATGGGATACACTTAAATAGAAAGGGTGCAAGAATGTTTGCTGATGCTATCGAGGCAGTGTTAGGTGGGTCGGAAAACTGCTAGATTGGGGGGATACAAGGACTAATAGATTAACAGTGGCCACTGGCAGAGGTGAAAGTGATTCTTGCACTGCTTCTACTGGAATGAGCAGCAGCTTGGAAAATAAGATTTCAGTGACTGCTGGGAGTCATTGTGGTACAAGTAAACACATGGGTTGTGTTAGGGTAGCTAAGAAAAAGAACAGGTGCATGTATACTTGCGTGTACACCAATGCTAGGAGTTTGGTAAATAAATTTGATGAATTTGAGGTATTGCTCAAAGCATCCAAGGCGGATATTGTTGGGATATGAGAGACATGGTGTCACACAGGTATAAGTAATGCAGAACTGGAATTTGGGGAGTACAACATCTACAGAAAAGATAGACAGGATAGGAAGGGAGGAGAGGTTCTGCTATTAGTTAAGAAACACATAAAATCCAAGAAAGTGAAGCCAGTCGACATCGCTGGACAGTGCAGTGTCGAGTCGGCTTGGTGTGACATAAGCATTGGGAGATGAAAATTGAGAGGAGGAGTGTGCTATAGGCCTAATGACTCTGATCAGTATAATAAGAAACTGTACAGGGAAATAGAGTGATCCAGTAAATCAGAGAGTCTTATAATGGGGGATTTTAATTTCCCAGATATTGACTGGAATTTGTGGGTTGGGCACTCACACACTAGCAAGGCTTTTGTGGATTTATTGGATAATTGTTTTCTAAATCAGCATGTTCAGGAGGCAACTAGAGGGAGCAATACTCTTGATTTGATTATCAGTAGTGATTCTTCATGCATTAAGAATCTGCAGATACAGGAACCACTAGGTGGCAGTGTGCTGAAGTGGGATTTACTCAAGGAGGTAACTACCATCAGGGGTAAAGGAAAGGGTTATTGCTTTTGTAAAGGCAACTACGATGGACTGAGATAGTATTTAAATTCTATACAGTGGGACCAACTGATGATGTTATCAACAGCAAACTCAAAATGGGAAGCATACAAAGAACTAATTTTGGAAGCTACTAGGCTTTACATACCAACTAAGAAATATTGTTCAAGGTTCAGGCCTAAATGGATGTCAGATGAACTAATGAGACATATGGCAGAGAAGAAAAATGCATGAGATACATATAAATTAACATGTGACACAGAAGCCTATGATAGACATAAGTTGATCTGTAACCAAATTACAAAAGAGTTTAGGCAGGTGAAGGCAGATTACGATAAATCTTTGGCAAGGGATGCAAAGAAAAACAGCAAGTAGTTCTTTACTTATGTAAACTCTAGAAGGAAGGGGATGAATCAGATTGGTCCACTTGATATCGATGGTTCAACTGTTCATGATCCTGCTCAGGTAGATAACAAACTAAATCAATATTTTGCATCTACATTCACACATGAGGAGTTATTCAGGAAGGGGAATGCCATAGATGCAGTAAACACTGGCAGTGATCTAGATGATCTTGTAATAACTGAGAGTAAGGTGGAGGAGAAATTGTTGAAGATAAATACAATAAAGCAACCTGGGGTGGATGGGATCTATCCAGTTATATTAAAGGAGGCAGCAAAGGAAGTAAGCAAACCCTTAGCCATAATTATGAGAGCTTCCTTGGACTCACGGGAGGTACCCACAGACTGGAGATGTGCAAATGTAACCCCAAAGGAGGATCAAAGGCTGCCTCAAGTAATTATAGACCTGTGAGTTTAACTTCTGTTCCAGGAAAATTAATGCAGGCACTGGTTAAAGAAGCCCTGCAGGATCATCTAGACAAGACTTCAGTTATAGCTCGGACACAGCATGGTTTTGTTAAGGGGAAGTCTTGCCTGACCAATTTGATTGGATACTATGATGCAGACACAAAAGAACTGGATGCAGGGAATAACTTTGATATTATATACTTGGATCGTAGAAAGGCTTTTGATACTGTTGCACATGGAAGACTGCTGCACAAATTGGAGCAGTGTGGCATTGGTGGCAAATTTTTGCTATGGATAAAGGGATGGTTGAGTGGCAGAAGACAAGAGAGAGGTAATTAATGGACAATGCTCATCGTGGACTAATGTTATTAGTGGAGTCCCTCAGGGTTCAGTGTTGGGTCCATTATTGTTTTCTGTATTTATAAATAATTTTGATGATGGTATATCAAGCTTAATGTCCAAGTTTGCAGACGTTACAAAGGTTGGCAGGGTTGTTAAGGATGCTACTGACACTATGCTGCTGCAACAGGATCTGGAAAGGTTGAGCAGATGGGCAGAGAGGTGGCAAATGAAGTTTAACATTGACAAATGTAAAGTACTACATATGAGAAACAGCAACCCCAGAGCAACGTATCAACTCTGTGGTACTACACTGACAGTGGTAGAGAATGAAAAGGACCTGGGGGTAATTTTGCAGGCAGATATGAAGTTCTCTGAGCAGTGCAGACGGGCTGCAAGAGTAGCTCATGGTGTCTGATCAATGATAAGAATTTTTCTAGCAGGGATATGGAGGTGATTATTCCCTTGTATAAGGCAATGGTCAGGCCACACCTTGAGTACTGTATACAGGTCTGGAGGCCTCATTTCAAGAAGGATGTAGAGCTGCTGGAACGAGTACAGAGAAGGGCAACAAGGTTAGTGAATGGAACAAAGCGTTGCTCTTACGAAGAAAGGTTTAAGTTTTGCAAATTACAGTGTCTGGAGACTAGGCACCGGCGAGATGATCTGATAGAGGTGTACAAAGCCTTGAATGGTTTGAACATGCTCAATGCTGATGGGATACTGCCTCTTGCTCAGAATAATCACCTGAGAGGGCATAAATTCAAATTGAGGAAGGACGGATGTAGGATAGATGTGCGGAAATTTGCCTTTAGCCAGCGGGTAGTTGGTTGGTGGAACAGACTTCCATCCCTTGTTGTGGAAGTTGATAGTCTAAATAAATTTAAGGCTCAGCTGGACAGGTATTTCGAATGAACAGAGGAGTGAAGTGGAAGGTTTTTTTTTTTTTTTGGCTGATGCTGCATAAGCTTGCTTTCTTGCATCATATGCCTCTACTAATGCTAATCTCCAGTCGATGGGTACCTCCCGAGTACAGGGAAGCTCTCATAATTATGGCGAAGAGTTTGCTTACTTCCTTTATTTGCAAGATAAAATAAAAAAAAGCAATTAACGGAAATGAAAATATTGTACAGTATAAATTTTGATATACAGGGTGATTCACTACCTGTGCGACAAACTTGCAGGAGGTGTAGGGGGCACAAAGACGAATCAGAATCACATAGCATTGCAGGGTCAGAAATGCCTTCGTAATGCTTGTTTTTTTTTTTTTTTTTGGTTTTTTTTTTTTTTTTTAGGAGCATTAGCAACTAAGGCCATATTGCTCCGGGATATGCGGTGGTCATTCCTTGACCTTTCCGCATCCTCCGTATTTGGTGGTGACGGGCTCGAACCCCGGTCTAATCAAGAAGCGTGTGCTACGCACTGCTGCTCCTTCCCACCTGGCTACGGAGGCGCCCCTTCGTAATGCGGGAGGTCGCGTGAACAAAGAAGCAAAGAAAAAGAACAGAAACCATTTTTATGACAAGTTTTACATTGGCAAAAAGCCATGCTACAGAAAGTGTTCGAAAGTTCGACCAGAATCAGTCACACAGGTTTACAACGCCGCCGCATGGAATACCTAACGTTCTGGAAGATTCGTGGCGTGTCTCGAATCTCCCCAGCAGCTACAGAGATGCTAGTGATGAGGTCTTCAACTGAATCAACGGAGGTCTCATACACCAATGTCTTCATTTGACCCCAGCAGAAGAAGTCCAGGCATTATAGGTCCAGCGATCTAGCAGGCCAATGAACTGGACCACCATGACCTATCCAACGCTGTCCAAATGTAACGTTTATGTGTTGGCGGACGTCACTGGTGTAATGTGGGGGAGCCCCATCATGCTGGAACCACATTGAGCGGCGCAACGACTGAGGAACATGTGCTTCTTCAATAAGTTGGGGCAGGACTTGCTGTAGAAAGATCAAGTATACCCTACCGTCCAGACGAGGCGGCAGAAGGTACGGTCCAATGAGGTGGTCTCCAACAATACCGGCCCAAATATTGACAGAGAAACGGCGTTGAGTTGCACGTGTTCGCATACCATGGGGGTTCTCCAAAGTACACAAATGGGCATTATGTTGATTGAAGGTTCCCACTCTTGTGAACCTTGCCAGTCGCCTCCGTAGCCAGGTGGGAAGGAGCAGCGGTGCGTAGCACACGCTTCTTGATTAGACTGGAGTTCGAGCCCGTCACCACCAAATATGGAGGATGCAGAAAGGTCAGGGAATGACCCCGCATATCCCGGAGCAATATGGTGTTAGTTGCTAATGCTCCTAAAAACCAAACAACAGTAAGAGTGAAACTTGCCTCATCCGTGAACAATACGGACGCAGCAAATGCGATGTCTTCCGCATTCTGTTGAAGAAACCAAATAGCAAAAGTCCTCCGGAATGGATAATCCGCTGGCTCCAATGACTGGACGCATTGCAGATGGTATGAACTCATTTGGTTTGTTGACAGTATCCTCCATACAGTGGATTGGGAAATACCCAATCGTTGGCTTATCGCGTGAGTACTCGTACTCGGATTGCCTTCTTCAAAACATAGGACATTCTCCTCATTGTCTGGTGTCCTCGTTGTTCGCTCTTGATTATGGTACCTCTCATGAAACAACCAGTCTCGTGTAACCTTCTGTGCACACGTGCAAAAATCATATGATGAGGAGCACGCCTGTGCGGGAAACGTTCCTGGTACAAGCACAGAGCGGCGCGACCGTTACAGTCTGCAGTACCATACGCGAGGTGCATGTCGGCCAGATCAATGTTTGAATACTCGTCCATTCTACCTGCCTCGGGAACCGGCTCGCAAATGCTGACTTCCAGCGGGATCGCTGTTCACGCGACCTCCCGTTCAACGTCCTCTACCGCATGACGAAGGCATTTCGGACCCTGCAATGCTATGTGATTCCGATTAGTCTTTGTGCCCCCCTACACCTCCTGCAAATTTGTCGCACTGGTAGTGAATCACCCTGTATACAATATTTTAGTATAACAGTAAAAAGAATTACAATCTTAATATAAAACGAGACATACAAACTATTAACTTTTAATAAATTAATCTAATTTAAAGAAAGAATCCAATGTTGTTTGCACAGTTTTTGTCCTATATGCATTTTTAACTACAGCACAGACATTATCAAATGCAATAGTCGTTTCTTTATCAATGTTAGCAGGCCAACCAATTCTCTATTATGTTTAATACATTTTGAGAAACTTTTTTAGATGGTAGTGTGTGCACTTCTTCACTTTCACTGTCACTGGTAATAAAAACATCATCGTTTCATTTGGTGCTCAGCAGCTCTTCTGGTGTTGACATTGCAGTGGTAGCAACTTCATCATCCACCTTCACAAACTCTTCAAATTCTTCCATTCCTCAATGTTGCTATCACATACATCTGCTGGACCATGTTTTTCAATGATATTCTCTCCAAAGCCACTCTTTCTGAAGCAGTTGATTATTACACTTGATGCAACTGTCCCAAGCAATAACAAGATTACAGATAGCATCCAAGACATTCCAATTTGGCTGCAAATTGTTCCCTCCTACGTTGTGGATCAAGTACCTTATCAGGCAGGCTCTATGCTCTCTTGAGGTTATAAATAATGCCTTGATCCAGTGGTTGCATTAAATTGGTGGTACTGGGGGGTAAAAACAAAACTGCCCTATATTTGTCAACTTAAGTATCTCGGCAGAATGTGCTGTACAGTGATCTAGAATCATCAAAATGTTCCTTTTTTCTGAAGACCATTCTTCTGTCCATTTTTATAACCAAGACTGAAAAATTTTGAGTGTAAGCCAAGCACTTCTATTGGCCTCATAATTACAGGGAAGTTGGTTAACTGCTTTAATGGCATGAAAAACTTAGCAATCACAAGTGGGCATAGTTTTGTACTGCCATCTGAATTGTAGCATAACAGAACAGTGAGTCGTTTTTATTAAATTTTCTGCCATGACAAGACTCTCCTCGAACAGCAAATTATAAAATAAACCTGTCTTGTCAAGATTAAAATATGCTTTGCCTCATATTTTTCAAGAATGGACCGTACAGAACACAACCAGTCTGCAGCCTTTTCTTTGTCGACTAATCCAGCCTCACCACAAACATTTCGCGAAACCAAGTTATATCTGGGTTTAACTCTTTGGAGCCAGCCACTGCTGCACTTGAAGTCACTAATTCCTTGCTGCTAAGCTAGATAATTTGTCTTTTCTTGCAAAATCGGACCTGATATTGGCAAATTAGATGCATGCATTTGTTGGTACCACTCGAAAAGTTTTGTTTAAAGCTACTCGTGTTTTGCACCACGATTTCGTTTCCTGTTTTTCATCGCTGCTCCAGTGTCACACACTTCTTCAAGTCTTTCTCGGTTTTTCAGTATTGTTCATAAAGTAGGTAAAGGGATGTTGTATTCCTTTGCAATGTCCGTTTTGCTTCTTTCCAGTCTCTTGTATAATATTTAGTTTAATTTCCAGGTTTAATTCTGTCAGTTTACATTTTGTCACCATAACACTGCTAGATAAGATTTAATATAAACAAATTTCAAATTAATTTAAAGACACAAGTTGAAAAAAAAGACCATCAGTTCAGATAAAATGACACAAAAATTAGATTGCTGTATATGGTAGCAAAAGACTTTGAACTGGGGCAACGATGGCAACTGATCTTATTCCCTTGGAGAGCGAGGGAGTGCATGTAAACAACTTAGAAAAACTATTTTATTCCTTTGTTAATTTAACAACTCATTTTTCAGAAAGATGTTTTTCAGAGTGCACTTGACATTGTAGCTACCAGAAATTGCTTTTGTTTACACAAAACTAATTTCTAACAAGTCGGTGCCATTCTTTGGGAAATAGGGAGCCGGGTGGCCAGAGGCAATAATAGGGGCAATAATCAGACAGCTCTGTCAAGATTTGTATTAAACGTACAAAATGACAATATTTATTTCTCACGGGGTGAAAACGAACTTTGTAATACATATTAACTGAATTTTGTAATAAATGAATATATTTACATAGAAAAGCCTATCCTTTTGCGGGGGAATGGTATGTGCTTCATATAAACGAGTACTTTGTATAAAACGAGTTTGTATTAACGAGATTTTACTGTATATAACAACAACTTCCTGCTTATGTAAGGTAAGGGAGGGAGAGAGATGTTTGAGTTATTCGTGCAACACCAACTAAAGCTATAACGCACGTATTAGTCTTAGATGGTACAGGTTTGGTCTACAAAGCAGATGGATTCAGATAACATGGTATTTGTTTATCATTTTTAGGAGAGTGTAAATATAATTAATACCTCTTCAGTCTTCAAGAATCTGCTCTAATGTTAGTTTATCAGAAGAACACAAATGAAAGGGGATGTTATTTATCATTCTCTTAGGTATAAGTGTAAAATGTATTTAGTGTCAAACGGCACCAGCTGATTCCCCCATCTCCAAGTTGCTTTCATTGTTGGTGTAACAGTTCACTGTAAAGGCCAGAGATTTAAAGTGTATGGATCATGTATATGTGTTTGTGTACCATTGTTCTTCTGGCCATTTAGCCACTGGGGCCCTGATGGGACCCAACGTTGCCCACACTTGGCCTCGTGGAGGCAGACCAGGTACCCAGTAGCTCTATATTTCATTCTAGCAGGCCCTGCCACCTATTTTCCTGAGATTTCAGTGGCTAGAGCCTATTTCTAAATGCTAGAATTGAAAAGCCAAATATCGTCGATCGCGGTTCAGTTTTGAGTGATTAAATTTAAATGTGTAGGACGATTGCTGGTATATAGATAGAGTAAGGGGTGGAGACTAAAGGCTGGGGGGAAAGACAGAAGTATGGGGACAACAGAGAAGATGCTCCCAGGTGGTCAGTGAGGCATGCCCATGCCTCACCAGGAGAAAAAAGGAGCAGCAGGGAGAGGGGGGGAGACATATAGGTGTTTCTCTCTCCCTCCCTGCCAGGGAGTGTGAATTAAAGTGAGCCAGGCTAGGGCCCGGATCGGATCGCACATTGGTGCACTGTCAACAAGGTTCATAATCCGACGTTGGTAATCTTGGTCTCATCAGGGTTGTCGGTCACATTCAGGAGGTGTCATGTCCACTATTATTATAGGTCCACTTCCTTGGGATACAGCATTGGGTTTTCTTTTCATTGTTGTTGTCTATTTCTTGTTATTGCTGTGGCTCTTCTTCTCGTGAAGAGGTCTTGCGCATACTTTGTGAAGATCTTGTACTCCTCACAGCAGTCCAGGAGGTGGTTTTTCCAGTCCTGAGGTATATAATCTAGCTGTGTGATGAAGTTCCCACACAGGTCCTCGTAATTTTGGCATTGGTGCCTCAGGTGATGCATATCTCTCTTTCCCCACATAAGCATTGTGGATCCTCAAGCAGTCCGAGTGCTACAAGTTTGTCGTTGAAGGGTCCGTGGCCGTTAGAAAATATGTTGAGTATAGTCCTGGTTGGAACCAGGGTGGTGATCTCGGACAGAATTTGTTGATATTGGGTAGGAACGTTTTGTTATCTCTCCTTTGATTGAGGTTGTCCAATGGTTTTGCCATTCCCGTTTCAGATGAATCACCAGTCAATTCTTTTCTGCTGTCTTGCCGTTTGCGGGTACCGTAGTGAAACCCATGAATATCGTTGAAACTCCTTTTGACAAGTGACAGAGCAGGCCACGTCTTAAAATCTCCAGCTCCAGAGGGAGGGGCCCTGCCAGAACCTTCAGTGCCTGCGTACTGACAGCGTTACATGCTCAGGCCAATGCTAGGAGTATTGTTCTTTGGATCGAGTCCAGGATTCTTTTGTTTACTGCCATCACTGTTTTATGGTACCAGATTGTAGCCACGTAGCAAATCATTGGTAGGAAGGTTGCTTTGTAGTATAGGGAGAGTGATCTCTTATCGAGGCCCCAGTCACGCCTGGAAATCCTGGCAACCAGAGCTGTGTATCTTCTGATTTTAATTCTTAAGTGTTTCAGATGCTGTTGGAAGGAGAGGTTGTTGTTGAGTATGACTCTGAGGTATCACATCTGTGTACAGTTGTTCCATTTATTTTGATCTGTGGTGGTCTTCTAATATTCAGTGTTCCTTTGAGCAGGATGGATGTAGTTTTCTCAGGTGAAATCTGTAGATGATTCGAGGTGGTCCAGTTTTGAAAGATCATTAGGGTGTTGTTTGCCCGAACTTCTAGTTGGGCCCTTGAGTCGGCTTCCACCATCAGGACAAGGTTGTCTGCGAATGTCTGGCTCCGAACCTCTCCCAGGTCAGTGTTAAGGAAGTCGTCGAAGACCATATTCCACAGGAGTGGGCCCTTTCCGTTGTGAAAGATATGTCTTTATGTTGTTGTAAAGGTTGATCGGTACATTGCCTGTCTGTAGTCTGCCAAGGATGCTCAGCCACCAAAAGGAGTCGAACACCCCAGCAAAATCCACTGCAATCACCAAAAAATATTTGGTTTGGCATTCGCTTGCAGCCACAAGTAGGTTTCTCATTGCTTCAGTTGTAGACAGGCCTGTTTTGAAGCCATACTGATTGGTTGCTTCAAGGTTTGCTGCTGAGTAATGTTGCTGGATGCATTTGTGCAAGAGTCTCTCATACAATTCACTTAACACTGATAGGAATGCTATGGGTCTGTACGATCTTGGTAATTCCGGATTCTTGGCTGGGGTTTTTCAATATTAAAATATTGGTACAAACATTTAGGGGAAGTAGGTAACATCTAAAGGAATGTGATTCGAATAGGAACCCATAACTGGAAACGTCACGGGAAAGTGGTAGCAGAGGCACAAGAAGCAGAAATGAGCTTCACGCCTGCCACTTTCCAGTCCATGGGAAAGTATCCCTGTTCCAGGCAGCAATTGTATAGCTTGAGTAGGAGATCCTGGGTCAGCTCGGCCACTTGCTTCGCTATCTCTGGCTCCAACATATCTTTTCCTGGACACTTCTTTGGTCTGATCTGTGCTGCTGTGCACAGGAGTTCTTCTCGGGTAAGTGACTGTTCTCAGGTTTCCGTATCATATTCTTCATTATCCCAGCACAGTTGGAGTTGTGCTTTAGTGTTGGGGTTTGCAAATTCCATCAACTGAAAATATACAGATACAGTTCAGTATATTTTCAATTGATTGTTCCCACGTTGTTGCTGAAAGGCCCTGTGGTGTTCTTGTGGTAGTGAGGATCTCGCCTCTGGGGAGTTGATTGGTGGTGATCTTATATACCACCCCCGAGGGGTCTGCATTGTTAGTTGTGGAGATGAACTGCTCCCATGTTTTCCTTGTGCTTTTCTTTATTTTGTCTGTGTATTGGTTTCAGACCTCTCTGTATCGCTGCCTCAGTGCGTACACTTCCATGGCTGGCCACATTCTGTGAGCATGTCGAAATTCTTTTCTCCTTTTAATGACTTCCCTTTGCAGGGCCTGGATCTCCTGGTTCCACCACGGTGTCACTCCTAGTGCAGGGTTTTTCTTTTTAATGGCTGCTGAGCTGACATCGGTAATGAGATTTGTAATTGTACATTGGAGAGTATCAAGGTCGCCTGTGTGTCCCATCTCTGTCTGCAGCGAGCTGCAGTGAGTCTTCAGCGAAGATGTTCCAGTCAGTTTTGTTGACTGCATATCTGTTCATGACTTGTTTCAGGATTGGTGTTCTGGGTAGTGTTCTTGAGATCCGGATGGAGATGACACGGTGATCTGAGGTTGTCCAGGAGTCCTCTACCCTCCACTTGGTGATGTCCGCCGCTATGTTTGTGGTGGCTAGGGAGATGTCGATCATCGCCTCCCACATTGTGTTGCAGTACGTGAGCAACTGGTTGGGTTGGTTGAGAATCTCGTACGTGGATCCTATAAGGTAGTTCTCTAGTTGTCCATTATTGGTTCCTCTCCTGTCTTCTGTGGCGCAATGCCAGGTGGGGGAGCGGCAATTTATGTCCGCTCCAATTACAATCTTTGGCAGGTGCCAAAGGTATGTAATGACTGGTGCAATCTCCTGTCCTGGTCTGCTGTACACAGAGACCATGTAGAAGCTTCCTAAGGGGTGATGATATGGGCACAAGCTGCCCATATCATCACCCCTTCTGGCAGTGCACAGTTGCGTCACTCTGGTTGCTGTGATATTTGGGTTGCGAATGACAGTTGCGGCCCAGGGAGTTTCGTCCTCAGTCTGGATAATCTTGTAAGCAAGCAGATATCCCCTAACTTGCTTGGTGTGTGTGTAGGGTTCTTGCAGTATCAGTATGTCGGCCCTCTACTCATCGGCCTTGATGCGGAGTTGGTCGGCCACTACTCGGGCAATTTGTGAGTTTAGGTGGAGTATCTTTATTTGTTTCGTTGTACTGTTTATGCTGAGTCCCCATAGTCGATTCTTATTTGGTACAAACTCTTAGCTTTTAAATATGATGGGCATTTGGAATCTCTAACAGAATGGTCGCAGTCCATTTCTGATGCCTTGCAATTTGTACATACGGATTTGTTTCCCTTGTTGAGGCAGCTATTAAAATCTTGCCCTTTCTCTGAGCGGTGGCCGCAGGTTGGTGTGGTTTGGGCGCAAGTGTGAGTGGTGTGGCCGTACTTGCAGCATCTGAAGCACTTAGACATGACCATGTGTTCTCTGAAAGTGGCAGCTTTATTCTATGTATATTCCTGTTTGGGTTCTGGGGCCAAACTGCCACTGGGCCAAACTCCACTGTCCAGTTGATCGATCCACTTTCTCAGGATTTAGTCGAATATCTTGGTGTTATTATGGTTGTTGCTTCCCAATCTAGAACCAGAGATCTATACAAGAGAAACCTGCAGGTTTCTCTTGTATAATTCATCTGTCAGGTGCTGGGGTGTCATTTCTTTCCCAACGTTGAATATAATGGCAGAAGACCCTCTTTTCCTTGGTGGTTCCGCTGTTAGGCCCAGTGTCGCTATTTTTGGGTTTTAGATAATCCCTTGTATCTTCCTGCGTTTCTTTTTTTATTGCTATTCCTGTATTCCTAATCTTCCTGATTGATTTTATCCTGGTTGACCTTAGGTCTTCCTTCACGGCATTCATTACTTTTGTTTTTATCTCTTTGCTGGTCGTGGTTGGCTGTCTCATCTTGGTCGTAGCATAACCAAATTTGGTGGTTTCATGGGCACTTCCTTCTTGTTTGTGTCATGTTTGCTGACATAGCAGTGTCAGCTGTGATATTTGTCCTCAGCACGGCTGAAAAGAGTGAGGGCGCTGTTGCATTTGGCTTGCATTCTCTCTAGTTTGACGTGCTCACACAGTAGTATGGTTTCCAGCTTAGTCCACAGCCGTAGTGATCCTGTTGTTATTATCTTTCATGATGTTCTCCAGTTTGGTTCTTAACGCCATGACCCGATCTATCATGGATCCCTCCGGGAGGTTTTTCTTCTTGGAGTTGGGGGCAGTACTCATATCCTCCAAGTCCTCTATCGTGATGTCTGTATTTGTCGGTGATTGGGATGCATTTGAGTCCCTTACTGCAATTGTGATGTCTGTATTTGTCGGTGGTTGGGATGCATTTGGTTCCCTTACTGCATTTCTTCGCTGGAGGTTGGATTACCAACTTTGTCATGTGGGGGGGGGGGACAGCCAAGTGCTAAAATGCCCCTGGGGTACGGGGTTAATTTCTTTTAAGGTTTTGCAGATTTGCAGAATGCTAAACACAATAGTAATATTTATTTTCGTGTGGAAGCAATAGAAATTAATCGCATCTTCTCCCAATGAAAGTTTGTAAAGTGGGGAAGTCACTGAACTCATGGTTTTACTTGTTAAAAAAAAAAAAAAAAAACTACCTTTGCAGTCACTAAAAGTTGAGGCACTCTTTCAGCCCAGGTTTGCACTAGTGGGGGCACCCACCCCAGTCAAAAGCCAGATATTAGCGTTTTTTTTTTTTTTTTTTTTGTAGTTGTTGGCGCATCGGCTTCTGTGGCCATAATGCACCTCCCAAGGTTTTTGCAGTACTTTGATCCAAGCCCGAGGCGGGATTCGAACCCGCGACCTTTGGGTTGCCAGGCAGGTACTTTACCCACCCGGCTAGCCCGGTCGGCCAGATATTAGCGTGGCCTCCACGTTATATTGGCGCCTTTCTATGCCCCTGTTGTCACCCACATGGTAACCAGTGCAGTCTGACAGCAAAGGAACAGATATTGATATCTGGCTAAAAACCCAATAGAATAATCAAATTTCTTCGCCAAGAGTGATGAACATCTTTAAGGGAGAAACTTTGTATAACATAAACTGAGCTTAAATCACATTTTTTAAGGCAAAATCGCAGAGCAGTAAAAGTGCGTCGTTTACTAAGGCAGACATATTGGCGATCCTCTGTTTTTACCCCCGGGGATTCACCTCTGGTGAGTATGGGCTTGGCACATCCAGGGTCCTGAGCTGGATATCATCATTCTTCTCTTTCTTGGTGATTCCCTTCTACCTCTCTCTCTCTCTCTCAGGGTAACTCGGGGAATTATTATTATTTTTTTTTTTTTGGCTGGTGCAGCATAAGCCTCAGGCTTCCTTGCACCATATAGCTTCTGCTAATAATAATAATGGGCATTTAATAATAATAGGTTTTACTGTCAGCTGGGTTTGACAATTGCTGCATAGTGGAGGGTCATTCTAAGTGAGCAGGTAACTAGTGATCAGATGATGAGTTAGGTGATTACGCACAATCCATAATATGGCAAGTATAATTTTTTCTTTCCTATTCCCTCTTAGCCTTGATATCCACTGCTTTTGATCATTCTTAATTAACAATGATCAAAAGAATGATTAAGATCTAAGTTGACCATGACTAGATGTTGTTTCATGACGAAGGCATTGCAGACATGAGATTCAGCTTTGATAAGCACGTCTAGCATTGATCTGTTCTTTCGAAAGCTATACTGATGATCTGGAAAGAGATTCTGTGACTCCAGGATGTAAGTGAGCTTTGTGTAAACCAACCTTTCAAAAATTTTACCCATGCAGCTCGTAAGAGATATTGGCCTGTAATTTTCAACACAGGAAGGATCTTTTCCTGGTTTTGGTAAGGCGATAATGAGTGATGCAGGAAGGATAGGTATTTCCGGAGAATATCCAATTATAAAAAAATTAACAGGGTACTCAAGCCCTCTTCAAGTAAATGCATCAGCATAACGTAATGGACTCCATCTGGGCTTGTGACACTACTGGAAGATCTGTTTTAGTAATTCTTGAAGTTCAATCAACGTAAAGGGTTGGTTGTATGTAAATAAGTGGTGCGAGAAGAAGTTGATTTTATTTTGTACTGCACTGGATTTGATGTTCTGGAAGGTGGATACATAGGAGGCAGAAGCAAGAATTATGGCAAATGATTCTGCTAGTGCACTGGCAACTTCTTCAGCGTCTTTCTCTTTCTAATGATGTATTGGAGAGGGCAGTCAAACGAATTTTCCATTTAATGCCTGTATTCTTTTCCAGATGAGCTATGTGTCTGTGTCTTTTCTTACGGTTGAGGCAAAAGCAATCTGCAAATCTCATTTCACTTTCTGTCTAATTTGCCTTGCTTTTGCTTTAAGCCAGTTATAAGCAATGGAGTTACTAGTGGTGGGATTCTTACAGAAATTATTCCAAGACCAGTTTTTTCCCTGTTTGACACTGAAGCAATCTGTATTCCACCAGTGATTTCGGTGATTGCAATATGTCTTGGATTTTGGAATGTAGGCATTAGCCAGACAGAATCTGATTGGTGATGTAATCACCAATGATGCAATTGGTGATCATCAATAGGTTGTTTTTGAACATAAAGTCTGTACAGAAGTATTTAGGCAGAATATCCATTCCAGTTTGCCTTTTTAAACTTCCAACTGGATTGCTGATCAGGATTTGGAATTACCCCCGTTTGTAATGAGCAAATAATTGAAAAGTGATCACTGTTAAAGGGATCAGTTAATACAGACCATGTCATGATTGGAAAGATGGATGGTGAGAAGATTGACAAGTCAATTGCAGAAGTAGATCCTATAGGTAGGAGATCCAGAGTTTAATAATTTCAAATCATTATTATTCAAAAATTCCTCAATCAATTTGCCTCTTCTGTCCATTGCAGTGGATCCCCACAATGGATGGTGTCCATTAAAGCCACTGAAAAGACAAATTGGAGTTGGAGGTTGTTAAGTTCTGAATGGGGAAGTGGTAGAGATGGTGGAATATAAATAGAAAAAATGGTAACTGAAATACCAACTGCAATCCGGGCTGCCACAGTTTCTAGGGTGGTTCTTAATTGGACCGGCCTGTATGGTATGTTAGAATTTACAAGAATGGCTACTCCTTCACGGGCAGGAGACTCTGGGCTCCTATCTCATCTATACATCATATAAATTCAGAATTTCAGCGAAACTTGGGGTGACAAGAAAGTTTCCTGCAGGCATACCTATGGGATTGAATTGAGCGAATAAATCCCTTAAGTCATCAGAATGATTGCTTAGGCTTCTGCAGTTCTACTGTATGATATTAGGCATTATTTTGGTTTAGCTCAGGATGATTCGTCTGACTGTTTTTTGTATGCAGGGCATTTTTCCAGTCTTTTTTTTTTTTTGGGAATAAGAGGCATCCAGTATCTGTAATGTCGTTGGCATGGAGTTCTAGGAGTTCTTCATAATCTGAGTGCACATCCACTGTCATATGTTGGTGGGTGGTTCAGTTTTCTTCCAGTTTTTAGTAGTTTTCAATTTTTCTCTGTCATTTGAGACCATCAGAGTATCAGTTCAGATACTAATTGGAGTGTTAGTGGCTTCGGCAGTTTTAGTTTTAGAAGTATCTTTTCGAGTGGTTGATAAAGCTGCTTTAACCCAGTCAGCTAGCGAGATGTTGGGCGGCACTGACATCTGTTTGAACTGCAGTTTCGAGTGCGAGAGGCACGTGAAGGAGCCAACATCTGATGAGTTGAGCTGTATATCATCATTCATCTCATTCTTGGTGATACCCTTCTACTTCTGAGTCTTGTTCTCTCTCTCTCTCTCTCTCTCTCTCTCAGGGTAATTCAGAATTTTTTTTTGGCCGGTGCAGCATAAGCCTCAGGCTTCCTTGCACCATATGGTTAACAATAATAATACTAATAATAAGACGGACTAAGCATGGTCAACATAATTTGTCTGTGTGCCTCAGGATATGTGACTTTATTTTCTACTTTGTATTTTTGGATTTTCCTTCCCGTCTCTCCATTTCATATGATTTAGAAAAGGCATGATGACTGCCTTTGCTGTTGGGGCAAATGGGAGTTGAGGCTGTACAGTCTGCTTGCATATGATCTTTTGATCCACAAACAGGACAGATGGCATCGCCTCCGCATGCCTGCTGAGAATGACCATATTTCTGGCATTTAAAACAACAAAGAGGATGAGGTGACCAAAAGGCTGAGTTAGAAAGATAGTACTTATAGAAAAAGAAAAACAGAAAGGTAGTTTTCCTTTCTGGGCCTCTGCCTAGTTCTTGTTCAAATGTGCTACTCTGATATACAAATCAAATCAAGAAAACAGTTTTTGAAACAAAAAAATCTGTTCACTCAAATGCTCTTTATAGAAAATGATTTTAGAAATGCACTATAAATTGCTTGGCCATGGAATGTTTGGCACCCGGGGACAGCAAAGAATCAAAAGAAAAATAGCAAAGACTTCTTTTTTATGTAAACACAAGAAGGGAGGGGATAAATCAAAGTTGATGATTCTGCTCAGGTTGTTGATAAACTGAATAAGTACTTTACATCTATAATCACACAGGAGGAATTCTTTAAGGGAGTGCATACCAGAAGTTTATCAAACTTCTTTAGCTTCCTGGTAGAACCAGGGTGGAAAAGAATTTTGTATTAACTGAGAGGAAAGTGGAATAGAAATTGCTTGAGTAAAATGTAAGAAAGGCAACTAGGGTGGATGGAATCTATCCAGTTATATTAAAAGAGGTAGCAAAGGAGGTAAGCAGACCATTAGCCATAATTAAGAGAGAATCCTTGGATTCAGGAGATGTCCCCATAGACCGGCGATGTAAAAATGTATTCCAATTCACAAAGGGGATCAAAGAATGACACGAGTAATTACAGATCTGATAGTTCAACTTCTGTTCCTGGGAAAATAATGAAGTCACTAGTAAAAAAGTAATGCACAACCATCTAAACAGGAGTGCAGTTATACTTCAGACACAGCATGGGTCTGTCAAGGGGAGATCTTGTCTGACCAATTCGATTGGATACTATGATGCAGTAACAAAGGAAATGGATGCAAAAAATAATTTTGATATCATATATGGATTTTAGGAAAGATTTTGGTACTGTTGCACATAATAATGCCGTACAATTGGAATATTATCACTTTAAGGGCAAGTTACTATTTATATATATATATATATATATATATAATCTATATTGTGTACAAAAGGATGTATACAATTTACCCTTCACGGCAGGAATGCCAGGGGCTTCACACTGGCTGGTGAACAAAGGCCTTGAGGAGGGCCCACATCAAAGTTCGGGTTCATCCCCCAGGGCCAACAATATAATAAGTTTGTTATATTATTCACAATATTCAAAAAAATATTATACAGTATTTTTGACATTATATACAATATTATATAGACATCCTTTATAAATTTATTATACTGCCACATTACTGTGCAGTTTGCCTGGTTGAGTTTAGGTCATCAAGGATCTCTCTCCGGTATTTGCGATCCTTGACATATTTGTAGAGGTCACCTTCGATTGCTTGGACTGTGATAAGCATCTGCTTGGAGAGAAAGCGGTCACTAAGGGCTAGTCTATTATGGTTGGCTATAAGTGTTGGAGCTGACCTCAGTCCAGGTTGAGGGATTCTCCAGCTGAACAGTTCCCATATGTTTGGCTCCGAGATTATTCCAGTGGTCATTTTGGCAGTTAGGGTGAGGCGTCTTTCCATTATAAGATTTGGCAGTCAGGCAAAGTTCAGTGCGGTTGCCATCGCAGTTGTTCTTTGCTAGGGTGGACGATGATGTTTATGTGTGATCCAACGAAGGAGCCAGTATTCAGAGGAGTACACATGCTTGATATTCGTGGGGGCTGCAGATGCCCATATTTCTGAGGCATATAACACGACAGAGTATACAGAGGTGTATACGTACTGCCGAGTCACATCCAGACCCTTAACGTGAAGTAGTTGTTGTTGTTGTTTGGTAATCCACCGCATTTTGCAGAATTTTGTTATGAGCTTCTCAATGTGGGGCTTGAAGGTCAGTTTGCAATCGAGAACTACTCCCAAGTCTGTATGTGTGTTTACCACTGGAAGGAGAATGCCATCTAGAGAAGCTTGGACTTCAGTGGGTTGGTGCTTCAACGAAAAGACAATTTGGGCTGATTTTGCAGGATTAATAAGTAGTCCAAATTGATGGAGATAGAATTTTAAGTCGTGTAGCTTTTGATTGATCTTTTCATTAATTTTTGAGATATGTTCGCCCGGGTTAATCTGGGTGTGTAGCTTAATATCGTCAGCATAGCAGATTATGTCTTCTTTCTCTTGAACAAATGGAATAATGACTGCAGTAAATAATGCTCTGGAGAGGACTCCGCCTTGGGGAACTCCTGCAGTGATTTTTCTTGAGATTATATCTTGATCCGCTGTAAGAACAATGATTCTGTCTGATAGCAGGGTTGTGATAAACCACAACAAGTCACCTTTTATATGGAAGTAATTTTCTAGGAGGTGAACGAGCGAGGGAATGCTTATTGAGTCGAAGGCAGCTTCCAGATCAACATACGTAACGGCAAGTTCTGCTTTAGCTTCTAGTGCACTGAGAATGGTAATGGTTATGGATGTTAAATTGGTGATTGTGGATCTTCCGGGAATGGCATAGTGATTTTGTGGGATTTTTTTGTGCCGCATGATTTGACTGGTGATGGTTGAAAGTAATGCCTTCTCCAAAAGTTTTAAGAGGCTGGAAGAGCGAGAGATAAAGGAAAGGGGTGGCCTGATAAAGGAATGGTTTAGTGGAAGACAGCAGTGTGTGGTTTGACTGGGCACTGCTCTCATGGACTAATGTTATTAGTGAAGTCCCCCAGAGTTCCGTGCAGGGGCCATTGTTGTTTACTGTATTTATTAATGAAATTGATAAAGATATATCAGGCTTAATATCGAAGGTTATAAATGATAACAAATGGTTGGCAGAGTGGTTAATGACAGTATGCTATTGCAAAAAGATCTATAAAAATTAAGCAATTGCACTAAGAAATGGAATTTGAGACTTCAACATTGACAAATGCAAAGTACTGCATATGGGTCCCAGCCTAAAGTACCAACTGTGAGTTACTACACTGAAGGGTAATTGTACAGTCAGATATGCAAACGACTTGGGGGTAATTGTGCAATCAGATGTGAAATTTTCTGAGCAGTGCAGACAGGCTGCCAGGACAGCAGATGGGTTTTTGTCTATTATATACAGCAATTTTGCTAGCAGGGATAAGGAGGTGATTGTTCTATTGTATAAAGCCATCAGGCCACATCTTGAGTATTCCATACAGGTCTGCAGACCTAATTTTATGAAGGATGTAGAGCTGCTGGAGCAGGTACAGAGAAGGGCAACAAGATTAGTGAGGGAAACAAATTGGTACTCTTACCAAGTCAGACTTCAATTCTACAAACTGCAGCATCTGGAGACTCAGCACCTGTGAGGCAATCCTATTGAGGTGATCAAGGCTTTGAATGGATTGAGCAAGTTGGTGATGGGATTCTTCCTCTTGCTCAGATCACACACACAAATGGGAGGGCATAAATTAAAACTGAAGGATAGTAGCATAAAAGATGTGCAAAGTTTGCCTTTAGCCAAAGGGTGGTTGATTGCTGGAACAAACTTCCGTCTAATGTTGTGAAATGGACAGCCTGAATAAATTCAAGGAAGAACTAGACAAACTGTTGGAGGGGATGGATAAGTAAAATGGGTAGGGTTTCTTATTTATTTATTTTTTTTTTTGTTTGGATTCAGCTCTTAATCTGTTAAAACTAATTATTAATTATTTGTAATCCCATCCCAAAATTATTTCCCTTTGGGCACTGATGCCATTGTTTTCTCTCTAGGTATTTTATTTCTTTGTATTATAATGACCAAATTTGTTGTAAGGTACTACAGTCATACCTTGGTTAACGTTACCTCTGATAACGAAGTCCGCAATTTCAAGCCCCATTTAACATAAAAAATATTCCAATTTAAAACCAACGCCCAACAATCATCCGATTGGTTACTGAAGGTGACTCGATACGTACTCCCGAGTGCTCCCAAGCTGTGGGTGTGTCTGTTATAACAGTTTTGCGCGTCATTTGCCTAATTTAGTCTTTGTTTACAATTCATAGGGTGTGTTTCAGTGTGGTGCATTGCAATACATGATTGACGTTGTTTCAGTGTGGCACACTGCAATAATTGACGTAGGTTCTTTGATAGCATTATATAATGTAGATTTTGTAAATTTTAATAGAAATATTTTTTTTAGTTAAAATGTCAGAATCAAAGAAAAGAAAAGAAAAGCAATTTCTTTGGAAACTAAACTAAATATCGTACGATGTGTTGAAAGCGGCGAAAGAAAATCCGATGTGGCACATTCTTTAGGTTTAGCGCAATCAACTTTAACAACCATACTAAGTCAATCAGAAAAAATAAAACAATCTGCTCAGAATTGTACAGATGTTACAGTGGCAAAATTAACTCGCTTAAGGAATCCAATTTTAGAAAAAATGGAGAAAATATTAAGTTTTTGGATAGATGATATGTCACAATGTCATATGCCTTTAAGTCAAATGGTGATTCAAGAAAAAGCATTATTTTTGTTTAATCACCTGAAATCTAAACAAACTGAAGAAATTACGGAAACTTTTGGGGCTTCTCGTGGTTGGTTCAAGAAATTTAAAAAAACGGGCCAGGATTCATAGTGTAAAATTAACAGGAGAAGCTGCAAGTGAAGATGTTGAAGCTGCAAATAAGTTTCCAGAAAAACTAAAGGAAATAATTGAACGTGAAAATTTTCCACCAAATTTTGTGTTCAATGTTGATGAAAGCGGTTTGTTCTGGAAACGGCTACCATCAAAAAGCTTCATTTCTATTGAAGAAAAATCAGCTGCTGGGTTCAAAGCAGCCAAAGACCATTTAACGTTACTCTTTGGATCAAATGCCTCTGGCGATTATAAATTAATAATTGTTATTAGTTTACCATTCAGAAAATCCGAGGGCGTTAAAAGGTTTTTTTTTTGTTTTTTTGGTAGTTGTTGGCACATCGGCTTCTGTGGCCATAATGCACCTCCCAAGGTTTTTGCAGTACTTTGATCCAAGCCTGAGGCGGGATTCGAACCCGCGACCTTTGGGTTGCCAGGCAGGTACTTTACCCACTCAGCTAGCCCGGTCGGTGCGTTAAAAGGTAACATAAAAACGAATTTACCTGTAATATGGAAAGCAAATAGAAAAGCGTGGGTTAACCAAGCAGTTATTTAATGATTGGTTTGTTAACCACTTTTGTCCTGAAGTAAAACGGTATTGTCAAAAAAACAACTTTGAAGAAAAAGCTCTTTTGTTGTTAGACAATTAGCATTAGCAGAGGCATTTGATGCAAAAAAGCAACCTTATGCAGCATCAGCCAAAAAAAAAAAAAAAAAAAAACCCCACTTCCACTTCACCCCTCTGTTCGTTCGAAATACCTGTCCAGCTGAGCCTTAAACTTATTTAGGCTATCAACTTCCACGACAAGGGATGGAAGTCTCCACCAACCAACCACCCGCTGGCTAAAGGCAAATTTCCACAAGTCTATCCTACATCTGTCTTTCCTCAATTTGAATTTATGCCCTCTCAGGTGATTATTCTGAGCAAGAGGAAGAATCCCATCAGCATTGAGCATGCTCACACCATTCAAGGCTTTATACACCTCTATCAGATCACCTCGCTGGTGCCTAGTCTCCAGACACTGTAATATGCAAAACTTAAGCCTTTCTTCGTAAGAGCAACCTTTTGTTCCCTTCACTAATCTTGTTGCCCTTCTCTGCCCAATGCTCCAGAACATCCTACTGATCTTAACACGTTGGACACATACATTCCTGTCAAAGTTGTGTTTCTTCCAGCAAACACAACTTCCCTGATTCAACCATTGGATCAGGGAGTAATAGCATCATTTAAAGCTTATTATCTGCGTCGAACATTAAGCAATTCAATTGAACTAGAGGATAAAGAGGAATTGACAGTTAAAACTTTTTGGAAAAACTACACCATTAAAAACGCAATTGAAGATATTGATAGTTTTTGGACAGAAGTCACTAAGAAATGCTTAAATGGAGTTTGGCACAAAATATGGCCAGAAGTTGTACTAGAAGAAGAAAATAACATCCAAGAAATTAGAAATTAAGTTATTCACATGGCTCAATCCATAGGTTTCGAAAATGTCGATGAAGAGGTTCTTAGAAATTTATTGAATGCAGAAGATGTTGGTTTTTCAGTGGAAGATTTAGAAAACCTTGTTAGCAACGGAGACAAAGAAAATGAAGACGAAGTTAAAGAAGTTAGAGAGAGAGAGATAATCTTTAATGCCCTTCACGGCCAAAAAGCCAGGGGTTTACATTTTTACAGCCTCCCGAAACTTCCGGGAAAATCGAACAATTAATTTACAAAAACAAGTAATTTTACAAATGAAAACATTTTGATACAAAGGAGAGAACTCCTTATGAGAGCTAAGTCTGATTGAGCTGGCTTAACATTGAGATAAGAGCACCAGCTCAATCAGACAGAAACAGATGCAAGGTACACGTCATTGCTGATTAGTCCTATTAGTCATAATTTTTTCCGGTAAGTCCGGTCAACAGCGAATTTGTTCTTGCCGAAAAAGTGTTAACAACCAAAGATTTAAAAAGGGTGCATAAATGACATTGAAAACATTTTACATTTTTTTAGTGAAAATGATCCTGATTTAGGAAGAAGTGTTATTGTTAAGCGATCAGTGTTAAATGCAATAACTCCGTATAGGCAATTGTTAAATGAAAGTGAAAAAAGCATAAATAATCAACTTTAGACTCATACTTTAAAATGTAAATTTCATTTTGTATGTAAGTTGACTGTTTATTTAATAAAACTTATCTTTGTTCGAAAAAAAGCTTTTCATTTTCTTTACGTAGGAATGTATCCCTATTCTGGCCATAGTATTTTTACCGCTGAAAACAAAGTTTAGCTTAACGAAGTAATTTCGTGGAACACATCCTATTCGTTAATCAAGGTATGACTACTTTCATTAACAAGGTAATTGTAGTTTTGGTTTTATGGGTGAAATCTTACTATACTGAACTGTTTTTACTATTCATAACAAATAATTCAAGAAAAAATTCACATTACCTTGTAGTAAAATCAACAGTGAAACCATTTGAATTTCCCAGGTCACCAAATTTCATCTGCAAAGCATTCAGTTCTTCTTCCATATTATTATTATGATTATTCAAATGCCTAAAAAAAATTATACATTAAAAATTAAACTTAAAATTAATACACTAAATTGTTACACTAATAAACTGTTATTTTTTTCCATATTTTATAAAATTTAATAAAACAAATTATATTAGCATAAGCATTAGCAAAGGCACATGATGCAAGAAAGCAAACTTTCTTGTATGCAAATGTATACTTGTAAAAATGTATGCAAAACTGCTATTTTTTTCCATATTTTATAAAAATTAATAAAACAAATTATATTAGCATAAGCAAAGGCACATGATGCAAGAAAGCAAACTTATATAGCATCAGCCGAAAAAAAAAAAAAAAAAAAACAACACCTTATTTCACCCATCCACTCACTTCAAATGTCAAGTTCTGCCTTGTAACTATTTTAAGCTATCAACTTCTACGACAGACAGAAGTTTGTTCCATCAATCAACCATCCACTGGCTAAAGGCAAATTTCCACACATCTATCCGACAACTGTCCTTCCTCAATTTGAATTTATGCCCTCTCAGGCGATTATTCTGAGCAAGAGGAAGAATCCCATCAGCACTGAGCATGCTCAAACCATTCAGGGCTTTATAAACCTCTATTAGATCACCTTGCAGGTGACTAGTCTCCAGACACTGTAATTTTCAAAACTTAAGCCTTTCTTTGAGGTTTAAGAGCAACCCTTTGTTCCATTCACTAATCTTGTTGCCCTTCTCTGTACTCGTTCCAACAGCTCTAACATCCTTCTTAAAATGAAGCCTCCAGACCTGTATACAGTACTCAAGGTGTGGACTGACCATTGCCTTATACAAGGGGATAATCACCTCCTTATCGCTGCTCTTGCAGACTGTCTACACTGCTCAGAAAACTTCATATCTGCCAGCACAATTACCGCCAGGTCCTTTTCATTCCCTACCACTGTCAGTGTAGTACCACAGAGTTGATACATTATTCTGGGGTTACTGCTTCCCATATGTAGTACTTTACATTTGTCAATGTTAAACTTCATTTCCCACCTCTCAGCCTATCTGCTCAACTTTTCTAGATCCTGTTGCAGCAGCATACTGTCATTAGTGTCATTAACAACCCTGCCAACCTTCGTATCATCTGCAAATTTTTACATTAAGCCTGATATACCATCATTAATATCATTTATAAATACAGAAAACAACAACGGACCCAACACTGAACCCTGAGGGACTCCAGTATTAACATTAGTCCACGAAGAGCAGTGTCCATTGATTACCACTCTCTGTCTTCTCCCACTCAACCATCCCTTTATCCATAGCAGCAATTTGCCTCCAATGCCACACTGCTCCAATTTTCTCAGCAGCCTTCCATGTGCAACAGCATTAAAGGCTTTTCTAAGATCCAAATATATGATATCAAAGTTATTCTTTTCATCCAGTTACTTTGTGACTACATCATAGTATCCAATCAAATTGATCACACAAGACTTCCCATTAACAAACCCATGCTGTGTCCAAGCTATAACTGAAGTGTTGACTAGATGATCCTGCAATGCTTCTTTAACCAGTGCCTCCATTAATTTCCGTGGAACAGAAGTTCAACTAACAGTTCTGTAATTTCCTGTGTCTCCCTTTGATCCTCCATATATATGTGTTAGTAAATAAGACACGGTATTTTTTGGTATAGGACAACATCAGAAACATATATAAAAACAGCTTAATAGATAAAATCAAATGAACCACCAATGGCCTATGAAATGACTGGGAAACTATTGAAGAGGCCATAACTGCAGCAGAAAGAAATCTGGGATACAAATAAAAATAAAATAAAAAATTGCTATGAACATGAAACAATAATATAAAATTATTACATTATAAGAAAAAACAGGCATTTAGAATTTACTTACAGAGCTTGTTCATTTGTTTTAATTTTTTATAATGAATATGCAACACATATCAAAATGCCCCAAGTCCAAAGGTATAAGTATATTAAAAATTATTAAAATTATTTATTATAAAAATAATTATTAAAAACAATTTACATATATTTTTTCAAGTTAAAAATTTGTAAAAAGTAAATAAATGCAGACAATTTGTCAGATAAAATCTGATAATGTTTATGGCTCAGTCAGATGATTAAAAGCACTAAAACATATATGACATTCATCAATAAAATTTGAGCATTCAAAAAAGATGTTTTTAATGCTTAAAATTGTGTTACTATACTTTTGTCCTGGACATTGTTACAGACATTCTCTCAGATATGCCAGACAAGCAGTACTTGCTACCTGGGAATCTAAAACGCTGATGGAACTGATATTCAGGTGACACTCAAGTCAAGTGGACCCAATTTCAGCAAAGTCTGGACAGTCTGTGACAGCCAAATCCTCTGCTTGCACCTTCACGATGGTGGGCCTGTTAGTTATTTGGTTTTTAGGAGCATTAGCAACTAAGGCCATATTGCTCCGAGATATGTGGTGGTCATTCCCTGACCTTTCCGCATCCTCCGTATTTGTTGGTGAAGGGCTCGAACCCCGGTCTAATCAAGAAGCATGTGCTACACACTGCTACTCCTTCCCACCTGGCTACGGAGGTGCCGGGACTGTTAGTAACCCTGGGTATAACTTCCATGCACATGTACGCTGTGGGTGACCACCCAGGTGTGAACCAACGAAAGCAGTGATCAAGGTGTAGCACCCACACCACATGGAGGAATGCTACCCCTCTGTGTTACCAGGCAATACCAGGTGGTAGATGACTCTCATCAACTGGTGCAATACACCACTTTGCTTATTGGAGGCTTGAAATGGTGGAACCCATGTTTAACCTCCAGAGTTAAGTTCCGGTCAACCCTTCCCCATCTCTTCCATCATGCAGTATAATTGATGACTTTTGAGTTATGATGAACATCATGGTGAGATCCAATCTTCCTTATATTTCGAGGGTACTGCTCTAAAACAGTATTCGCAGGCCAGTCGCTAGTTAGCACACTGGAACGAACATATTGGTAAATCTTTAGGAGGCTTCCGGATCAGCTAGTGTATAATCTTGCTACCTCTACTTTACCAGATAGTGACTGGAGGGAGTCCGAATAGTGTGTATGCGGGGGGCATTGTTGAGGCCCCATTATGCCAAGGATCCGTGTATATTCTTCCCATGTGTACGCCATATCCAAAAATTTCATTACTTCATACAGCATGTCCCCGCCACTTTTTCTTACTATTGAATACATCATGAATTATCAAACTAATAGAGTAAGCTTATCTGCGAAAAGATCTAAACCTCCCAAATACTTCCAAGTTCATTTCACAAATATACGTGGTCTCAATTCTAATCTGAAAGATGTCCATTTCCACTTGCAGTCTCCCAAACCACATGTACTTTTTCTGACAGAATCTCAGTTAACGGTTGATTCAACCACTGCTCAACTCAGTTGCCTAAATTATTTGCTCTACGATTCCTTTCATCTCAAAGTTGGTACTTGTGCATATGTCTGTTCCAAAATTCCGTCAGAGACTTGGTAATTTGGAATCTCCTCTTTTTGATCTTCTCTGGTTTAAAATCTCTCTACCTCATTGTGTAAAATTCATCTGTTGTCTCTACCATTCTCCCAAATCCACTAATCACTTGGAACTCTTTGACTTCCTCTCTTTGCAACTTGACTTTCTCCAGTCCACCTTTCCTAACAGTGAGGTAATTTTCCTCGGTGATTTTAATGTTCACAACTGCAGCTGGCTTTCGCTTTCTAGTCACACCGACCCAGCAGGTCGAGATTCTGAAGCTTTCACAATTACTAATGACCTTGCACAGATTGTTCATTTATCTAAAAGAATACCGGACAATCCTAACCATGCAGCCAACACGCTTGATCTTTTCCTCTCAAACAACCCTTCTAAGTACAAGGTCGAAGTGAGTGGTCCTTTAGGCACCTTAGATCACAACCTGGTGATTGTCTCTTCTCCAATGGAGCGTTTATCTCATGGCTATTCCCAACCTTGTATTGTTTGGCATTACAAGAATGCAAAATGGGATGACCTGCGAGATTTCTTTTCCTTGGTCGGATTACTGTTTCAAAACTTCTGATGTCAACATTTGCTCAGATCGTGCCAGTGAAATGATTCTTGTAGGAATGGAATCCTTTATTCCACACTCCACTTTAAAATCTCGTCCTTTATCTATACCTTGGTTTTCCAACAAATGTACTAAGAATGTTCAAGAGAAAAACTTTGCATATTGTAATTGGCTTGTTTCTAAATCTTCAGTTTCATTTTCTGCCTACACCAAAGTTCACAACAATTGTAAAGCAGTTATTAATCAGTCCAAACTAGATTTTGAAAAGGATAAGAGTAAAAAACTTGCTTCTTGACCTAATGGTAGCTGAGCATTCTGGTCTCTTGCCAAAGCTATTGGCCGCAACTTTTACCTATCTCTGCTCCCACCTCTGTCAAAACCAGTTGGTTCTGTTGTCACTTCAGCCAAGGATAAAGCTGACCTGCTAGCATCCCATTTTTCTTCCAACTCCTATATTAATGATCTTGGTAAAACACCTCCCACCATTCGCAACACGCTCCATTCAATGCCTCCTGTGGTCTTCCGTCAAAAGGATGTCAGAAGGATTTTGACGAATCTTGATGCTAAGAAAGCTCCAGGTCATGATGGTATTTCTCCATATCTGCAATAAGGCCTCTAAGGTTGGGATTATTCATACCACAAATTTAAACATATACACCAACCATTTATAACTGATTTAATAATAAAATAAAATGATACAAAAGACTGTAAAATAATATTTACAAAAAACTAATTTACAACAAAAATAAAATAAAATAAAATAAGTAAATAAGTTAAAATGCATTAAAATATAAATTTAAAATCGATAAAAACACTATTAAAGCTTTCGGAGGTGTCTACCTCCTTCCTCAGCAATAATGAATATTTAAGCGACACATCCTTAAGTACCAGGTTCATGGCACACGTGGATGACCAGGCGCATACTCGGTATTCCTTTCACTTGTACCAGAACATGAAGTGGTCTGGGGACGTGGAAAACTAAACGTTTATCTCTGGCAAAAACCACCGCCTCAAAAAGGGGGTGAAGCCTAACTCCCCTGTCTCTGTTCATGTTATTGTTGCCAGAGGATCCAATCCACAGACTTTCCAGCCACTTGCGGTCCCAGAATCTATGTGCCCGGTCAAGGATGACAGCGTTGTCGGGGGAGATCTGGTGTTGTTTTAACCAATAGTGCTCGGCAATGGCGGATTTATTGAGCTATGCAGTCCGTATCGCTCTTGAATGTTCCCCCAGACGGTCCTTGAGACGCCGTCCTGTCTCCCCCACAATCCAGGCATGTGATCTCATATACGACCCCACTACTAGAATCCCTAGTAATGGGGTCTTTGACCTGTGACACTACTGTGTGCAACCTCCGGCCCGGGAGCTGCACACAGCGTGTCTGAAAGTCGCGAAGCATCCTCGCAATGCGATTCGACAGTGGATTCTGTGGTTTGGATCCTCTGGCAACAATAGCATGAACAGAGACAGGTAAGTTAGGCTTCACCCCCTTCTTGAGGCGGTGGTTTTTGCCAGAGATAAACGTTTTAGTTTTCCACGTCCCCAGACCACTTCCGGTACAAGTGAAAGGAATACCGAGTATGCGCCTGGTCATCCGCGTGTGCCGTGAACCTGGTACTTAAGGATGTGTCGCTTAAATATTCATTACTGCTGAGGAAGGAGGTAGACACCTCCGAAAGCTTTAATAGTGTTTTTATCAATTTTAAATTTATATTTTAATGCATTTTAACTTATTTACTTATTTTATTTTAGTTATAAATTAGTTTTTTGTAAATATTATTTTACAGTCCAGTCTTTTGTATCTTTTATTTTATTATTAAATCAGTTATAAACGGTTGGTGTATATTTTAAATTTGTTGTATTTCTCCACTTGTTCTCAAAACCTGTGCTCCTGAAATTACTCCTGTTCTTTGCCGCCTTTTTTCACATTCTTATTCCAAAGGTGTTTTTCCTTCTGCTTGGAAATTTGCTCATATTCAGCCAGTTCGTAAAAGGGTGACAAATCCCTCCCATCCAATTATCATCCCATTGCAATTACTTCTACTTTTTCTAAAGTAATGGAGAAATCTATTAACCACCAACTCTTAAACTACCTAGAAACCTTCCATCTGATCAATGATCATCAGTATGGATTCCGTGAGTGTCGATCCACTGCTGATATCTGGCTTATGTTACCCATTCAAGGACAAATTCAATGGAAAAGTTCGGGGAAACAAGTAGTTGCTCTTAACATCTCAAAGGCTTTCGATCGTATTTGGCATAAAAGTTTCCTAAACAAGCTTCCATCTTATTGTTTGCCAACTGTTTTTTTAATCTGTTATCCAGTTTTTTCTCTGATCACCCACTGAGGGTGATGGTAGATGGCTCTCTGTCTTCTAACTTTTCCACTAATGCTGGTGTCCCCCAAGGTTCTAAAAAACTTGCATCTAAAAAACTTGGTTTTCTCTCTCACTCTCAGCGTTACTTTTCTTCCAAACAGCTGTTCACTCTATACAAATCACAAATCCGCCCTATCATGGAATATTGTTCCCACATCTGGGGCAGTGGCCCCAAAACCTCTTTAAGGCTTCTAGATTCCATTCAGAAGAGGGCAGTTAGGTTGATTAATGACTCCTCTCTAACAGAGTCTTTCCACTCGCTGTCTCATAGACGTACTGTTTCTGCTGCATGCCTTTTCTACAGATGCTTCCATGGGCACTGTTCTTCTGAACTGGCTTGTATAATTCCCGCTCTCTCTTTCAAAACAGTCCGAACACGTGCCACGACCAGTCAGCATTCATTTACTGTCTAACTTCAAACTCACAGAACCAACTTTTCATCTTCCTCGTTTATTCATTCAACTGCCATTTTCTGGAACAACCTTCCTTCGTACGTATTTCCTGAAAATTCTAATGAAGTCTAATCTGTCAACCTATATCTTCTCAACCTCCAACCCAAGCATGGTACTAACTACTACAGGTTGTAATACTTGTCGTGTTTGGGGTTTTCATAAAAAAAAAAAAAAAAAAAAAAAAAAAAACACATACACATACCAACAGAAACATATCTTTTTTTCTCTCTTCACCAAGTACAGGTATGGAGTCAAAAATCTGCCAGAGGACAGGGTGATAAGGTACAAATGGGTTTCTCAGTGTGTACAATGAACTTAGAGAATCTGTGTATATTATACTTCTTAGGATACATGTTGATTTTGTATGTTCCATGGCTAAATTTATTCCTGTTAATTTAGCAATATATATATGCTGCATACTGTTGGTAGATGTTTTGAGAGAGTTATATCCGGGTAAAGAAACTGCAGCTACTCCTACTTGTTTTTCACTCTTTAACTGATCTGCATATACTGGAATGAAGGCGGAGAACAGGTCATTAATTGCAAGGCATTCATAGGCATTTACACTTCTGGTGTGTAAACTGCACTGTGGTGGAGTTGAGCTCCATTGTCAATGATGGCACTTGAGAGTGGTTGCAATGTTATCTAGCCAACTCAAGTCCATTAGTATTTGCTGAAGTTGTATTCTTAAAGATCTACTTACTGAAGGATCGCTTTGACATAGAGTTTACAGTGTGGCATGAATTTAGCCAGCGGGTAGTTGGTCGGAGGAACAGACTTCCATCCTGCAGTGCTTCTTTAACCAGTGCCTCCATTAATTTTCCTGGAACAGAAGTTAAACTCACAGGTCTATAATTACTTGTGTCAGCCTTTGATCCTCCTTTTTGAATTGGGGTCACATTTGCACATCTCCAGTCTATGGGTTCCTCCCCTGAGTCCAAGGAAGCTCTCATAATTATGGCTTAGGGTTTGCTTACTTCCTTTGCTGCCTCCTTTAATATAACTGGATAGATCCTATCCACCCCAGGTGCCTTTCTTGTATTTATCTTCAACAATTTCTCCTCCACTTTACTCTCAGTTATTACAAGATTATCTAGCTTACTGCCAGAGTTGAATACACCTCTGGCATTCCCCTCACTGAATAACTCCTCATGTGTGAATGTTGGTGCGAAATATTCATTTAGTTTGTTAGCTACCTGAGCAGGATCATCAACAGTTGAACCATCGATATCAAGTGGACCAATCTGATTCATCTCCTTCCTTCTAGAGTTTACATAAGTAAAGAACTCTTTGCTGTTTTTCTTTGCATCCATTGCCAAAGATTTCTCGTAATCTGCTTTCGCCTGCCTAACCTCCTTTGTAACTTGGTTACAGATCAACTTATATCTATCATAGGCTTCTCTGTCACGTGTTAATTTATATGTATCCCATGCATTTTTCTTCTCTGCCATATGTCTCATTAGTTCATCTGGCATCCATTTAGGCCTAAAACTTGAACAATATTTCTTAGTTGGTATGTAAAGTCTAGTAGCTTCCAAGATAAGTTCTTTGAATGCTTCCCGTTTTGAATTTGCTGTTGGTAACATCTTCAGTTGGTCCCACTGTATAGAATTTAAATACTGTCTCAGACCATCGTAGTCACCTTTACGAAAGCAATAACCCTTCCCTTTACCCCTGATGGTAATTACCTCTTTGAGTATATCCCATTTCAG
The DNA here is from genome assembly GCF_048544385.1 of Mastigoproctus giganteus. Classification (NCBI taxonomy): domain Eukaryota; kingdom Metazoa; phylum Arthropoda; class Arachnida; order Uropygi; family Thelyphonidae; genus Mastigoproctus; species Mastigoproctus giganteus. The sequence goes on from NC_143580.1 coordinate 97,770,339, forward strand.
CAAACTGTGATCACTGCCACCTAGTGGTTCCTTTATCTGTAGATTCTTAATGCATGAAGGATCACTACTGATAATCAAATCAAGAGTATTACTCCCTCTAGTTGCCTCCCAAACATACTGATGTAGAAAACAATCATCCAATAAATCCCCAAAAGCCTTGCTATTGTGTGAGTGACCAACCCACAAATTCCAGTCAATATCTGGGAAATTAAAATCCCCCATTATAAGACTCTCTGATTTACTGGCCCACTATATTTTCCTGTACAGTTTCTTATTATACTCATCAGATTCATTAGGCCTATAGCACACTCCTACTCTCAATTTTGATCTCCCAATGCTTATGTCACACCAAACTGACTCGACACTGCACTGTCCAGCGATGTCGACTAACTTCACTTCCTTGGATTTTATGTGTTTCTTAACTAATAGCATAACCCCTCCTTCCTTCCTCTTCCTTATACACCTCTATCAGATCACTTTGCAGGTGCCTAGTCTCCAGTCACTATAATTTGCAAAACTTAAGCCTTTTTTTGTAAGAGCAACCCTTTGTTCCATTCAATAATCTTTGCCCTTCTCCGTACTCGTTCCAGCAGCTCTACATCCTTCTTAAAATGAGGCCTCCAGACCTGTATATGGTACTCAAGGTGTGGCCTGACCATTGCCTTATACAAAGGGATAATCACCTCCATATTCTTGCTAGAAAAATTCTTGTATATTATTGACAACACACCATGAGCTACTCTTGCAGACCATCTGCACTGCTCAGAAAATTTCTATCTGACTACACAATTACCCCTTGGTCCAGTTCATTCTCCACCCACCACTGTCAGTGTAGTTGGGGGTTGCCTGCAAAAGCTCTGTGCTGGATCTCTCCTCTGGAACTATGTGCTGGATGAATTTCTGGCCATGGATCTGGAGGTATACGAGCACAGGCCTTTGCAGATGATCTCACCTTGCTGAAACTGCTGCCAACAACGCCCTGACTGTTATGCAACACTGGACCAAGCTACATCATCTATAAATATCACTGACCAAAACTCAATCCATCTTGCTAAAAGGGCACCTTTTGCCAACGAGACTGCCATTAATCAAAATACAGGACAAAACCATTAAACTAATGACCGAGCTAAAATACCTGGGCATCAACTCTGGACAGAAGCCTCACATTCCTACCACATCTAAAAAATCTACAGAAGAAAATGAAAACATACACACTTTCTTTTATTAGTTGTAATGGATATTTCCTATCGATAATTTTTTTAGTGAGGTATTGCAATTCTGTTGATGGATTTGCCTGTGTGTGACTATATTTAACAGCATTATATATATCTGATTATAAATAACTGCTTTTTTAATGCATAGAGGATGGCGTGAGTAGTAATGTAGGAACTTCCCTGTATGTGTGTTCTTCCCATATATTTTGGTGCCTAAAATTGTACTGATTTTATATATGGTGAGATTTAGAAAATTAATTTTATTATCGGTTTCTACTTTGAGAGTAAATTTGAGTCTCTCATGCGTTGTATTAAATGTATTGAATAAAGTGTCAATAGTTGTTTTATTACCTATTAAAAGGATGTCTTCTGCGTACCTCATATACAATTTGATACCAAGAGGAAAATGTTGAAGTACTTTTTCTTCAATAGAAGAGAGGTAGATTTCGGATAAGGGGGCAGAGATACCGAGGCCCATAGGAAGGCCAAAAATTTGTTCATATTTATTATTTTGAAATCTAAATTGCTTGGTATTAAGTAACAGTGATGTGAGCTCTAAAATGTAATTAACATTTAAATCAGTATGTTTTTGTCAATGTGTCATCTTTAGTTAATAGTTCTTTAAGAGCTAGTAGCATGGATTTGATGTGCACATTTGTGTATAGGGAGACGATGTCGAAAGACAGGAGAATATCATTTTCAGATATGGTCACGGAAGTTATACGTTTGTGTGCTGGCTTAGTGTTGTATACCCTGAACTGAGAAAATCTCATTAGAGGTGAAATAATTTTAACAAGGAATATGGATAGATTAGCATAAGTGGACTGTTTAAAGGAAGCAATAGGTCTCAAAGGGTAATCTTGTTTATGGAGTTTTAACTATTCCAAAAATATGAGGAAGTATAGTACTGCGAATACCTATCTACTGGAGGGTGTGTAAATTAATTTGTTTATTACTACTCGCACCATCCTCTATACATCAAAAAAGCAGTTCTTTATAATCAGATATATAATGCTGTTAAATATAGTCACACACAAGCAGATCTATCCACAGAATTGCAATACCTCACTAAAAAATTTATCGGTAGGAAATATCCATTACAACTAACAAAAGAAACAAATTACTAAAGTACATAATAGTATTAATAGCTTTAGACAACATTAATAACCATTTGAATAAGACAACACAGACCTCATATTGCCCTTCCATACCGTCAACAATATGATAGATGGCTTCAACAGATTTTTAAGAATACAGATATCAAGTTAATATTTACATCTTATAATAAATTAGGTTCTAAATTTAATTCATACAGGACAATGTTAAAGTGTTAAAAAATGCTATCATTTTTTATCCCTTTCACCTGCTTTTAAGAAGCATTTATTCTTCAAAGTGTCCTATACTTTTTCCACGGTCTATACAACTAATCTGACGGAATGAACATCATTTAACTTTCAATTTTGTAGCTGCAGTCAGTCGCCGCCCTAGGGGGAAGTTGTTGTTGAAACGATACACCACGTTTAGTGCTCAGAGCAATTAGATGACGTGAGTCACCCCTCTCTCCGATGGTCACGGGCAGTCCGCGTATTGCGTAATTGCCTCAGGAACGAAAGAGGAGAGTGAGAAATTCGAACATGAGACATAACTCCTTACGAGATCGAAACTAATAAACACAATGACTGTCATTCTAAAATTCCGTTCGTATGAGTGTATCGATTTATGTTCGATGACCGCGATTGCAAAACAAAAGAAACTGCCTTACAAAAATATGAGATTTCCTGTATCTATTTAATATATCATTTTTAGTTGCGTCAAATTCCAAAGTTGACAGGGGAATGTAGAGGTATTTATAGGAAAAGGGGAAAGAAAAGAGAGAGCTTGGCCAGTCTTACTGTAGGTTTTGGAGTTTCCAGGTTGTAAAAGTTTGAGAGTAGGTCCGAGAAGCTTAGCGAAAGTTTAAGTCAGCAGATAGAGAAAGTTAAAGAAGTTAGTCCAGAGTCGTATGGATGGATAAAAGAGCAGAACTAAGAAGTGCCACGGACGAACGACCATTTGTCGGTAAGTGAGTAGTTTTAATTTTTAAACAACAGAAACTCAACCATTAGAAGTTAATTATACTTTCCTCTTGCCTTAAATTCTCTCACACACACACACACACACACACACACACACACACACACACACACACACACACACACACACACACACACACACACACACAGAGAGAGAGAGAGAGAGAGAGAGAGAGAGAGAGAGAGAGAGAGAGAGAGAGAGAGAGCTCTCTTCTCATGAAAATCATTCTAACAAATGTATATCTACTTTTCATAGTTAGAATCTAACAGTTAACATGACCTGACCAATTAATTGTTATAATACTCATTCTAATTGTTAAGTTGACATATATACTATTATAATAATAGAACGATTGTATGACGTGATTGTCATCAATGATTGTGAATTCTTGCTAGATAATTAGTGGAAAAGTCACACGAAGAACATTCCATAAATTGCAACACTACTAATAACAAGATAACACTTGCTATTCAGTTAATGTACCAAGCAACCACATACCAATTAATCAAAAGCTTTGACAAGTTCAATTGCACTCATGTATATGACTTATGTTTAATAAATCTTGTTTCGTTGATCATCTTGCCTCGTGACAATTCTCTGTTACACATAATTCACGTAATTTATTGAGAAGATATTGAGTTGGAGTTATGCGGGTTCAAAGTTCAATTTAAGGAGAACCTTTGAGTTATTCACAACGCAACCTTGATGCTGCAGGCTTACTCTTATTTAAGTCCGAGTGGGCTTGAGGGTGCAAGATTTTTGTCCTAATCCAACTACTGGACTATCATTTAAAACCCAGGTCTTCTGGAAACACATATTAGCGTGCAGCTTTGTCGAAAGCCATGCAATTCACAGAGAACATTATTTAGGCAAGCACACATGTTAAAACAGAAGGAACCTTGTGGAACAACAACATCAAACGATTATAATAACATCATATATTTGATTAGATGTCAATCAGATTGTCAAGCGTGTTACATTGGTAGTACAACAGCTAAATTTGGGACTTCAAAAATTTCTAACACAAGTGCCTACTACCACTTTAACAGCTTCAAATCTAATTTACCAGGTACAGAATTAAAACATGTTCAATCTTGAAATCATAACCCATGCATCCATACGGCTGCGTGGGTTATGATTACAAGAAATGAAATTTCTAGTTATAAAAATTTCTAGTTAAACTGAAATTTCTAGTTATAAAATTCTTCAAAATGAGGCTCTCATCATTGAGTCGTTTAAGTGCCACACTTCATTCAACATATTAAACATGAAAGTGCCAATATCAACTTCTCCCCTATTTGGAATTTAGCACGTATAAAGTTTCCACGTGCACTGAAATGCATTTTGGAGACTTCAGCATGCCTATTAGCTTTTTAGCATTAGCATTAGTAGAGGCATTTGATGCAAGAAAGCAAGCTTATGCAGCATCAGCCAAAAAAAAAAAAAAAAATTAATTAATTAATTAAAAAATAAAATAAAATAAATAAATAAAAAATAACCACTTCCACTTCACCCCTCTGTTTGTTCGAAATACCTGTCCGGCTGAGCCTTAAACTTATTTAGGCTATCAACTTCCACGACAAGGGATGGAAGTTTATTCCACCAACCAACCACCCGCTGGCTAAAGGCAAATTTCCTCACGTCTATCCTACATCTGTCTTTTCTCAATTTGAATTTATGCCCTCTCAGGTGATTATTCTGAGCAAGAGCATGCTCAAACCATTCAAGGCTTTATATACCTCTATCAGATCACCTCGCCGGTGCCAAGTCTCCAGACACTGTAATTTGCAAAACTTAAGCCTTTCTTCATAAGAGCACCCCTTTGTTCCATTCACTAATCTTGTTGCCCTTCTCTGTACTCGTTCCAGCATCTCTACATCCTTCTTGAAATGAGGCCTCCAGACCTGTATACAGTACTCTAGGTGTGGTCTGACCATTGCCTTATACAAGAGAATAATCACCTCCTTATCCCTGCTAGAAAAATTCCTATATATCATCGACGATACACCATGAGCTACTCTTGCAGCCCATCTGCACTGCTCAGAAAACTTCATATCTGCCTGCACAACTACCTCCAGGTCCCTTTCATTCTCTACCACTGTCAGTGTAGTACCACAGAGTTGATACGTTGCTCTGGGGTTGCTGTTTCCCATATGTAGTACTTTACATTTGTCAATGTTAAACTTCATTTGCCACCTCGAAGCCCATCTGCTCAACCTTCCCGATCCTGTTGCACTAGCATAGTGTCAGTAGTGTCCTTTACAACCCTGCCAACCTTCGTATCGTCGGCAAACTTGGACATTAAGCTTGATATACCATCATCAATATCATTTATAAATACAGAAAACAATAATGGACCCAATACTGAACCCTGAGGGACTCCACTAATAACATTAGTCCACGATGAGCAGCGTCCATTGATTACCACTCTCTGTCTTCTCCCCCTCAACCACCCCTTTATCCACAGCAGCAATTTGCCTCCAATGCCACACTGCTCCAATTTGTGCAGCAGTCTTCCATGTGCAACATTATCAAAAGCCTTTCTAAGATCCAAGTATATAATATCAAAGTTATTCCCTGCATCCAGTTCTTTTGTGACTGCATCATAGTATCCAATCAAATTGGTCAGGCAAGACTTCCCCTTAACAAAACCATGCTGTGTCCGAGCTATAACTGAAGTTTTGTGTAGATGATCCTGCAGGGCTTCTTTAACCAGTGCCTCCATTAATTTTCCGGGAACAGAAGTTAAACTCACAGGTCTATAATTACTTGTGTCAGCCTTTGATCCTCCTTTGTGAATTGTGGTCACATTTGCACATCTCCAGTCCATGGGTACGTCCCCTGAGTCCAAGGAAGCTCTCATAATTATGGCTAAGGGTTTGCTTACGTCCTTTGCTGCCTCCTTTAATATAACTGGATAGATCCCATCCACCCCAGGTGCCTTTCTTGTCTTTAATTTCAACAATTTCTCCTCCACGTTACTCTCAGTTATTACAAGATTCTCTAGCTTACTGCCAGAGTTGAATACACCTCTGGCATTCCCCTCGCTGAATAACTCCTCATGTGTGAATGTCGATGCAAAATATTCATTTAGTTTGTTAGTTACATGAGCAGGATCATCAACAAGTTGACCCATCGATATCCAGTGGACCAATCTGATTCATCCCCTTCCTTCTAGAGTTTACATAAGTAAAGAACTCTTTGCTGATTTTCTTTGCATCCCTTGCAAAAGATTTCCCGTAATCTGCCTTTGCCTGCCTAACCTCCTTTGTACCTTGGTTACAGATCAACTTGTATCTATCATAGGCTTCTGTGTCACGTGTTAATTTGTATGTATCCCATGCATTTTTCTTCTCTGCCATATGTCTCATTAGTTCATCTGACATCCACTTAGGCCTAAACCTTGAACAATATTTCTTAGATGGTATGTAAAGCCTAGTAGCTTCCAAGATAAGTTCTTTGAATGCTTCCCATTTTGAATTTGCTGTTGGTAACATCATCAGTTGGTCCCACTGTATAGAATTTAAATACTGTCTCAGTCCATCGTAGTCACCTTTACGAAAGCAATAACCCTTCCCTTTACCCCTAATGGTAGTTACCTCTTTGAGTAAATCCCACTTCAGCACACTGTGATCACTGCCACCTAGTGGTTCATTTACCTGCAGATTCTTAATGCATGAAGAATCACTACTGATAATCAAATCAAGAGTATTACTCCCTCTAGTTGCCTCCCGAACATGCTGATGTAGAAAACGATCATCCAATAAATCCACAAAAGCCTTGCTAGTGTGTGAGTGACCAGCCCCCAAATTCCAGTCAATATCTAGGAAATTAAAATCCTCCATTATAAGACTCTCTGATTTACTAGCTCACAGATACTGACTGGAATTTGTGGGTTGGCCACTCGCACACTAGGAAGGCTTTTGTGGATTTATTGGATGATTGTTTTCTAAATCAGCATGTTGGGGAGGCAACTAGAGGGAGTAATACTCTTGATGTGATTATCAGTAGTGATCCTTCATGCATTTAGAATCTGCAGATGGAGGAACCACTAGGTGGCAGTGATCACAGTGTGCTGATGTGGGATTTACTCAAAGAGGTAACTACCATAAGGGGTAAAGGGAAGAGTTATTGCTTTCGTAAAGGTGACTACGGTGGTGTGGGAGAGTATTTAAATTCTATACAGTGGGACCAACTGATGATGATACCAACAGCAATTTCAAAATGGGAAGCATTCAAAGAACTTATCTTGGAAGCTACTAGGCTTTACATACCAACTAAGAAATATTGTTCAAAGTTTAGGTCTAAATGGATGTCAGATGAACTAATGAGATATATGGCAGAGAAGAAAAATGCTTGGGATACATATAAATTAACATTTAAAATAAATAAATGCACAAGGCATAATACTTTAAGAGTTTGGTATCTATATATGATATCGGTGTTTAGATACACCATAGATAACTCTTAAGAAACTACAAAGTAGTTGTTGGCGGCATCATTTGCTCTTTCTCATATTGTGCTCTGCCTTCACGACGAGTTGCCATGATATTGCACTACCTCGAATAAGTAATGCTTCACTGATAGAGAAGACTATTGTTACTTATTCTCAGTTGAGTACCACCACCCAGACAGCACTGTTTCATGGCTATTGGCCAATCATCAGTGGGTGGGCAGGTACCCTGGTATTGCAGACATGACGACCCAGTTGTGAAGTTAATCACATCTTATGCAAGGTTTTCCGCAATTCTCTAACCGTGCTGTGCGAGGATTGCCACAATTTATCATTCATATTAGAGTGAAACTGTGTTGTAGAAGTACTGTGCTATACGGGGGTTGCCTGTACTATTGGATGTTGCACTAGAACATTCTGAACAAAGTGTTCTGAAGGAAATCATTCACCCGTTATTTCTAAAATTTACATCTCTCTTTTACAATAGTGTACTGTACTATTTTAACTATACCTAGTATATTGGGTTTTAAACTGTAAAATGGATAAAAATGTAATTGTAACTAGTCTCACATGTTTGTTTTGTAATGAATAGTCTTCATTAATTTGACCTAATATTATCAGTATTCATATTACGAAAACTGCACATGCAAAAAAAAAAAAATATATTTGAAATCAGCACGCAAAATTGGTTTACAAAAGTGTTTACATTTCTAATGAGAAAAAAAAAAAGTTTTGTTTTGTTGACCAGTATAATTTTTACAACCATAATATGCAATCTCAAATTAGCCAGTGTAATTTTTACAACCATAATATGCAACCTTAAATTAGTCTGTTATTTTATTTTTTCATGCTCTCAAACCACTACTCACTACAAAAAACTCCTCTAACTCACAATAAAGCAAAAACCTAAAGGGATTTTGTTTCAGTTTCTCTATTAAAATTTTGTGAAGGCTCCACTGAATATGGTAAAAATGAACACAACACAAATATTCTCTGAAAGGCTTTATGCAGGACTTAACCAAATTAAAGACACTTAAAATCACATTCATAAGCAAAATTACAGTTACTGGAATAAGGAATTTTTTTTAGCTACAGTTAAAAAACGGAATTTTTTTAACTACAACTAAACTACAACTTTAACTACAACTAAAAAAAGGAATTTCACTAATTAGGTGATCAGGCCCAAATCAGATAATCCTTTTAATTCACTGTGGAATTCATTCTCAAGGCTCGGACAGTTGGAAAACAGATGAATTCCAAAGCAAATCTGAAATACTATTTTTGACATGGTTATCTAATTAAAGTAGAACTTTGATTATCCGTCACTCTATTTACCGCCAGTCTCTGTTAACCGTCAATTAACCCCACTATGCCATAATGCATTGTGATATTGGCGCAATGTATCACTCAGTTTTTGTTTACAACTCACTGCATACGGTTGTACTTCCTATTGTTTCATATTTTAATAATTTTTATTTAGTAAACCCACTGAAATGACAGAAAAACGTAAGCGAGTAGTCTTGGGATTATCACAAAAAATTTAAATAATCAATTGTCTAAGAAAAGGCGAAAGTGCTACAAGTATAGCATCGGTTTATGGAATAGGAAGAACAACAGTAAATGATATAAAGCATGATGCAGACAAAATTGAAAACCATCTGTCAAAAATGGAAACCACTGACGGTAATGTTAAAAGTCGTAAAACAATAAAGCTTGCTAAAAATTAACAATTGGATACTGCAATGTTTCAATAGTTTGTTCAAAAACATAGCCAAGGAATTCCACTTTCGGGAATAATTGAAAAAGCCATTGAAATCAATAAAAAACCAGGCGGAGATCCTTCATTCAAAGCCAGCATCGGATGGTTGGACAAATTTAAGTTCCGCCATGGTATTCAACAGTTGTCAATCCAGGGTGAGAAGCTAAGTGTAGATAGAGCAGCAATTTCTGTTTATCGTGAAAAACAAACTACAGAAGGAAACAGCTGATCCAAGTTTGGTTAAAGACCAAAATATACACTTGCAATGAGACTGCCTTAATTGGAAGGCCCTACCTCAAAAGAAACTGGCCTCAATGACTGAACATATGGCACCCAGATATAAGATGCAAAAAGATTACATCACTATAATGGTGTGTGCTAATGCCAGGTAGTCATATATTGCCTTTGGTTGTTATAGAAAAACCAAAAAGGCCTAGATCATTTAAAAATATTAATTTAAATGCTTTGCCAGTTAAATATTTCTCACAAAACAACATGTGGATGAGGCAAAATATATTTCATGATTGATTTCACAAAATATTTCTACCATGTGTAAGATCACATTTGGCATCAAAAGGTTTACTACAATATGCAATGCTACGGATGGATAATGAACCTATTCATCCCATACACATATGTGATTTAAAAAGTGATGATGGCAAAATATCATGCCACTTTCTTCCAGCAAACACAACATCTCTCATTCAACAGATGGACCAAGGCGTGATTGAGAGTATGAACCGTTGTTATCGAAAAATGTTCATTCGTATACTTGTTTCCGCAGAAAATAAATTAGATGTGATAGAGTTTTGGAAAAGCTATACTATAAAAGACGCAATTTTCAATGTCGCTGATGCCTGGAATTATGTTCCAGTGCAAACAATACAAAGAAACTGGAATAAGTTGTGGCCAGAAATATATTCAAGTGATACAGAAACCATTCCAAAAAAAACTAAAATTTTGCAGTTATGTTTGAACGTTCATGGTTTTAAAATAGGTATGTATTTAGAATATGTCATTAATGTAATGGGTCATTAAAAATTCTAATGTAATTTCTAATGTAATATAAACATATTCTAATGTAATTAGAATATGTAATGGGTCATTAAAATTTCATAGTACACATATGTGTACTATGATTTTTTGATTACCCAGTAAAAAATAAATAATAATAAAGTTTATTTAAATTTCATTAGGTTATGTATTATGTAATAAAATAAATATGTTAGATGACCCAGTCTATTGTATGTACAATGTTTTTAATGTACATATTCTATTATACGTCTATTCAATTATCCATCATGGTCTTGGTCCCATACCCTGACAAACAATCAAAGTTCTACTGTACCTGGAAGTTTCTTTTGTAATTTGCATGTTTTTGCTAATGAACCAAATGCAATTATTTGTTTTTGTACAAGTACCAACAAGTAAATTTAACAATACATCAGGATGTAATACCTTAGTATATTTTTTCATCACAGCTGAGAAAATAAAAAAAGGCACAATCTTAACTTACACATCAATCTATATAATACAGAATTTGAGGAAGTGCCTTGTACCTATTAGAGGTCCACTGATTGAAATTTTCCTGATGGGTAGAAGGAAATCCTCCACCTCCTCCAGTTCTAACACCAGGAACAGTGCAGGGTGTGTAATTCTTCAACTGGGTAGTTTTCAACAGATCACCAAATTGCAATTCTGCTCGTTTATATGGATAATCAGTTTCTCTGTCCGCAGTTCTAAATTAAGTTCACAAGAAGAATAAAAAAGAGGTTACAGATATTTAATAAAAATTAACTTTGCAAGGTTCGTGTTAATTTCAACAGAAATAGATTTTGAGTGAGTGATTTAGAATTTTGTAGCACACTGGTTATGATATACTATACCTATTTGTTTTGGCACTGAACTGGTTTGCAAAGCAGTAGAGTATCAAGCTGATACTATTTTTGAACATTGCTAAGTAGACTATTTTTTTATTACTTAGAAAATATTTAATTTTGTTATATTTTTGGTTCAAATAAGTAGTGCAGTGATTATTTGTGTTACGAGGATGAAGCAGCAGGTTAAACTTCACTTAACTTGCCTTGAAACCTGCTCAAAATGCCAATTTTTTCATAATGCGATGGGAATGTAATTAATTAGAACTGTTTTATTAAGTTGTATCACAATTCATAACAGTACAAATTTGATCTGATAATCAACTACAGTGTTTCTGTTAAAAGGCACCAGGGTTCATCTGTTATTTTTGGGTTTAGGGTATTGTCATCGGGACCTGTTTGGTCACATTCAGGATGAAACTTTTGAATTCTGCATTAAAATAAGAATAACTATTGCCACATAGATTTTATAATATCTAAATTGAAATTTTGCTTAAGCAGCTGATTTTTCCCAATGGGAAAAGGTTATTCCCAGTCTTCGATTTAGCATTAGCAGAGGCATATGACAAAGAAAGCAAGCTTATACAACATCAGCCAAAAACAATAAAAAAAATAAAAAAAACTTCCCATTTCACCCACCGATTTGCTCCAAAAGTTTGTCCACTTCTCCTTGAATTTATTTAAGCCATCAACTTCCACAACGACAGATGGAAGATTGTTCCAGCAATCAACTACCTGCTGGCTAAAGGCAAATTTCTGCACATCTATTCGACAACTGACTTTTCTCAATTTGAGTTTATGCTCCCTCAGGTTTATAATCTGAGCAAGAGAAAGAATCCCATCAGCATTGAGCCTGCTCAATCCATTCAAGGCCTCATACAACCTTTATGAATCTTATTAAATTTCATTGTCAATTGAATTGTACTTTATTAACTAAATAAATATAGCGACCTAGTTATTACAAATCATGACTCAGACCAGAGCAGCAAAGCAAAAGGCTCAAACTAGTGGAAGTGCTGTGGCTCAGGGGAGAAATGAGGGGTTGTCCTCTGAATCACAGTCTATTGAAATGCACTGCTTGTTTGATGTTTGTGGAACAATCAGGAACGGGACATGATATTGCCAAGGGGAATGTCTTCGTGTGTGCACGATGTAAGGAGTGCGAGGAAATCAGGCGCCAACTCGGCATTGTTATGGGCTTATATGAGAGCTTGAAGGACAAGGTGGATGCCCTTGAATGATTTAAACTGAGGGGCCCATCAAGCTCTCAGCTGCTCACATCAATGCTAGAGCTTGCACTTGAACATTACGCAACACAGCTACAACCACCAAGGTAGAATGCGCTGGTCCCAAAGGAACTATGTTGTAGGTGACTTTGTCAGGGAAACGGGGAATATATTGGGCAAAAAGAATAGATGGAACAAGACCAGGATATGTCTGAAAGGGGCAAGGGTTGATGACATTGTACGGCAGATATCATCCTTTAAGGGAACAAAAGGGTGATATTGTTGTACACGTTGGCACTGATGATATTAAGTGTAGGAGACCGGCAGAATTATTTAACAAGAACAAGACAATGCTGAAAAAAAGCCGTGAATTAGGGTTGAATTTGAAAGTGTCTGCAATTCTGCCCAGACACGATAGGAGGGAGTATATGATGAGAGCCTTGTCAATCAATTCAGCCCTGGAAAGATTATGCAAGGCTCAAGGGGTAGAATTTTTCTCAACCTGGTCTGTGCTTGTTAACAGAAAGACTGCTTCTACAGGGATGGGATACATTTAAATAGAAAGGGTGCAAGGATTTTTACTGATGCTATCGAGGCAGAGTTAGGTGGGTCAGAAAATTGCAAGCTTGGGGGGATACACGGACTAATAGATTAATAGTAGCCGCTAGCAGAGGTAAAAGTGATTCTTGCACTACTTCTATTGAAATGCAATTGAGCAACAGCCTGGAAAGCAAGGCAATGGGAATTTCCAGGACTGCTGGGAGTCATAGTGGAACAAGTAAATACATGGGCTGTGTTAGGGTAACTAAGAGTAGAAACAGGTGCATGTATACTTGCATGTACAGCAATGCTAGGAATATAGTTAATAAATTTGATGAGCTTGAAGTGCTAGTCAAGACATCAAAGGCAGATATTGTTGGGATATAAGAGACATGGTGTCACACAGACATAAGCAGTGCAGAACTGGAATTTGGAGAGTACAATGTGTACAGAAAGGATAGACAGGACAGGAAGGGAGTAGGGTTAATGCTGTTAGTTAATAAACACATAAAATCTAAGGAAGTGCTTCCAACTGATGTTGGTGTACAATACAATGTTGAGTCTGTTTAGTTAGATATAAGGAAAGGAAAAATGAGAGTAGGTGTGTGGTATAGGCCTAATGAATCTAAGGAGTATAATGAGCAATTGTGCAGAGAAATAGAGGGGGCCAGTAAATTGGAGTGTCTTATAATGGGGGATTTTAATTTCCTGGATATTGACTGCAATTTGTGGGTTGGTAACTCACACACGAGCAAGGCTTTTGTGGATTTTTTGGATGATTGTTTTCTACAGCAGCATGTTCAGGAGGCAACTAGAGGGAGTAATACTCTTGATCTGATTATCAGTAATGATTCTTCATGCATCAAGAATCTGCAGATAAAGGAACCACTAAGTGGAATTGATCACAGTGTGCTAAAGGGAAGGGTTTTTTGCTTTCGGGAAGGGTTTTTGCTTTTGTAAAGGTGACTACAGTGGTCTTACACAATATTTAAATTCTATACAGTGGAACCAACTAATGATGTTACCAACAGCAAATTCAAAATGGGAAGCATTCAAAGAATTAATCATGGAAGCTACTAGGCTTTTCATACCAACAAAGAAATATTGTTCAAGATTTAGGCCTAAATAGATGTCAGATGAACTAATTAGACATGTGACAGAGAAGAAAAATTCATGGGATATTTATAAATTAATATGTGACACAGAAGCCTATGATAGATATAAGCTGGTCTGTAACCAAGTTACAAAGGATTTTTTTTTTTTTTTTGGTAGTTGTTGGCGCATCGGCTTCTGTGGCCATAGTGCACCTCCCAAGGTTTTTGCAGTACTTTGATCCAAGCCCGAGGCGAGATTCGAACCTGCGACCTTTGGGTTGCCAGGCAGGCACCTTACCCACCTGGCTAGCCCAGTCGGCAGTTACAAAGGAGGTTAGGTAGGCGAATGCAGATTACGAGAAATCTTTGGCAAACGATGCAAAGAAAAACAGCAAAGAGTTCTTTACTTATGTAAACTCTAAAAGGAAGGGGATGAATCAGATTGGTACACTTGATATCGATGGTTCAACTGTTGATGATCCTGCTCAGGTAGCTAACAAACTAAATGAATACTTTGCATCGACATTCACACATGAGGAGTTATTCAGGGAGGGGAATGCCAGGGGGTGTATTCAAACTCTGGCAATAGGCTAGACAATCTTGTAATAACTGAGAGTAAAGTGGAGGAGAAATTGTTGAAGATAAACACAAGAAAGGCAACTGGGGTGGATGGAATCTATCCGGTTATATTAAAGGAGACGGCAAAGGAAGTAAGCAAACCCTTAGCCATAATTATGAGAGATTCCCTGGACTCAGAGGAGGTACCCATGGACTAGAGATGTGCAAATATGACCCCAATCCACAAAGGAGGATCAAAGGGAGACACAGGTAATTACAGACCTGTTAGTTTAATTTCTATTACAGGGAAATTAATGGAGGCACTGATTAAAGAAGCATTGCAGGATAATCTAGACAAGACTTCAGTTATAGCTCGGACACAGCATAGGTTTGTTAAGGGGAAGTCTTGTCTGACTAATTTGATTGGATACAATGATGTAGTCACAAAGAAACTGGATGCAAAGAATCACTTCGATATCATATATTTGGATCTTAGAAAAGCCTTTGATACTGTTGCACATGGAAGACTGCTGCCCAAATTGGAGCAGTGTGGCATTGGAGGCAAATTGCTGCTATGGATAAAGGGATGGTTGAGTGGGAGAAGACAATGAGTGGTAATCAATGGACACTGCTCTTCATGGACTAATGTTATTAGTGGAGTCCCTCAGGGTTCAGTGTTGGGTCTATTGTTGTTTTCTGTATTTATAAATGATAACTGATGATGGTATATCAGGCTTAATGTCCAAGTTTGCAGACGATTCGAAGGTTGGCAGCGGTGTTAATGACACTAATGACAGTACACTTCTGTAACAGGATCTAGAAAATTTGAGCAGATGGGCTGAGAGGTGGCAACTGAAGTTTAACATTGACAAATGTAGAGTACTGCATATAGGAAGAAGTAATCCCAGAGTAATGTATCAACTCTGTGGTACTACACTGACAGTGGTAGAGAATGAAAAGGACCAGGGGGTAATTGTGCAGGCAGATATGAAGTTTTCTGAGCAGTGTAGATGGTTTGCAAGAGTAGCTCATGGTGTCTTGTGAATGATATACAGGAATTTTTCTAGCAGGGATAAGGAGGTGATTATCCCCTTGTATAAGGCAATGATCAGACCACATCTTGAGTACTGTATACAGGTCTGGAGGCCTAATTTTAAGAAGGATTTAGAGCTGTTGGAACGAGTACAGAGAAGGGCAACAAGATTAGTGAACGGAACAAAGGGTTGCTCTTATGAAGAAAGGCTTAAGTTTTGCAAATTACAGTGTCTGGAGACTAGGCACCTGCGAGGTGATCTGACTGAGGTGTATAAAGCCTTGAATGGTTTGAGCATGGTCAATGCTGATGGGATTCTTCCTCTTGCTCAGAATAATCGCCTGAGAGGGCATAAATTCAAATTGAGGAAAGACGGTTGTAGGATAGCCTTTAGCCAGCAGGTGGTTGATTGCTATAACAAACTTCCATCTGTCGTTGTAGAAGTTGATAGCTTAAATAGATTCAAGGCAGAACTTGACAAACATTTGGAGTGAGTGGATGGGTAAAATAAGGGTTTTTTTTTTGGCCGATGCTATATAGGCAAGAGCAAGAAAGCTTGCTTTCTTGCATCATGTGCCTTTGCTAATGCTAATCAGATCACCTCACATGTAATTGGTTCCAGATGCTGCAATTTGCAGAAGTTAAGCCTTTTTTTTTTTAGCTTTAGTCTTAGATTTTGTCTAAGAACTAAGAGATACCATTCTAGGCTTAGACCTAAATGCAATGTCAAATTTACTGTATAAACTCGGGACAGAAAAGAAGAAGAATGCACAGGATGCATATTGATTAACAGGTGATAGCTGGCCCCGAGTGCCAAGTGATTTTTCTCTGCGATTCATAGAGTGCTCTTTGAAAGTGATATAGTCTTATTTTGTTGGTTATTTCCTTGTTTTGTTCACTTAAAATGGTTCTTTGCCTAGAAATTCTGATGTAAGAACCCAGAAAGGGAATCGACCTTTATTTTTTTAGTATTTATATTAAATACTAACTTTAATAACCACTTGCTCACTGGTGGCACCGCTCTTCCCTACACATGGTGGGGCCAGTAACCTGGGAGAAGAAAGTCCCTTTCCCTGGGCTAAAAGGAGTAAACATGGACACTAACGACTTCCCACGATTATAGCCAAAGAGCTCTCAACATGACAACTATGAAACTGATTGTGACTTCTCGCTGTCAAAAAGACTAAAAAGGATGCAAACGAGTAGGAATCTCCAGCTTTTCTGATCATCCATTCTCTGTCTTCGCAACCTGTCAGCAAGCTCTCCCCTTTCATCATACAACAATGCCTTGAAAATGCAGCATCTCCAAAAATGGTAAAACGTCTTCAATCTGGAGACTTGTTAATAGAGACCTCTCAACCAAGACACTCTGACCTACTGTTAAGACTAAATAGAATTCCAATTCAAGTCACTCTACATAACACTCTGAATTCTTCCAAGGGAGTGCTCAGTGAATGGGCCCTATTAAACGTTTCTGAGGAAGAAATAATCCAGGAACTAAAGGATCAAAATGTAACTCAGGCCAAGAGAATCATGATGTGAAAAGATGGCACCTTAGTCCCAAAACGTAGCATACTTTTAACCTTCAATTCACCGAATCTACCATCCTTATTCAAACCAGATTATTTAAACTGCCTTGTTCGGCCCTTTATATTGAACCCTCTAAGATGCTACAAATGCCAGAAATCTGGTCACTGCCATGGAGAAGTAACATGCCCAAACTGCGGTTCCAAAACTCAAACTTAATCAGGATGCAATTCACAGACTCAGCAGTGTCCTTGCATCCTGATTATTGCAGGGGCAATCATCCAGCAATACTCCAAAGATTGTGATCTCTGGAAGTTAGAGAAAAAAAATACAGAAATACAAGACTGAAAATAAAGTATCTTTTCAAGAAGACAAGTAAAATCAAACATACTAAAAAGCACTTACGCTTCGGCTACCCATAGTCACAAATCAGTAGCATGCCAGACACAAGTGTCAGTCTCTCCCGACAAACTGAGCTCGTTCAGTATTATCGACTCAGCCTACATCTAAACCACAGTTAGTTGACCAAAGTAATAATATGCCACTCATAATTCCAACTCAAAACCTAACCCACAGTAAAGTGGCAAAAAAATTGCAAAAATCAGATCCTGTGGAGTTTAAGCAACCACAACCGACAAGCATGGATACAGATGATATACCCAACTAAGAAAATTTTCTAGAATTACATGCAGATGGTGATATGTAAGATAAAAATGATTCAGGACGGCTCAATTTTCCCAGAAAAGAAAAATATAAACCTGACCGTTATAAACAACCCATGCATAAAAAGCAGACAGATTTGTCGTTCTCTTACAAACCCAAATAATAGAACATACACTGGTGTGCAAAACTTAACGATCAACACTATTTCTAAAGTGTTTGTCGTTCAGTAGTAGTTGTTGTTATTTGGTTTTTAGGAGCATTAGCAACTAAGGCCATATTGCTCCATGATATGCAGTGGTCATTCCCTGACCTTTCCGCATCCTCCGTATTTGGTGGTGACGGGCTCGAACCCTGGTCTAATCAAGAAGCGTGTGCTACGCACTGCTGCTCCTTCCCACCTGGCTACGGAAGCGCCTGTTGTTCAGTAGAAAGCTGGTGCACATGTAAAAATTTGAATAGTGATGAGAGGGCTCACATAAACAGATAAAAGAAGTTATGTTCAGCAGTTCTGTGCAAATTACCGAATGGTGAGCATGATTATTACAGGCGTTCGATTGGTTCGTACAGTGCTACAGACAACGAAATGGTCAGTAGACAACATCTGGATAACTTTACCTGGGGTTGAATAATTGGGAAGCTTGAGGAAGGTTGAAGTGCAAGGAGTGTGGCTGCAGAGTTTGGTACTGCCCACAGCATTGTCTCATGTGTGTGGTCCGCCTTCAGAACGACAGGTACAGCTGCTCGAAGGAGCAGTGGTGGCCGTCCACGAAAAACAACGCCCAATGATGACTGCTATATACTACTACAGGCCAAGAGGCAACACCAGATAGCAGGATCCATTGCAAACCAGCTGCACAGGACGCAGGATATCGCGGTTTACTATGGCCAGGTGACTCCACAAAGGTGGACTGTTTGCCCGCCGGCCAGTACGCTGTGTCCCTTTAACACCTGCCCATCAGAGACACCGTTTAGAGGGGTGCATCGAACACAAGAATTTGACAGCAGCGCAATGGAGAAAGGTACTCTTTACTAATGAGAGTAGATTCAGTCTCAGCAACAATTCTGGACATCAGCTAATCTGGCGAGAGGTTGGCACATGGTATCACCCCGCAAACATCACTGAAAGGGATCGATATGGTGGTCGAGGTGTTCTCATCTGGGGAGGCGTTATCTTGGATGGACATACACAACTCCAGATACTGGAAGGTGGTACTGTAACCGGTGCATGCTACTGTACTGAGGTAATCCTTCCCCATGTGCGTCAGTTCCGAGGTACCATTGGCCCAGAGTTTGTGTTTATGGATGATAACACCACATCCCATCGCATTGCATTGCAGCTTTTGATATGCTTTTAGAAAGTGAGGACATATACTTTTGGAAAGTGGTAAACATATGCTTTTGGAAAGCTGGTGAACATATGGTTTTGGAAAGTGAGGATACTCTAGGGAGACACCCACCAGAAAATGTTCACCAGCTGAAGATGCACTGACAGAGGAATGGACGATGTTACTGCAATAACTTATAAACATCATTCTTCCAAGTATGGACAGGAGGTGCAAAAGCCTGCATCGACATTAGGGATGGCCATATCTCCTACTGAGGACCACCTCTTCCCTTTGTTCCATCTTTGGCAGTGATGCATCTGCATCATGGCAGCCAGTGCTATGTTGCCATTTTTGAATAAAGTCCTTCTGTACCATTTTGTTTCCGTTGTTGTTTCCTTCATTATTTCTGTACCTCACAAGGTTCCTTTGGTATGCTTTTCCCATATCCAGCTCACTCCTATGAGAAGCCACAGGTGAAAACCTGACTGGCCCTTAAGTTTTGCACACCAGTGTATTATCCAATGGAACTGTAGAGGTCTTCGCAGTAACATCGATGATATACATGAATTATTTCACCACTACAAACCTCTTGCAATGTGCTTGCAACAAACTAATTTCACATCTCTGGTCTCAGTTTCAATCAAAAATTACACTGCATTCAGGCAAAACAGGGCTAATTCCAATAGCGCTCATGGAGAAGTAGCGATACTAGTGGATTCAAGCATCCCTTCCAGATGCATTCCATTACAAACATCCTTAGAAGCTGTTGCCATGCGTGTTGTTAGTGGTATTACTCTGACATTGGTTTCAATTTATCTTCCGCCTAATCTTCAATATACTATTCAGGAACTCGAAGATCTTGTAATGCAGTTACCATCTCCATTTTGTTTACTAGGAGACTTTAATGCTTTCGATCGTGTTTGGCATAAACGCCTTCTAAACAAGCTTCCATCTTATGGTTTGCCAACTGTTTTTAGTAATTGGTTATCCAGTTTTCTCTCTGAACGCTCACTGAGGATGATGGTAGATGGCTCTCTGTGTTCTAACTTCTCCACTAATGCCGGTGTCACCCAAGGTTCAGTTCTTTCTTCCACTCTTTTCCTCTTGTATATTAATGACCTTCTTCCATTGACTGGAAATCCTATCCATAGTTTTGCTGATGATAGCACATTGCCTTCCACTTTCCATTTTGAGAAACCTTGTGCTGCTCAATCAGCTTCAACTTCTTGAAAATCTGCTACCAATTCCTTAAATGCCGATCTTCATTTAATTCTCCAGTGGGGCAAAGACAACTTAGTTGATTTCAACCCTTCTAAAACTCAGTCTTGTCTTATACCTTGCAAAAAGGATTCTTCTGCTCCTATGCTTATCTTTAGTGACACTCTGATTTCTATGCAAAGTGATATATCTCTTTTGGGGATTACCCTGACTTCTAATCTCTCTTGGCACAAGCACATTACAAATATTGCTTCCTCTGCATCTAAAAAACATGGTTTTCTCTTTTGCTCTCAGCGTTACTTTTCTTCCAAACATCTGCTCACTCTGTATAAATCGCAAATCCACCCAGCCATGGAATATTGTTCCCACATCTGGGGTGGTGCCCCCAAAACCTCTCTCAGGCTTCTTGATTCCATTCAGAAGAGGGAAGTTAGGTTAATTAATGATTCGTCTCTCCACTCGCTGTCTCATAGATATACTGTTTCTGCTGCATGCCTTTTCTACAGATACTTCCATGGGCACTGTTCTTCTGAATTGGCTTCTATAATTCCCGCTCTCTCTTTCAAAACAGTCTGAACACGTGCCGCCACCAGCTAACATCCATTTACTGTCCAACTTCAAACTCACAGAATCAACTTTTCATCTTCCTCGTTTATTCATTCAACTAACGTTTTCTGGAACAACCTTCCTTCATATGTATTTCTTGAAAATTACAGTCTACAGAAGTTCAAGTCCAATGTCAACAAATATCTTCTTTCGTCTTCTCAAGCTGCACCCAATGACAGTACTAAGTACTATAGGTTCTAATACCTCTCATGTTTGGGGTTTACATAAAAAAAAAAAAAAAAAAAGTAATCCTTATAGCAGTGACCATTAATCTGCAAAATTCAAACATCCTATTCCTTCCCAGCAGAAAATCCAATTAAATGGAAATTTTCACATGTTGATTGGACAAAATACAGAGCGCACATATCATTTGACAATATCATTCAGTTCTGTTCCATCAGCAGTGTTACCGAGCACATCACAAATCAAATGCGGGCAGCCGTATCTGCCACCATTCCTCATTATCAAGTAAGAAATAGAGACGAAAAATAAATTATTGGTGGAATGAAGATTGCAACAATGCAAAAAAAGAGAAAAACAAAGCACCTTTTCAGAAAATATCCAACCACATCCAATCTTATTAACTATAAACGGCTTAGAGCTAAAGCTTGTTATATCAGATGTAAAGCAAGAAAAGAAAGTTGGATCAAATTTGCCTCATCAGTTAATAAAAATACTGATATCACATGAATCTGGAGAAAAATAAAATGTTTGAACAGTAAATTTCCACCTTTATCCACCCCACTACTGAAATGGAATGGACGAGAGCTATCTAATCCTACAGATATATCAAATGCACTGGGAATTGTATTTTCTCTGTTGTCTTCTTGTAAAGCTTATGACCAATCATTTCAAAAACATAAAACCGTTACAGAGAAATCCAGACTGAATTTCACAATGGTAAAGATTATTCTGTTCCACAAAATTACAGGCCAATATCTCTTACCAGCTGTCTCAGTAAAACTCTCGAGAAAATAATACATTGCCATCTCACTTGGTTCCTCGAGCCTAAAAACTTGATTAACAACAACCAATTTGGATTAAGGAAAATATCAGAATTCTTTCATCAAAAAGGAACATCTCGTCATGGTCTGTCTTGACGTTGAGAAAGCCTTTCACACTATGTGGTGTTTTGGCATCTTAATTTAATTTACCATATTTAAGTTCATTATCCGGGAACCCTCTCTATAAAAACGTTATCCAAGAAGAAGGAATGGTATAATTGAACTCATTCCGAAAACTATGGATTCATATCTTTTCGCAGACTATCTCACAATTTCCTGTCATTCTCAAAACATGCATTACATTGAAAGCCAAAAAATATCAATCAATTGCATCCTGACATGGATGGCACAAAATGGTTATAGACTATCCAGCCAGAAATCTACTGCCATTCACTTCTGTATCAGACGCAGTACGCGTCCTGACCCCGAGAGCAACTTGAATAACCATCCCCTTCCAATAGCTAATAGTATTCGTCTACTAGGATTGTTCTTTGACAGTAAGTTAAATTTCCAAAAGCACATTGAACATCTCCGGACTGCTTGTCAAAAAAAACTTGAACATACTCAGAGTCTTATCAGCAACAGCATGGGGAGCAGATCGTTACAGTCTGCTTCATTTATACAGATCCATAATCAGATCCTGCTTAGACTACGGCGCACCTATCTTCAATTCTGATAGGAAGAGTGCTTTATCTTGCCTTAACCCTATTCAACATTCGGCCCTTAGAACAGCTCTAGGTGCATTGAGTACATCTCCAGTGCAAAGTTTGTATGCTGAAGCCCATGAACCTCCTCTAAATATCAGGAGAAAGGATGTTGCTGCTGAACTATGCAACCAAGGTCCAAAGCCAGGTGACCCATCCTGATTGGTCAATACTTTATAATCCACAGTTTGGCCTGTTGGTATTAGGCTAAAGCAACTAGCAAGAGACTGGGATATACACTTCAATAAAATCTTGCAAGATCCTATAGATCCCGACCCTCCATGGTCTGTCATCATGTGACAATTATTTCCACCTGTGGGGAAAACATTCCCTATCAGACATCAACATCTACACATTGTGCATACTCAACATTATCCTGACTTTGCTAAAATATATACAGATGGATAGTGTTCAGTAGTGGTGCTCCCTGATGAAATGGTGCTCCCATTTCTCCATCTCTTCCAACAGAGTGTAGTAGTTACTTGACTGAATTATATGCCATAAAACTTGCTTTAGAAAATATTTTCCATACGTCAATTCAAAAGAGCATAATATATACAGACTTGCAAAGTTCCTTATTAGCCATGCAAAGCAATTCCCCACCTAATCACTTGTTATTAAAGCTCATTAGAACAGAGTTGATACATGTCAGAGAGCATCGACAATAGGTTATCTTCTGCTGGATCCCAGGCCATATTGGAATACTAGGAAATGAACCTGCAAATCATGCTGCCAAACATCCATTCAGCTCAGTCCCAACGAATTCCCTTGTACCATTCAGAGATTATAAAATAAATATACAAAATATATGTAAAGATCGATGTACTCTTCAATAGCAAGTGCAAATTCACAATAAACTACTTCAAATTAAACCTGTAATTCTAGCCAGAGCCATGATCAGCCATATTCATTTAACCCATCTGTTCCTTTTTTCAGGGAATGACCTTAATCTGCGTAATCATTGTCATACACATACTTTTGGAATGTACTCTTTATAATAATGCTCGACTAGTGTCATTCAGTTCTCTGGCAAGCTTAAAGGAACCTTTGTCGATAAATCATATCTCAGAGAATTCTTCTCCTTCCTAAAATGAATAGAACTGTACAGCCATTTCTAACTACTTCTACATCAACCAAAACAGACAGTATGAATCACTTTCATAAGTGCAATATGGCCTAAGTAGCCATTGCTCTTAAAACAACAACAACAGGTGATAGCCTATAGTAGATATAAACTAGTCTCCAATCAAGTCACAAAGGGGATTAGGAAAGCAGAGGTAGATTAAGACAATTCTCTGGAAAAGAATGCAAAAATAAACAGCAGATACTTCATTACTTATGTAAACAGTAGCATAAAGGGTCATCAAATCTAATGATGATGATCCTTCTCAGGTTGCTGACAAGCTGGTATGTACTTTGCATCTACATTCACACAAGAATGTTTTAATGATTGGGATGACAGATGTTTATTCTAAATGGGAGGTGTTGAAGAAAAACTTAAAAAAAGGAACTTGGGGCAAGATGGGATCTATACCTTAATTATATTAAGGGAGGCATCAAAAGAGGTAAGCTCACACAGCCATGAATGATTATGAGAGTACAGTCAGTCCTCGTATTACAAGTGTTTACACTACACAAATTCGAGCATACGTGATTTATAAATAGGGGAACGATATTGTGTATAACACAAACTGAATTCGCTTATGCACAATTCACCTGTGTTTACAAGAAATGGCAGTCGAACGCAGAATCACCCCAACTGAACGCAACACGTAGGAATGAAGAGAAGATTCTGAAAATGTATTTATGTTTTTTATTATCAGTGAAGGGGAAACACATTTCACTATAATAACATAAAAACCCACGCAATTCCAACTATCGGTATTATCGCAAATGCAATTAGATCGAGTTTTACTACTTTACTACCCGTTTAGGTCATCAGCACCTAACCCTATTTTTCCCATAAGGCCTGTATTTATACTGCACGAGGGTTTCTAGGAACACAACTATTGTATTATATGAGGACTGATTGTATATATAAACTAATGTAAGTTAGTTTATATATACAATCTGGCATGACTAACATAGGATTTCTTAGCACATTGCTCACAGTGCGACCCCTGCCCTACGTAGGGCACTACGTGGGGTGGGGGGTTGCACTATGGTCACATAGTGCATGCAAAGAAGCCGCCTTCTTCACCTTTATCTGTACTCTCCTATTCAAGCTGTCTTTCCAGTGCTCCTTTCCAACAGAGGGATCCTCAGTTTCCAAGGACCCCTCATTGGCCATTCAACACCACCAGGAAGGAGACATCCACAGGGCCACTTAACCATGGGGTCTCCAGTTTCCACAGATCCCACAATTAAGTGGCCCGGACAACAACTTACCAACATAACCACACATTATGCTACACAATAACTCACACTACCTCTCACCTTTACAGTTTGTACTGCAATAAAGAGTATACTACATGAAGTTGGAAGAGATCCTAGGTGCTGCAAGACAGTAAATACTATGTCACGGGTTCACAAAGTGTGGCCTGTGGGCCATCTGTGGCTCATGGCCATTTTTATGATGCTAAGTATAAATGTGAAGAAAATCTTTGTTCAAATTTAATAGAATCATAAGACTTTTTTACTAACTACAGTGGAATCTGGTTAATGCAAAATGCACAGGACTTTCACAAATATTTCCTTTTAATTGAATTTAGTGGAAAAATTTTTGATGACCGATTCCAAGTATGGAGAAAAATGGAGAGAGTTCTGGAAAAATTTATTTCTTTTGTTCTCCTGCCAAATGGACAGCTATTTTTTTGGCATATTATGTGATGTGATGTGTTTGTGATAGGTGTAAGGTATCTGGATGTCTGATGTTATGTGACTGGCGTTCTTGGCAGAAAAATCTGCTTGTTCATTTCTTGTGATTCCAGCATGTCCAGGTATCCAAGAGAAGATTATTTTTTGCCTGTTCATAATATTTGATAGAACTACTGCTGAACCAACTTTACTGTCTTGGAGCCATCAGTGTAAATTTTGGTGAAATTAGAGAATTGAAGAGTGAGCCACATGGATTTGCATTATAACGAAATTTCGAAGTGCATTCTTTTCCCATTGTTGGAAATGTTTATCAATGTGCGCCAAGGGTATTTGCCATGGCAATGTAGCCATGCTTTCATCTGGAAATATGTTATCCATATTTAGTCCCCAACTTGTGTTTAAGCTTTGTAACCTAATGCCAAATGGTTTATTTTGCAAAAGGTTTATTTTTATACAAATTATCTCATTTTGGTGCGAGCAGATATTGCAATGCAGGATAACATGTGAAAGTTCTGATTTTAGCTATACAGTTTAATAGCAGAGCATGTCAACGAAGAAGTAGGGGCAGTTCATGTGCTTCTGCATAGAGACAGTGGAGTGGTGATATATGAAAAGCTCCTAGTACAATTTGTAGATCATTGTAATGTACAGGGTGAAGGCTGAGGCTTCACCTGGCTGAGGCATATACAGGAGACACAGAGTCTAGTCTAGATTTAAACAATGAACAGTATAGGTTTAGCAGCATATACTGATCAGCACCACATGACATAACAGAAATGGCTCTAAACAGATTCAGCTTCCTTAGACAGGTTGTACAGATATGCTTAATATGCTCCAAAAAACTTAGTTTTTTATCCAGAATTAATCCAAGAAATCTAATACTATGTTGAAAAGTAATTGGATGAGGGTTGAGTTATAACTCTGGAACAGGATGTAAATTCCGTTTACAGCAAAAATGAATTTATGTTGTTTTTGATGTGAAAACATCTTTGATGGCACCTACTAAATTTCAGATTGAAGTAAAACCAGTTCAGCAGGAAAATGTGATGTAGTAATAGTGTAAATTAT
Organism: Mastigoproctus giganteus; assembly: GCF_048544385.1. Classification (NCBI taxonomy): domain Eukaryota; kingdom Metazoa; phylum Arthropoda; class Arachnida; order Uropygi; family Thelyphonidae; genus Mastigoproctus; species Mastigoproctus giganteus. Next base: position 97,797,098 of record NC_143580.1, read on the forward strand.
GACCCTTCCTAAATGACACTAATGCAGTCAACGTTGATTCTTGATGTGAAAACATCTTTGGCACCTACTAAATTTCGGCCTAACAGTTAATGTTCGGTCCATTGGTGAAAATGTGAAACGGAAATTATGTAAATTATGCCACTTCATAAATGACTCTAATGCAGTCACTAACACTGATTCAGTAGAGTAAATAGTGAGCATGAGCATAAAACATTACATAGTTCATAACTTTGGTCCGATTTTAATCAAAGATGTTTTCACAAAAAACATCTTTTGTGCGTACAGGATACACATGCATTATTTTTGCTTTCAGTGTCAATAAGTGTTATTTTTTGTCCAACAAATAAGTTTGTTAATTGCGCGTTGAAGCTGTCTCTCAATTAGATGTATGTTTTCAGAGTGGCATGAAATTGCAAGATTCTCAGCTTACAGGTATGTTTAGATTATGACAAAAATGCATTTGGTAACTGAATCGATCCTGATGTAGAAGAGTGTGGCACTAAGCAAAACCCTGGTGGACTCTTCTTGCACAAATCTTTGGGAGAGAGCAGAGTGAAAACATTCCTGAAAGGATCTACTATTGCTCAAAAGGTTCTGGATAAATTTTGGAAGATGACTCGAAGAACGGATTCATAGAGACCATGAAGGATCCCATATCGCCAGGTTGTGTTGAAAGCTTTCTTAATGTCACCATTAAGTGTTCGTTCCTGAAAAATGCATTTCAAATGTTACTTTCAGCTTTGATCATGAGGTAAAGCACTGAGCTACTTCTTCAAAAGCCATATTTATTTCAACTGAGGATATTTTCCATCTCTAGGAACCATGATACCTGGTAAACCTGGTCAATTCAAGACGCCTGGTCAGCGTGAAGAGAAAAAGACCAAACCCTCCAGCATATGATAGCATGACAAAGCAAATGGCCCTCAGTACCCAGCAGCGAGAGGATCAGAGTGGAAGCAGAGGGTGCTAAGAATTTCTGGGTACGACCAGGCTGCCATGCATGGAAACTGAACTTGGCCTGTTATAAAGTAAGATCACTCATCGATGAAGACAGGATATTAGAGCTGGAAAAGGAATTAGAAAATGTGAATTGGAATACAATCGGTTTGGCTGAAACAAGAAGAAGAAATGAATCACTTATAAGTTTATCAAGTGGAAATGTGCCGTACACCAATGGAAACAGTGAAAGGAGTGAAGGTGGAGTTGGGTTTCTGGTCCATAAAGATTTTAAAAACAACATTTTGGAATTCAAAAGTACATCACCAAGGGTGTCTAGACTAATAATCAAGATTTCTAAGAGGTACAAGCTAAAGATTATAATGATCTATGCACCAACATCGAGCCATGATGATGAAGAGGTTGAAGAAATATACACCAAAATTGAGTCTTCTAGATGAGCAGAAAACCCACTACACTATTATTATGGGGGACTTCAATGCAAAGGTTGGAAAAAGGCAAAACAGTGCAGAAAGAGGAACTATAGGAAATTTTGGAATTGGTGAAAGAAATAAAAGAGGAGAAAGACTTGTGGAATTTGCAGAATCTCAGGGATTGTCAGTAATGAACAGTTTTTTTTCAAGAAAAGGGTGAACAGAAAGTGGACATGGAAGAGTCCAAATGGATTAACAACTAATGAAATCGACTTCATACTCACTAACAGAAGATATATTGTGAATGATGTTACGTCCTGAATAAGGTAAATGCTGGAAGTGATCACAGAATGGTAAGATGTACACTTGATATAGATGTAGGAAAGGAAAGGAAAAAACTGACTCGAGTTAATAATACAAAGGTCTTTGAGATAACAGAGGAGGAGAAAAAGCAGTATGTACTGGAACTTAAGAACAAGTTTGAGCTTCTGCAGACTGCTCAGGACCAAGATATCGACGAGGAATATTACAACTTTCTGAAAGTGATAAAGCCCAAGAAACCTATAGGGAAAAAGAAATCCAAAGAAGAAAAAATTAGTCAAGAAACACTTGTCATGATGAACCGAAGACGACAAATGAAGAGCAAGAAAAACACTGGCGGGGAGAAAATTGAGTATACTGAGTTATGCAAAGCCATTAGAAAGAGACTCAGAGAGGACATAAGAAGATTTAGTACAAGAAAAGTAGAACAAGCATTAAGGGTAAACAAAGGATTTAAATCAGCAGCCATGAGCAGTAATACAGAAAGACAAATGATACTGAAACTGAAGAATAGCGATGGTGTACTTATAAACAGCAGAGAAGGCATAATTCAAATAGCAGAAGACTACTATAGAGAATTATACAAGGAGCGAGGGAATGATGCCAGCAGTGGGGAAGATAGATTGCAAAGTAGCAACACATACGACATAACCGATATTCTTGCTGATGAGGTAGAACATGCATTGAAGAAAATGAAGAATCGGAAATCCCCGGGGGAAGATGAAGTTACTGTAGAGTTGTTAAAATTGGGAGGAAGAGACATAACACAGAAACTAGCAAGGCTCTTCACAAAGTGCATTAGAAAAGGTGTGACGCCAAGCAGTGCAATAATGCAATCATAGTTTTGCTGCATAAGAAAGGAGATAAATCAGAAATTGGAAATTATAGACCAATTACCTTGTTATCCCACATCTACAAGTTGTTCACAAGGGTCATTACAAACAGATTAGAAAAGAATACTTGATGAGAATCAACCGAAAGAGCAAGCAGGCTTTAGGACAGGATTCTCAACTATGGATCACCTTCACGTAATATCACAGCTAATGGAGAATGAAAATGAAGATAAAACACCATTATGCCTGGCATTTGTGGATTGTGAAAAGGCATTTGACTCCATAAAGCATAAGGCAATGTTTCGGGCACTGTAAAGACAAGGCATAGGTACCCCATATATTATTAGCATTAGTAGAGGCATTTGATGCAAGAAAGCAAGCTTATGCAGCATCAGCCAAAAAAAAAATAAAAATAAAATAAAATAAATAAAAAAAAAAAAATAATCACTTCCACTTCATTCCTGTGTTCGTTCAAAATACCTGTCCAACTGAGCCTTAAACTTATTTAGGCTATCAACTTCCACGACAAGGGATGGACGTCAGTTCCACCAACCAACCACCCGCTGGCTAAAGGAAAATTTCCGCACGTCTATTCTACATCTGTCTTACCTCAATTTGAATTTATGCCCTCTCAGGTGATTATTCTGAGCAAGAGGGAGAATCCCATCAGCATTGAGCATGCTCAAATTCAACGCTTTATACACCTCTATCAGATCACCTCGCTGGTGCCTAGTCTCCAGACACTGTAATTTGCAAAACTTAAGCCTTTCTTCGTAAGAGCACCCCTTTGTTCCATTCACTACTCTTGTTGCCCTTCTCTATATGCGTTCCAGCATCTCTACATCCTTCTTGATATGAGGCCTCCAGGCCTCTATACAGTACTCTAGGTGTGGTCTGACCATTGCCTTATACAAGGGAATAATCACCTCCTTATCCCTGCTAGAAAAATTCCTATATATCATTGACAATACACCATGAGCTACTCTTGCAGCCCGTCTGCACTGCTCAGAGAACTTCATATCTGCCTGCACAACTACCCCCAGGTCCTTTTCATTCTCTCCCACTGTCAGTGTAGTACCACAGAGTTGATACGTTGCTCTGGGGTTGCTGTTCCCCATAGGTAGTACTTTACATTTGTCAATGTTAAACTTCATTTGCCTCCTCTCAGCCCATCTGCTCACCTTTCCAGATCCTGTTGCAGCAGCATAGTGTCAGTAGTGTCCTTGACAACCCTGCCAACCTTCGTATCGTCTGCAAACTTGGACATTAAGCTTGATATACTATCATCAATATCATTTATAAATACAGAAAACAATAATGGACCCAATACTGAACCCTGAGGGACTCCACTAAGAACATTAGTCCAAGATGAGCAGTGTCCATTGATTACCAGTCTCTGTCTTCTCCCCCTCAACCACCCCTTTATCCATAGCAGCAATTTGCCTCCAATGCCACACTGCTCCAATTTTTGCAGCAGTCTTCCAAGTGCAAGTATCAAAAGCCTTTCTAAGATCGAAGTATATAATATCAAAGTTATTCCCTGCATCCAGTTCTTTTGTGACTGCATCATAGTATCCAATCAAATTGGTCAGGCAAGACTTCCCCTTAACAAAGCCATGCTGTGTCCGAGCTATAACTGAAGTCTTGTCTAGATGATCCTGCAGGGCTTCTTTAACCAGTGCCTCCATTAATTTTCCGGGAACAGAAGTTAAACTCACAGGTCTATAATTACTTGTGTCAGCCTTTGATCTTCCTTTGTGAATTGTGGTCACATTTGCACATCTCCAGTCCATGGGTACGTCCCCTGAGTCCAAGGAAGCTCTCATAATTATGGCTAAGGGTTTGCTTACTTCCTTTGCTGCCTCCTTTAATATAACTGGATAGATCCCATCCACCCCAGGTGCCTTTCTTGTCTTTAATTTCAACAATTTCTCCTCCACGTTACTCTCAGTTATTACAAGATTCTCTAGCTTACTGCCAGAGTTGAATACACCTCTGGCATTCCCCTCGCTGAATAACTCCTCATGTGTGAATGTTGATGCAAAATATTCATTTAGTTTGTTAGTTACATGAGCAGGATCATCAACAGTTGACCCATCGATATCCAGTGGACCAATCTGATTCATCCCCTTCCTTCTAGAGTTTACATAAGTAAAGAACTCTTTGCTGTTTTTCTTTGCATCCCTTGCCAAAGATTTCTCGTAATCTGCCTTCGCCTGCCTAACCTCCTTTGTAACTTGGTTACAGATCAACTTGTATCTATCATAGGCTTCTGTGTCATGTGTTAATTTGTATGTATCCCATGCATTTTTCTTCTCTGCCATATGTCTCATTAGTTCATCTGACATCCATTTAGGCCGAAACCTTGAACAATATTTCGTAGTTGGTATGTACAGCCTAGTAGCTTCCAAGATAAGTTCTTTGAATGCTTCCCATTTTGAATTTGCTGTTGGTAACATCATCAGTTTGTCCCACTGTATAGAATTTAAATACTGTCTCAGTCCATCGTAGTCGCCTTTACGAAAGCAATAACCCTTCCCTTTACTCCTAATGGTAATTACCTCATTGAGTAAATCCCACTTCAGCACACTGTGATCACTGCCACCTAGTGGTTCATTTATCTGCAGATTCTTAATGCATGAAGAATCACTACTGATAATCAAATCAAGAGTATTACTCCCTCTAGTTGCCTCCCGAACATGCTGATGTAGAAAACAATCATCCAATAAATGCACAAAAGCCTTGCTAGTGTGTGAGTGACCAGCCCCCAAATTCCAGTCAATATCTGGGAAATTAAAATCCCCCTTTATAAGACTCTCTGATTTACTGGCCTACTCTATTTCCCTGTACAGTTTCTTATTATACTCATCAGAGTCATTAGACCTTTAGCACACTCCTACTCTCAATTTTGATCTCCCAATGCTTATGTCACACCAAACTGACTCGACACTGCACTGTCCAGCGATGTCGACTGGCTTCACTTCCTTGGATTTTATGTATTTCTTAACTAATAGCATAACCCCTCCTCCCTTCCTATCCTGTCTATCCTTTCTGTAGACGTTGTGCTCCCCAAATTCCAGTTGTGCATTCCTTATATCTGTGTGACACCACGTCTCTGAAATCCCAACGATATCTTCCTTTGATGTTTTGAGCAATACCTCAAATTCGTCAAATTTATTTACTAAACTCCTAGCATTGGTGTACACGCAAGTATACATGCACCTATTCTTTTTCTTACCTACCCTAACACAACCCATGTGTTTACTTGTACCCCAATGATTCCCAGCAGTCTCTGAAATATCCTGCATCTTATTTTCCAGGATGCTGCTCATTCCAATAGAAGCAGTGCAAGAATCACTTTCACCTCTGCCAGTGGCTACTGTTAATTAGTCCTTGTATCCCCCCAATCTAGCAGTTTTCCGACCCACCTAACACTGCCTCGATAGCATCAGCAAACATTCTTGCACCGTTTCTAGTTAAGTGTATCCCATCCCTGTAGAAGCAGTCTCTCCTGTTACAGACCAGGCTGAAAAAAATTCTACCCCTTGAGCCTTGCACAACCTTTCCAGGGCTGAATTGATCGACAGGGCTCTCATCATATACTCCCTCCTATCGTGTCTGGGCAGAATTGCAGACACTTTCAAATTCAAACCTAATTCATGGCTCTTTTTCAACAGTTACCTGTACTTGTTAAGTAATTCCGCCAGTCTCCTACTCTTAATATCATTAGTGCCAACGTGAACAACTATATTACCTTTTGTGCCCTTAAAAGATGATATCTGCTAAAAGATGATATACGACATATCCGATATTCTTCCTGATGAGGTAGAACATGCACTGAAGAAAATGAAGAATCAGAAAGCCCTGGGGGAAGATGAAGTTACTGTAGAGTTGGTAAAATTGGGAGGAAGAGACATAACACAGAAACTGGCAAGGCTCTTCACATAGTGCATTAGAAAAGGTGTGACGCCGAAGCAGTGGAATAAGGCAATAATAGTTTTGCTGCATAAGAAAGGAGATAAATCAGAAATTGGAAATTATAGACCAATTAGCTTGTTATCCTACATCTACAAGTTGTTCACAAGGGTCATTACTAACAGATTAGAAAGAATACTTGATGAGAATCAACCGAAAGAGCAAGCTGGGTTTAGGACAGGATACTCAACTATGGATCACCTTCACGTAATATCACAGCTAATGGAGAAAGCAAATGAATATAAAACACCATTATGCCTGGCATTTGTGGATTATGAAAAAGCATTTGACTCCATACATCGGGCACTGGAAAGACAAGGCATAGATACCCCATATATTATGATTTTGAAGAAAATATATGAGAGTGCTACCTCGTTTATCAGACTAGACAAAGACAGTAGGAAATTTAAAATCGAGAAAAGAGTTCGACAAGGAGACACAATATCTCCGAAGCTGTTTACTGCTGCCCTTGAGGAAGCTTTCAGAAGATTAAACTGGTTGCAGAAAGGAGTCAATGTGAACGGAGAGTACCTAAACCATTTACGATTTGCAGATGACATTGTGGTCATAAGCGATGATCCCAAAGAATTAGAGGAAATTCTTAATCAGTTATGCACAGTTAGTAAGGATTTTAGACTAAAGATGAATATGGCGAAAACAAAAGTAATGATGAACAAGTATGCCACAGAAAGGGAACTAATGATTAAAGGAGCAGTAATTGAATAGGTGGAGTCATATACTTATCTGGGAGAAGTTATGAACTGTAGTAATGATAAAAAAAAAGTGGTGAAACCCATGTTTAGTCTCTAGAGCAAAGTTTCCGGCATCCCCCCCCCCCCCATACTTCTCCTTTAACCCATGCACTGTACTAAGTACTATATGTTTTGATACCTTTCATGTTTGGGGTTTTCATAAAAAAAAAAAAAAAAAAAAAAAAAAAAATGGCTGGAAGTCAAGAGAAGAATAAATTTTGGATGGATAGCATTCAGGAAATATAGTCACATACTGAAGAGCAATATCCGCAGTCTGTCTGAAACGTAAAATAATGAACCAATGTATCTCCCCACCATGACTTATGGAAGTGAAACTTGGGCACTCACCAAAAAAAATGGAAGAGAAGCTGAGAACTACACAGCGAAGAATGGAACGTATTATATTGGGAATCAACTGTTAGATAAGAAGAGAAACACATGGATTAGGCAGCAAACTCAAGTGAAGGACATTCTTATCAAAACTAAAGAACTCAAATGGTCTTGGGCAGGACACATAGCTCAAAGACATGATGACAGATGGACTAAGAAAATAACAGAATGGTACCAAAGAGGAACTAGAAGAAAACCTGGAAGACAAAGGCGGAGATGGATAGATGAAATTCATGAGTTTTTGGGTAGTAAATGGAAGGCCAGTGCTCAAAACAGAAGGAACTGGAAAGATGCTGGAGAGGCCTTCATCCTGCATTGGATTGAAAATGGCTGATGATGATGATGATGAGGAACCATGTTAACCTGGCACTAATTATTTTTTCTAATGTTTTTCCTAAACAGCTAATTAAAACAATAGGTCGGTAATTACCGGCAGAATTACTTAACAAGTAATTCTGCCGCAAATTGCTGCTATGGATAAAGGTGTGGTTGAGGGGGAGCAGACAGAGAGTGGTCACTGTTGAAAAAAAGCCGTGAATTAGGGTTGAATTTGAAAGTGTCTGCAATTCTGCCCAAGTACGATAGGAGGGAGTATATGATGAGAGCCTTGTCGATCAATTCGGCCCTGGAAAGATTGTGCAAGGCTCAAGGGGTAGAATTTTTCTCAGCCTGGACTATACTTGTTAACAGAAGAGACTGCTTCTACAGTGATGGGATACACTTAAATAGAAAGGGTGCAAGACTATTTGCTGATGCTATCGAGGCAGTGTTAGTTGGATCAGAAAACTGCTAGCTTGGGGGGAGACAAAGACTAATAGATTAACAATAGCCACTGGCAGAGGTGAAAGAGATTCTTGCACTGCTTCTATTGGAATGAGCAGAAGCCTGAAAAACAAGATGCAAGATATTTCAGAGACTACTGGGAGTCATTGTGGTACAAGTAAACACATGGGTTGTGTTAGGGTAGCTAAGAATAGAAACAGGTCCATGTATTCTTGCATGTACACCAATGCTAGGAGTGTAGTAAATAAATTTGATGAATTCGAGGTATTGCTCAAAACATAAAAGGCAGATATTGTTAGGATTTCAGAGACATGGTGTCACACAGATATAAGGAATGCAGAACTGGAATTTGGGGAGTACAACGTCTACAGAAAGGATAGACAGAATAGGAAGGGAGGAGGGGTTATGCTATTAGTTAAGAACACACAAAATCCAAGGAAGTGAAGCCAGTCGACATCGCTGGACAGTGCAGTGTCGAGTCAGTTTGGTGTGACATAAGCATTGGGAGATCAAAATTGAGAGGAGTGTGCTATAGGCCAAATGACTGTGTTGAGTATAATAAGAAACTGTACAGGGTAATAGAGTGGACCAGTAAATCAGAGAGTCTTATAATGGGGGATTTTAATTTCCCAGATATTGACTGGAATTTGGTGGCTCGTCACTCACACACTAGCAAGGCTTTTGTGGATTTATTGGATGATTGTTTTCTACATCAGCATGTTCGGGAGGCAATCAGAGGGAGTAATACTCTTGATTTGATTATCAGTAGTGATTTTTCATGCATTAAGAATCTGCAGATAAAGGAACCACTAGGTGGCAGTGATCAGTGTGCTGACGTGGGATTTATTCAAAGAGGTAACTACCATTAGGTATAAAGGGAAGGGTTATTGCTTTCGAAAAGGCAACTACGATGGACTGAGACAGTATTTAAATTCTATACAGTGGGACCAACTGATGATGTTACCAACAGCAAATTCAAAATGGGAAGCATTCAAAGAACTTATCTTGGAAGCTACTAGGCTTTACATACCAACTAAGAAATACTGTTCAAGGTTTAGGTCTAAATGGATGTCAGATGAACTAATGAGACATATGGCAGAGAAGAGAAATGCACGGGATACATACAAATGAACACGTGACACAGAAGCCTATGATAGATACAAGTTGATCTGTAACCAAGTTACAAAGGAGGTTAGACAGGCGAAGGCAGATTACGAGAAATCTTTGGCAAGGGATGCAAAGAAAAACAGCAAAGAGTTCTTTACTTATGTAAACTCTAGAAGGAAGGGGATGAATCAGATTGGTCCACTTGATATTGATGGGTCAAGTGTTGATGATCCTGCTCAGGTAGCTAACAAACTAAATGAATATTTTGCATCGACATTCACACATGAGGAGTTATTCAGCGAGGGGAATGCCAGAGGTGTATTTAACTCTAGCAGTAAGCTACAGAATCTTGAAATAACTGGGAGTAAAGTGGAGGAGAAACTGTTGAAGATAAACACAAGAAAGGCACCCGGGGTGGATGGGATCTATCCAGTTATATTAAAGGAGGCAGCAAAGGAAGTAAGCAAACCCTTAGCCATAATTATGAGAGCTTCCTTGGACTCAGGGGAGGTACCCATAGACTGGAAATGTGCAAATGTGACCCCAATTCACAAAATAGGATCAAAGGCTGACACAAGTAATTATAGACCTGTGAGCTTAACTTCTGTTCCAGGAAAATTAATGGAGGCACTGGTTAAAGAAGCACTGCAGGATCATTTAGACAAGACTTCAGTTATAGCTCAGACACAGCATGGTTTTGTTAAGGGGAAGTCTTGCCTGACCAACTTGATTGGATACTATGATGCAGTCACAAAAGAACTGGATGCAGGGAATAACTCTGATATTATATACTTGGATCTTAGAAAGGCTTTTGATACTGTTGCACATGGAAGACTGCTACACAAATTGGAGCAGTGTGACATTGGAGGCAAATTGTTGCTATGGATAAAGGGGTGGTTGAGGGGTAGAAGACAGAGAGTGGTAATCAATGGACACTGCTCATCGTGGACTAATGTGTTTAGTGGAGTCCCTCAGGGCTCAGTGTTGGGTCCATTATTGTTTTCTGTATTTATAAATGATATTGATGATGGTATATCGGGCTTAATGTCCAAGTTTGCAGACGATACAAAGGTTGCCAGGGTTGTCAAGGACACTACTGACACTATGCTGCTGCAACAGGATCTGGAAAGGTTGAGCAGATGGGCTGAGAGGTGGCAAATGAAGTTTAACATTGATAAATGTAAAGTACTACACATGGGAAACAGCAACCCCAGAGCAACGTATCAACTCTGTGGTACTACACTGACAGTGGTAGAGAATGAAAGGGACTTGGGGGTGGTTGTGCAGGCAGATATGAAGTTCTCTGAGCAGTGCAGATGGGCTGCAAGAGTAGCTCATGGAGTATTGTCAATGATATACAGGAATTTTTCCAGCAGGGATAAGGAGGTGATTATTCCATTGTATAAGGCGATGGTCAGGCCACACCTAGAGTACTGTATACAGGTCTGGAGGCCTCATTTCAAGAAGGATGTAGAGCTGCTGGAACGAGTACAGAGAAGGGCAACAAGATTAGTGAATGGAACAAAGGGATGCTCTTACGAAGAAAGGCTTAAGTTTTGCAAATTACAGTGTCTGGAGACTAGGCACCAGCGAGGTGATCTGATAGAGGTGTATAAAGCCTTGAATGGTTTAAGCATGCTCAATGCTGATGGGATTCTTCCTCTAGCTCAGAAAAATCACCTGAGAGGGCATAAATTCAAATTGAGGAAAGATAGATGCAGGATAGACGTGCGGAAATTTGCCTTTAGCCAGCGGGTGGTTGGTTGGTGGAACAGACTTCCATCCCTTGTGGTGGAGGTTGATAGCCTAAATAAGTTTAAGGCTCAGCTGGACAGGTATTTTGAACGAACAGAGGGGTGAAGTGGAAGTGGGGTTTTTTTTTTTTTTTATTTTTTGGCTGATGCTGCATAAGCTTGCTTTCTTGCATCAAATGCCTCTACTAATGCTAATGCTAACTAGGCGATCAGGATAAATTGTTGGTACCACATAAAGTATGCCATACATGTGTTGAACACCTTAGAAAATGGAGTCAAGAAAAAAAGATGTGCTTGCCATTTGCTATTCCTATGGTGTAGCGCGAGCCAGTATATTTGTTATTTTTGGTTTTTAGGAGCATTAGCAACTAAGGCCATATTGCTCCAGGAATATGTGGTGGTCATTCCCTGACCTTTCCGCATCCTTCGTATTTGGTGGTCACGGGCTCGAACCCCGGTTTAATTAAGAAGCATGTGCTACGCACTGTTGCTCCTGCCCACCTGGCTACGGAGACACCTGCAAACGAGTAAGCCACGCCAAATGTTACTTTTGTGTGTGTGACGTTAAAGGTTACAATTCAAAAAATATCCAGACACCAAGGACATCAAATATCCAGATCTACCATCAGCCATAAGACCAGTTCCGCATGTAGTTGATCTGCCTGTAAAACCTCCACCAGAAACTTTGGAGTTCACATCTTCCACCGAGGGAGAAGCTAAAGAGGTTGGTGAAGAGAAATGTTATAAACCAGAAAATATTTTAACGCGACAGCAATTCACGCAAGTCGAACTGAATGATTTAGTAAGGGACTTAGGTCTTCCAAAGTATGCTGCTGAAATTCTGGGATTCAGACTTCAAGTGAAGAACTTACTTGCTCCAGGTACAGAAATCGTGAAAGGGAGTTTACACAGTATTTTTCCCAAGAAGGTCCTCTCGTATATTGCAGTGATATCGCTGGTTTAATAAATGCCTTAGGAGCTCCATCATATGTTCCTAGTGAATGGAAACTATTTATAGAATCTTCTAAGACTAATTTAAAACGTGTTCCCTTGTATAATGTAGATAAGTACACATCTGTGCCAGTTGCTCATTCAGTCTACTTAAAAGAAACTTATGACAATTTAAGGTTGCTTCTGGAGAAAATTAAATATCAAGATCACGAATGGCAACTATGTGGAGACTTAAAAGTGTTATGTATGTTGTTGGGGCAACAGGGTAGGTACATTAAAATGCCATGCTTTATTTGTGAATGGGATAGCAGAGCTAAAGCGCTGCTTTGAACAAAGAAGTAATGGCCTCGGAGGCACAATCTTACACCGGGGTCAAAAAATATTGTGCACGAAAGTTTGGTGAAGCCAGATAAAATACTTTTACCTCCACTGCATATCAAGTTAGGCATAATGAAGCAATTTGTTAAAGCATTTAATAAGGATGCTTTAAGTGCCTTTGCAGTAAATTTCCCGGTTTATCTGACGCAAAACTTAAGGAGGGTATCTTCATTGGTCCCCAAATGAGAAAATTGGTTTTAGATGATCATTTTGAAACTACTATGACTAACATTGAAAGGGAAGCCCGGATTGCTTTTAAAAGTGTAATAGAAAACTTTCTAGGAAATCATAAATCACAGAATTATGAGAAAATTGTTCAAAATATGCTCGAAAAGCTTTGCAATTGAGGTTGCAATATGAGCATAAAAATTCACTTTTTGCACGGCCATCTTGATTTTCCCCCCAAAAATCTTGCACAGATGAGTGAAGAACAAGGGGAGGGATTCCATCAGAACATAAAGGAAATGGAGCAGAGGTACCAGGGAAGGTGGAACAAGCATGATGGCTGACTACTGCTGGTGTTTAAAAGGAGAGGAACCTGGCAGTGTACATAAAAGAAAAACGATTAAACATTCTTTTCAAACAAAGAGACGAAGGTCTGATTAATGAAAGTTTCAGAATTTTGATTAATACTTGTTAGTATTTACGTATTTTTTGATATATGAAAATGTAATCCTATCAATTTGTCATTACTAAAGACAATACAGTTATATACTTTGTAAAAAAAACAGTACTTTTTATTTCTTAAATTGTGATGTATCTGGATGTGATAGAAAAATATCTAAGTCATATTTGAAATCACAGCAACATATATGGGAAGTAAGACTATTGAAATTCAAACCCCAGTGAACAAACTTAAATTTGACGGGAGTCCTTGAAGTTGTGACAGACATTCAGATATGGCAGACAGGCTGTACTTGGTACCTGGGAGTCTAAAACGCTGATGAAACTGATATTCGGGTGACACTCAAGTCAAGTGGACCCAATTTCTGTGAAATCCAGAAGGTCTGTGACAGCCAAATCCTCTGCTGGTACCTTCACGAGGGTGGGACTGTTAGTAATGCTGGGTATAACCTCCATGCACAAGTACATGGTAGGTGACCACCCAAGTGTGAACCAACATAAGCAGGGGTCGAGGTGTGGCACCCACCCCACATGGAGGAATGCTGCCCCTCTGTGTTACCAGGCAGTACTAGGTGGTAGATGACTCTCATCAATCGGTGCAATACCACCACTTTGCTTATTGGAGGTTCGAAATGGTGGAACCCATGTTTAGTCTCCAGAGCTAAGTTCCAGTCAACCCTTCCCCATCTCTTCCATCATACAGTATGATTGATGACTACTGAGGTTATGATGAACATTGTGGCGTGATCCAATATTCCTTACATTTCGAGGGTACAGCTCTAAAACGGTGTTCGGAGCCCGGCCGCTAGTTAGTACGCTGGGCTGAACCTATTGGTAACTCTCTAGGAGGCTTCCGGATCAGCTAGTGTATAATCTTGCTATCTCTGCTCTGCCAGATAGCGACTGGAGGGAGTCCGAGTAGTGTGTATGTGGGGACGGGAGCATTGTCGAGGCCATGCTATGTCAAGAATCTGGGTATATTCTTACCATGTGTATGCCATTTCCAAAAATTTCATTACTTCATATAGAATGGCCCACCCACTTTTTCTTACTAGGGAATACACAATGAATTGTCAAACTAATTGAGCAAGCTTATCTGCGAAAAGATCTAAACCTCCCAAACACTTCCTAATTAATTTCACAAACATTCGTGGTCTCAATTCTAATCTCAACAATGTCCATTTCCACTTGCAGTCTGCCAAACCCCATGTACCTTTTCTGACAGAAAATCAGTTATCGGTTGATTCAACTACTGGTTATCGGTTGATTCAACTACTGCTATCAGTTATCGGTTGATTCAACTACTGCTCATCTCAGTTACCCAACTTATTCGCTGTATGATTCCTTTCGCCTCAAAGGTGGTACTTGTGCATATGTCCTTTCTGATATTCCCTGTCAAAGACTTGGTATTTTGGAATCTCCTCTTTTCGATCTTCTCTGGCTTAAAATCTGTCTACCTCATTGTGTCAAATTCATCTGTTGTCTCTACCGTTCTCCAAACTCCACTAATCACTTGGAGCTCTTTAACTTCCTCTCTTTGCAACTTGACTTTCTCCGGTCCAACTTTCCTAACAGTGTGGCAATTTTCCTTTGTAATTTTAATGTTCACAACTCCAACTGGCTTCCGTTTTCAAGTCACACTGACCCAGCTGGTTGAGATGCTGAGGCTTTTGCAATTACTAATGACCTTGCACAGATTGTTCATTTACCTACAAGAATACCGGACAATCCTAACCATACAGCCAACACGCTTGATCTTTTTCTCACAAACAACCCTTCTAAGAACACGGTCGAAGTGAGAGGTCCTTTAGGCACTTCAGATCACAACTTGGTGATTGTCTCTTCTCCAATGTAGCCTTTATCTCATGGTTATTCCCAACCTTGTATTGTTTGGCATTAGGAGAATGCAAAATGGGATGACCTGCGAGATTTCTTTTCTTCTGTTCCTTGGTCAGATTACTGTTTCAAAACTTCTGATGTCAACATTTGCTCAGATCGTGTCAGTGAAATTATTCTTGCAGGAATTGAATCCTTTATCCCACTCCACTTTAAAATCTCATCCTTTATCTAAATCTTGGTTTTCCAATAAATGTGCTAAGGCTACTCAAGAGAAGAATGTTACATATCGTAATTGGCTTGTTTCTAATTCTTCAGTTTCAATTTTGTGCCTACACCAAAGCCCGCAACAATTGTAAAGCAGTTATTAATCAGTCTAAACTAGAGATTGAACAGGCTAAGAGTAGAAAACTTGCTTCTTGCCCTGATGGTAGCCGAGCATTCTGGTCTCTTGCCAAAGCTATTGGCCGCAACTTTTGCCCATCTCTGCTCCCACCTCTGTCCAAACCAGATGGTTCTGTTCTCACTTCAGGCAAGGATAAAGCTGAACTGCTAGCATCCCATTTTTCTTCCAACCCTTGTTTTAATGATCTTGTAAAACACCTCCCACCATTCTCAACACGTTCCATTCAATGCTTCCTGTGGTCTTCCAACAAAAAGATGTCAGAAGGATTTTGACGAATCTTGATGCTAAGAAAGCTCCAGGTCCTGATGGTATTTCTCCACTTGTTCTCAAAACCTGTGCTCCTGAACTTACTCCTATTCTTTGCCACCTTTTTTCACTTTCTTATTCCAAAGATGTTCACACATCTTTCCTTCTGCTTGGAAATTTGCTCATATCCAGCTAGTTCCTAAAAAAGGGTGACAAATCCCTCCCATCCAATTATTGTCCCATTGCAATTACAGCCAGGCCTCGCATAACGCGAGTTCGATTAACGCGATTTTCAGTTAACGCTATTTGAAAAATTATACCACTTTTCACTTTACACAAT
Source organism: Mastigoproctus giganteus (assembly GCF_048544385.1). Classification (NCBI taxonomy): domain Eukaryota; kingdom Metazoa; phylum Arthropoda; class Arachnida; order Uropygi; family Thelyphonidae; genus Mastigoproctus; species Mastigoproctus giganteus. The sequence continues at coordinate 97,813,164 of NC_143580.1, forward strand.
GTAAATTTCCAGTTAACGCTATTTTTTTTTTTTTTTTATGCGATAGTTGAAAAAGATTTGAATCGCGCGTTAAGCTTACCGCGAGTCGTACAGTGAATAATCAAACGTTTGCCTGCTGCCCGCCTTGGTGTGTTCCATCAACCATTGGAAGATGTGTTACTTGTTTGTCTCCTGCTAATAAAGTCAATGCGCACTTGCATAAAAATTCAAATTTTTAAATGAGTCAGATGAAAATGTTACCGCGAAGGAGATAACGGTAAAAGAATTAGATGAAATCTTTCGTATCGCAAAGAACCTCAAACAAAAGGTTTGAGGTTTTCTGAGGTAATTATTTCGCCAGGGGCCAGAGAAGATTATTTTCGGCTATCAGAAATTGATTGATGAAAAGAGAAAGTCAACACTGTTCAAATATTTCCGCAACATTCATTTCTTCATTGTGTATTTTATGTCAGAGGTTCCCAAACTTTCTCGGTTCACAGCGCCCTTAGTGTCTCAGTAATTTTTTCAAGGTGCACCCAGACCAAAAGAAATACCTAACAGTTCCATTTAGTAGCTAGGTCCAAACAACTTAATAAGAAATGCTGAAACTGTGAACTACCTCGAGCTAGTAGGTCGCGCAGTGTCCGACAGATGTCGAGTATCGCTGTGTTTCCCTCGAAAATTTAAAATATTCCGTAGCGCGCAGTTTGGGAACCGCTGTTTTATGCAGTAAACATTTAATTCCATAATTATTTTCATTATATTTTACATTGTATACAGTTAAAAAGTTATTTAAAAGGTATTTTTAAAACTCTTTATGGACATTCCAGAAGGTCAAGGACCAATTATAATTTTTCCTATTGATTATTATATTCGATTAACACGTTTCCGTTTTGCACGATGAACTCGCGGGACGAATTAATCTCGTTAATCGAGGCCAGCCTGTACTTCTACTCTTTCTAAAGTAATGGAGAATTCAATTAACCGCTAACTCTTAAACTACCTAGAAACCTTCCGTCTGATCAACGATCGCCAGTATGGATTCCGTCAGTGTCGATCTACTGGTGATATTCTGGCTTATGTTACCCATTTATGGACTAATTCAATGGAAAAGTTGGGTGAAACACAAGTAATTGCTCTAGACATCTGAAAGGCTTTCAATCATGTTTGGAATAAAGGTCTTCTAAAAAAGCTTCCATCTTATGGTTTGCCAACTGTTTTTTGTAATTGGTTATCTAGTTTTCACTCTGATTGCTCACCAAAGTTGATGGTAGATGGCTCTCTGTCTTCTAACTTCTCCACTAATGCCGATGTCCCCCAAGGTTGAGTTCTTTTCCCCACTCTTTTCCTCTTGTATATTAATGACCTTCTTCCATTGACTGGAAATCCTATCCATAGTTTTGCCAATGACAGCACATTGCATTCCACTTTCCATTTTGAGAAACCTTGTGCTGCTCAATCAGCTTCAACTTTTCGAAAATCTGCTACCAATTCCTTAAATGCCGATCTTCAGGTAATTCTCCAGTGGAGCAAAGAGAACTTAGTTGATTTCAATCCTTCTAAAACTCAGCCTTGTCTTATATCTCGCAAAAAGGATTCTTCTGCTCCTATGCTTATCTTTGGTAATACTCCAATTTCTAGGCAAAATGATATCTCTTTTGGGATTACCCTGACTTCTAATCTCTCTTGGCACAAGCACATTGCAAATATTGCTTCCTCTGCATCTAAAAAACTTGGTTTTCTCTTTTGCTCTCAGCATTACTTTTCTTCCAAACAGCTGCTCACTCTGTACAAATCGCAAATCCGCCCTGCCATGGAATATTGTACTCACATCTGGGGTGGTGTCCCAAAAACCTCTCTCAGGCTTCTTGATTCCATTCAGAAGAGAGCAGTTATGTTAATTAATGACTCCTCTCTAACAGAGTCTCTCCACTCACTGTCTCATAGACGTATTGTTTCTACTTCATGCCTTTTCTACAGATACTTCCATGGGCACTGTTCTTCTGAATTGGCTTCTATAGTTCCCGCTCTCTCTTTCAAAACAGTCCGAACATGTGCTGCCACCAGCCAACATCCATTTACTGTCCAACTTCAAACTGACAGAACCAACTTTTCATCTTCCTCATTTATTCATTCAACTGCCGTTTTCTGCAACTACAGAAGTTCAAGTCCAATGTCAACAAATATCTTCTTTCGTCTTCCCGACCTCCAACCCAACCACAGTACTAAGTACTATAGGTTCTAATACCTCTTGTGTTTAGGGTCTACAGAAAAATAAAATAAAATAAAAAGCAAGAATTCATGGTGACATTAAGGAAACTTGTGAGGTAGAAATCTGACAGCTTAAGTTGACAGCTTAAATGAATTCAAGAAAGAACTGGACAAACTTTTAGAGGAAATGGATGTGTGAAATGGGATTTTTTTTTTTTTTTTTGGCTGATACTGTATAAGCTTTCTTGTGTCATATGCCTCAGCTAATGCTTATTTTAAGCACAGTAACCAAAATTTTATTTTCAAAGATTTATGTATAGTGCACAGTATGGGACAAAAGTGCCAATCTGCATTCAGACAGGAATACTATGGAGAAATTCTGGCAAGAAAAATATTAATACCATTTATTTTACTGTCTCAAAATAACCACATTTCTTTTGTCTGGTATTTGTAAGTAAAAACCTGTAAATTGCTAATAAATAAATAGAAATAGATGGTTAGTCTGTGTTTTTATTAATCAATATTCACCCTCTAAATGCAACTTAAGATTTTTCAATGCTTTCTAATATATTTAAAAATTGCCCTTCATAACCTTTAAATTCATTACATAAATTCATTATATTACATTACATTTCCAGTTCCTTATTTTTTTGAAATCTTGAAAAGAATTCTAAGCAAAAATTAATTTTTCATTACTTTAGTTTTTTAGTAAATTTTTTTTGTAAATAATGTTTTTTTTTTTTTTTTTTTTTTAAAGTTTCTTACTGTTTTTCTTTTTACAACAAATTGCTGCCTGCATGGTATGTAAATACAGTAAACCCCCACTATTCGCGGTTTCGCGTATTCGCGATCGCCGATTTAATATAAAATGAAACCTAAAAAAATGTGAATTTTAAAGCGCCGTGAATATTTTCCGCCATAAAAAAACATGGGCGTGGCTAGAATTATCTTTCCCGGTCAAAACAGCGCTCCGTGGGTGAGGGGAGAGGGGTGACAAAATCGCGAGCGTGGATGTTTCTCGCTAATCTTTGTTCAGTATGTGTTATGCGCTTGTCATAGAAGGTTTCATTGTTTGCTTTTAATTTATACGCTTATAAATTGAATAAATTTATCAATTTATAAATTGAGATGCTTACAAAAATAATAAATCTACTGTTTTTCAGTGTAAAACAGACTTTTCGAGCGTGTTAACGGAAGAAAGTGACTTTATTGTGGACAAGTTCTTTCTAACCTCTACAAAAATATGGCTACGAATAACAAGGGAAATGTGAAAAGATCAAAGAAGGTGATGGATGATACATTAGCGAATAAAATTGAGTTATTAGACAAAATTTCTAATGGTGAAAGTGTCTCAGTGGCAAAACATTATAAAATCAATGAGTCAACGGTATGATCAATCAAAAAATTGGAATAAAAAATCCGCCGTAGTGTCCGTGAAAACGTAATTGCTTCAAAAATTTGCTCTGTAACTCGTGATGTTAAATTAGAAAAAATGAAAAAAGCTTTAAATCTGTGGAGAGAAGACCGAACTCAAAATAAAATTCCGTTAAGTTCACTCATCATTCATGAAAAGGCAAAACTCCTTTATCAACACTTTAGCACAACTGGTGATAGCACTGGCGGGATAAGTTTTTTTGCTAGCAATGGCGCTGGTTTGAAAGATTTGTTTGAAATTTCTAATAAATATTACATTTAATATTAAATTGTTTCTTATTTTCATTTCGATGCCATATGCTTGCATTTCACTATGTACATAGTTATAATATGAAGGTACATATAATACATACATAGACAAAATTTTAGACTAGTTTTTCTTATATATTTCATACTTTGGAACGGAAACCCTTTATTACTATGGGAGCCATAACTCAGTATTTGCGTTTTCGTTATTCGCGACATTTCTCAGGAACGTAACCCCCGCTATTTGCGGGGGTTTACTGTATATGCATTATATTTTACCACATGGCCTAAAAAGACAATAACTGATAGCACTCACCAATTTCGAATTTTCTATCTCTTAAAATGGGTTTTTTCATCTGTAGTTAACATTAAATGAAACATAATTATTCTGGAAATTACATATTGCATTTAGCATAGTAATAGAAATTATACATTCTCAAAAAAATAAATAAATAAATCACTGGTTATGATCAATAATTAACCTGCTGACAGAAAAGCTGATTCCGGCTTTCCCCTCCCCACCAAATCCCAGGTGGAGAATTTCGTCCCGAAGAAAATGTAGGTTTTTCTTATCACCCCCATCTCGGCAAAGAGTAATATCTGCTTATTTGCCTATATTTTAAGGAATGTTTTGAATTCATCATTCCGTTTTTTACCATAAACTTAGTAAACTACTTAAGCGTATACATAGTAGAAACACCAACTAAAACACAGAGAAGTGTCAACCCCTTTTGTTTTTGAAATTGTGTGTGTGTGTGTGTGTGTGTTATGGGATTTTTATTACAGTGTTCTTTTAGAATTTACGACAGTTTCCAATTTTTTTTTCAGAAAAGAGAAAAAGTCATTGATGTTTGCATCGTCACTAATAATATGTTTTAATGTCATTGGTCCTCGAAGATTTGTCAGGGAGTACAGGACAGATGTTCTACCCTGTTGATAGTGAGGGCAGTCAATCAGAATGTTTGACTGTCAAATGTGCTGAATAGTGTGGACACTGTGGAGGATCCTCTCCTGTGAGTAGATGAAGGCAAGTCATATGTATGTCCTATTCATGCCTGTGCAAGTACCACTTTTTCTCTTTATACTGTTTTGGTGCTGGAGCACCAAAGCTTTGAATCTCGTTTCAACTGATAAAGTTTATTATTGGTTTGGATCTGCTATAGTTTTTTCCACTGTGCGAGACATGCTGTTTGTATGAAGTAATTATAGTCAGAGCCTGGAACAGGGACAGAGGTTAAATCATAAATTAACGGATTTTTGGCAGTTTTGTCAGCGAGTTCATTCCCCTTTATCCCTGAATGTGCTGGGATCTAGCAAAAGGTCACCGATAGATGACATTCATCAATTTGTAATAAGAGGCTTCTGATTTGATTTAACATGGAGTGAACCTTGTAGGAAAAATTTTGCATTGCTGAAATTGAGCTGAGAGAGTCTGAGTATACCATGTATTTTAAAGATGGGTAGAGGTTTCAGGTAGATTCAGGTTTTCTAAAGCTAATTTTATTAAATGAAGTTCTGCTGAGAAGCTTCTATCCTCAGGTGGAAGGGCAGCTGAAATGACAGTAGAGGGAAATACTGCTGTTGCTCCAATGGCTGAATGTGATTTGGAGCCATCAGTATATACAGTGGATTCCGGTTATTTGGGCCACCGGTTAATCGGGGTAGCTGTTTATTTGGGGCAAATCTTAAAAAACAGAATCGAATTTAGAGGTGTATAAAGCCTTGAATGGTTTAAGCATGCTCAATGCTGATGGGATTCTTACTCTAGCTCAGAATAATCACCTGAGAGGGCATAAATTCAAATTGAGGAAAGACAGATGTAGGATAGACGTGCGGAAATTTGTCTTTAGCCAGCGGGTGGTTGGTTGGTGGAACAGACTTCCATCCCTTGTGGTGGAGGTTGATAGCCTAAATAAGTTTAAGGCTCAGCTGGACAGGTATTTTGAACGAACAGAGGGGTGAAGTGGAAGTGTTTTTTTTTTTTTTTTTTTTTTTTTGGCTGATGCTGCATAAGCTTGCTTTCTTGCATCAAATGCCTCTACTAATGCTAATGCTAATCGAGAAAATAGCCATGGTTTACTTCACTTAATTGGGACAGCATGCCGTTTAATCAGGGCAGGAGACCGCAGCACTGGAGTTTACCCAATGATTGTCTCCAACAATACCATGTACTTCGGTCAGATTTCTGGAGGTTACAACCATAAAATAATAAAAACAATTAGCAGTCACCTGTTTATTGGGCTTTTCTGTTAGTGCAATCTATCATAAACAGATAGTAAACTCAATCTTATTGAATTTGCGATAATACCGACAGATGGAATTCTGTGGGTTATTATGGTGGAATGTGTTTACACTTCCATGGTATCTTCAATCATATAAAAAAATTTATTTTCAGAATCTTCTCTTCATTCCTATTTTTAAAGCTTTGTAACTTGTTACTCTGTTCTCACTTGCGCGTATCATGTTACTTTCAATTTGTGTGTGCCGTGTTCTTTGTTGTTGACTGCTTATCTTTTTGCTGTTTTATTAAATTTTAACCTCCACCCACAGGGGCTCACCTCTGGTGAGTATGGACTTGGCACACCCAGGATCCTGAGCTAGATATCATCATTCTTCTCTTTCTTGGTGATTCCCTTCTCTCTCTCTCTCTCTCTCTCTCTCTCTCTCTGAGTAACTCGGAAATTTCTCTTGGCTGGTGCAGCATAAGTCTCAGGCTTCCTTGCACTATGTGGCTAGTAATAATAATAATAAAATGTCAGTGAACAGAAATGTTAACTTGTTAGTATGTACATATTACAGTACGTAATAATTATTCCGATTATCATGTATATTCTTACGATTTTCCAGTATCATTTAATTTTTTAATTGGTAAGGTTATAAAGGGTAAATTTGTGCTTTAATATATCTTTACTTTTATAGCCTGTGGATAATATTCCTCCTATTTTCGCTAATTAGAATCGCTGTTTAATAGAATTACAATTAAGAAGTAAATTACAATTATAATTTACATTCTGTATACACCAATTTACAATTATAATAATATACAATCTTAATATTTATTATTTTTGATTTTCATTTGATTAAATTTTTAAGGTTCTCTTTTCTCTCTCGCCATCCATCTATGTTACTTTTACCAATTGCTTTTTCCTTTGGCTTTACTCTCTACAGTGCTTGCCAAGAACATTCTAAATGGACAGGAGTTAGAAACTAAGTTTATGTGAGAAAAAGCTATCAAGGTATATACTTCCTTTCCAACACCTGTGTTTTTTTGTAACTTCTTACTCTTATTTTTATACTTCATTATATTTATTTTGCTTGAATTTATCTGTCTGTACAGACTTTAGTCTTTTACACACTTCAGATTCATAATGTGTTATCTCGTCTCTCTCTCTCTCTCTCTCTCTCTCTCTCTCTCTCTCTCTCTCTCTCACACACACACACACACATACTTATTTACCTCTGTGTGGTCCTGTTAGGAAACTTTTCTTTAAATTTCACTGCTTGCTTGTGAGAGTTGCAACTCTGTTCATTTTCCCTTACTTTAGTTACTTTTTGATAATGAGAATTCCTAATAGGAATAAAGGAATAAGGTTAGCGAGAATTAAAAGCCATTAGACATTATTTACAATATATAAGCTGCTAAACTACTGACATGAACCGTAAAATACACTATTCATTAAAAAATTCAACATTCATATACAGTGTTTCAAATAAAAGACACCGTTTACCATTATGAACAGCATCTCATTCCAGAACCTCTACCCATTCCTTGATCACAATGGACCACCCATCTCAGTGATAAGGATATAAAATAAAGTAAAAGAATGGAGATAACACCATAAAAGAATCTGAACCATGATTATTCGATCAGGATTCAATACCATTGGTCAACCGAGGTTCAATAATTCTTTGATGACATCTCCCATCTCTTGGTTTCTAGGGTTCCATTATCACTAAGAGGAATGGCGAATATGATTAAGAACAGGCAGAGGCCAAAATTATTTAGTACAGTCAGTCCTTCTATAACATGTGTTTACACTAAACGAATTCGATCATACACGATTTATAAATAGGGAAACAATATCTTATATAACATGAACCGAATTCGCTTATACACGATTCACCTTTGTGTTTACAAGAAATGGCAGTCAAACGCAGAATCACTCCAACTGGACGCAACACGATAGGAATGAAGAGAAGATTCTGAAAATGTATTTGTTTTTTATATCAGTGAAGGGGAAACACATTTCACCATAATAACGTAAAAACCCACACAATTCCAACTATCGGTATTATCGCAAATGCAATTAGATCGAGTTTATTACCAGTTTATAACAGATTCCACTAGCAGAAACGCAACTGGAAATTGTTTTTATTGTTTTATGGTAGTAACCCATAGAAATGTGCTTTAGTAAAATGTGAGGTGTTAATAGTGTATCTCTGCCTTTACGGTGTTGTTTATTCAGTTGCTACATGCGCACAGTTTTGTTTATGTGTATCAAGCGTGCCTCCTCGTTTTGTAATTGTGCTTTATTCCCTAAAAATGAGTAAAATACTTAAAAGGTGTGAAAAGGAAGCGTCCTGGTGAAGACACTGCAGATTCAGAAAGAAAAAGAAAAGCAATATCGATAAACGAAGGCGGACTGGGTCAAAAATTCTTACCCGGGAAAATTTATAGTGGCCTCATACCATGGTTTATGGCCAAAATCACACCGGCCTCCAGCCCACCAGGGTTTCCCCGGTAAGGCTTATGGCCAGTCCGCCTCTGTCGATAGAGAAAAAATATGAAGTTGTGAAACACTTTGAGCGAAATGAAAGACCCTGTGATATTGCATGTGCTATAGGCCTAAATGAAGCAACACCGAGAATTACAAAGAATGCAGAGAAAATGAAAACAACTTTCATAGCAGGAACAACTCAAAGTGTAATTAAAATCCATTAGATTAAGACACAAACAATTGGAAGAGGTGGAACGGCTGTCATCTGTTTGGATAGAAAATCAAACAAAAAACAAGGTTGCTTACGATAGAAGCAAAAGCATTAGCAGAAGTAAAATACGTAAGTATTTTATTACGATTATTTACTGTGTTTGGTAATGTTTTGGTTACAAATGTGTGTTCAATCTTAGGTTGTCGGCACCTACCCCTATTTTTCCCATAGGGCCTGTTGTTTATATTGCACGATTTTGCATTGAACGAGGGTTTTTAGGAACACAACTATCGTGCTATACTAGGACTGACTGTATTAGCATTTAGCAATGGCCACATGGTGCAAGGAAGCCTATGGCTTATGCTGCACCAGCCAAAAATAATAATAACAAAATAAAATAACAAAAAATAAATAAAATAAAATAATAATAAGAGAAAAGGAAAAAGACAACCTATGCAACACTAGGCGAAAATAAAATTTTTCTGAAATCCATTCTAAACATCTCCCCCCGTAACTTGAAATTATGGCCCTTGTTCTAGAATCATTTATAACTGTAAAAATTTTGTCCTTATTCATTTTGCTTATGCCTCTCAGAGCATTACACACCTCAATCAAGTCTCCTCTAAGGTACCTAGTTTCCAAGCTCTGCAACCCACATATTCAAAGTCTCTTCTCATATTGACGCCCTCTTGCTGTTCTCACCAGGCGAGTTAGCAGTAGATGAGGCATATGATGCAAGAAAGCAAGCTTATAGAGAATCAGCCAAAAAAAACCCTGAGGTGTACAAGGCATTGTATGTACACCTCAGATCACCTCACAGGTGCCTAATCTCCAGATGCTGCAACTTACAGAATTTAAGCCTCTCCTTGTAGGAGAACTCTTTTGTTCCTCACCAATCTTATCTGTCTTTGGACCCTTTCAAGAAGAACAATGTCTTTCTTTCGGTACAATCTAAACGTAAGTCGTCGCTCCTCATAATTGTTCGATAATTCATTGATAGGACACCATGGGTCTTCCTTGCAACAAGTCTACAATGCTCTGAGAACTTCAAGTCTGACCGCATCGTAATAGCTAAGTCCCTTTCCTGTACTACCGGTTTTAATTCAACTCAGTCAAGTGTATAAGTTATTTTGCGGTTACTGTTCCCCAGGTGCAATACTTTACACTTTGCTGGATTAAAGCATAGCTGCTATTTTTCTGACCATCACTGACGTCTATCTAGATCATTCTGAAGAAGATCTGCTTGGCGGCGATCATTAACTACTCTACCAATCTTTACATCATCTGCAAATTTAGACATCACGCCCTCTATCCCTTCATCGATGTCATTTATGTAAATCAAAAACAACAGTGGACCTAATACTGATCCTTGGGGAATCCCACTTCTTACATCAACCCAATCTGAGAAATAACCATTTATCACAACCCTCTGCCTCCTGCCCTGAAGCTATCCATCTATCCATCTAAGGATTTTCCCTGTGATTCCAACCTGTTCCAGCTTATAAAGTAACTGCTCATGTGGGACTGAGTCAAATGCTTTGATGAGTAATCAGCAATTAGCCCAAAATTCTTATCAAACACATAACAAGTAAATGATAGGAGCATGATCCAACCAAAGATGCCATTGTATTAGTATTAGTATTAGTATTAGTAACGGCCGCATGGTGCAAGAAAGCCTATGGCTTATGCTGCACCAGCCAAAAAAAAAAAAAAAAAAAAAAAAAAAGTTGACAGCTTAAATGTGGAAGTTGACAGCTTAAATAAATTCAAGGAAGAACTGGAAACACCTTTGGAGTAGGTGAGAGGTAAATGGAATCCTATAGATGCTGTATAAGCTTGCTTTCTTGCATCATATGCTGCTGCTAATGCTAAAGATGCAGCAGAATCAATCAAGGATTGAGGCAAAGGTTCAGTTAAGTTGTTGTTGTTGTTGTTGTTTGTTATTTAGGAGCATTAGCAACTAAGGCCATATTGCTCCGGGGATATGCGGTGGTCATTCCCTGACCTTTCCGCATCCTTCGTATTTGGTGGTCACGGACTTGAACCCCTGTCTAATCAAGAAGCGTGTGCTACGCACTGCTGCTCCTGCCCACCTGGCTACGGAGGCACCATTCAGTTAAGATGTCAATCTGTATAAGGTTTCAAGTTAAGAGAAGTTAGAGCAATCAATTTGAAGTGTAGTAGAGCCAACTGAAAGGTTTAATCTGCAAAATATAACCAGAATTAAGCCAAAGATTCTGTAGAGGAGATAAGAACTAACAGAATTTCTTAAGAGAATGGCAGTTGGATATCATATAGGGCACCTCCGTAGCCAGGCGGGAAGGAGCAGCAGTGCGTAGCACACGCTTCTTGATTACACCGGGGTTCAAACCCGTCACCAACAAATACGGAGGATGTGGAAAGGTCAGGGAATGACCACCGCATATTCCCGGAGCAATATGGCCTTAGTTGCTGATGCTTCTAAAAACCAAATAACAAAAAACAATATCATATAGGAAGAAGTCTATGTGTGTGCTATTGCTCAGAAAAGTCAACATTCCTAAGCTGTAATATCGGCAACCTGCCAAAGAAACTGGAATCCAAGGGATGGCACTAACCAAATAAACAACTAAGTAGACATAAAATACTGATGGACAGGAAGCAACATGCTTTTAGATGGCTCATTACTTCACCTCCCTTAAACTCTAGAGAATCTGAATTTGGAACTGAAAGCAAAAACAGAAATCCTGTATGTACTTAAACAAGACATGGATTTTCATTAAAGGGCTACAGCTCACAAGCCTCTAACAATGAAAATAATGCACACCACTCACTGGCACATGCCAATCAACAATGAAAATTTATTGAAATCGGTCCTGCAGTCCAAAGAGTAATACTACACTCTTTTTGAGTTCGATGAGGATGTGGATATGGAGGATGCCTAAAATGCTTACTATCTCAGTGTGTTATCTGAACTGTGATTCACTGAAATGATTCATGCCACGGTATGGAAGTATGGATTATCATATGGATGTTTGGGAGATTTCATAGTTTTTTTTCTTTCCCCCCTTCTTTTGGGGGGGCTTCTTATGGTATGGACTAGGTGGACAGTGCATGGAAATGTGAAATTTCATGGAAGTGACCTTTAACCTTAAAACACAAAAATGATTCATGCCACGGTATGGAAGTATGGATTATGAATGCATACTATACTTTTTTTTTTTCAGATAGTATGAACCAGAGCTGTAATGCTCGATACGTTCTATGTTGACATCAATATTTGTAAAGTAATAAGAGAAGTTTACCTCAATATAATACGTATAACACTTCTGTATGATACTCTCCAGAAATTAAAATGAAAAAATCGAAAAGCATACATTAGAGTAACAAATAGTTTAAAAAATTTTAAAAATCAATTTAACACAATAAAACTCAATTTAACGCAATTAATGAAAAACTGCAAAACGATTTTCCTTCCTCAAGCTGACAACGCTTTTCGACCGTATGTTAGTAGCATTTTAGTAGCATTAGTAGATGCATTTGATGCAAGAAAGCAAGCTTATGCAGCATCAGCCAAAAAAAAAAAAAAAAAACCCACTTCCACTTCACCCCTCTGTTCGTTCAAAATACCTGTCCAGCTGAGCCTTAAACTTATTTAGGCTATCAACCTCCACCAGAGGGGATGGCAGTCTGTTCCACCAACCAACCACCCGCTGGCTAAAGGCAAATTTCCGCACGTCTATCCTACATCTGTCTTTCCTCAATTTGAATTTATGCCCTCTCAGGTGATTTTTCTGAGCTAGAGGAAGGATCCCATCAGCATTGAGCATGCTTAAACCATTCAAGGCTTTATACACCTCAGTCAGATCACCTCGCAGGTGCCTAGTCTCCAGACACTGTAATTTGCAAAACTTAAGCCTTTCTTCGTAAGAGCACCCCTTTGTTCCATTCACTAATCTTGTTGCCCTTCTCTGTACTCGTTCCAGCAGCTCTACATCCTTCTTGAAATGAGGCTTCCAGACTTGTATACAGTACTTTAGGTGTGGCCTGACCATTGCCTTGTACAATGGAATAATCACCTCCTTATCCCTGCTGGAAAAATTCCTGTATATCATTGACAATACTCCATGAGCTACTCTTGCAGCCCGTCTGCACTACTCAGAGAACTTCATATCTGCCTGCACAATCACCCCCAAGTCCCCTTCATTCTCTACCACTGTCAGTGTAGTACCACAGAGTTGATACGTTGCTCTGGGGTTGCTGTTTCCCATGTGTAGTACTTTACATTTGTCAATGTTAAACTTCATTTGCCACCTCTCAGCCCATCTGCTCAACCTTTCCAGATCCTGTTGCAGCAGTGTAGTGTCAGTAGTGTCCTTGACAACCCTGCCAACCTTTGTATCATCTGCAAACTTGGACATTAAGCTTGATATACCATCATCAATATCATTTATAAATACAGAAAACAATAATGGACCCAACACTGAGCCCTGAGGGACTCCACTAATAACATTAGTCCACGATGAGCAGTGTCCATTGATTACCACTCTCTGTCTTCTCCCACTCAACCACCCCTTTATCCATAGCAGCAATTTGCCTCCAATGTCACACTGCTCCAATTTGTGTAGCAGTCTTCCATGTGCAACAGTATCAAAAGCCTTTCTAAGATCCAAGTATATAATATCAAAGTTATTCCCTGCATCCAGTTCTTTTGTGACTGCATCATAGTATCCAATCAAGTTGGTCAGGCAAGACTTCCCCTTAACAAAACCATGCTGTGTCTGAGCTATAACTGAAGTCTTAGTATTAGTAATGGCTGCATGGTGCAAGAAAGCCTATGGCTTATGCTGCACCAGCCAAAAAAGAATGAAACAATAATAAAAAAATTAAAAAAAACTAATAATTAATAAAAGAAAAGGAAATTAAGCCTATCATCCTATGCGCTCCCCTCACCTGAAGGTACTATCCCGATGACCTTTGAATTACCCCAAACTGTCAGCCTCTACCACCCATATAGGCAACTTATTCAGAGCCTTAAACACCTCAATCAAATCTCCTCTAAGTGTATAGTTTCCAAACTCTGTAACCCACATAATCGAAGTCTTTCTTCATAAGGATGCCCTTTTGCCGATCTCACCACGCAAGTTACCTGTCTTTGCACCCTTTCAAGAAGCTCCATGTCTTTCTTTAGGTGCGGTCTAACAAAAGCCTTATATAATGGGATTATCACGACCCTATCTCTACTTGCAAAAGTTCGATAGATCATTGATAGGACACCATGGGCCTTCCTTGCAACCTGTTTACAATGCTCAGAGAATTTCATGTCTGACTGTACCGTAACACCCAAGTCCCTTTCCTCCAGTACTGGGTTTAGTTGAACTGCACCAAGTGTATAAGTTATTTTGGGATTACCGTTTCTCAGGTGTAATACATTACACTTTGTTCGATTAAAGCATAGCTGCCATTTTTCTGACCATTCCTGAAGTCTATCTAGGTCTCTCTGAAGAAGCTCAGCTCGACAGTGGTCATTAACTACCCTACCAATTTGAACATCATTAGCAAATTTAGACATCACGTAAATTTGAGTCTAGAATGAATATTATTTAATGAATGCAAACTGTCTAGAATAGTACTACTATCAGTAATAATTAGAACATCGTCTAAATACCTCCCATAGTATGTGATATGGGGTCGAAAAGGCATCAAATGTATATGCTCAATCGTTGAGAGATAGATAGATCTCCAACATTAAGCCACTCAGGCTCAATCTTCGTATGATTAATTGGTATCAAGTTACTATTTAACATCCAGGATACGTAAATAATAACTCGATACCAATTAATCATATGAAGATTGAGCCTGAGCAGCTTAACATCGAAGATCTATCTCTCAATGATTGAGCCTATACATTTGACGCCCTTTTCGACCCTATATCACATACCATAGGAGGTATTTAGACGATGTTCTTCTATATGTACAAACAATGTACATATAGAAGCAAGCACTGATTAAATAATAAAAAATAAATAAATAAAAATAATAAAAAAAAAGGAAATATATAGTACTTTATAAACTCATTGAGCATGTATACCTATAAAAGTCCTAACAAGGAACTTGCGAGAAGTCTATCTGTGAGTGGGGGGGGGGAAACATGGACTAATAGATAAATAGTAGCCGCTAGCAGAGGTAAAAGTGATTCTTGCACTACTTCTATTGAAATGCAATTTCAATAGAAGAGCAACAGCCTGGAAAGCAAGGCAATGGGAATTTCCAGGACTGCTGGGAGTCATAGTGGAACAAGTAAATACATGGGCTGTGCTAGGGTAACTAAGAGTAGAAACAGGTGCATGTATACTTGCATGTACACCAATGCAATACTTAAGTGTCCATAGATTTACCGTTCGTAACTTGCCCCCTTTGTTATACGATACGTTATATTCCGAACTAGATAGCGTTAGTATAGTAGAATATTGTCAATTAATCAGAAAAATCTATTAAACTTCGTAGTCAATTAAATTGTACTTTTAACTAAATATATATAACGACTTAGATTACAAATGTAACATAATTAATTAATACATAACTTGATACAGAAGTTATATAAAGGGAACTCGTACATAATTAATACTTGATATTGAAAAATATATATACCGTTATAACTGTGTTGGGATATAAGTTTAGGGTTATAATTTTGTACTGAAATTGAAATTTTATTGAAATTAATCGAAATCATGACTCAGACCAGGGCAGCAAAGCAAAAGGCTCAAGCTAATGGGAGTGCTGTGGGTCAGAGGAGAACTCGGGGTGGGGGTGGGGGGGGTTGCCCTCTGAATCACAGCCTTTTAAAATGCACTGCTTGCATGATGTTTGTGGAGCAATCAGGTACGGGACATAATATTGCCATAGGGGATGTCTTTGTGTGTGTGTGTGTGTGCACCCAACAACTCAGCATTGTTATGGGCCTATTGGAGAGCTTGAAGGACAGAGTGGATGCCCTCGAAGGAACTAAATTGAGGGGCTCATCAAGCTCTCAGCTGCCCACATCAACGCCAGAGCTTGCACTTGGTCATCAGGCAACACAGAAGCAGCCCCCTAGGCAGAATGCGCTGGTCCCACAGAAACTAGTAGTTGTTGGTGACTTTATTGTCAGGGAAACGAGGAACATACACTGTAAAAAGGATAGGTGGAACAGGACCAGGGTATGTCTGCCAGGGGCAAAGGTTCATGACGTTGCAGAGCGGATATCATCTTTGAAGGGAACAAAACGTGATATAGTTGTACATGTTGGCACTAATGATATCAAGTGTAGTAGACCGGCAGAATTACTTAACAAGTACAGGTCACTGTTGAAAAAAAGCCGTGAATTAGGGTTGAATTTGAAAGTGTCTGCGATTCTGCCCAGACACGATAGGACGAAGTATATGATGAGAGCCCTGTCGATCAATTCGGCCCTGGACAGATTGCACAAGGCTCAAGGGGTAGAATTATATTCAGCCTGGACTGTACTTGTTAACAGGACAGACTGCTTCTACAGGGATACAGGGATGGGATACACTTAACTAGAAAGGGTGCAAGAATATTTGCTGATGCTGTCGAGGCAGAGTTAGGTGAGTCGGAAAACTGCTAGCTTGGGGGGGATATAAAGACTAAAAGATTAACAGTAGCCACTGGCAGAGGTGAAAGTGATTCTTGCACTGCTTCTATTGGAATGAGCAGAAGCCTGAAGCCACATGGGTTGTGTTAGGTTAGCTAAGAATGGAAACAGGTACATGTAGTACATGTATACTTGCGTGTACACCAATGCTAGGAGTTGGGTAAATAAATTTGATGAATTTGAGGTATGGCTCAAATATAAGGAATACAGGAAAACACAGATATAAGGAATGCAGAACTCGAATTTGGAGAGTACAATGTCTACAGAAAGGATAGACAGGATAGGAAGAGAGGAGTGGTTATGCTATTAGTAAAGAAACACAAAATCCAAGGAAGTGAAGCCAGTCGGCATCGCTGGACAGTGCAGTGTCGAGTCAGTTTGGTGTAATATAAGCATTGGGAGATCAAAATTGAGAGTAGGAGTGTGCTATAGGCCTAATGACTCTGACGAGTATAATAAGAAACTGTACAGGGAAATAGAGTGGGCCAGTACATCAGAGAGTCTTATAATGGGAGATTTTAATTTCCCAGATATTGACTGGAATTTGTGGGTTGGTCATTCACACACTAGCAAGGCTTTTGTGGATTTATTGGATGATTGTTTCCTACATCAGCATGTTGGGGAGGCAACTAGAGGGAGTAATACTCTTGATTTGATTATCAGTAGTGATCCTTCTTGCATTAAGAATCTGCAGATAAAGGAACCACTAGGTGGCAGTGATCACAGTGTGCTGAAGTGGGATTTACTCAAGGAGGTAACTACCATCAGGGGTAAAGGGAAGGGTTATTGCTTTTGTAAAGGCGACTACGATGGTCTGAGACAAAATTTAATTTCTATACAGTGGGACCAACTGATGATGTTACCAACAGCAAACTCCAAATGGGAAGCATTCAAAGAAATTATCTTGGAAGCTACTAGCTTTACATACCAACTAAGAAATATTGTTCAAGGTTTAGGCCGAAATGGATGTCAGATGAACTAATGAGACATATGACAGAGAAGAAAAATGCATGGGATACATATAAATTAACACGTGACACAGAAGCCTATAATAGATACAAGTTGATCTGTAACCAAGTTACAAAGGAGGTTAGGCAGGCGAAGGCAGATTACGAGATATCTTTGGCAAGGGATGCAAAGAAAAACAGCAAAGAGTTCTTTACTTATGTAAACTCTAGAAGGAAGGGGATGAATCAGATTGGTCCACTTGATATCGATGGGTCAACTGTTGATAATCCTGCTCAGGTAGCTAACAAACTAAATGAATATTTTGCATCGACATTCACACATGAGGAGTTATTCAGCGAGGGGAATGCCAGAGGTGTATTCAACTCTGGCAGTATGCTAGAGAATCTTGTAATAACTGAGAGTAATGTGGAGGAGAAATTGTTGAATATAAACACAAGAAAGGCACCTGGGGTGGATGGGATATATCCAGTTATATTAAAGGAGGCAGCAAAAAAAGTAAGCAAACGCTTAGCCATAATCATGAGAGCTTCCTTGGACTCACTGGAGGTACCCACAGACTGGAGATGTGAAAATGTGACCCCAATTCACAAAGGAGGATCAAAGGCCGACACAAGTAATTATAGACCTGTGAGTTTAACTTCTGTTCCAGGAAAATTAATGGAGGCACTGGTTAAAGAAGCACTGCAGGATCATCTAGACAAGACTTCAGTTATAGCTTGGACATAGCATGGTTTTGTTAAGGGGAAGTCTTGCCTGACCAACTTGATTGGATACTATGATGCAGGGAATAACTTTGATATTATATACAGTCAGTCTTCCTATAGCACGATAGTTGTGTTCCTAGAAATCCTCGTGCAATGCAAAATCGTGCAATATAAACCACAGGCACTATGGGAAAAATAGGGTTAGATGCCGATCACCCAAGATTGAACACACATTTGTAACCAAAACATTACCAAACACAATAAATAATCGTAATAAAATACTTATTTTTTTACTATTAATCGTAATTAATCGAACTATCGTAACAAAATACTTACATATTGTATTACGTTGTAATACTTACTTAATAAAATATTGCTAATGCTTTTGCTTCTATTGTAAGCAAACCTGTTTTTTTGTTTTATTTTCTAACCAAACAGATTGACAGCGGTTCCATCTCTTCCAATTCTTTGTGTCTTAATCTAATAGATTTTAATTACACTTTGAGTTGTTCCTGCTATAAAAGTTGTTTTTATTTTCTCTGCATTCTTTCAAATTCTCGGTGTTGCCTCATGTAGGCCTGTAGCACGTGCAATATCACATGGTCTTTCATTTCGCTCAAAGCGTTTCACAATTTCATATTTTTTCTCTATCGACAGAGGTGGACTGGTCATAAGCCTTACCGGGAAAACCCCTGTTGGTCGGAGGCCGTTGTGATTTTGACCATAAACCATAGTATGAGGCCACTCTAAATTTTCCCGTGTAAGAATTTTTGACCCAGTCAGCCTCTGTTTATCGATATTGCTTTTCTTTTTCTCTCTGAATCTGCAGTGTCTTCACCAGGACCGTCCTTTTCACACCTTTTAAGTATTTTACTCATTTTTAGGGAATAAAGCACAATTACAAAACGAGAAGGCACACTTGATACACATAAACAAGGCTGCGCGTGTAGTAACTGAATAAACAACACCGTAAAGGCAGAGATACACTATTAACACCTCACATTTTACTAAAGCACATTACTGGAAGTTACTACCATAAAACAAAAATAATTTCCAGTTGCATTGTTGCTAGTGGAATCTGTTATAAACTGGTAGTAAACTCGATCTAATTGCATTTGCGATAATATCGATAGCTGGAATTGTGTGGGTTTTTACGTTATTATGGTGAAATGTGTTTCCCCTTCACTGATATAAAAAAACAAATACATTTTCAGAATCTTCTCTTCATTCCTATTGTGTTGCGTTCAGTTGGGATGATTCCGCGTTCGATTGCCATTTCTTATAAACACAAAGTTGAATTGTGCATAAGCGAATTCGGTTCGTGTTATATAAGATATCATTCCCCTATTTATAAATCGTGTATGATCGAATTCGTGTAATGTAAACACGTGTTATACAAGGACTGACTGTACTTGGATCTTAGAAAGGCTTTTGATACTGTTGTACATGGAAGACAATTGCACAAATTGGAGCAGTGTGGCATTGGAGGCAAATTGCTGCTATGGATAAATGGGTGGTTGAGGGGGAGAAGACAGAGAGTGGTAATCAATGGCCACTGGTCATCGTGGACTAATGTTATTAGTGGAGTCCCTCAGGGGTCAGTGTTGGGTCCATTATTGTTTTCTGTATTAATAAATGATATTGATGATGGTATATCAAGCTTAATGTCCAAGTCTGCAGACGATACGAAGGTTGGCAGGGTTGTTAAGGACACTACTGACACTATGCTGCTGGAACAGGATCTGAAAATGTTGCCTTATACAAAAGAGTGATGGCAAATGAAGTTTAACATTGACAAATGTAAAGTACTACTTATGGGAAACAGCAACCGCAGAGCAACGTTTCAACTCTGTGGTACTACCCTGACAGTGGTAGAGAATGAAAAGAACCTGGGGGTAATTGTGCAGGCAGATATGAAGTTCTCTGAGCAGTGCAGACGGGCTGCAAGAGAAGCTCATGGTGTCTTGTCAATTATATACAGGAATTTTTCTAGCAGGGATAAGGAAGTGATTATTCCATTGTATAAGGCAATGGTCAGGCCACACCTTGGGTACTGTATACAGGTCTGGAGGCCTCATTTCAATAAGGAAGTAGAGCTGCTGGAACGAGTACAGAGAAGGGCATGATCTTTTAAGGGCACAAAAGGTGATATAGTTGTACACGTTGGCACTAATGATATTAAGAGTAGGAGACCGGCGGAATTACTTAACAAGTACA
The DNA here is from genome assembly GCF_048544385.1 of Mastigoproctus giganteus. Taxonomy (NCBI): domain Eukaryota; kingdom Metazoa; phylum Arthropoda; class Arachnida; order Uropygi; family Thelyphonidae; genus Mastigoproctus; species Mastigoproctus giganteus. The sequence continues at coordinate 97,833,486 of NC_143580.1, forward strand.
GGTCACTGTTGAAAAAAAGCCGTGATTTAGGGTTGAATTTGAAAGTGTCTGCAATTCTGCCCAGACACGATAGGAGGGAGTATATGATGAGAGCCCTGACGATCAATTCGGCCCTGGGAAGATTGCGCAAGGCTCAAGGGGTAGAATTTTTTTCAGCCTGGACTATACTTGTTAACAGGAGAGACTGCTTCTACGGGGATGGAATACACTTAACTAGAAAGGGTGCAAGAATATTTGCTGATGCTATCGAGGCAGTGTTAGGTGGTTCGGAAAACTGCTAGCTTGGGGGGAATACAAAGACTAAAAGATTAACAGTAGCCACTGGCAGAGGTGAAAGTGTTTCTTGCACTGCTTCTATTGGAATGAGCAGAAGCCTGAAGCCACATGGGTTGTGTTAGGTTAGCTAAGAATTGAAACAGGTGCATGTATACTTGCGTGTACACCAATCCTGGGAGTTTGGTAAATAAATTTGATGAATTTGAGGTATTGCTCAAAGCATCAAAGGCGGATATTGTTGGGATATCAGAGACGTGGTGTCACACAGATATAAGTAATGCAGAACTCGAATTTGGAGAGCACAACGTCTACAGAAAGGATAGGAAGGGAGGACGGGTTATGCTATTAGTTGAGAAACACATAAAATCCAAGGAAATGAAGCCAGTCGACATCGCTGGACAGCGCAGTGTCGAGTCAGTTTGGTGTGATATAAGCATTGGGAGATCAAAATTGAGAATAGGAGTGTGCTATAGGCCTAATGACTCTGATGAGTATAATAAGAAACTGTACAGGGATATAGAGTGGGCCAGTAAATCAGAGAGTCTTATAATGGGGAATTTTAATTTCCCAGATATTGACTGGAATTTATGGGTTGGTCACTCACACACTAGCAAGGCTTTTGTAGATTTATTGGATGATTGTTTTCTTAATCAGCATGTTCAGGAATCAATACTCTTGATTTGATTATCAGTAGTGATTCTTCATGCATTAAGAATCTGCAGATACAGGAACCACTAGGTGGCAGTGATCACAGTGTGCTGAAGTGGGATTTACTCAAGGAGGTAACTACCATCAGGGGTAAAGGGAAGGGTTATTGCTTTCGTAAAGGCGACTACGATGGTCTGATACAAAATTTAATTTCTATATAGTGGGACCAACTGATGATGTTACCAACAGCAAATTCAAAATGGGAAGCATTCAAAGGAATTATCTTGGAAGCTACTAGGCTTTACATACCAACTAAGAAATGTTGTTCAAGGTCCAGGCCTAAATGGATGTCGTATGAACTAATGAGACATATGGCAGAGAAGAAAAATGCATGGGATACATATAAATTAACATGTGGCACAGAACCCTATGGTAGATATAAGATGATCTGTAACCAAGTTACAAAGGAGGTTACGCAGGTGATGGCAGATTACGAGAAATCTTTGGCAAGGGATGCAAAGAAAAACAGCAAGGAATTCTTTACTTATGTAAACTCTAGAAGGAAGGGGATGAATCAGATTGGTCCACTTGATATTGATGGTTCAACTGTTCATGATCCTGCTCAGGGGTAGCTAACAAACTAAATCAATATTTTGCATCTACATTCACACATGAGGAGTTATTCAGGAAGGGGAATGCCATAGATGGAGTAAACACTGGCAGTGAGCTAGATGATCTTGTAATAATTGAGAGTAAAGTGGAGGAGAAATTGTTGAAGATAAATACAAGAAAGGCACCTTGGGTGGATGGGATCTATCCAGTTATACTAAAGAAGGCAGCAAAGGATGTAAGCAATCTATTAGCCATAATTATGAGAGCTTCCTTGGACTCAGGGGAGGTACCCACAGACTGGAGATGTGCAAATGTAACCTCAATTCACAAAGGAGGATCAAAGGCTGACACAAGTAATTATAGACCTGTGAGTTTAACTTCCATTCCAGGAAAATTAATGGAAGCACTTGTTAAAGAAGCACTGCAGGATTATCTTGACAAGAATTCAGTTATAGCACAGACACAGCATGGTTTTATTAAGGGGAAGTCTTGCCTGACCAATTTTATTGGATACTATGATGCAGTCACAAAAGAACTGGATGCAGAGAAGAACTATGATTTATATACTTTGATCTTAGAAAGGCTTTTGATACTGTTGCACATGGAAGACTGCTGCACAAATTGGAGCAGTGTGGCATCGGAGGCAAATTGCTGCTATGGATATAGGGGTGGTTGAGGGGGAGAAGACAGAGAGTGGTAATCAATGGACACCGCTCATCGTGGACTAATGTTATTAGTGGAGTCCATCAGGGTCAGTGTTGGGTCCATTGTTGTTTTCTGTATTTATAAATAATATTGATGATGGTATATCAAGCTTAATGTTCAAGTTTGCAGACGATACAAAGGTTGGCAGGGTTGTTAAGGATGCTACTGACGCTATGCTGCTGCAACAGGATCTGGAAAGGTTGAGCAGATGGGCTGAGAGGTGGCAAATGAAGTGTAACATTGACAAATGTAAAGTACTATATATGGGAAACAGCAACCCCAGAGCAACGTATCAACTCTGTGGTACTACACTGACAGTGGTAGAGAATGAGAAGGACCTGGGTGTAATTGTGCAGGCAGATATGAAGTTCTCTGAGCAGTGCAGATGGGCTGCAAGTGTAGCTCATGGTGTCTTATCAATGATATACAGGAATTTTTCTAGCAGGGATAGGGAGGTGATTATTCCCTTGTATAAGGCAATGGTCAGGCCGCACCTTGAGTACTATATACAGGTTTGGAGGCCTAAATTGAAAAAGGATGTAGAGCTGCTGGAACGAGTACAGAGAAGGGCAACAAGGTTAGTGAACGGAACAAAGGGTTGCTCTTACGAAGAAAGGCTTAAGTTTTGCAAATTGCAGTGTCTGGAGACTAGGCACCAGCGAGGTGATCTGATAGCGGTGTACAAAGCCTTGAATGGTTTGAGCATGCTCAATGCTGATGGGATACTGCCTCTTGTTCAGAATAATCACCTGAGAGGACATAAACTCAAATTGAGGAAAGACAGATGTAGGATAGATATGTGGAAATTTGCCTTTAGCCAGGGGGTAGTTGGTTGGTGGAACAGACTTCCATCCTTTGTTGTGGAAGTTGATAGCCTAAATAAATTTAAGACTCAGCTGGACAGGTAATTCGAACGAACAGAGGGGTGAATTGAAAGTGGGTTTTTTTTTTTTTTTTTTTTTTGGCTGATGCTGCATAAGCTTGCTTTCTTGCATCATATTCCTGTACTAATGGTAATGCTGGGAGTATAGTGAATAAATTCGATGAGTTTGAAGTGCTAGTCAAGACATCAAAGGCAGATATTGTTGGGATATCAGAGACATGGTGTCACACAGACTTAAGCAGTGCAGAACTGGAATTTGGGGAGTACAATGTGTACAGAAAGGATAGACAGGAGAGGAAGGTAGGATGTGTTATACTGGTAGTTAAGAAACACATAAAATCTAAGGAAGTGCATCCAATTGATGTGCGTGGACAATGCAATGTTGAGTCTGTTTGGTGTGACATAAGCACTGGGAAAGGAAAAATGAGAACAGGTGTGCGGTATAGGCCTAATGAATCTGAGGAGTATAATGAACAACTCTGCAGAGTCATAGATTGGGCCAGTAAATTAGAGAGTCTTACAATCGGGTATTTTAATTTCCTGTGTTTTGACTGGAATCTGTAGGTTGGTCGCTCACACACTAGCAAAGCTTTTGTGGATTTATTGGATGATTGTTTTCTATAGCAGCATGTTCGGGAGGCAACTAGAGGGAGTAATACTCTTGATCTGATTATCAGTAGTGATTCTTCATACATCAAGAATCTGCAGATAAGGAACCACTAGGTGGCAATGATCACAATGTGCTGAAGTGGGATTTACTCAAAGAGGTAACTACAATCAAGGGTAAAGAGAAGGGTTTTTGCGTTCGTAAAGATGACTAAGGTAGTCTGAGACAGTATTTAAATTCTATATGGTGGAATCAACTGATGATGTTACCAACAGCAAATTCAAAATGGGAAGAATTTTGGAAGCTACTAGGCGTTTCATAACAACTAAGAAATATTGTTCAAGATTTAGGCCTAAATGGATGTCAGATGAACTAATTAGACATGTGACAGAGACGAAAAATGCATGGGATACAGATAAATTAATCGGTGACATGGAAGCCTATGATAGCATTAGCATTAGTAGAGGCATTTGATGCAAGAAAGCAAGCTTATGCAGCATCAGCCAAAAAAAAAAACCCACTTCCACTTCACCCCTCTGTTCGTTCAAAATATCTGTCCAGTTTATGCCCTCTCAGGTGATTTTGCTGAGCTAGAGGAAGAATCCCATCAGCATTGAGCATGCTTAAACCATTCAAGGCTTTATACACCTCTATCAGATCACCTCGCTGGTGATCTGATAGAGGTGTATAAAGTCTCCTAGTCTCCAGACACTGTAATTTGCAAAACTTAAGCCTTTCTTCGTAAGAGCACCCCTTTGTTCCATCCACTAATCTTGTTACCCTTCTCTGTACTCGTTCCAGCAGCTCTACATCCTTCTTGAAATGAGGCCTCCAGACCTGTATACAGTACTCTAGGTGTGGCCTGACCATCACCTTATACAATGGAATAATCACCTCCTTATCCCTGCTGGAAAAATTCCTGTATATCATTGACAATACTCCATGAGCTACTCTTGCAGCCCATCTGCACTGCTCAGAAAACTTCATATCTGCCTGCACAACCACCCCCAAGTCCCTTTCATTCTCTACCACTGTCAGTGTAGTACCACAGAGTTGATACGTTGCTCTGGGGTTGCTGTTTCCCATGTGTAGTACTTTACATTTGTCAATGTTAAACTTCATTTGCCACCTCTCAGCCCATCTGCTCAACCTTTCCAGATCCTGTTGCAGCAGCATAGTGTCAGTAGTGTCCTTGACAACCCTGCCAACCTTTGTATCGTCTGCAAACTTGGACATTAAGCCCGATATACCATCATCAATATCATTTATAAATACAGAAAACAATAATGGACCCAACACTGTTCCCTGAGGGAATCCACTAATAACATCAGTCCACGATGAGCAGTGTCCATTGATTACCACTCTCTGTCTTCTCCCCCTCAACAACCCCTTTATCCATAGCAGCAATTTGCCTCCAATGTCACACTGCTCCAATTTGTGTAGCAGTCTTCCATGTGCAAAAGTATCAAAAGCCTTTCTAAGATCCAAGTATATAATATCAAAGTTATTCCCTGCATCCAGTTCTTTTGTGACTGCATCATAGTATCCAATCAAGTTGGTCAGGAAGACTTCCCCTTAACAAAACCATGCTGTGTCTGAGCTATAACTGAAGTCTTGTCTAAATGATCCTGCAGTGCTTCTTTAACCAGTGCCTCCATTACTTTTCCTGGAACAGAAGTTAAGCTCACAGGTCTATAATTACTTGTGTCAGCCTTTGATCCTCCTTTGTGAATTGGGGTCACATTTGCACATTTCCAGTCTATGGGTACCTCCCCTGAGTCCAAGGAAGCTCTCATAATTATGGCTAAGGGTTTGCTTACTTCCTTTGCTGCCTCCTTTAATATAACTGGATAGATCCCATCCACCCCGGGTGCCTTTCTTGTGTTTATCTTCAACAGTTTCTCCTCCACTTTACTCACAGTTATTTCAAGATTCTGTAGCTTACTGCTAGAGTTGAATACACCTCTGGCATTCCCCTCGCTGAATAACTCCTCATGTGTGAATGTCGATGCAAAATATTCATTTAGGTTGTTGGCTACCTGAGCAGGATCATCAACACTTGACCCATCAATATCGAGTGGACCAATCTGATTCATCCCCTTCCTTCTACAGTTTACATAAGTAAAGAACTCTTTGCTGTTTTTCTTTGCATCCCTTGCCAAGGATTTCTCTTAATCTGCCTTCGCCTGCCTAACCTCCTTTGTAACTTGGTTGCATATCAACTTGTATCTATCATAGGCTTCTGTGTCATGGGTTAATTTGTATGTATCCCATGCATTTTTCTTCTCGCCATATGCCTCATTAGTTCATCTGACATCCATTTTGGCCTAAACCTTGAACAATATTTCTTAGTTGGTATGTAAAGCCTAGTAGCTTCCAAGATAAGTTCTTTGAATGCTTCCCATTTTGAATTTGCTGTTGGTAACATCATCAGTTGGTCCCACTGTATAGAATTTAAATGCTGTCTCAGTCCATCGTAGTCGCCTTTACGGAAGCAATAACCCTTCCCTTTACCCCTAATGGTAGTTACCTCTTTGAGTAAATCCCACTTCAGCACACTGTGATCACTGCCACCTAGTGGTTCATTTATCTGCAGATTCTTAATGCATGAATAATCACTGCTGATAATCAAATCAAGAGTATTACTCCCTCTAGTTGCCTCCCGAACATGCTGATGTAGAAAACAATCATCCAATAAATCCACAAAAGCCCTGCTAGTGTGTGAGTAACCAGCCCCCAAATTCCAGTCAATATCTGGGAAATTAAAATCTCCCATTATAAGACACTCTGATTTACTGGCCCACTCTATTTCCCCGTACAGTTCCTTATTATACTCATCAGAGTCATTAGGCCTATAGCACACTCCTACTCTCAATTTTGATCTCCCAATGTTTATGTCACACCAAACTGACTCCACACTGCACTGTCCAGAGATGTCGACTGGCTTCACTTCCTTGGTTTTTATGTGTTTCTTAACTAATAGCATAACCCCTCCCCCCTTCTTATCCTGTTTATCCTTTCTGTAGATATAAGCTGGTCTGTAACCAAGTTACAAAGGAGGTTAGGTAGGCGAATGCAGATTACGAGAAATCTTTGGCAAAGGATGCAAAGAAAAATAGCAAAGAGTTCTTTACTTATGTAAACTCTAGAAGGAAGGGGATGAATCAGATTGGTCCTCTTGATATCGATGGTTCAACTGTTGATGATCCTGCTCAGGTGTCTAACAAACTAAATGAAAATTTTGCATCGACATTCACACATGAGGAGTTATTGAGGGAGGGGGAATGCCAGAGGTGTATTCAACTCTGGGAGTAAGCTAGAGAATCTTGTAATAACTGAGAGTAAAGTGGAGGAAAAATTGTTGAAGATAAACACAAGAAAGGCACCTGTGGTGGATGGAATCTATCCATTTATATTAAAGGAGGTGGCAAAGGTAGTAAGCAAACCCTGATCCATAATTATGAGAGATTCTCTGGACTCAGGGGAGTTACCCCTGGACTGGAGATGTGCAAATGTGACCCCAATCCACAAAGGAGGATCAAAAGGAGACACAGGTAATTACAGACCTGTTAGTTTAACTTCTGTTCCAGGGAAATTAATGGAGGCACTGGCTAAAGAAGCATTGCAGGATCATCTAGACAAGACTTCAGTTGTAGCTCGGACAAGCATGAGTTTGTTACAGGGAAGTCTTGTGTGACTAATTTGATTGGATACTACGATGTAGTCACAAAGGAACTGGATGCAAAGAATAACTTTGATATCATATATTTGGATCTTAGAAAAGCCTTTGATACTGTTGCACATGAAAGAATGCTGGAAAAATTGGAGCAGTGTGGCATTGGAGGCAAATTGCTGCTATGGATAAAGGGATGGTTGAGTGGGAGAAGAGAGAGAGTGGTAATCAATGGACACTGCTCATTGTGGACTAATGCTATTAGTGGAGTCCCTCAGGGTTCAGTGTTGGGTCCATTATTGTTTTCTGTATTTATAAATGATATTGATGATGGTATATCAAGCTTATTGTCCAAGTTTGAAGATGATACGAAGGTTGTCAGGGTTGTTTATGACACTAATGACAGTACACTGCTGCAACAGGATCTAGACAAGTTCAGGAGATAGGCTCAGAGGTGGCAAATGAAGTTTAACATTGACAAATGTAAAGTACTACACATGGGAAGCAGTAATCCCAGAGTAACGTATCAACTCTGTGGTACCACACTGACAGTCGTAGAAAATGAAAAGGACCTGGGCGTAATTGTGCAGGCAGATATGAAGTTTTCTGAGCGGTGTAGGCAGTCTGCAGGAGTAGCTCATGGTGTCTTGTCAATGATATACAGGGATAAGGAGGGGATTATCCCCTTGTATAAAGCAATTGTCAGACCACACCTTGAGTATTGTATATAGGTCTGGAGGCCTCATTTTAAGAAGCATGTAGAGCTGTTGGAACGAGTACAGAGAAGGGCAACAAGATTAATGAATGGAAAAAGGGTTGCTCTTATGAAGAAAGGCTTAAGTTTTGCAAATTACAGTGTCTGGAGACTAGGCACATGTGAGGTGATTTGATTGAGTTTATAAAGTCTTGAATGGTTTGTGCATGCTCAATGCGGATGGGATTCTTCCTCGTACTCAGAATAATCGCCTGAAAGGGCATAAATTCAAATTGAGGAAAGACAGTTGTAGGATAAATGTGCAGAAGTTTGCCTTTAGTTAGCGGGTGGTTGATTGCTGGAGCAAATTTCCATCTGTTGTAGAAGTTGATAGCTTAAATTGATCCAAGGATGAACTTGACAAACATTTGGAGTGAGTGGATGGGTGAAAGAAGGGGTTTAGTTTGGCTGATGCTATATAAGCTTGCTTTCTTGCATCATGTGGCTTTGCTCATGCTAAAGGCAGAGGAGAAACTGTGGTAGTTTAAATATAATAAAGGCACCTGGGGTGGATGAGATCTTTTATTATTATTAACCATATGGTGCAAGGAAACCAGAGGCTTATGCTGCACTAGCCAAAAAAAAAAAAAAAAAATTATGTAATTATGTACCAAGTACATAATGAGTTTTTGCCACTACTCTATAGTGGTGTCACAGTGGCAGCCGTTAAAATAGTCTTTACCGCAGGAACTCATTATGAAACTAAAATTATGTGTAAAGTTACCATTTTGCATAAATGTTCGTGAAGACATAATTCCGATACTGAATTATTTTAGGAAATTGTCTTTTCACTCATCTCCCATTTCCTTTTCCGACAATGAGCAGTAAATTGTGCAAGAGTTGTATCTTTTAATGTTTCACCCTGTTTTTCATATTTATCAAAAATACAGGTCGACCATCACTAATCCAGCAGCGTTGGGACCTGCAGGGTGCCGGACTAGTGTGTTTGACAGATCACCAGTGGTTATATTAGCACATACAGTTTACCCAACAGCTAACACCTCATCCTACCTTTAATTAACACGTTGACTGCCAAGCTAGTTTAACAAAAAAATTCCATAGGAGCCAAAAAATATTTAGCAAATAATTTGATTAGTAATTCTAAAATGAATATTGTAATGTCAGTGTTGTCGTTTTTTCATTTAAAATATCAAAAAACGAGGTTTTTTTTGTGTGTCGTATATATTTGGCGGATGTGGCCCAGTAGGTTACTTTATTTCTTGAGAAGCCGTGTCGGTCACATACGTGTGACGCTATTACGGCATACATATGAAGGTCGTTTGTGATTAGTTTATTGCGAGCGCTGCAATAAAACTAATTACGATAAAATAAGCTCTCAAACATCGCAATAAGTTTGTCAGTATTCTTTGGGAAAACAAGTTCGTTAGCGCACTGTATTATTCATCATATTGTGTTGTGTTTTTCCGCAAGTTTGTACAAGTGTGTTGTAAAAAAAAAAAAAAAAAAAAAAAATCTAGAAAGGAATGGCTAAAGAAAATTACTAAAATAAGAGGAACTGAGAGAAATTGCTGGAATTTACAACTAAGCAGAGAAACTTCTCACAGACACACCGCTGTCGAGTTTTTTCAGAAGTTGTTTATCTGTTATGGACAACGAACGGTGTTTGCGCTTTCCACCACGAGAAGATCTTCCTTTATGCATTGAAACCATGGCTGGGATTAAATGTGAGCAGGTTATAATAATAAATGCACAAAAACAAGTATGAATGGCTTGCCAGTGTTTACGAGTTCGTGCCGACAGCTGATGCTGCAACCAACGCCACCAAAACAGTAGCGGCAGGTCGGTGCACCGACCGGGAAATTACATTCGCAGAAATTATGTCTGCATTAGCTGTGGAACTGGATTATCGGTGGCCGGATTAGTGATGGTCGACCTGTACTATCTTTCCATATATCCAAAGACTCACTATCAAGATGTTGTTCATCCAATTCAGCTTTTAATTTGTGTAATTTCTGACGCTCATGTGGCCGTATGGTTGGCACGTATTCATTCGCTCTTGAAGACATGGCCATTGGGTATCGTAATAAATACCAAGCTGCTTCCTCTGAACTCATCTCCACAGAATTCAATACATCTACACTTAATGCTCATGTTAGATCAGTTATATCCATATCAGGATATTCTTCTTGTAGCTCTATAATTTTCCTTTGCAGGTTGCTTATTCTTCTGTTAGTTTTATTCACATATTCTACTACATTATGCTGCACATGATATTCATCTATGATAAATTGTAAATCCGAATTAGACTTGTGCACTCCTAAAATCCAAAGATTGAATTTATTCATAAATTTCTCTTCTATCTTGCATTTAAGAAATACATGTGGTTGTTTGATATAATGCCTCAAAATATTTAGATATTCTTCTTCTGAATGGCATTGATTTGATTTAAGGAATTCTTCAAAATTAATATGATTATCCAATTCTAATGAGTCATGCATTTTACGATATTTTTTGCAATAAGCTAATCTTTGATTGTCATCTGTGGCCATCGGTATCAATATACGAATTTGCAACATTGGCCAAAAAGGTGTTTCAAATCGACATTCACGTTGGTTTGCCTTATTATTTTTATAACAGGTAAAAGTAAGTTTCAACATCATCATCATCAGCCATTTTCAATCCACTGCAGGATGAAGGCCTCTCCAGCAAATTTCCAGTTCCTTCTCTTTTATGCTATTGCCATCCATTTACTAACCACAAACTCATGAATTTCATCTATCGATCTCTACCGTTGTCTTCCAGGTTTTCTTCTAGCTCCTCTTGGGTACCATTCTGTTATTTTCTTAGTCCATCTGTCATCATGTCTTCGAGCTATGTGTCCTGCCCAAGACCATTTTAGTTCTTTAGTTTTGATAAGAATGTCCTTTACTTCAGTTTGCTGCCTAATCCATGTGTTTCTCTTCTTATCAAACAGTCGGATTCCCAATATAATTCGTTCCATTCTTCGCTGTGTAGTTCTCAGCTTCTCTTCCATTCTTATGGTGAGTGCCCAAGTTTCACTTCCTTAAGCCATGGTGGGGAGTATACATTGGTTCATTATTTTACGTTTCAGACAAACTGGGATATTACTGTTCAGTATGTGCCTATATTTCCTGAATGCTATCCATCCAAAATTTATTCTTCTCTTGACTTCCAGCCATTTATCATTATTACAGCTAATAACTTGTCCCAGATAAGTATGACTCCACCTTTTCAATTACTGCTCCTTCAATCATTATGTCCCTTTCTGTGGCATACTTGTTCATCATTACTTTTGTTTTAGCCATATTCATCTTTACTCCAAAATCCTTACTAACTGTGCATAACTGATTAAGATTTTCCTCTAATTCTTTGGGATCGTGGCTTATGACCACAATGTCATCTCCAAATCATAAATGGTTTAGGTACTCTCCATTCACATTGTCTCCTTTCTGGGACCAGTGTAATCTTCTGAACGCTTCCTCTAGGGCAGCACTACAGCTTCGGAGATATTGTGTCTCCTTGTCGAACCCCTTTCTCAATTTTAAATTTGCTACTGTCTTTGTCTAATCTAATAAAGGAGGTAGCGTTATCATATATTTTCTTCAAAATCATAATATATGGGGTATCTATGCCTTATGTTTCCAGTGCCCGAAAAATTGCCTTATGCTGTATTGAGTCAAATGCCTTTTCATAATCCACAAATGCCAGGCATAATGGTGTTTTATATTCATTTGCTTTCTCCATTAGCTGTGATATTACGTGAAGGTGATCCATAGTTGAAAATCCTGTCCTCCTGTCTTAAAGCCAGCTTGCTCTTTCGGTTGATTCTCATCAAGTATTCTTTCTAATCTGTTAGTAATGACCCTTGTCAACAATTTGTAGATGTGGGATAACAAGCTAATTGGTTTATAATTTTCAATTTCTGATTTATTTCCTTTCTTATGCAGCAAAACCATGATTGCATTATTCCACTGCTTAGGCATCACACCTTTTCTAATGCATTTTGTGAAGAGCCTTTCCAGTTTTTGTGTTATGTCTCTTCCTCTCAATTTTAACAACTCTACAGTAATTTCTTCTTCCCTCGGGGCTTTCTGATTCTTCATTTTCTTGAATGCCTGTTCTACCTCATCAGGAAGAATATCGGGTATGTCGTATGTGTTGCTAATTTGTAATCCATTTCCCCTCATCATTCCCTCGCTCCTTGTATAATTCTCTATAGTAGTCTTCTGCTATTTGAATTCTGTCTTCTCTGCTATTTATAAGTACACCATCGCTATTCTTCAGTTTCAGTATCATTTGTCTTTCTGTATTACTGCTCATGGCTGCTGATTTAAGACCTTTGTTTTCACTTAATGCTTGTTCTACATTTCTTGTGTTAAATCTTCTAATGTCCTCTCTGAGCCTCTTTCTAATGGCTTTGCATAACTCAGTATACTCAATTTTCTCCATGTCAGTGTTTATCTTGCTCTTCATTTGTCGCCTTCGGTTCATCATAACAAGTGTTTCTTGACTAATTTTTTTTTTCTTTGGATTTCTTTTTCCCTATAGGTTTCTTGGGCTTTATCACTTTCAGAAAGTTGCAATATTCCTCGTCGATATCTTGCTCCTGAGCAGTCTGCAGAAGCTCAAACTTGTTCTTAAGTTACAGTACATACTGTTCTTTCTCGTCTTCTGTTATCTAAAACACCTTCGTATTATTTACTAGAGGCAGTTTTTTCCTTTCCTACATCTATATCAAGTATGAATCTTACCATTCTGTGATCACTTCCAACATTTACCATATTCAGGACGGTAACATCATTCAAGGTATATCTTCTGTTAGTGAGGATGACGTCGATTTCATGAGTTGTCCACTTCTGTTCACCCTTTTCTTGAAAAAAGTGTTCATTACTGACAATCCTTGAGATTCTGCAAATTCCACAAGTCTTTCGCCTCTTTCATTTCTTTTACCAATTCCAAAATTTCCTATAGTTCTCCTTTCTGTGCTGTTTTGTCTTTTTCCAACCTTAGCATTGAAGTCCCTCATAATAATAGTGTAGTGGGTTTTCTGCTCATCTAGAAGACTCTCAATTTTAGTGTACATTTCTTCAACCTCTTCATCATCGTGGCTCAATGTTGTTGCATAAATCATTATAAGTTTTAGCTTTCATTTCTTTCACCAATTCCAAAATTTCCTATAGTTCTCCTTTCTGTGCTGTTTTTTTTTTTTTCCAACCTTAGCATTGAAGTCTCTCATAATAATAGTGTAGTGGGTTTTCTGCTCATCTAGAAGACTCAATTTTGGTGTACATTTCTTCAACCTCTTCATCATCATGGCTCAATGTTGGTGCATAAATCATTATAAGTTTTAGCTTGTACCTCTTAGAAACCTTGAGTATTAGTCTTGACACCCTTGCAACTAGTGCAACTTGTGGTGAAGTAGGACAAAATTTGGTATGGTAGTGTAAGAATAATGATGAAATGAGGAGACAGCGAAAAACTGGAGATATAAGGGACATTTATAGGGGTTGTATAATAATTACCAAAAGGGTTACATTACAAATACAAGATGCTTGAAAATATGGTCACATGACATCAGTACAGTGTATGATACCTCCAACAGCTAAACAGGTCTGACAGAGCTGAATCATGTGCGATATACGACTGTCTATAAGATTCTGTGGCAACAAATCCCACTCTTCCACCAGCACAGACCTTAGCTCACCAAGTGACCGAGGAGTTGGCTGTCGGTATGTAATGTGATGCCAAAGGGCATCCCACACATGTTTGATCGGATTTAAGTCTGATGATCATACTGGCCATGGCAGTCATTAGATAGCTTCAGTTTCAAGGTGTTCCTTCACCACTTCAACTCTATGTACAGTGGCACTGTCATGCATAGAGTTCGACAATCTGTTCTTGGTACTTCTGTGCAGTTGTGGTACTCCTATCAAAAACACCAAGAGAGGTGTGGCCATTGATCATTATTCCAACCCACACAAGAACACCACCTGCACCATGCCTCTTTCTCTGATGTTGGAGGGATGGTACCACATTCCTCGTTGTCTTCAGATGAAATAAAATCTAGAATCTGTTTGTAGGCTAAAACAGGACTCAGAGAACAGAACCATATCTCATTTGTCAGAGCCCAAGTCACATGTTCATGGCACCGGTTTCCACAAGCTCTGCGGTGGTTTGGGGTTAATGGGATTCAAGGGAATGGCTTCCTTGCGTAGAGTCCACTTGAATTGAGCCTTCTTAACACAGTCTGGTTGGAAATGTTTTCACCTGTGACCGTAACAATGACAAGAGGCAGTTGATGACAGGACATTGTAGGGTTTCATCTTGCTGCTAGAGCCAGATAGCAGTCTGTTCTGGTTGATGTAGCCCTCGGACAACCTTGGCCAGCTCTTCTTGTAATGTTTCGTGCCTCCTGAAACTGCTTCCATAGTGCCAAGATAACAATGCATGACACATTAAGCCAATGTGCCACCTCCGCCTGCAACTGCCGGGCTTCAAGTCGTCCAACGGCCTGCCATCTCAAAAATCATCTAAATGACGATGACTTGCTATTCTGAGTAGTGGAGATGTGGCTCTCCCACAGAGCAAGCCAAAAAAATGAGAATTGTGGCTCTGTAAGATGGTAGAGCAATTTCTATTGGATACTCGGAATTTTCATGCCAGGATGCCTATTATATCAAATATTTGCCTTCAGCGACATTGTTCACAATAAAATATTCATGAAAAACATTTTGTTCTGTTAATAATTTTGTCGAGCAGTATATTTTTAATTCTATTATTTCTGCTCATCCTTTTAAAAATTTGCATTGTGGCACTTTTGTACACTGTGTAGTAAACTATGAAGGAAGCAGTAAGTGCATGAACATCCCAAGTAGAGGATCACAAAACTAAACCAGCACAGGTGATGATGTGACATCACTATTATTGATGCTTATTGTGCATTGGGGGCTCAAGCATATGCACCGTGAGCACACTGCCTTAGAAGTACTGGCTGGTACACTGCTGCTGGATCTACAGATTATTAAAAGCAAGTTACACCACAGATTGAATAGATGTATACCCAATAATTTCATGGTTTTACCCTAAATCTGGAAAATCCCGTCAAGCACGAAAGAAAACAAACAGCCACAAAGTAACATCAAATGTGGCAGGGCAATTGGGACCAAACAACAAAGGGGAAGACAATTGAAAGGTTTATTCCCTGGATTGACCTGGTATACCAGAACCTACGACCTGTTATGCACCAGGAACATATACAACTTTCATTTTGACTAGGCATGGCTCTTTCAGGGCTAAACTGTTTGAACTTGGAATAATGAGGACTGAAGCCATATCCTGTACAACTGCCCCCTTTATGACCATAGAAATAGGTTCATTACTAAAATAGTGTGTCCTTTATCTAGGAACCACGATCACCTCTTCATAACTGAAAAACTATACTACAAAGCACTGACTGGGTATTCTCAGGCAGTATTTGAAGCTCACAGGGAAATCCTGCACTAGGCCATGAACACCAACCACCACCACCACAATATTAACTGAATCTACAATACAAACCTGACTCTGGCTTAGCCGCCCCTCCCTCCAGATGTGATATAATAAACTCACTGATAATAAACCCAAACATAACTTACTGATCAAGACTTTGGGACCTATTAGAGTGAATCATGCCTCCTTGTCCTAATGAACTGGAATGCCAGACTGAGAGTGTGACGTATCAAGTGGCTGTGAGTTTATATGAGATATATTGAATTAAATGCAACTGTGAGTGTTGTGAGATACTGAAGTCTTAAATTGTTTCACATTAGAGTATGCTTAAAAGAAACTGTGTGTGTGTGTGTGTGTGTGTGTGTGTGTGTGTGTGTGGGGATTGCTTGTATGCTAGCCACAGGCACTTGTATGACTAAATTACAGACTAAAAGCCCTTGCAAAATAGAATTTAATACAGTGAATTGGGTGCAGCTTGCACTTTCTTTTTCGAACCGGTTGCAGCCCTTCCTGGGGAGAGGCTTGCAACATTCTAAATTCATTGCATTTAAATTTGGCCAAATTGGTGAAGCAGGGTCTTGTTGTTTCCCTCATGGGCCTGTTGATACAACTATTAAAAGAATTATGCAGGCTAAAATTTATAGACAACATTGGTGGGAGGGGTTGTGATGAGTGGTCCTTGGGAACCAATGATTTTTGCTGGAGAAGAGTAAATTACCATCCTAATCACAATGAAACTATTACATTTTCGGTCCAACTCTCTTCTCTTCTACTTCTGTTGAATATTTCCAGTTACATATATCTATGTCAACTTGTAAGGGATGTCAGGCTAAGTATGTAATGAGAGGAATACAGGGAAGGACAAATTGAAGTACCAGAATAATATGGTAAAAACAAGATTTACCCCCCCCCACTTTCCTCTCCCCATACTTCCGGTGGCCCCTCCAGTCCCACAGTATTCTAGGATTATACTGGTTGGGGGGGGAAGTGTACCCGGTCTGGTTTGAGGATTACATGGGAACAGATAAATTACAAGACAGCAATATTTCCTAGTCCTAACTATTCTAGCAATGCCATGCATTTAATAATAACTTCCCTCCCACTAACTCGTTTATTCTTGGATCCCAGTCTATCCCTACTGCCTGGAACTATCCAAGTATGATTGTTCTGGGCAAGGAAATGTGTGAATAACTCTATGTGTTGGGCCTTTAGATGGATGAGGATGCTAGTGTTCTTAACTTGGGAGGAGGGGGGGAAAGCATGCCAATCTATAAGTGTGCTGTAATGAGTTATTGTGTGTGAATGAGAAAGTACATGAAAATATCCCAATTATCTGTTGAATGTTGCATTCTGAATGTGTTACCTGCCAAATTTAAATAGTCTCTCAGAGGTTAAGGTGCATAATTGTGGTATGAATGTTTCTGGTCATGTGTAAATGGTGAAACGAGTGGTTGTGATCTATGACAAGAAAAAAATTAATAAATAAAAATTGTGTGTATTCAGGGTTCTGTGAACATGTCAGTGTGCAAGTTAGATTGCTGAGTGAAACATTTCAAATGTGAGAGTAAATACTGTGCTTTGTCTTCCTTGTTACACCCCTAAATATAAATTAAAATAAAAAATTGCCCTGGTGCTCTTATAATGATATGGTGTGTAACTGAAGTGTGTTGTATACTTATCTTGTTGACAGGTAACTCCCACCCATGACTGCAGTTGGGGGATGCACCCAATTTGAATGTCCCCACCTTGTCTGTGCTAATCACCATGAGTGGTAAGGTGTGGGAAGCTGACACTGGTTTCAGCTGGTCTGGCCAGCATGGGATTTTTCAATATAATACAATAGCCTTACACTGACCATCAAGCCCCACCAAAGGGAGTGCTCTGATCCTATGGCTTTAATCGCCCTCAAACACCCAGGGTGCTGTCCATCTCACATTCCAACATTTTGCCTGGTGAGCCCTACCACTCAACACTTTTGCTGTTCTTTGTTAAGAACAGCAAAAGTGTTGTGTTGTCTCTACAGGGGTGTCCCTTCTGTTCCCAACTCTCTAAATTACTGGTGCATGTCTTAATATCATTCACCTTCTTCACCTTCACCTATCCTCCAATCTAGAACTGTCACCACCCCACATGCTCCCTTCCAACACAAACTCTTCACTTTTTTTTTTTTTTTTTAGTGGGCCCTCCCTAGAAGCTGAGGCAATGCCAAGGTTCACCATAGCCTTACACCCTACTTCCTGGCCCACCTCCTAGTGATAGTGGATGGACAATGGAGGAGGACCTCAGTTTTCCGATGGCCCCACACTAAGAGGCCAGATAAACACAACTCAACAGACCACACACTAACACACACTATCTGGCCTTCACAGAGTTTGCATTGCATCACAAAAGTACACAATGCAGAGTTGGGGAGACCCCCAATACCACCTGACCTATAACACTGTGTGGGATGCTTCATGAAAATAACCCATTCCTTGTAACCTATTTAGTAGTGTACTGCAAACTGGTCTCTAAATAATGCCTCAATATGAACATGCAATTGCTCTAAGAAATTGACAAGCACTTGCTCTAAGAAACCAAAAATCTTGAAAGTTTATTTTTCAAGAGTAAACTCTTGAGAATTTAGTATAACCCACAAGTATGTAGCTGTCCTCTGCTTCAGAACATTGTTCTTATTTAGAATTCTAGTCAGTTGTCATCATTCTTTTACAAAGATAAGGTGTGATTTTTACACACTACACTACAATACTATTGCAATGGACAGCAAGTGTAGACAGCAAGAATTAAGTGTTGAGAATAAAATGAAAGTTATTAGAGAATCAGAAAACAGGGAGAAGACATGCAGTGTTGCTTGAGAATTTGATTTAAATTAATGAGAAACAATAAATGCTATACACAATTTGGAATACAAAAAAAATATATATTAATCTAAAAAGAACTGTAGCAAAATGAAATGTATACATAAACCTGAACATTCTGATGTCAATAAGGTTCTTTTAATTTGAAAGAGCAAAGGAGTGAAAATAGTCTACATACTAATGTGGTACCTGTCTAATGAACAAAGCAGAAAATTTTACCAAATTATCTGAAATTGAGAAATTTGTGTTCCACTGGCTGGATAGATCAATTTAATATATGTATGTATATAGCATGAGCAATGCCTACAAAACTGAAACATTACTTAGTATAACTAGAATCATAACAGTGTGCAATTTGTATGCATTTTATATCAAATTTCTAGTAATTTTAATGTAATTTTTAAAAATAATCGCAACCTCTGTTATTACATCACTTGGTTATAACATCAAGAATATTGTGGTCCCCTCAGTGATGTTATAAGTGATTCTAGTTTCCAAGTTTGACTGTAGTAACTTAATACACCCAGAAGAACTCGTATTAAAAAAGAACTAATGACATTTCTGATACTTTTTGTTTTTTTTGGATTTCAAAATTAGAAGGTTCAAGCTTGCTTTTTCTTGCATCATGTGCCTTTACTAATGATAAATTGTTAATATCACAGATACATGTCAAAAGATACAGATACACTTTTGTCACAGATACATGACAAAAGAAGTGTGCTTATTTTTGAAATCATACACCTCTATCACACTGAGTGTCCTGATATTCCCAGTAAAAATCACCAGTATAATAACTACACAACTCATTCAGGCCTCACAGAAACTTTATCAAATTACTGCATAACCATTTCCCATTAAATTTCTATATGCAAGGCAAGTCAGACAGAATTAATACTAACTTTGGATATAACAACACTCTGAATAACTTGATTTGACTGCTTTCCCATCCTCTTCCACATTTTTAATGATTCTGAAACCCATCTCTGCACTGTGCATATATTATATATATATTGCTTTGGCACCTGCCAACTGTACTGACCTTTCTGGTAGTATTCATTGAAAGCACCCTCCTCAGAAAGCAATTCCCACTGTCCTTATCTGGTTTGGTTTCCTTCTATTTTTATTTAATTTGATTTATATTTTATATCTGAACCTTTTTTCTAAATTATTCAAGTCTAAAATCAAAAGTCAGGAGCATCCTTAACCATACACACTCATACACAAAAGGATATACAGGGTGTCTCAAAAATATTGGTACAAACGTTTAGGGGAGGTAGGTAACATCTAAAGGAATGTGAATCGCATAGGAACCCATAACCGGAAACGTCACCGTAAGTCGGTAGACGGCACTGTTCATCAGTTCGCGAGAGGGAAAATTTCTGGTTTACTCATTCAAGCAGTAGTCGCCGCACAAATAGCATGCATCGATATACAAACTGTGAGCTGGCAGACATGCACCTAGTGTATGGATTAGCAGAGAGAAATGGACAAGCCGCTCAATGAATTTATGGAGAATGCTTCCCAGACAGACATGTACTGGACCACCGTTTGTTTGCGCGTGTGCATCAAAATTTGTGCAATAATGGATCATTTAGAGGTAATGCGGGCAGACCAAGTTCGACGCGAACTCCCACCATGGAAAAAAGTGTGTTGAATGCCGTCCAGAATAATCCTACTACCAGCACACATGCCATTGCCTCTGCCTTAGGAGTGTCTCGTTGCAGTGTACAGCATGTCTGGCACGACGATTCCTTACACCCCTTTCATCTCCAAAGGGTTCAGTTACTGCTCCCACAAGATCATCCTGCATGTGCGGCTTTTGCGCAGTGGTTTCTCCAAGAAAGTGTTCAACAAGACTTGAATTTTCCAGCCTTATGTTTTCTTCACGGATGAGGCTTATTTTACTCGGGAAGGCTTATTCAATCAGCACAATGCTCATGTGTGGGCTCACGACAATCCACACGGTGTACGCCCCCATGCGGCACAACATCCAACATCGCTTTGCAATAAATGTGTGGGCAGGTATGGTCGGTGACTGCTTAGTCGGCCCATACCTGTTACCATCCAACATGAACTCTGCTAGATATCGCATCTTTCTTGAACAAGTTCTATCAGGGTTACTTGACGATGTTCCAACAAATGTGAGCCGCAACATTTGGTTTTAACATGATGGGGCGCCTGCCCATTATGGAAGGTGTGTTCGTGACCATTTGAACAGGCGTTTTGGGCATCGCTGGATTGGCCGTGGTGAACCCGTTGCCTGGCCCCCACGCTCACCTGATTTATCGAGTCTTGATTTCTTTCTGTGGGGGGAGCCTCAAATCTATCGTGTATGAATTGCCTGTGGAGACGGAAATGGATCTCGTGGCGAGACTCCTCTGCGCTGCTGCTACTGTCAAAGAAACTCCAGGTCTGTTCGACCGTGTCCGCCAATCCATGCTGCGCCGGTGTCATGCATGCATCGTGTCTCATGGTGGAACCTTCGAGCATCTGTTGTAACATCATGGAATGCATCCATCTCGTACTCCATTGTTAATATTATGTCAAATAAATGTTTTCCACTAATTACTGTCTTGTGTCATTTCTGCTTCTTGTGCCTCTGCTACTACTTTCCCGTGACGTTTCCGGTTATGAGTTCTTATGCGATTCACATTCCTTTAGATGTTAATTACCTCCCCTAAACGTTTGTACCAATATTTTTGAAACATCCTGTATATATGGTAAGAAAAGGATATATATATATTTCTAAGGACTAAAAAAATACATATTCTTTTAGTCCTTAGAAAATATACAGATAATCATACGATCCTGTCATTATCAAGAAACATTCACTGAATATGGCAAGTCACAGCATACATATGAAAATACTTTCTTGTCTCATTTTCTTCAAAAACAAGTACAGAAACAGACCGGATATCAAAGGATATCCACATTTAAGGATAAAACTGTCTTCTTTTTACTCTTGGAAAAGTTGCTATATGTTGAACATTATGAACAGAAAATCTTGCATATACACCTTCATATTTCTCTGGCATCTTACTGAAGGCCATTGCTAATTAGCTTCATGCCACACACAAAAAACAGATGAATGCTGCACTACAAGTGGGTCAAAAACCATCAAACCTGTTACTTTGTTACCGATACTACATAGTTATTGTGATGGTACTAGTAGTGGCTAATTATGCAGGAAGCTAATTTATATAGAATCAGCACAAAAAAAAAAAAAAAAAAACACACACACACACACCTATCCACCTCATCTGTACACTCCTTTTAACAATCTATCTCATCCTACTTGGAATTTATTAAAACCACCCACCACTAGATGGAAGTTTGTCCCAACAATCAATTACTCTATGGCTGAAAGCAGATTTTCACTTATCTATCCTGCAATTATGCTTTTCCAATTTAAATTTGTCTCCATATGCATGTTGTCCAAGAAAGAGTAAAGAGGTACACAATACTTGTGAAAAGTATCAACTATTAATTACTATTTATTCATAATGAATACCATGCATCATGGTATTCATTATGTATTCACTGAGTGAAACTATGAGCTATCAGTATTATCAGTTATAACCAATAGTGATTAATCACTGTTGGTTAAAATCACTTCTGGTTTGCTTCAAAAATATTCTGATTCAAAACTTTTTAAATTCAAATCATGATGATATCAGAAAAATCCGTAACCAGTGGTTTCCAATGTTGTAATAATAAAAAATGCAACACAATAATATTTTATTCAAATGCATAACATTTTGAAAAAGATGTGATAGAGAAAAATTTGTTTTATTTTGAACTCAGCATACAGAAATTACTAAAGGATATATATAATTAGCCAGAGCCTCAACCTACTATATTATAAGAAGATTGCCTTTAGCCTTCTTGTAAATCCTTTGAGACTAGTGGAAATATTGGTATTTTTCTAATAAGCAAGAAAACTCCATATAGTAAATCTCTGTATGGCTGAATAATTAAAACAATGCATACATTTCTTGGAATCATCTGAGAACTTTAGTTCTCAAACAAGTACTAAAATCAGTATATTCAACTGCTATTCAATCCCCCCCCCCATTTCCCATTAGAATGTTCCTATCCATATTTATCCATGAGTTGTAATTCAAGGGTTAGAGTCACAACTGGGCTATGCCTCGTAGTTTGGCCACCCCCGTACATATATTATTTATTAGTTAATTTAAAAACAATTATAATTTTATAAAATCAAGGGAAAACTACATCTTACAGAGACCATTTTAAAGTAAAAATAATATTTATATTTCCTCAAAAACAAAAAAGAGAACATACGGAGTTGATCTTCTACCAAGTAATCGAGTTTTGTTGGGTATTCTATAGCTCTCTCTGCTGCTGCTGCCACTGCTGGCAGTAGTATGAGAAGTGTCACATTTTGTACCACATATAGCACCCAGAGGTGCAGGGGAAGAATAAGGCAGATGGCGTGATGTGGCTGGCTTTGTTAAACCTGCAGACTTAGTATTCCTATTCTCATCTTCAAAGTATTCCTCCTTCTTTTTACCAGGAAGTGGTGCCCTGTACTGTAAATAACATAATATTTGTAAAAGAGTTGTGTATTTAAAACAGTCATTAAAATTACTGGCATACAAAGTATGCCAGTAATTTTAATGACTGTTAAAATGACTGTTTTAATGACTGGTAAAAATCATTACCAGAGGGTAATGATTATGCAATTCATTTATAAATAGTCCTTTAAAAGAAATTATCACTTTTTTTGGAAATAAGAGAAAATTCTAATTATTAATTTAATGACATCAGAGCTTGTCATTATTATCCATTTCATGTATTTGTCTGTAATATTTATGGTCTTATCTGTATGTTACACAGGGTGGAAAATATGGAATAACTCACAGAAAAAAAAACTTGCTTCCTCCATCTGAGACAGATCACAGCCTTTATTGAGAGAGGGCTTCAGAAATTTCTTGTCTGAATAACATGAATACAATTCATTCATCAGTCTGACAGAATGAATTCTATTCGTGCTTCAAAGTAGAGGGTAAGAATAAGGCAGACAGCATCTTGTAAGGTAGCATCTATGAATTCCCATATATCCACCATTTGGCCTCTGTGATGTTTAGCAAACTTGCTTAAACAAATGATTGCTGTTTTAGGTATCATGTATAGTGTTCTCTTACCTCTCAGCAACTAGGAAACAGTCACCACTTGAAAGGCTTATTCCTGATTTTCATTCCTTGTATTAAGAGTTGGACCATCTACTAGCTAACTCTTCAGGGTAACCTTCAGTCCCAATCGGGGGGGAAGAGACTGTCCTTTGGAAGGGCTGGTTAGAGCTACAGTAAAAGAAAGGCAGAGAATGACAGACTAAAGTGCTGCCCTGTAAACTATAAATGCCCTTTATTGGAGTAGAGAGTAAGGTACATATGATATTCTTGCCAATGCACCAAAGACTATGTGTCAACTTAAAAAGTCTGACGCCCATAATACCAATTTTTAAGAAAATAAATTAAGTCAATAAAATCAATTAAGTCATAAAGTAAACGGAATGAAGAAGAAAAGTTATGCAAATTTCAAAAGACAAGTGAGATGGTACATCTCTTTACAGGCTTAAATTTTTCACAAAAAACAAAGAGAATGGCTGAAAGAAATTTCAGTAGTGAAACACTCCAAAATGACAGCAACAAATACTCTTTACTAGCTTAAATGTAACAGAACTTCAAATGGTGAATTTTTAGAAAGAATAAAATAAGGTTCACATAATGCAGTGGGGATGAAATTTGTGCATTGAATATAAAAGGAAATGCATGAGAAAAAAAAATAGAATGAGAAATTCTGCTGGTGAGGTGCCATTTCTTCAGGGAAAAGTTAAAAGGCACTACAGCAGGTGAAGGAAGAATGAACCAGGTAAAAGAGTGGGAAGTAACAAAGTCCGAAACACTGAAGGCACAATCACGCACTAAAAAAAATAACCCCTCAATTCAGCAAGGCCTAAATTGAGTGACTGTAGTCCCTACACTACAAAAACTAGTAAACAAATACATTCATGACTTCTAACCACACAAAGTTGTGAAAAATGAACCAAAAATGCAGACACCGAAAATACTTATAAACCGTGCCTCTAATGAAGATAAGTATATGAGGTGTGATCAAAAAGTTTGGGGAATGCCTTTGTATCTTGATATTGCAGCTAAATTTGGAGGAATAACTTTGTAACTTGAAATTTCAGCACCATATAAAGTCGTGTTGCAACATTTTCAACGACTCATTTAAATATGGTAACATGTAGTAAATCATCCATTTATTTGCAGTCAGTCTAAATTAGCACATGCTCAAATAGAAATGAGTGACTTTAATAAGCAGTGCATTTGAATCATATTTGTTTCAAATTAGAGAAAGGTGCAACAGAAACCACTAAAATGTTAAAAACTGCTTTTGAATATGATGTTGTTGTGCATTCAAAGCCTTCTTCAGTGGTTCAATGAAAGACTGCTAATCTCAATCAAATATGAAGTTCAATATTATTATTCTATATTCTCTATTATGTGACAGAGCAGAACAGAAAGTAAAATTAAATGATGAGTTGTAGTTAATGTTAAATACAACGATAAACAGCTTTCGGGCTTTTTGTTGCCCTTCATCAGTTAACCGTCGGAGTGAAAGTTTTAGGAACGTAGAACTTAAGAGCGTGCGATGGCAGTCATGCACAGTGAACTGCATGATGCAACAACTAACTGTTGGAAGTTGAAGTCTGTGGTTGCAATGTATGGGAACGTTGCCTCCGTTTATCAGTCATGAGAATGGTTCTTCAATAACAGGATGAACGCGACATCCTCTGTTTCTGTTGATGGAAGTATTAGGGCATGTGATGTGCAGTGACTCCAAGCAGGCACGGCATCGGTAACGGCGGGACCGATCAACAACCATGGCATCTAGGCATGGGTCAATGTCGTGTTGGGTTGACCAGAAGTGTTCAGCATGGCCGAGTGTTCTATGTCCGCTAAGAAAATGGCTCTTTCGTGTTCTGAAATACGTTTCCGAGTCTTCTGCCAAGTTACCCGAAGCAGCTAGTGCAGTCACGGCAAGAAATGCGGTAGATTAGTCCACTCTGTGGTAAGGTGGGAACTGGTGTTTTCACTTTGGAGATGAGCGATTGCAATTTCCTGCCTGGGAGTTGTACACACTTTATCCCATGAAATTTCAGGACCCTGGAAACCTGGTTTGAAAGGTTTGGGTAGTATGGGATAAAGGCACTTCAGGCAGAGTCATTACCTTAAGCGGTCCTGTTGGTCACAGGCCTGCATGTCGCACCTATCTAGGGTACTGGTGGGATAGCCACATCTCGTAAGATCTGTCTTGACCCTAGCAATCTCGGTGTGTCTCTCATCTGCAGAACTAGACTGGGTCCAGGCGTGAGTTAAGGCCTGCGCAATGCCGAGAAGATGGCTACGCGTGTGCTGACCAGTAGTTGGTAAATTGGCTTGTGATAGAATGTTGTTCTCAGGCGTGTGCCCTCACATCGGACCAGGGTGTCCAAGTATGTTACAGTATTGCCCGACTCTACTTCAATAGTGAATTGTATGAAAGGTGACAGAGAGTTAAGGTGATCTAAGAGTCGGCTGCCAGGATCTCTGGGAATAACTACACACACATCTGCCAAGTAGCAACACCAAAAGGTAATAGGATCTGGTATATTCGTAAACGCATGACCCTCCAATTCTTCCATTGCGATGTTTGCCATGACTGAACTAACTGGGGAACCCATGGCCGTGCCGTGCACCTGTTGGTAAATGGAGTCACCGCACATGATTGTGCCACCAGTTAAGCACAGTCTGAGAGAAGTGGACATATCATCTGAAGTTAGTTGGATTCTATTGCTAAGGGTCTGGTCAGTATCCCAAAGTTTATTGGCACACATGATGCAAGCTCAACAGGGATGGAAGTAAATAGGGACACAACATTGAACCCGAGATGGATAGGGTAAATGGAGTCACCGAACATGACTATGATAGGGCAATACCCTACCATACTTGGATACCCTGGCCCAACATAAGGGCACATGCCTGAGAACAACAGTCTATCACAAGCCAACGTGTGCTGGCCAATATAACTACTGGTCAGCACACATGTGCAGCCATCTTCTCGGAAATGTGCAGGCCTTGTTAACTCGCGCCTGGACCCACTCTATTTCTGCAGATGAGATGCATCGAGATTGCTAGGGTCAAGACAGATCTTATGAGATGTGGTTATCCCGCCAGTACCCTAGATAGGTGCGACCTACAGGCCCGCAACGACGTAGCAACTGACAAGACCATTCAAGGTAATGACTATGGCAGAAGCGCCTTAGTGGTCAAAGTAACTCTTGCACATACCTCAAGAGTTCTTATCTGTTACCCCAACTGGACATATTATCTAGATGTTGAGGGCTGAAATGTTTCAAGTGAGCGGGTAGCTAATATCAGGGAAGAGAGCCTAAAAAACTTCAAGGGTTGTGTTAGGGTTGTTAAATATACAAGAACAGTAAGTCTTAATTGTTTATATAGGTTAGAAGTGTTGTCAATAAAATGAGTGAATTTGAACTGCTGGTTAAAACAAGTAACATGGACATAATAGGGCTTACGGAAATGTGGTGCCACCCGGAAACAGGGGATGATGAATTTCAGTACGGCTTGTATAATGTATTTAGGAAGGATAGGGTAGATAGAATGTGTGGTGGTGTAATGTTTTTATCAGAAGCAGCCTGAGTGCGACGATAGCTTTCCCGGATTCAGACGTTTCATGTGCTAGTATAGAATCTGTATGGTGTGAGATAGTTGGAAACAGGTATAATGCGAGTAGGAGTAATCTACAGACCAGGTGATTGTGAAGATTATGATGAAAGCCTCTACATGAAAACGACGCAAGTCGGTGCGAGAGTACATGTGAACAAGCGAAAAATAAATTTTAATAAAATTTATTTTTTAGAGTTGCTTTATATTCCTAGTAACAATACTTTAGTTTAAATTGAATTTAGACAGAGATTTTGTAGGTTATTACTTAGTATTGGTAAGAGTATCAAATCTACGTGTGGGCAGGCTTTGCAGCTCCCGCGACTGAAACGTTTTTAATTATACTTAGCCGCTTTATTGACTTAATTGTTAGATTAAATTATTTTCTATAAGTAGCTTATAGACCTAACCAAGCTCCGTGGTTTATTTTGAATGAATTTGAACTGCTGATAGCATGATTTGGAAAGTAAATAATACCTCGTGTCCGTAGACTAACCGTTCGTAACTTGCTGCCATTGTTATAAGATACGTGAGCTAGCGTAAGGTTTAATGGAAAACTAGATAGCGAGTATAACAGTATCAATTAATCAGTAAAATTTATTGATCTTATTAAATTTCATTGTCAACTGAATTGTACTTTTTTAACTAAATAAATATAGCAACCTAGTTATTAAAAACGTAACATCATAAATTAATACATATAAGTTGACAGGGGATAAGAAAGTCATATAACTTAAATCAGGGATAATATTCGATACCGAAATACATATACAGTAATACCCCGAAGTTACGCGATAGGTGGGTCCCACAAAAATTGCTTAAGTCAAATTCGCGTAAGTCGGGGTACAACTTTGTACATAAATACATATAAATTTTGTTTAATTGGGACCAAGGACTAACAAAAGCACTAGTTTAGAAGAAAAATATTTAATAAAATTGCAGTTATTTATACATATTAATACAAAATATGTATTAAAAAAATAAATGGATTACGTAAAAAAGTTATTTCGATGTCGATGGCTTTATAAAATCTAACAAATTGGTCTGACGACACAGCGCCTTCTTTTTTTCCCGCAGAATTTCTTCGTAGCAAGCTAATAATTTTTTTTATTCCTTGCTTTGTAGCTATAACGCTTTCTTCGTTGGAGTCTGTTTTCTAAAATTTTTAAGCCCTTTTCAGTTGGGCTGAGACCTTCTGTCAAGCTTGCAATTGTCATGTGTTTTTCTGGTGGAACTGGGTCTGAAGCGTCGGATAGTTCAGTGACGTTTTGCTTATGCATCTTTATGAGCTCATTCATTGTCAGCTTCTGACTATGTGAATCCAACAGCTCGATGACATCATCACCATTGACTTCCAAATCTAATTGTTAATCTTGCCTGGCAAGATTAACAACTTCTATCACATGAGCGACATGATCAGTTGCTGGCATTGTTTTCGTCTCGGTTTTGAAAAAATATGGACAAAGTTACTTCCAGACATCATTCGATGTTTTCTTGTGGATTTCATCCCAAGATTCTTCAATGATTCTTACGGCATCTAAAACATTGAATTGTTTCCAAAATTCTTTAACAGACATCTCACTATTTTATCTCATAGCTTCTTCAGACGTGCAAACGAACACCTCGTGTAGTAAGCCTTGAATGTTTTGATGACTCCCTGGTCCATCGGTTGAAGCAAGCTGGTTGTGCTTGGAGGCAAAAACACAACTTTCACAGGTGGGTCGAAATTAATTAGGGTGGCAGGAGGGTGACCGGGTGCATTGTCAATAAGAAGCATCACTTTAAATGGAATCTGTTTAGACTTGCAATAACGTTTGACTTCGGGTATGAAGTGGTGCCCAAACCAGTCCTCAAAAATGGAACCTGTCACCCAAGCTTTATGATTTGACTTCCAAATCACTGGTAAGCTAATTTTAGATATACACCAAACGAAAAAATCAAGAACCGCGTAACTCTGAGTTCGCGTAAGTCGGGGTATTACATATAGTGTAATAGTGTTGTACTGGAATTTGATTCAACTTGAATAGAAATCATGACTCAGACCAGAGCAGCAAAGCAAAAGGTTTAAACTAGTGGAAGTGTTGTGGCTCAGGGAAGAACTGAAGGGTGCGGTTGTCCTCTGAATCACAGTCTGTTGAAATGCACTGCTTGCTTGATGTTTGTGGTACAATCAGGAACAGGATATGATATTGCCAATGTCTTTGTGTGTGTGTGTGTGTGTGTGTGTGTGTGTGTGTGTGTGTGTGTGTGTGTGTGTGTGTGTGTGTGTGTGTGTGTGTCATGTAAGGAGTGCAAGGAAATCAGGTGCTAACTCAGCATTGTTATGGGCTTATATGAGAGCTTGCAGGACAGGGAGGATGCCCTCGAAGGATTTAAATTGAGGGGCCCATCAAGCTCTCAGCTGCCCACATCAATGCCAGAGCTTGCACTTGAACATCACACAACACAGTGTCAAACCCCCAAGGTAGAATGCTCTGGTCCCAAAGGAACTAGTTGTTGTAGGTGATTCTATTGTCAGGAAAATGGTGAACATATCATGCAAAAAGGATAGATGGAACAGGACCAGGGTACGTCTGCCATGGGCAAAGGCTGATAACGTTGTAGGGCAGATATCATCCTTTCAAGGCACAAAGGGTGATATTGTTGTACACGTTGGCACTAACGATATTAAGAGTAGGAAACCGGCAGAATTACTTAACAAGTACAAGACAATGTTGAAAAAAAGCCATGAGTTACGGTTGAATTTGAAAGTGTCTGCAATTATGCCCAGACACGATAGGAGAGAGTATATGATGAGAGCCTTGCCGATCAATTCAGCCCTGTAGAGATTGTGCAAGGCTCAAGGGGTAGAATTTTTCGAACCCTGGTCTGTGCTTGATAACAGAAAGACTGCTTCTACAGGGATGGGATACACTTAAATAGAAAGGATGGGAAAATATTTGCTGATGCTATCGAGGCAGAGTTAGGTGGGTCGGAAAACTGCTAGCGTGGGGCCATACACGGACTAATAGATTAACAGTAGCCGCAGGCAGAGGTAAAAGTGACTCTTGCCCTACTTCTATTGAAATGCAATTGGCCAGCAGCCTGGAAAGCAAGGCAATGGGAATTTCCATGACTGCTGGGAGTCATAGTGTAACAAGTAAATACATGGGCTGTGTTAGGATAACTAAGAGTAGAAACAGGTGCCTGTATACTTGCATTACACCAATGCTAGGAGTACAGTTAATAAATTTGATGAGCTTGAATTGCTAGTCAAGACATCAAAGGCAGATATTGTTAGGATATCAGAGACATGGTGTCACACAGACATAAGAAGTGCAGAACTGGAATTTGGGGAGTTCAATGTGTAGCAAAAGGATAGATGCTGTTAGTTAAGAAACACAAAATCTAAGGAGGTGCACCCAATTATGTTGGTGGACAATGTACTGTTGAGTCTGTTTGGTGTGACATAAGCACTGGGAAACGAAAAATGAGAGTTGGGTGTGTGTTATAGGCCTAATGAATCTGATGAGTATAATGAGCAATTATGCAGAGAAATGAGAGTGGGCCAGTAAATTAGAGTGTCTTATAATGGGGGATTTTAATATCCCGGATATTGACTAGAATTTGTGGGTTGGTCATTCACACACTAGCAAGGCTTTTGTGGATTTACTGGATGAATGTTTTCTACAGCGGCATGTTCGGGAGGCAACTAGAGGGAGTAATCCTCTTGATCTGATTATCAGTAGCGATTCTTCATGCAATAAGAATCTGCAGATAAAGGAACCACTAAGTGGCAGTGATCACAGTGTGCTGAAGTAGGATTTATTCAAAGAGGTAACTACCATCAAAGGAAAGGGAAGGGTTTTTGCTTTCGTAAAGGTACATTGGTCTGACGTAAAGGTACGTTGGTTTCATCGTATAGAATTTAAATATTGGTCAGACTACGTTGGTCTCACACAATATTTAAATTCTATACGGTGGAACCAACTGATGATGTTAACAACAGCAAATTCAAAATGGGAAGCATTCAAAGAATTAATCTTGGAAGCCACTAGGCTCTTCATACCAACTAAGAAATATTGTTCAAGATTTAGGTCTAAATGGATGTCAGATGAACTAATTAGACATGTGTCATAGAGAAAAAAAATGCATGGGATACATATAAATTAACATGTGATACACAAGCCTATGATAGATATAAGCTGGTCTAAAACCAAGTTTCAAAAGGAGGTCAGGCAGGCGAAGGCAGATTATGAGAAATCTTTGGCAAAGGATGCAAAGAAAAACAGCAAAGAGTTCTTTACTTATCTAAACTCTACAAGGAAGGGGATGAATCAGATTGGTCCACTTGATATCGATGGTTGAACTGTTGATGATCCTGCTCAGGTAGCTAACAAACTGAATGAATATTTTGCATCGACATTCACACACGAGGAATCATTCAGGGAGGGGAATGCCAGAGGTGTATTCAACTCTGGCAGTAAGCTAGATAGTCTTGTAATAACTGAGAGTAAAGTGCAGGAGAAATTGTTGAAGATAAACACAAGAAAGGCTCCAGGGGTGGATGGAATCTATCCAGTTATATTAAAGGAGGTGGCCAAGGAAGTAAGCAAACCCTTAGCCATAACTATGGGAGCTTCCCTGGACTCGTGGGAGGTACCCATGGACTGGAGATGTGTAAATGTGATCCCAATCCACAAAGGAAGATCAAAGGGGGAGACAGGTAATTACAGACCTGTTAGTTTAACTTCTGTTTCAGGGAAACTAATGGAGCACTGGTTAAAGAAACATTTATAAATGATATTGATGATGGTATATCAGGCTTAATGTCCAAGTTTGCAGACGATACGAAGGTTGGCAGGGTTGTTGTACACTGCTGCAACAGGATCTAAAAAAGTTGAGCAGATGGGCTGTGAGGTGGCAAATGAAGTTTAACATTGACGAATGTAAAGTACTACATATGGGATGCAGTAATCCCAGAGTAACGTATCAACTCTGTGGTACCACACTGACAATGGTAGAGAATGAAAAGGACCTGGAGGTAATTGTGCAGGCAGATATGAAGTTTTCTGAGCATTGCAGATGGTCTGCAAGAGTAGCTCATGGTGTCTTGTCAATGATATACAGGAATTTTTCTAGCAGGGATAAGGAGGTGATTATCCCCTCGTATAAGGCAATGGTCAGGCCACACCTTGAGTACTGTATACAGGTCTGGAGGCCTCATTTTAAGAAGGATATAGAGCTGTTGGAACGAGTACAGAGAAGGGCAACAAGATTAGTGAATGGAACAAAGGGTTGCTCTTACAAAGAAAGGCGTAAGTTTCTCAAATTAGTGTCTGGAGACTAGGCAACTGCGAGGTGATCTGATTGAGGTGTATAAAGCCTTGAATGGTTTCAGCATGCTCAATGGTCAAGTGTAAAGTGTAAAGTGTGTTTAGGGTCAAACGGCACCAGGGGTTCCCCCCATCTCTGCGTAGTTTACATTGTGGGTGAACCAGTTGACTGGAAAAGCCAGAATTTTAAAAGTGTATGGACTTTGTATATGTGTGATGCCTTGTACCGTTGTTCATCTGGTCATTTAGCCGCTGGGCCCCTATTGAGGCCAAACGTTGCCCCACTTACGCCCCGTGGAGGCAGACCAGGAACCCAGTAGTCTGGGTTCCTGGTCTGCGGCTAGGACCTTAAAAAAAAAAAAAAAAGAAAGAAAGAAAGAAACGCGTCAACGTAGGGGTAGAATCACTTAGTTTTGCTAGGCCAAATTATGGGCGTAAGGTAATTTAGATATGTTAAGTTTTTGGTATGTAGGGCTTTCGCTAGAGTATAGATAGAGGGGGGGGAGAGAGATGCTCAATGGTAATGGGATTCTTCCTCTTGCTCAGAATAATCACCAGAAAGGGCATAAATTCAAATTGAGGAAAGACGGTTGTAGGATAGTCTTTAGCTAGCGGGTGGTTGATTGCTGGAACAAACTTCCATTTGTCATTGTAGAAGCTGATAGCTTAAATAGAATAAAGGCAGAACTTGACAAACATTTGAAGCGAGTGGATGGGTGAAATAAGGGATTTTTTTTTTTGGGTGATGCTATATAAGCTTGCTTTCTTGCATCGTGTGCCTTTGCTAATGCTAATGATAAAATAGAATGGGCAAGTAAGTGTCAATGCCTTATTATGGGTGATTTCAATTTGCCTCTACTTGATTGGAGTAAATGGGAAGGAAACTCGACATGGGGAACAAAATTTTTAAATCAATTTGTATCAACATATCAGGGAAAGTACTAGAGAAAAAATATCCTAGACCTCATCATCCCCCATGAATCAGATGACATAACAGGGCTGATAGTAGAGGAACCAGTAGCAGGAAGTGATCACAGAGTTCTACGGTGGATGATGAAGAGAGAGGTAGCAGTAGTAAAAGGCAAAGGAATGGGTTATAATTTCAGAAAAGGAATTATGATGCCTTAAGGTGCTACATAGCCTCTATTAACTGGGTAGATATCGCACAGAGAATGAATACAATTGAACTGTGGTATGCTTTTAAAACATTAATCACAGACACCTTGAATGCGTATTTACCATTAAAAAAATACTCCACGAGGAGAGTTCCAAGTTGGATGAATAGTGAAGTTGCCGCATTACTTCAGCAGAAAAAAAGGTGGTATGGAAAAGATAGAGCAATAAAAAGTACTGAAGCATATAACAGCTACAAGATGATCTATAACAGAGCCACAGAAAAGGTTCGACAAGCAAAGGCAGTTTATGAGAAATCGCAAGCAAACAGAGCAGGATAAGGAATTCTTCACATATATAAATGCTAAGAGGAGCAGGACAAACCAGATCGGATCTTTACGTAAAGGAAAGGGGATATTATTAAATACACCAGCTGCCATTGCAGATGAGCTCAACAGTTATTTTGCATCAATATTTACAGATGAAAAACCATTTGTGGGAATGAGAAATTGTGGGAGCGAAGTTGAAAAATATGTAATTAATGATACTGAAATTTCGCAAGATTATTTAATGAAAAAACTTTCGAGCCTACAGGCCAGTAAGGCTCCTGGAGTTGATTGAATATACTCTATAATCTTAAGGGAGGCAGCAAGTGAGTGCATTGACTTCTGACTTCAGTGGTAGGGAAAATCATGGAGGAAATGATTTAAGTGTGGAATTCAGGATAATTTGGATAGAACTGAAATTCTCAAGGATACTCAGCATGGTTTTGTAAAGTGAAAATCATGTTTAACAAATCTGGTTCGCTATTTTGAAAGGGTCACTCATGAGCTGGATTGAGGGAAAAATTTCAATACTGTTCATTTAGATTTCAGCAAAGGTTTTGACTCAGTCCCACACAGGTTTGCTGATGAGGCTAGTGGGAGTCAGACATGTTCAAAGCCGCTAAGTGGATTTTCTTATTTATTCATTTGAAATTATTGTTTTTCTAAACCTTTTGATTTAAATTTAGTAGTATAGCATTATTTTGTGATTTTCTGACTCATCTGGTGTATTTATTCTTTACTCAGCCTTGTAATTGCATAAAAGTATCGGTAAGGGTATCAAAATCCACGTGTTACAATTTGCAGCTCCACTGAATGGAAAGTTTTTTAGCAATATTTAGCTGCTTTATTGATAAATTGTTATATTAAATTATTTTCTATAAGTAGCTTATAGACCTGGTCAGGATCCTTAGTTTATTCTGAATTGAGACAGCGAGATTTGGAAGTTAATTAGCATTAGTAGAGACATTTGATGCAACAAAGCAAGCTTATGCAGCATCAGCCAAAAAAAATAATAATAATAAAAATAAATAAATAAATAAATAAATAAATAAAAAATAAATACTTCACCCCTCTGTTCGTTCGAAATACCTGTCCAGCTGAGCCTTAAACTTATTTAGGCTATCAACTTCCACGACAAGGGATGGAAGTCTATTCCACCAACCAACCACCCGCTGGCTAAAGGCAAATCTCCTCACTTCTATCCTACATCTGTCTTTTCTCAATCTGAATTTATGCCCTCTCAGGTGATTATTCTCAGCAAGAGGAAGAATCCCATCAGCACTGACCATGCTCAAACCATTCAAGGCTTTATACACCTCTATCAGATCACCTCGCCGGTGCCTAGTCTCCAGACACTATAATTTGCAAAACCGAAGCCTTTTTCGTAAGGGCACCCCTTTGTTCCATTTACTAATCTTGTTGCCCATCTCTATACTTGTTCCAGCATCTCTACATCCTTCTTGAAATGAGGCCTCCAGACCTGTATACAGTACTATAGGTGTAGTATGACCATTGCCTTATACAAGGGAATAATCACCTCCTTATCCCTGTTAGAAAAATTCCTATATAGCATCGACAATACACCATGAGCTACTCTTGCAGCCCGTCTGCACTGCTCAGAAAACTTCATATCTGCCTGCACAACCACACCCAGGTCCCTTTCATTCTCTACGGCTGTCAGTGTAGTACCACAGAGTTGATACGTTGCTCTGGGGTTGCTATTTCCCATATGTAGTACTTTACATTTGTCAATGTTTTTAACTTCATTTGCCACCTCTCAGCCCATCTGCTCAACCTTTCCAGATCTTGTTGCAGTGGCATAGTGTCATTAGTGTCCTTGACAACCCTGACAACCTTCGTATCGTCTGCAAACTTGGACATTAATCTTGATATACCATCATCAATATCATTTATAAATACAGAAAACAATAATGGACCCAATACTGAACCCTGAGGGACTCCACTAATAATATTAGTCCACGATGAGCGGTGTCCATTGATTACCACTCTCTGTCTTCTCCCCCTCAACCACCCCTTTATCCATAGCAGCAATTTGCCTCCAATGCCACACTGCTACAATTTGTGCAGCAGTCTTCCATGTGCAACAGTATCCAAAGCCTTTAGCATTAGCATTAGCATTAGTAGAGGCATTTGATGCAAGAAAGCAAGCTTATGCAGCATCAGCCAAAAAAAAAAAAAAAAAAAAAAAAAAAAAGTAACATAAATAAATAAAAATAACCACTTCCACTTCACCCCTCTGTTCGTTCGAAATACCTGTCCAGCTGAGCCTTAAACTTATTTAGGCTATCAACTTCCACGACAAGGGATGGAAGTCTGTTCCACCCACCAACCACCCGCTGGCTAAAGGCAAATTTCCGCACATCTATCCTACATCTGTCTTTCCTCAATTTGAATTTATGCCCTCTCAGGTGATTTTTCTGAGCTAGAGGAAGAATCCCATCAGCATTGAGCATGCTCAAACCATTCAAAGCTTTGTACACCTCTATCAGATCACCCCGCTGGTGCCTAGTTTCCAGACACTGTAATTTGCAAAACTTAAGCCTTTCTTCGTAAGAGAACCCCTTTGTCCCATTCACCAATCTAGTTGCCCTTCTCTGTACTCGTTCCAGCAGCTCTACATCCTTCCTGAAATGAGGCCTCCAGGCCTGTATACAGTACTCTAGGTGTGGCCTGACCATTGCCTTATACAAGGGAATAATCACCTCCTTATCCCTGCTAGAAAAATTCCTATATATCATTGACAATACACCATGAGCTACTCTTGCAGCTCGTCTGCACTGCTCAGAGAACTTCATATCTGCCTGCACCACCACCCCCAGGTCCCTTTCATTCTCTACCACTGTCAGTGTAGTACCACAGAGTTGATACGTTGCTCTGGGGTTGCTGTTTCCCATATGTAGTACTTTACATTTGTCAATGTTAAACTTCATTTGCCACCTCGAAGCCCATCTGCTCAACCTTTCCAAATCCTGTTGCAGCAGCATAGTGTCAGTAGTGTCCTTGACAACCCTGCCAACCTTCGTATCGTCTGCAAACTTGGACATTAAGCCTGATATACCATCATCAATATCATTTATAAATACAGAAAACAATAAAGGCCCCAATACTGAACCCTGAGGGACTCCACTAATAACATTAGTCCACGATGAGCAGTGTCCATTGATTACCACTCTCTGTCTTCTCCCCCTCAACCACCCCTTTATCCATAGCAGCAACTTGCCTCCAATGCCACACTGCTCCAATTTGTGCAGCAGTCTTCCATGTGCAACAGTATCAAAAGCCTTTCTAAGATCCAAGTATATAATATCAAAGTTATTCCCTGCATCCAGTTCTTTTGTGACTGCATCATAGTATCCAATCAAATTGGTCAGGCAAGACTTCCCCTTAACAAAACCATGCTGTGTCCTAGCTATAACTGAAGTCTTGTCTAGATGATCCTGCAGTGCTTCTTTCACCAGTGCCTCCATTAATTTTCCGGGAACAGAAGTTAAACTCACAGGTCTATAATTACTTGTGTCAGCCTTTGATCCCCCTTTGTGAATTGGGGTCACATTTGCACATCTCCAGTCAATGGGTACCTCCCCTGAGTCCAAGGAAGCTCTCATAATTATGGCTAAGGGTTTGCTTACCTCCTTTGCTGCCTCCTTTAATATAACTGGATAGATCCCATCCACCCCAGGTGCCTTTCTTGTGTTTATCTTCAACAATTTCTCCTCCACTTTGCTCTCAGTTATTACAAGATTCTCTAGCTTACTGCTAGAGTTGAATACACCTCTGGCATTCCCCTCGCTGAATAACTCCTCATGTGTGAATGTCGATGCAAAATATTCATTTAGTTTGTTAGCTACCCGAGCAGGGTCATCAACAGTTGACCCATCGATCTCAAGTGGACCAATCTGATTCATCCCCTTCCTTCTAGAGTTTACATAAGTAAAGAACTCTTTGCTGTTTTTCTTCGCATCCCTTGCCAAGGATCTCTCGTAATCTGCCTTCGCCTGCCTAACCTCCTTTGTAACTTGGTTACAGATCAACTTGTATCTATCATAGGCATCCGTGTCACATGTTAATTTGTATGTATCCCATGCATTTTTCTTCTCTGCCATATGCCTCATTAGTTCATCTGACAACCATTTAGGCCTAAACCTTTCTAAGAT
This sequence comes from Mastigoproctus giganteus, assembly GCF_048544385.1. Classification (NCBI taxonomy): domain Eukaryota; kingdom Metazoa; phylum Arthropoda; class Arachnida; order Uropygi; family Thelyphonidae; genus Mastigoproctus; species Mastigoproctus giganteus. The sequence goes on from NC_143580.1 coordinate 97,871,657, forward strand.
CCAAGTATATAATATCAAAGTTATTCCCTGCATCCAGTTCTTTTGTGACTGCATCATAGTATCCAATCAAATTGGTCAGACAAGACTTCCCCTTAACAAAACTATGCTGTGTCTGAGCTATGACTGAAGTCTTGTCTAGATGATCCTGCAGTGCTTCTTTAACCAGTGCCTCCATTAATTTTCCAGGAACAGAAGTTTAACTAACAGGTCTATAATTACTTGTGTCGCCCTTTGACCCTCCTTTGTGAATTGGGGTCACATTTGCACATCTCCAGTCCATGGGTATTTTTCATGAGTCCAAGGAAGCTCTCGTAATTATGGCTAAGGGTTTGCTTACTTCCTTTGATGCCTCCTTTAATATAACTGGATAGATCCCATCCACCCCAGGTGCCTTTCTTGTATTTATCTTCAACAATTTCTCCTCCACTTTATTCTCAGTTATTACAAGATTCTCTAGCTTACTGCCAGAGTTGAATACACCTCTGGCATTCCCCTCGCTGAATAACTCCTCATGTGTGAATGTCGATGCAAAATATTCATTCAGTTTGTTAGCTACCTGATCAGGATCATCAACAGTTGACCCATCGATATCAAGTGAACCTCAGAAGCCTATCAATCATAGGCTTCTGTGTCACATGTTAATTTATATGTATCCAATGCATTTTATTTTTCTTCTCTGCCATATGTCTCATTAGTTCATCTGACATCCATTTACACCTAAACCTTAAACAATATTTCTTAATTGGTATGTAAAGCCTAGTAGCTTCCAAGATAAATTCTTTGAATTCTTCCCATTTTGAATTTGCTGTTGGTAACATCATCAGTTGGTCCCACTGTATAGAATTTAAATACTGTCTCAGACCATTGTAGTCACCTTCACGAAAGCAAAAACCCTTCCCCTTACTCCTGATGGTAGTTACCTCTTTGTGTAAATCCCACTTCAGCACACTGTGATTACTGCCACCTAGTGGTTCCTTTATCTGCAGATTCTTAATGCATGAAGAATCACTACTGATAATCAAACCAAGAGTATTACTGCCTCTAGTTGCCTCCCGAGCATGCTGATGTAGAAAACAATAATCCAATAAATCCACAAAAGCCTTGCTAGTGTGTGTGTGTGACCAACCCACAAATTCCAGTCAATATCTGGAAAAATAAAATCCCCCATTATAAGACTCTCTGATTTACTGGCCCACCCTATTTCTCTGTACAGTTTCTTATTATACTCATCAGAGTCATTAGGCCTATAGCACACGCCTACTCTCAATTTTGATCTCCCAAAGCTTATGTCACACCAAACTGACTCGACACTGCACTGTCCAGCGATGTCGACTGGCTTCACTTCCTTGGATTTTATGTGTTTCTTAACTAATAGCATAACCCCTCCTCCTTTCCTATCCTGTCTATCCTTTCTGTACACATTGTATTTCCCAAATTCCAGTTCTGCATTTCTTATATCTGTGGGACACCACGTCTCTGATATCCCAAGAATATCTGCCCTTGATGTTTTGAGCAATATCTCAAATTCATCATATTTATTTACCAAACTCCTAGCATTGGTGTACATGCAAGTATACATACATCAGTTCCTATTCTTAGCTACCCTAACACAACCCATGTGTTTACTTGTGCCGCAATGACTCCCAGCAATCTCTGAAATATCCTGCAACTTGTTTTCCAGGCTTCTGCTCATTCCAATACAAGCAGTGCAAGAACCACTTTCACCTCTGCCAGTGGCTACTGTTAATCTATTAGTCCTTGTATCCCCCCAAGCCAGTAGTTTTCCGACCCACCTAAGACTGCCTCGATAGCATCAGCAAATATTCTTGCACCCTTTCTATTTAAGAGTATCCCATCCCTGTAGAAGCAGTCTCTCCTGTTAACAAGTACAGACCATGCTGAAACAAATTCTACCACTTGAGCCTTGCACAATCTTTCCAGGGCCGAATTGATCGACAAGGCTCTCATCATATACTCCCTCCTATCGTGTCTAGGCAGAATTGAAAACACTTTCAAATTCAACTGATTCACTGCTTTTTTTCAACAGTGACCTTACTTGTTAAGTAATTCTGCTGGTTTCCTACACATAATATTATTAGTGCCAACGTGTACAACTATATCACCTTATGTGCCCTTAAAAGACGATATCTGCTCTGCGGCGCCTCCGTAGCCAGGTGGGAAGGAGCAGCAGCAGTGTGTAGCACACGCTTCTTGATTAGACCGGGGTTCGAGCCCGTCACCACCAAATACGAAGGATGCGGAAAGGTCAGAGAATGACCACCGCATATCCCGGAGCAATATGGCCTTAGTTGCTAATGCTTCTAAAAACCAAATAACAATCAACAATCAACAATCTGCTCTGCAACGTCATCAACCTCTGTCCCTGGCAGATATACCCTTGTCCTGTTCCACCTATCCTTTTTACAAAGCATGTTCCACTTTCCCTGACAATAGAGTCAACAATAACTTCTAGTTCGTGGTGGACCAGCGCATTCTGCCTTTGGCGTTGCCGCTGTTTTGCATGATGACCAAGTGCAAGCTCTGGCGTTGATGTGGGCAGCTGAGAGCTTCTGGGCCCCTCAATTTAGTTCCTTCGAGGGCATCTATCCTGTCCTTCAAGCTCTCATATGGGCCCATAACAACGCTGAGTTGGGTCCTGATTTCCTTACACTTCTTACATCGTGCGCGCACACAAAGACATCCCCATGGCAATATCATGACCCGTACCCGATTGGTCCACAAACATCAAGCAAGCAGTGCTTCAGAGGGCAGCTACCCTCCTCAGTTCTCTCCTGAGCCACAGGCCTCCCATTAGCTTGAGCCTTTTGCTTTGCTGCTCTGGTCTGAGTCATGATTTCGATTTAATTTCAATAAAATTTCAATTTCAGTACAAAATTATAACCCTAAACTTGTATCCCAACACAGTTATAACGCAGTATATATTTTTTTCAGTATCAAGTGTTATCTACAATTTCCATTTATATAATTTCCGTATCAAGTTATGTATAAATTAATTATGTTACGTTTGTAATGTAAGTCGTTATATGTATTTAGTTAAAAAGTACAATTTAATTGACAATGAAGTTTAACAAGATTACTAGATTTTACTAATTAATTGACAATATTATATTATGTACAATACTATACTAAGCTTACGCTGTCCAGTTCAGGATATAACGTTGTATTGTATAACAATGGCGACAAGTTTATGAACGGTTAATCTATGGACACTTAAGTATTAATTAGGGTTGAATTTGAAAGTGTCTGCAATTCTGGCCAGACACGATAGGAGGGAGTATATGATGAGAGCCCTGTCGATCAATTCGGCCCTGGAAGGATTGTGCAAGGCTCAAGGGGTAGAATTTTTTTCAGCCTGGTCTTTACTTGTTAACAGGAGAGACTGCTTCTACAGGGATGGGATACACTTAAATAGAAAGGGTGCAAGAATGTTTGCTGATGCTATCGAGGCAGTGTTATGTGGGTTGGAAAACTGCTAGATTGGGGGGATACAAGGATTAATAGATTAACAGTAGCCACTGGCAGAGGTGAAAGTGATTCTTGCACTGCTTCTATTGGAATGAGCCGCAGCCTGGAAAATAAGATGCAGGATATTTCAGAGACTGCTGGGTATCATTGGGGTACAAATAAACGCATAGGTTGTGTTAGGGTAGCTAAGAAAAAGAACAGGTGCATGTATACTTGCGTGAACACCAATGCTAGGAGTTTAGTAAATAAATTTGATGAATTTGAGGTATTGCTCAAAACATCAAAGGCAGATATTGTAGGGATTTCAGAGACATGGTGTCACACAGATATAAGGAATGCAGAACAGGAATTTGGGGAGTACAATGTCTATAGACAGGGTAGGAAGGGAGGAGGGGGTATGCTATTAGTTAAGAAATACATAAAATCCAAGGAAGTGAAGCCAGTCGACATTGCTGGACAGTGCAGTGTCGAGTCAGTTTGGTGTGACATAAGCATTGGGAGATCAAAATTGAGAGTAGGAGTGTGCTATAGGCCTAATGACTCTGATGAGTATAATAAGAAACTGTACGGGGAAATAGAGTGGGCCAGTAAATCAGAGAGTCTTACAATGGGGGATTTTAATTTCCCAGATATTGACTGGAATTTGGGGGCTGGTCACTCACAGGGTTCAGTGTTGGGTCCATTATTGTTTTCTGTATTTATAAATGATACTGATGATGGTATATCAAGCTTAATGTCCAAGTTTGCAAATGATACAAAGGTTGGCAGAGTTGTTAAGGACACTACTGACGCTATGCTGCTGCAACAGGATCTGGAGAGGTTGAGCAGGTGGACTGAGAGGTGGTAAATGAAGTTTAACATTGACAAATGTAAAGTACTACATATGGGAAACAGTAACCCCAGAGCAATGTATCAACCTTAGCCATAATTATGAGAGCTTCCTTGGACTCAGGGGAGGTACCCATAGACTGGAAATGTGCAAATGTGACCCCAATTCACAAAGCAGGATCAAAGGCTGACACAAGTAATTATAGACCTGTGAGCTTAACTTCTGTTCCAGGAAAATTAATGGAGGCACTGGTTAAAGAAGCACTGCAGGATCATTTAGACAAGACTTCAGTTATAGCTCAGACACAGCATGGTTTTGTTAAGGGGAAGTCTTGCCTGACCAACTAGATTGGATACTATGATGCAGTCACAAAAGAACTGGATGCAGGGAATAACTTTGATATTATATACTTGGATCTTAGAAAGGCTTTTGATACTGTTGCACATGGAAGACTGCTACACAAATTGGAGCAGTGTGACATTGGAGGCAAATCGCTGCTATGGATAAAGGGGTGGTTGAGGGGGAGAAGACAGAGAGTGGTAATCAATGGACACTGCTCATCGTGGACTGATGTTATTAGTGGAGTCCCTCAGGGCTCAGTGTTGGGTCCATTATTGTTTTCTGTATTTATAAATGATATTGATGATGGTATATCCGGCTTAATGTCCAAGTTTGCAGACGATACAAAGGTTGGCAGGGTTGTCAAGGACACTACTGACACTATGCTGTTGCAACAGGATCTGAAAAGGTTGAGCAGATGGGCTGAGAGGTGGCAAATGAAGTTTAACATTGACAAATGTAAAGTACTACACATGGGAAACAGCAACCCCAGAGCAACGTATCAACTCTGTGGTACTACACTGACAGTGGTAGAGAATGAAAGGGACTTAGGGGTGGTTGTGCAGGCAGATATGAAGTTCTCTGAGCAGTGCAGACGGGCTGCAAGAGTAGCTCATGGAGTATTGTCAATGATATACAGGAATTTTTCCAGCAGGGATAAGGAGGTGATTATTCCATTGTATAAGGCGATGGTCAGGCCACACCTAGAGTACTGTATACAGGTCTGGAGGCCTCATTTCAAGAAGGATGTAGAGCTGCTGGAACGAGTACAGAGAAGGGCAACAAGATTAGTGAATGGAACAAAGGGGTGCTCTTACGAAGAAAGGCTTAAGTTTTGCAAATTACAGTGTCTGGAGACTAGGCACCAGCGAGGTGATCTGATAGAGGTGTATAAAGCCTTGAATGGTTTAAGCATGCTCAATGCTGATGAGATTCTTCCTCTAGCTCAGAAAAATCACCTGAGAGGGCATAAATTCAAATTGAGGAAAGACAGATGTAGGATAGACGTGCGGAAATTTGCCTTTAGCCAGCGGGTGGTTGGTTGGTGGAACAGACTTCCATCCCTTGTGGTGGAGGTTGATAGCCTAAATAAGTTTAAGGCTCAGCTGGACAGGTATTTTGAACGAACAGAGGGGTGAAGTGGAAGTGGTTTTTTTTTTTTTTTTTTTTTTTGGCTGATGCTGCATAAGCTTGCTTTCTTGCATCAAATGCCTCTACTAATGCTAATGCTAAAATGCTAATGCTAACTCTGTCGTAGAGAATGAAATGGACCTGGGGGTAATTGTGCAGGCAGATATGAAGTTCTCTGAGCAGTGCAGACGGGCTGCAAGGGTAGCTCATGGTGTTTTGTCAATGATATACAAGAATTTTTCTAACAGGGATAAGGAAGTGATTATTCCCTTGTATAAGGCAATGGTCATACTACACCTATAGTACTGTATACAGGTCTGGAGGCCTCATTTCAAGAAGGATGTAGAGCTGCTGGAACAAGTACAGAGAAGGGCAACAAGATTAGTGAATGGAACAAAGGTTGCTCTTACGAAGAAATGCTTAAGTTTTCCAAATTACAGTGTCTGGAGACTAGGCACCGGCGAGGTGATCTGATAGAGGTGATCTGATAGAGCCTTGAATTGTTTGAGAATGGTCAATGCCGATGGGATTCTTCCTCTTGCTCAGAATAATCACCTGAGAAGGCATAAATTCAAATTGAGGAAAGACAGATGTAGGATAGATGTGCGGAAATTTGCCTTTAGCCAGCGGGTAGGTGGTTGGTAGAACAGACTTCCATCCCTTGTTGTGGAAGTTGATAGCCTAAATAAATTTAAGGCTCAGCTGGACAGGTATTTCGAACGTACGGAGGGGTAAAATGGGAGTGGGATTTCCCCCCCCCCCTTTGGCTGATGCTGCATAAGCTTGCTCCTTGCATCATATGCCTCTACTAATGCTAATTTCTTATCAAATATAACTTTCTACAAATTTTGCATCAGATTACACAGGAATGATATTTTATCAAATGCTTTAGTTCTGGTTTGGGGTTCAAGTTCTATTTACAATGAAAAATACACAAAAATGGTCTTCTGAGATGAGAATCTGAAAATATTAGTCAATTCACAGGAGTTGAGGTGGTCAAGAGCCTGCTGCAAAATTAATGATCAATGATCCTTCTGTTGTATAACTACATAAATATACTAATCAACAAAGAGGGCAGATCCTTGGGGAACTCCTTTCTCTGGGCAAAACGGCTTTTTTTTTTTTTTTTTTTTTTTATCTAATGATGTGATCAATACACGAAGGAACCAGTTTTTTACTGCTACCTTCATGTAGCGTGGACGTGAGATCCAACCAGATAGTGTGGCAGCTTTGTGATATCCAAGCCCGAGGCGGGATTCGAACCCATGACCTTTGGGTTGCCAGGCAGACACTTTACCCACCCACCCAGCTAGCCCGATCGGCAGGAAAAAGGCTAAGTGGAACCTACACAACCTTGGAATGCATGGTTTGATAGGAAATTTTTAATAAAAACAACAAGGTGACCTTTAAGACTGAAGTTAAGAACATCTTAGATTCCAAATTTCCAAGCCATATCATATGCTTTTTCTGTGTCAAAGAAAACAAACACCAAGAGTTCTCATTTCAGGAAAGCATCTCAGATACTTTGAGGAAAGTCAAGGTGCTTTCCTGAAATAATTCAGTCTTTCCCAGTCTTATTAAATGGGTGAGTGTTGATCTGTTCCTTCAAAAGCCACACTGTGTTCTGGAAAGGAGTTCATTTAATTCACCACATAAGGTGGGCATTGACCATTCTTGCTAGGATCTTGCACAAGCAGCCAGTCAAACAGGAAGGTAACTGTTTGAAATTTTTGGATCACATCCTAGTTTGGGGAAGGCGTGCACAATTGCATTATGCCAGGAGTCTGGAAACTGCTCTTCAAAATAAATTCTGTTGTAAAGTCAGAGCAGGCAATCCATAGATACCGATGGAATCATCTCATAGTAGATATTATGGCCATATGGAACTTGACTTGAGGATGGGGTGCGCTTGAGAGAGAGAGAGGTACTGCAGTGCTAAGTTCATGCATAGTGATTTAAGCCTCAGACTTACCAGAAGACATGCAATGACTACTGTTGAATTTTAGTTTGTGCCCAGAAGATCAGGAGAGCACGATGTTTTTGCAGATGCTCCAGCAAATGTTTCCCCAAAAATATTAACAACTGCCATTACGTCTGCAATTGTGCATCCATTATACTCTAGTGTTGACAACAGATTTGATGTGTACTTGCCTTCATTTTCTCGACTTTATATCAGAATAACCTTGGAATTGGTGGTCTGGTGATGAAAGATAATCCTTTTTGACTCTGATATCAAAGGTAATGTGCTTTACCACATGCATATTTGTTATTAGATTATTAACAATGATATACCATCACATTATCTGATGCCAAATAGATCAAAACAAAATCAACTCCAAAAACTGCTGTCAAAGGAAGACCTGCAACTAGGTAGAAGTATAGGATTAGTGAACTTTTGGGCGTGATATTCTGCAATTCCACTCATATACATCTGGTGAGTATGAGCTTGGCACACCCAGGGTCCTGAGCTGGATATCATCATTCTTCTCTTTCTTGGTGATTCCCTTCTACTTCTCTCTCTCTCAGGGTAATTCAGAATTTATTTTATTTTGCCTGGTGCAGCATTAGCCTCAGGCTTCCTTGCACCATATGGCTAATAATAATAATATAGCACACTATCGATGCAATTGGAGGAATTTGTTGGTGGCCACAACAGCTCTTCAGGGAACTATGTGACTGGAAGAAGAAGTGGTACAATATCGTTGAAACAACCCACACTGTGTTTTGGACCTTTCTTGCTGCTATGTGTTCTAGAATCCAACATGGTTTCAGGAATAGTGGAAACCAAGTGCATGTCTTTGGAAATGCAACTGCTGCAAGCTTGGATAATACTTTTTCTGATGTATTTTACCGCTTCACTAATTGGCTCCTGAGTGAGTTATCAATCTTCCACTGTGAAATCCTTACCAGATGACACTGGGTCCCATTACATAGGGACGATATCATGGGGAAGTGATCGTTTCCATAAAAATTTTCTTCAATCTCCCATGTGCACACACAGAGAAGAGAAAAGAAGAGCATATAGAAAGCACACTGAGGAGGACAAGATCACTATTTTCAAGCATATACTCTATAATTTGACCAATCCCACTGACATCTGCACTACCTCACAAAGTGGTATGCCCATTGAAGTCTCCTAATAATAGAACAGGTAAAGGCAGTTGCTTAATGTGATTATCTAGGTTTGGGGATAACATTTCTGGGTGGTAAACAGATAGAACAAACAGTTAAGAATGCTACTATGAGAAAATTTCTATGTTAGTGTAAAGTAGAACAAAATGAAGAGGTATAGTTACCCAAAAGGATGGCAACTCCTCCATGCACAGGGTCATCTCCAATTTTGTCCCTCCAGATAATTAAACAGTGGATCATCCCAATTCTATCCCTCCAGATAACACAGTTATGCAAAGAGAGGTCCTAGTTTGTCTTTAAATACATTAACTGTAAGCAAAAGCAAATTTGTTCATGCTTACATACTTAATTATGCTACAAAAATTTGAATGTGGCTATTCCGAATCAGTCTCTGGAATTCTGAAGGGCTAAGAGCTTTGTTTTCTCAGATTTGAGTTTGTTATTTTTGGGGAAAGATAGGTGTTGTCTAGTGGCCATTTGTTCCTCAGCAAAAAAGTTTCCAGACAACCTTCTGTTCCCTCCTTCCCCTCCATCTTCACTTGCTCTAGAAATTCAGGAGGAGGAGTATGTCTTTGTGGCTTTTCTTTGCCAATCACTTTTGGTGGAGGTTTGTTTGTTATTCGGTTTTTAGGAGCATTAGCAACTAAGGCCATATTGCTCCGGGAGATGCGGTGGTCATTTCCTGACCTTTCCGCATTTGGTGGTGACGGGCTCGAACCCCGGTCTAATCAAGAAGCGTGTGCTACGCACCGCTGCTCCTTCCCACCTGGCTACGGAGGCGCCTTTGGTGGAGGTAGTGTGGCAAGCAGTACTGTTATATGCACAGCAACTGATTGCTTCTTTTGAGCTACTTTTAATGAGCTCATTAAATGATGTGCAAGAAACGTAAATGACTCTGCTAGTGGTATGTGTTTGTGTCCTGATGTAATCTTCCCAAGAAAACTTTCTTGGCATATGATAACTTGACATTATTTACTGGTTAGGATAGTTTCATGGTCTCAATAGGAAATATTGAGGAAGGCCATTGGGTGTTGAATGTAAGGATGAGGACTCAAGTAGGAACCTTTATGTTCCATTTTCTGTTTCTGAATTTTATTTTTCCATGCAGTTGCAACTGCATGGACAATGCTTTCTGTGATGTATGACACTGCATCATTGATAGGCTCCTGCCTGACTGTATCGATGTTAGACTCAGCCAGATGTTGAAAGGCAGCATTTCAGTCAGCCTGATCAACTTTCCATTGTTGTAACCAAAAAGGTAGACATGGCCTCCCATTAAGTTGTTGTTGGTATGAAAGTTTCACGACACAAGGGCAACTGTGGCCAATATGTGTCTGTCAGCGTCATTACGTTCATTTTAATGATTTAGGATGGATATATCAGAGTGTATTTATTATTCCTAGATGTTTAATATATATATAAAGAGCTCACTTAGGTTTGCTTTGTCACCAAGTACATGAGAGAGGGTTAGAGGAGCTTGCAAGTTTGTTAATGATTGGAAGGATGTGGTACGAACAGCTGAATAGGTTGGACAATCAATCAGGATGTGCCTCACTGTAAGTTGTATCTGACAGACAGAGCAGACTGGGGCATTTTCTCTTAAAAGTAAATGTTTGTGAGTGAGGAAGGTATGCCCAATGCGCAGTCTTGTTAATATAACTTCCTCTTGTCTATTTGTACATGAGCTAGAATGCCACGAACATAGATCTTTTTTTATTCTGCAAAGTTTATTGCACGATTGGTCCCCCCAAAGTTGTTTCCAGATGGAAGTATATTTGGTACGAAATACATCCCTATAATCTGTAAATGGTACAAACTGAAAGTTATCTTGTATATTAAGATCTGGATTTTTTGCAGCTTGGTCTGCATGATTATTTCCTGGGATTCCAGCATGGCTGGGAATCCAACAGATAGACACTTGTTTTCTTGCTTTATGCAAAACTCCGATTTGTTTTTTGATATGCTGAATCAAGGAATTTGAGGAATATTTGCTGTTCTGTAAAGCTGCTACTGCACTAAGGGAGTCAGTATAGATCAGAGCAGGTAGAAGTTGATGCTTGGTAATATCATCCAGTGCTAGTTTAATAGCATATAATTCTGCTGTGAAAATACTGCAAACATGAGGCAAGGAGACAGATATAATATATTCCGGTAAAACTACTGCGGCACCTACTGAGTTGTTCGATTTTGACTGTTTCTATTTTCAAAACTGTGCAGTTTTTTTTTTTTTTTTTATGAAAACCCCAAACACGAAAGGTATCAAAACCTATAGTACTTAGTGCCATGCATGGGTTGAAGGAGAAGTATGGGGGGGTGATGCTGGAAACTTTGCTCTAGAGACTAAACATGGGTATTTATTATTATTATTTATTTGGTAGTTGTTGGCGCATCGGCTTCTGTGGCCATAATGCACCTCCCAAGGTTTTTGCAGTACTTTGATCCAAGCCCGAGGCGGGATTCGAACCCGCGACCTTTGGGTTGCTAGGCAGGTACTTTACCCACCCGGCTAGCCCGGTCGGCCTAAACATGGGTGTCACCACTTCAAGCCTCCAATAAGCAGTGCATGAAGCTTCTGTATAACGATTGGAGAGATCTCTTTTTTATTCCTGTTTGTAAGATGTGATATGGACAAAGGCACAGTCGGAATCCAAGGAGATTCTGAGTTTATATCTACTGCAGAAATGTGCTGGAAATGTATTTCCCAAAATTGGGCTAAGTGTCTGAGACGCAGTCCTACTGGTTTATTTTCATTTGGCTTGGAATCATAATTCCTTGTCCATGGTGGATCATGAATAATGGACCAATTTGGATGTGATGGCTGACTGTATATTTTTGCCGCATACATGCACAATAGATAATCTCGTCGAAGGTGCAGCGGGGGTTCCAATGCATCCGCATACAGGCTGTAAATTGGTGAAGTTCTAAATGCTCCTAGAGGTATGCGGAGAGCATTATGGTGAATGGTATCTAGGCGACGTAAGATGCTCCTTCTTGCTGAAGCATATATAGGAGATCCATAATCCAAACGAGATCTAATCAAAGTTTTATATAATAATAATAATGTGGACCTGTCTGCTCCCCAGGCCATTGAAGATACTGTGCGCAAGATGTTAAGTTTTAAGAGGCAACTAGTTCGAAGTCTTAGTATATGTTCATGAAAGTTTAGTTTTCTATCTAATATTAAGCCCAAGAAGGAGAAATTTTTAACAACAGGTAGAGCAATTTTATTTAAGTATAAGACCGGTTCAGGATGAAGACCACGCATTTTACAGAAGTGTATAACAGCTGATTTTTTCTCAGATATTCTATATCCATTATTTTTAGTCCATACTTCTATTTTGTTTATGGATAATTGGAGCTGTCGTTCTATTGTGTTCATGCTTTGTGATTGAGATGAAATGGAGAGATCATCTGCATACATATAGATTTCCAATGATGGTGGTATAACCTTTGTGATATTGTTCACACGCAGTGCAAACAGGGTTGCACTTAATATTGAGCCCTGGGGAACCCCTTCCTGTTGTATATATATTGTAGATAAACAGCCTTTATATCGTACCTGAAATGTTCTGTCAGCAAGGAATTTTTCTATAAATTGTAGAAGTTGTCCTCTGTATTCTATTTGAAATAGATCTCATAGAATTCCGAATCTCCATGTTGTGTCAAAAGCTTTTTCAAGATCTAGATTTACCATCACCATATGCTGCTTTCTTATAAATGAGTTTCTAATATTTGTTTCCACTTTGACATGTAGATCAAGTGTCGATCTATTTTTTCTAAATCCAAATTGGTGGGGTGATAAAACATTATCTTTTTCCAGCAACCACATAAGTCTATTTTGCACCATTCGTCTCCCATTAAGTAGGCTGGTTATCACAGAGAAGTGATCACTTCCGTAGAGGTTGTCCTCTACCTCCCAAGTGAGTGAAGGAAGGAGAGAGGGAGCATATAGAGAGATCAATAGCAGAGAATGTAAGGGTAGCATGTGAAAAAAGATATTATTTCCCACATTTAAGAAGGGAAAGGTGACTGTCAGTGAGCATACGCTCTATGACAGGTCCCCTTCCAATAATGTCAGCACTACCTGACAAGGTTCATTGAAATCACCCATGAGAAAGACAGGATCAGGCAGCTGCACAATGAGATCATCAAGGTCTTTCTGGGAGATGTCAGCCCGAAGTGGCAAATAAACCAAAGATACTGTTAGTAGAAACCCTACTGTAAGGCGAACTGCTACCGCTTCTATGGTGGTGGAGAGCAGAATAGATTGAAATTGGGTTGGGTGCCCAGACAATAGCAACAACCCCATGAGTAGATCCATCCCCAGTTCTGTCCTTACGAACGATAGTAATATTATGAAAGGAAGGGTTTTCATTTGCTTTCAAGTATGTCTCCTGTAAACAGAAGCAAACTGACTCATGCATTTGCTGGAGGGCCTTGATGTCATCAGTATTTTGCTGGAATACACGACAGTTCCATTGTAGGAATTTAGCCATTATTTTTGCTTCGTGGGTCCATCAAGCGACTTCCAAGGTGCTGAAGCATTACTTTTCTCATTCTTGGATTTATCTCTTTTGGGGAAGTATAGACGCTGTCCTGTGTCCATTTCCTCCTCAACACAGAGTTCCAAGACTGAATCATCTTGTATCTCTTTCTCCTTGACATCCATACTTTCTTGGGTACAAGGGGAACTTTCTTGGTCTTTTCTCTGGCAATTAGATACCGATATGGGAGTGGCAGCTGATTGATCCTTCTGTGCAGGTTTTTTTGAGCTTAAGACATAACGTGCGATGGGAGCGAATTCCTTTGGAGGAATGGTTATTTCCATCTAAATTCCGATGGAACATCTCTCTGCTACCTTCTGGGCATATATATGTGGGTTTATTGATATTTATAGATTTCACCATTTTTCTTGCCCCCTAATATGATATGTTCAGCTCTGCCTTAAGTCAATGAATTTCTTTTTCTTCTTTCCACTTCTGGCATGCTCGTGAGTAGGCTTAGTGTTCGCCTTGGCAGTTAATGCAGGTGGGCTTACAAGTTTAGCATGTTGTTTTGTGGTCCTTTGCACAAGATTGAGTGCATGCAAGCACTCCACAGCGGGCCATTTGGGAGTCCAATGTCCATATTTCTAGCACTTAAAGCACTGTAAAAGATTGGGAACATATGGATGCATTGCAGAGTTGATGTAGTAGTAGAGAGAAAGCAAGCTTGTGTAGCATCAGCCAAAAAAAAAAAAAAAAAAAACCATTTCACACATCCACTCCCCTTTAAAAATTTGTCCAGTTCCTCTGTGAATTTATTTAATCTATCATCTACCACAATGACAGATGGAAGTTTGTATCAGCAATCAACTACCTGCTGGCTAAAGGTAAATTTCCACACATCTAGTCTACAACTGGCTTTCCTCAATTTGAATTTATGCCCCCTCAGGATTGTAATCTGAGCAAGAGGAAGAATCCCATTAGAATTGAACCTGCTCAACCCATTCAAGGCCTTATACACCTCAATCAGATCAACTCACAGGTGCCTAGTCTCCAGATGCTGCAATTTGCAATACTTAAGCCTTTCTTGGTAAGAGAACCCCTTTGTTCCACGCACTAATCTTGTTGACCTTCTCGGTAGGCACTCAAACAACTCTACATCATTCCTAAAACGAGGTCTCCAGACCTGTATGCAGTACTCAAGGAATGGCTTGACCATTGCCGTATACAAAGGGAAAATCCCCTCCTTTCCCTACTTGCAAAATCCCTGTATACCACTGACAACACCCCATGACCTGCTCTGGCAGCCTGTCTGCACTGATAAAAAACTTCATATGTGATTGCACAATAGACCCCAGGTCTTTTTCATTTTAAACTACCCTGAGTGTAGTACCATTCGGAACATTCTCTAGAGGTTACTGCTATTCATATGCAGGACTTTGCATTTGTCAATGTTAAACTTCAGTTGCTATCTCTCAGCCCACCTGCCCAACTTTTCTAGATCCTGTTGCTGTAGAATACTGTCATTAACAACCCTGCCAAACTTGTACATCCAGCCTAATATACCTTCATCAATATCATTGATAAATATAGCAAACCCCCGCTATTCGTGGGGGTTACGTTCCTGAGAAATGTCACGAATACAGAAAACGTGAATACTGAGTTATGGCTCCCATAGTAATAAAGGGGTTCCGTTCCAAAGTATGAAATATATAAGAAAAACTAGTCTAAAATTTTGTCTATGTATGTATTATATGTACCTTCGTAATATGACTACGTACATAGACAGTACATAGTGAAATGCCAGCATATGGCATCGAAATGAAAATAAGAAACAATTTAATATTAAATGTAATATTTATTAGAAATTTCAAACAAATCTTTCAAACCGGCGCCTTTTCTAGCAAAAAAAACTTATCCTGCCAGTGTTATCACCAGTTTCGCTAGTGTTGATAAAGGAGTTTTGTCTTTTCACGAATGAGTGAACTTAACAGAATTTTATTTTGAGTTCAGTCTTCTATCCACAGATTTAAAGCTTTTTCCATTTTTTCTAATTTAACATCACGAATTACAGAGCAAATTTTTGAAGCAATTTGCGCATTTTCACAGACACTACGGCGGATTTTTTCTTCCGATTTTGGGATTGATCGTACCGTTGACTCAGTGATTTTATAATGTTTTGCCACTGAGGAGACACTTTCACCATTAGAAATTTTGTCTAATAACTCAATTTTATTCGCTAATGTCATCACCTTCTTTGATCTTTTCACATTTTCCTCGTTATTCGTAGCCATATTTTTGTACGGGTTAGAAAGAACTTGTCCACAATAAAGTCACTTTCTTCTGTTAACACACTCGAAAAAGTCTGTTTTACACTGCAAAACGGTAGATTTATCACTTTTGTAAGCCTATCAATTTATAAATTGATAAATTTATTCAATTTATAAGCATATAAATTAAAAGCAAACGACGAAACCTTCCATGACAAGTGCATAACACATACTGAACAAGGATTAGCGAGAAACATCCACGCTCGCGATTTTGTCACCCCTCTCCCCCCCACTCACTAAGTGCTGTTTTGACCAGGAAAGATAATTTTAGCCACGCCCATGTTTTTTTATGGCGGAAAATGTTCATGGCGCTTTAAAATTCACATTTTTTAAGGTTTCATTTTATATTAAATCAGCGGCCGCGAATAGTGGGGGTTTACTGTATACAAAAAAACAGTGGACGCAACACCGAATCCTGGGGGACTCCACTAATAACATTAGTCCACAAAGAGCAACATCCATTGAT
Source organism: Mastigoproctus giganteus (assembly GCF_048544385.1). Lineage (NCBI taxonomy): Eukaryota > Metazoa > Arthropoda > Arachnida > Uropygi > Thelyphonidae > Mastigoproctus > Mastigoproctus giganteus. Next base: position 97,887,854 of record NC_143580.1, read on the forward strand.
TACCACTCTCTGTCTTCTCCCACCCAACCACCCTTTTATCCATTGTAGCAACTTGATCTTAATACCATATTGTTCCATGAGCAGTAGTATCAAAAGCTTTCCTGAAATCAAAGTATATGATATCAAAATTATTCTTTGCATCCAATTCCTTTGTCACCAAATCATAGTATCCAATCAAATTTGTCAGACAAGACTTCCCCTTAACAAACCCATGCTGTGTCTGAACTATAACTGCAGCCTTGTCTAGATGAGCCTGCATAACTTCCTTATCCAGCAACTCCATTATTTTCTGTGGAACAGAAGTCAAAATAACAGGTCTGTAATAACTCATCACCCTTTGTTCCCCCTTTGTGAATTGGAGACACATTTGCACACCTCCAGTACATGGGGACCTCCCGAGAGTTCAAGGAAGCTTTCATAATTATGGATAAGGATTTGCTTACTTCCTTTTCTTCCTCCTTTAATATAACTGGATAGATCCCATCCATCCCAGGTGCCTTCCTTATGTTTTACTTCAACAATTTCTCTTCCATTTTGCTCTCAGTTATTACAAAATCATGCAGCTTCCTGTTAGAGTTTGATAAACTTCTGGCATTCCCCTCCTTGAATAACTCCTCATGTGTGAATGTAGATGCAAATTACTCATTCAGTTTATCAGCTACCTGAGCATGATCATCAATAGATCAACAATCTATGTTAAGTTGACCAATCTGATTCATCTGATAGTTGGATTTAAATTACTTATAAAAGAGTAAAAAAATATTTTAGGTGTCCTATGTATCTCACAGCATTACGAGGTAAGTGAGGGGACACCCACTAACCAATTAGAAAGACCTGTGTATGCAAATTTTGTGTATGCTTGCTAAGAGCATCATACCTACATTTCTAATGCCCTGATATTGTCTTGGGACCAACAGGAAGGCGACCTATTAGAATTCAGTTGACCTTAGCAGAAAGAACCACTCACTCTGATTGATACCAGTAATGCCAGTCTAGAACCACCCGTACTGTCAAAACAGGGGTGTATTAGGGCTGGGCCCCTCACATACCAGGAACCCCCCCCCCCCATTTCTGAGTTCCCACAGGTCACAGTGCACGGCTGTGTGCACACATGTCAGTTTTCAGTGCTTTAACCCTGGAACCAAGCTATGGATATTGGTTCCCAATGATGCTAATTGGAAAGACCAGCAGCATCACCAGGAGTTTCCCCCCTTACCATGTACAGGTGTCCATGTGGAAGGGGTCTATGTTAGGACTTTCTAGTCTGTATTCAAGTCCTTGAATACATTTTTTTCTTTTTGTTAATTGTTGGTGCATCGGCTTCTGTGGCCATAATGCACCTCCCAAGGTTTTTGCACTACTCTGATCCAAGCCAGAGGCGGGATTCTAATCCGGGACCTTTGGGTTGCCAGGCAAGCACTTTACCCACTCGGCTCCTTGAATAGACTAGTTTATATTTACCATAGGCTTCTCTGTCCACTGATAATTTATATGCATTCCATGCATTTTTCTTCTCTGCCACAAGCCTCCATTAGGTCAACTGACATCCATTTAGGCCTATATATATATATATAATAACTTAATTAATAAAATTTAACTTTGATGCAAGAATTCTTAGAAAACTAGAATTATAACAGAAATTGTTAGCAACATATTCCAGTTTTGTACCATTTGACAGTTCAATGACATCAGAACTTGTGGTCTTATATGTTATGCCACTGTTTATGTGTGACCAGGATTGGCATCCTATGGCATTTGTGCCAAAGGTGGCAAAAAAAGGTGACTTTATTTAATTATCGTAATAAAGCACTGTTCACGAAATTCATAAAAGGAAAGCTGGCATTTTTTGTCTTTTAATTTAATTTTAGAGTAAAGCAACTTCTGTGTATTTTAAAAACTTTGCTTACTCTACATGTTCTTACTATAAAACGATAGATATAAAGGTTGACAACCACTGATCTATTCTAACCACCCTAATAGCTGAGTTATGCTACTTAGTGAAAATAAACCTAAAATAGCAAAAAATTGCATTAACCATACTGATTGAAAGCAGACTTTCAAAGAAAATAATTACTCTACTGCAGCAAGTGTAAACCAGTGGCACATATGTTGCAAGGGGCACAAATAAAAACCTATTGGCACTCAGCAATTCACAAATCATTTATATCATTAAAAATGCATTTTTTATTTGAAGGCAGATATTTTATGGTCCATCAGCCACATATAATAGTGAAAAACCATAAGTCTAATTATAAGCAAAATTATGCAGCAATAACGATTTCGTTAAAATATTTCAAAGTATTGTTACCAATTTACATCAGTAAGAATTATTTAATAATTTCAGTAAGTTTATATTTGTGGCCTGTTTTGGTAAACAGGCCACAAAAGGTGAGCCACTGCTGCTCTGCAGCACATAAGAATGTAAAAAGTACCTTGGTTCTTGCCCTTAACCGTTCTGTAGCTTCGGAACTTGCTGGGCTTTTGGGTATCCGAGATTTTTGCTCCTGACACCATGGAATATGCCTATCAGCAGCTCTTTTATTGAAATGTCTACCACATGATGAGCACTGGACATAATCTAGACATATATAAAAAATTATTAGTGGGTGGGAAGAAAAGAGGAAAAAAAGATGAGATATAAAAATAATTCAAGATTTACTTTGAGAGAATGGTTAGAAAAGCAACTACAGGCAACCCCCTGTTGTAGAAGGGGTACTTCTACAACACGGTTTCGCTCTAAGACGATTGATAAATTGAGGAAAACCTTGTATAACATGGTATTGTTGAGCATTTGTGCAGGGAAACCCTGCTATTATGTTGGATGTAATTTTTCAACCTTTCCATATTTTTTTTTTTTTGTGAATCCCCACTGTTGACTTGCTAGTCGTTTCATTAAATTATATTAAAATAAGTTAAATTATAATAAAGTGAAAATAAATAATTAAATAATTATTCATTAGAGGCAGCGACATGCAATTCCTCCATATGAAGCTGAAATACATCCAATATTTTAAATTAAATAAAATAAAACATAAGCCAGTAGTATGGCAAAAACTGTAGAGCGAAAATTAACTTAAAAATAACCCAAATAAACAAGCGAACGAAAAACAAAAATAGACATAAATAGTAGCCCAGAAACCCTTGTATATTTTCAAACTTTATATCCAATTAACATAAACTATACAAAATTTAGGATAATGCCAATTACATATTAATTTAGCGGTACCCCCCCCGAGAGGTACCAGTTCCGAAAGACGTGAAATATCACCAAAGGAGGGTTAAAGGAACTACCAAACGATAACAAAATCAAAATAAATTAAAATAAAATAGACTGACCATCATGCCCCATATCGACAGAGGACCACGAGGCCAATAATGGTCATGGAATCGCTGCATTTCAATCGCTATACAAATCGTCGCAATGGTGAAAAGATCGATTTTTCGTTCAGTTGTTTATTTGGGTTATTTTTAAGTTAATTTTCGCTCTACAGTTTTTGCCATACTACTGGCTTATGTTTTATGTTTTATTTTATTTAATTTAAAATATTGGATATATATATATAAAAAAGGGGGAAATCCCATGTTAGGTTCTGTGCTTTGAACTTGTGCTTGTTTGAGATCATAAAAATTTGTGACTTCGAAGCATGCAGTTCGTGACTTTTAAAGTTTTTATAAAGTTATTTTGGTTTTTAAATTTTTCCGGGTATGTATTATTAAACTTTGTTCTTAAGAACTGTATTGGAATAATTTCTTTGTTGTGAATTAAATTCCAGGCTAAAATTATGCCTAAGGAAAGTAAAAAAGCACCATTCAAAAGAAACTATTTCTCTAGAATCAAAGACACAAATTTTGGATCATCTTAAAAAGGGGGGAAAGGTATCATACGTTGCAAAAAATTTAAATTTAAACGAAGCAACAATCCAGATCATAAAGAAAAATGAATAGAAAATTAAAACTGCTGTTGATGCAGGATCTTTCTTTTCCTCAAATATGACTTTTCCACAAATATGACAGTTCATCCCCGAGCACTAATAATTGAGAAAATGGAAAAAGCACTCAGTATTTAGATTGACAGATTTGGATATCACTATTTTTAATAAAAATTAAGTTTACAACAGTTATTTAAAAAAAAAAAAAAAACCCACCAAATTGCCTCCATTGCTCTACTACTTTTATTTATCTACCTCCTGATTTTTTATTCCCAATTACCTAAAGAAGACAATGTTCACACTGAAATATTTCAAGAGCATTTTATTATCATTTATATAATATAATATAATATAATATAATATAATAATAAAAACTTAAAATAAATTAAATAATAATAAATAATATTCCTAAAACTGGGTATACTTTACTTCAAAATATTCACCAAAACTTCATCATGTGATGCTTGTGACATGCTGGATAGGTACGAGGTGATACTGACACAGCAGTTCTTTCATGGGAAAATACAGGAAACATGGATTAACCTATTGAGATGATACTTGGTACAAAGGGTTTTACTCTAAAAGGTTTCCTAAAATTTTATAATGTGTTAGAGTTGCTGCTGTTCCAAATTAAATGCTATGTTTTTTGTGGGGGGGAAGGAGGAAATTGGGCCTAAAACCTCCATAAGAATCAACAAAACCCACATGCTGAAAATTTAGTGTTAATTTTTTTTATTTCTCATTTGAACAATGCCAAACATCCAAAATATGCTTCCAACTACATACAAACTATATTGCCTTCCAACTACATTGTCTCAGTACTGCACTACTGTAAATACAAAGGTCTGCTCCAATGCACAAGTAGAGTGCTCTCTAAAAAAAAAAAAAAAAAAATCACTCAGAACACTTAAATCATGAAATAAAGTTGTTGGTGTTCGATTTGTTGGTCCATCAGCAACTTAGGCTATAATGCACTAATTACTGTCCAATTTCTTCTTTGTTTGTCTTACAAGTGATATGGTTCATATATTGTGATATTTATTTATCAATTTTAAAAAGAGAAAAATGTCATCCATGTCTTCGAGAACTCCTAGAACACACTATAATGATAACTGGTTGCAATTATGAAAATGAGAGAAGGAAACAGTTTTCTGTTCTTTCAGATATAGCGGGCATTCTATGATGATATGTTTTACTGTTAATGAGCATAAGCAGTTACTGCATTGTGGAGGCTCATCATGTGTTAGTAGGTAGCAGTGAGTTAAGAATATACGAACAATACGTTATCTGGCTAGTATGGTTTCTTCCTTTCTATTTCGTCTCAGGCTAGATTGCCACTGTTTAGGTTCTCTCTTGATTTCAAGAAGTTTATTATTTGTTTCATCTTTCCACATCTGTGTCCACCGTTCTTTATACGTCTGTTTGATAATGGATTTGTGATCAATATAAGGAGTCCTGCAATTATACGGTATCACATTTGTAGCAGATTTAGCAGCTAAATCTGCCTGCTCGTTTCCGGGGATTCGAAAGTGTCCAGGGAGCCAACAAAATATTATGAGCTATCCATATCCACAAAGTTCTAGTAACTGTGTCCAAATTTTCTGTACCAGAGGATGACTAGAGAAGAATTTACACTGTAGAGCATTAACAGCACTTAACAAGTCCATATATACGATGGATTTAGTATATGAGGCTTCTTTTATGTTCTCTAGGGCTAGAAGAATACCATGTAATCCTGAAGTATATGTACTGCATTCTGATGGGAGCAGTCTGAAAATTATGATATTTGGTAGTACTACAGCAGTACCAACTTGACTACCAGTCTTAGATCCATCTGTATATATTTGAACAGAACTTCTAAGCTCAATGGAGTGGGCCATATGGATTTGCCTAATGTTGGAATCTGGAAGGTTATTCTTTCCCCATTGCTGAAAGTGCCTATCAATATGTATCGGGGGCATTTGCCATGGCTGGGTTTCCAGACTAGTATGCTGAAGTATGTTAGTAAAATTCAGGTCCCAGCTTGTGATCTAATGCCAGATGGTTTATTGAGCCGTGGTTTACTTTCATAGAAGTCTTTCCATTTTGGCATGAAGAGATATTGCCACATAGGATGATGTGGGAGACTGCTGATTTTGGCTGCATAACTTAGTAGCAGAACTTGTCGTTGAAGATTAGTGGCAGTTTGTAGGCTTCAAATTGGTGATGTGCGAAAGGCCCCAAGTGCCACTCATAGTGCACTATGATGTATGGGATCTAGCCATTTCAGTGCACTCAGTCTGGCCGAGTCATATGCAGGAGACTCAGTCTAACCGGGATCTGATGAGCGAGCGGTATAGTTGTAACAACACATAACGACCTGCACCCCATGATACTGAAGAAATTAATCTCAAAAGATTTAGTTTTCTAGGACAACCTGTACAAATATGTTTCATATGTTGGAATCTAATACTATGCTGGAAAATAATATGGCGAGAATCTATCTGAAGGTCTAAATCAGGATGTAAGAAATGTTTGTGACAGAAATGTGCAACAGTTGTTTTTGGTTTAGAAAGCCGATATCCATTGTTTTTGGCCCAAGAGACTATTTTGTTAATGGTTCTTTTTTGTAGTTGTCTTTCAATTAGTCGCATATTTTGAGAATGACATGAGATGGCAAGATCATCAGCGTATAGGTATGCATCAACTGTATCAGGTATACACTTGGTTAAAAAGTGGGAAGAAGCAGGACAAAGTTTGTCATCTATTACACAGAATTAGGTCTTGCTGCGTCAACAGTAAATGCTATTTTAAAGGACAGTGCACGTGTAAAAGAACACGTTAAAGGATCAAGTCATTTAAAATAAGATCAACAATGATCACAAAACAGCATTAGGTGCTATATCGAAGATGGAAAAACTGTTAATAATATGGATGGAAAATCAAATTCAGAAGCAAGTGCACCTGAGTCCAATGGCTATTCAAGCAAAAGCAAGAAGTATTTATGAAGATATTAAGGATAAGTATGGCGAACTCCAAGCCAAGTCCGTGACAAGCAACGGGTGGTTTAATAGGTTCAAGCATCATGCTGGTTTCCAAAACATTAAAGTATGCATTGAAGTTGCCAGTGCCGATTCTGCAGCTGCAGAGAAATTTTGTTGTTGTTGTGGGGGTTTGGTGGCGCATAAGCGGATTTGGCTATAATGTGAATTTCATTTATGGTTGTTGTTGTTATTTGCTTTTTAGGAGCATTAGCAACTAAGGCCACATTGCTCCGGGGGGGGGGGATATGTGGTGGTCATTCCCTGGCCTTTCCGCATCCTCCATATTTGGTGGTCACAGGCTCGAACCCCGGTCTAATCAAGAAGCATGTGCTACGCACTGCTGATCCTGCCTACCTGGCTATGGAGGCGGCAGTTCATTTATGGTAATAATATATGAGAAATTCTTATAACGTCAGAAATGGCTGAAATCAGAAATGCCTAAAAACTCGAATTTGCTTCAGAAAGTTAAAAAATTCAGGAATATTTGCATTGTCACTAATGACATTCTCTAGAGTTACTGGTTTCCGAAGGTTAACCAATGATAGCATGGTTGTATTTCTGTCTTGTTCATAGCATGGGCATTCAATGAGAATGTGTTTAACAGTCAGATTTATAGAACATGTGGACACTGTGGTGGATCATCTCCTGTGAGTAAATGAAGGTGAGTCAAATGAGTATGACCTATTCTTGCTCTTGAAAGGACTACTTCTCGTCTTGATGTACGAACACTGGAACGCCAAATTTTAGGATCCTGTTTAAATTGAAAAAGTTTATTACAGTGAAATTTCCCTTTAATGGACAGCCATGGGGAACGAAAATTTGTCCATTAGAGAGAAGTGTCCGCTAACAAGAAGTCTGAAGAAGAAAAAAAAAAAAGAAAGAAAGAAAAATCGTTAAACGTTTAATGTAAAATTAAATTAAAATATATACAGATTTTGAGCAATATTTTTGTAAATAATATACAATTACATACACAAGAGATAAAAAAAAATCGTTAAACGTTTAATGTAAAATTAAATTAAATTATATACAGATTTGGCACAATATTTTTGTGAATAATATACAGGTGACCCCCGCTTAACGCTGATCATTCGTTCCGGAAAAACAGAGCGCTAAGTGAATCTGCGCTAAGCGAGCGCCGCTTTCCCATAAGGTAACATATGTATTTGTGAGCTGCGGTCGGTGCCATAGGATATTTCCTAATCAATAATAAACGGTAATGAAAAGATGCACAAATGTCGGTCAAAATATTTAATATTCAAATATTTGCACATATAAAATATTCTGCATTACATACGTATAATTATATGGTAACTACTTGCGTCTCAAAAGTAAACAAAATTCCAATTAAAATAATGAATTTAATTGATTTAATTTAATGGATGAATTTAATCATGAAAAATGTGCGGATTTTGAGTTGAACTTTGGCCCTCTTCCAAATAAACTAAAAGGGGTATTAATTTTAAATGGCCCGCAGCGTTACCACCCAACAATAAAGTCAACCGATCCTTCGCCGCTTTGAAACTTGGCATGTTTTTTGTTCTTTCAATATGAAACTTCTTTTAGGCATTCGTTTCCACAAAAGTCCTGCTTCATCTATGTTAAAAACTTGTTGAAAAGTATAACACATAATACCCCTCTTGAATAATTTTAACAAGTTCTTTTTTGAAAGTTTCGGCTCCTTAATCTGCACTAGCGGCTTCTCCCGGGATTTTAAATCTATTCTACCAGTTTTAAATGGTTCCACATTTTTGTTTTTAGGCGAGTTTTCTTCAGATCATCGTATTGGCTAATCTCTTTCTCTCTCTCTCTCTCTTTTTTTAATATTTAACTTAACTGAATTCTGCATTGGAATATTATCTTCAAAAAAATTAGTCTTTCCATTTCAATCCTAATAGCCAGTCTAGTCCTAGTTGCTTGCAGTGGAACAGCTATCTTTCCCGCTAAAATTAATTCTTTATTTTTTCATAATTGTTCTTACAGTTAAATTTGCGAGTCCTAAATTATGGCACACATCCGCTTGTCGTTGACCGGAATCGATTCGCTTCAAAACGTCTAATTTAATTTTCAAATTCAGTCTTTTTCTTACATTTATAGTCTTCGTACTGTGCCATAACTGCGTTGGTTGAATTAATTATGATACAATGTTCAAGTAAACTGTCCGTTACGCACGATGTCTAATACTGTACTGAGTGATGACTAACTAGACTTCGGATAAATGCATATAACGCAAATATTACAAGCAATATATTTGATCATTTTTTAAAATGTTGATCTCGGAACTACGTAACAAGTGACTGTACTTAAATTAGCGTGAGAGAAAATTTCACTGACCGTGGGAAAATTGCTCAAGTCGGCGTGGGAAAATTGCTCAAGTCGGCGTGGGAAACGTTTTAATGCTGTTTTGCTATTCATTTTCAAGCTATCGACTCCATCAAATGAAACGATTTCGTTAAATATGTCAAAAATGTAATCTGTAAAAGAGCGTTATAGTGATCTGTGACAGCGTTATAGTCAGATACGGGTTATAATATAAGAACAGCGTTATAGCGAATCAGCGTAAAGTGAACCGGGTTATAACGGGGGCCTGCTGTACATACAATTGTGCTATGCATATTATGACTTTATCTTAAGAAAAATACATACAGTAATCACTTATTTTCTTCTGCACCTTCTTCCGGCTGATAATTTTGTTTTCAACATTTGTTTGGAGTGAAGAAACCATCGAAAGTCCTTTAGTCCTTTATCTTCTTCAGCGGCGAAAAACATTTTTAGACGATTGATTTGTATGAGTGCTTCTTCTATTTTCATTGGTGGTTCGTCGTTAATATGTTCTTTGACAGAATGACCTCCTTCCATTTTTTCATCCTCATGAGGAACTTCTTGAAAAATATCGATGATAATGTTGTTGATATCTAGAGCACCATCTTCTGTAGTGAGGTTCGAGTCTATATCTTTGTAGCCTGGGTCACTTGTAGCGGAAGTATCGTACATTATCAATAGATGTTGAAGTTCTTGTTCTTCTTGGTGCTCCACATTGCTGTTCACATCTTCAATTTTTGCGTTTGAGAAACCAGACTTCACAAAACAGTTCACGACAGTTTGTTTTCTAATTGCGCTTACTGAAGAGGAAATCCATTGAATCGCATCTAGGATGCTGAGTTTCTTTGCAAGGTCACTCGCACATGTTACATTGTTCATGTTTGCAATGAGATGTCTTATTAAAACATGTTTTCTGTAGTGAAGTTTAAAATTTTTTATTATCCCTTGATCCAAGGGCTGACTCCACCATGGACGGTCCAACTCCGCCATGGACGGTCCCAAGCCCGGCTGCGAAAGGAGGAGGGTGGTCATCCTGCCGAAATGACCAGAACCGGGAAACTGGGGAAACTAGGCAAGAAACCGCATGAAATTCGGAACAAGCTCTTACAACAATGTTACCGCATCCGGGGTAGCCGATGCGCCAGCACTGGGGACCCAGGGTACTGGTGTGAAGTGGACCACTGGCCACAGAACAAGCTGTTATAACAATGTTACCGCATCCGGGGTAGCCGATGCGCCAGCACTGGGGACCCAAGGTGCTGGTGTGAAGTGGATCACTGGCCACAGCAATAAGCTTACTACGCCGAAAAGACAATTAACATTGGCGAATTGAATGTTCGAATGGGGCACCACGTTGGACAAAAGGAAATCATTGGCCAAGAACTACTTAGGTGCAAGATATCAATCGCGGCATTATCCGAATTAAGGCTCACCGGGTCTGGAACGATGATCATCCAACCACCAGCACCTAATGAAGCGGTTATGCTATTCTACTCTGGTGGTGAGAAACGAGAAGCAGGAGTGGGCTTTATGGTCGATGCTCAGGCCACCAGTAGTGTGATCGCTTTCCAACCAATATCGGACCGCCTGGCAGTCCTTACTGTCAAGGGCACCATCAAGACCCATATTATCTCCGCCTATGCGCCAACTGAGACTAGCCTGGACCCGACCAAGAATGACTTCTACAACCAGCTCCAACATACGCTGGATCCAATTCCGCAGACAGAAGTGATCATCCTCGCAGGGGACTTTAATGCCCATATTGGCATGGACAGATCTGTTTGGGAAACAACAATGGGCAAGTTTGGCCATGGGAAGATCAATGACAACGGCTTACGTTTGTTGTCCTTTGCCGCATCTAACAACCTGATCATTGGAAACAGCCATTTCCAGCACCCTCAAAAACATCAACTTACATGGCGAAATCCATCTGGCAAGGACTCAGCAATCCTGGACTACATTTTGATCAATGCCAGATTTCGCTCATCACTCATTGACGTTCGTGCCATGAGGGGACCTGATTGCGGATCTGATCACTACCTCATCCGGGCTAAGGTGCAGCTCAAATTACGGCATGCAAAAAGATCAGCCAAGCTGGACTGGAGGCAGCTAATGAATGCTGCCAACATACAGGCATATCAGATCGCCCTATCCAACCGCTTCGAAATGCTGGCCGTGCCCGAGGATATAAATGAAGAAGAAAAGCAGATCTCTGATGTCATCCTGGAATGTGCCAAGCCCCTATGTCCACCTGCCCGACGTCGAACGCAACCATGGATATCAGACAAGTGCCTCGACCTCGTGGACAAACGGAAACAGGCAAAGTTGGTCGACTTTGAACGGTACCGGCAGCTAAACCGAGAAGTCCGACAAAGAATGACAGCAGAAAGAGAAGCATACTGGAACCAAGTGGCAGACGATCTTGAAGTGGCGGCATCCAAAAACGAGTACCGACTCTCTACCGCACCCTCAGATGTCTGAGTGGAAAGATCAAATTGACTAGTGACAACATCAAGAATGCTGATGGGACCTTCGTGCGATCACCATCCGAACGCCTGCAACGGTGGAGTGAATTCTTCAAAGCTTTGTATAATCACGACCCACCTCAGGGACCGCCAGCAACAGCACTCTCAATCGACCCCCCTGAGGTCTCCATGGTCGATGTTGAGCCTACAGTAGAAGAAGTGAAAGCAGCCATACAATCCCTGAAGAATGGCAGGGCACCAGGAGTGGACCAAGTCACCACAGAAGCGATCAAAGCCGGGGGAGATGTACTGCTTTGCCGACTACACTCACTCCTCAAAACCATCTGGTGCACTGAACAAATTCCGTTAACATGGAGGAAAGCCATTATCGTACCGATCCACAAGAAAGGTGATAACCGGGACTGCAAGAACTACCGTGGCATCAGCCTCCTTTCCATCATCGGAAAGGTCTTTATAAAGATCATCCAGTCAAGACTGCAAAAACATCGCGAGCAAACCAGTCGAGAAGAACAGGCAGGATTTAGACCCGGGCGAGGATGCTGTGATCAAATCTTTGCCATTCGTCAGCTGATGGAGGAGAGGATCCGGTGTGGACAGCGAACCGTCATTGTTTTCATTGACTTTAAGTATGCTTTCGACTGTGTCCACCAGCCTGCCTTATGGAAACTACTAGAGGTTGAACATGTACCTCGAAAAGTCATCACACTCCTCCAAACTGCATACAACGGTTTAACCAGCCAGGTGCGCATCCAGAACGATTTATCTGAGGAATTTACCATCCAAACTGGAGTCCGCCAAGGGGATGTAGCCTCCCCGTTGCTTTTCAACATCGTGGTCGATGCCATTATGAGGCAAACATTCAGAAACAGACAGGGCATACAATATGACAAGGATCACTATGTGACTGACCTGATGTTTGCTGATGATAGTGCTATCCTTGCCGGTAACGACGCTGAAGCCACGGACATCCTCTACGACATTGCCCGCATTGCCCGGCCATACAGTTTGAAGATCAATGCTGGTAAGACAAAGGCCCTGACAACAGATGGGTCGCAAGCCACCATCTATCTCGAAGGCGTCCAGATCGAGCAAGTGCAGGACTTTAAATACCTTGGGTCGCTGGTCCAGGAGAAGAAAGTTGCATCCACCATGGAAATCCACAGCAGAATTGGACAGGCGGCCACTGCGTTCGCCTCGCTCAAATGGTGTCTGTGGAAGAGGACCAACATTTCCACAAAGACTAAAATCCGACTCTTCTGGACTTTGATCCTGCCCATTCTTCTTTACGGATCGGAAACATGGATTTGTCTCAAGTTAGATTTGAACAAACTTGAGGTATTCCAAATGCGATGCCTGCGGCAGATCTTGGGCATCTCTCTTCGCGACCGCATCACTAATGATACCATCCGCGCCAGATGGCAACAGCAACCAACCATTGCCGACCAAATCTAGAAGCGAAGGCTCAGATGGTTTGGCCACGTATGTAGAATGGGCACGAACAGAATACCATCCACACTCCTTTGGAGACAACGACCCACCCAATGGAGCATCCAACGGACCGCGCCTAGGAAAACGTGGGCCAAGCAAGTGGAAGATGACTTGAAGAGCCGACGTCTCGACCTTAACCAGGCCAGGACTGAAGCCACGGATCGTAAGGTATGGAAGAACATCACAGAGCAAGTCCGAAACCCTGCGGCACCTACAGCAGCATACTGGTTGCGTGGCCAACCGCCTCCCCCAGCTGCCAGCTAAGAACCAAAGAAGAAGAAGGGCTGACACTCTGCAGATGTGTTTGGTGGCAGAAAAACGATTTGAATGTTGGACAATTCAATGTGCGGGTGAGATGCAGCATTATCCATGAAAAGAATAATTTTTCTGTTTTGACAAATCATGTTTTGGTTAAAGTGACTTATCCATTCGCTCATGATATCTCGTGTCATCCACGCTTTTTTATTAGACTTCCAGTCAACATTCAAAAGACTCAACTTTATGCCCTTGAAACAACGAGGATTTTGTGGTTTTCCTATAACAAGAGGTTGTTCAAAGTCTCCCAGCATATTTGTACACAATAGTACAGTCAAGTGTTCCTTAGAAAGTTTTCCGCCCTGGCACTTTTCATTTTTTAGACCCATTGTTTTTCCAGGAAGAGCTTTAAAAAACAACTCTGTTTCGTCACAGTTGTAAATATCCTTAGCTTCAAAATCACGACATAAATCTTCCAATTTGACAGTCCACTCTGTTACAACCCCAGTATCAACAGATCCACCTTCACCACTTACGGTTTTCAAGAAATTTTATGCCGAGTTTTGAACTTGTCTAGCCATCCCACAGAAGCTTTGAACTCATTTACTCCCATAGATTTCTCAACCTCCAAAGCCTTTTCCCTAATAATAGGCCCATTAATGGGAATTTTTTAAGCACGTGCGCGACAAATTTGAAGTCCAACAGTTTTCGGGAATGATTTTTGAACCTGATCATTTACGTGTTGCCAAAATTGTTTGAGCAGTTCATTCTTTTTCTTTAGGATGTCGCTTACCTACGTCTTCTCGATTTTGAATTTTGCAGCGAGATTGCGAACACTATTTTTTTGCCGATCATACGCATTAATGAGTTCGACTTTATCTTTCAAAGTTAAATGTTTACGAGAAGACATTGTGCACTTCACACGACACTGAACAAAACTGAAAACTCAAACTCAAAAGACGAAAGGCCGACCAAATTCCCCACCCCCTGCACACACCGAATTCATCAGAAGTTTTACACCTGCCTTAAAATTCTTGAAAAAGGGTTTAGAACCGCAACGTAAACCTTGATAAAATTCAGAGAATCGGAAATAGAAAATAAACACACGACTGAGGCAATATGTGGAAGAAACGTTCCTAGAAAAAGGGCCGTGAGCTCGCCCGCTGTCCGTTGTTGGGAGATCAAATTAAGTGCTAATTTAAACAAAACAGGGCAGATTGCCTGTCTGTGTCCATTACAGAGAATGTCCGCTAGACAGCAGCTGAAAACAAGTTAAAACCAATAGAGGAGAGTTGGGGAATTTGAAAATGTCCGTTGTAGAGAGATGTCTGTTAAAGAGAGGTGTCCGTTAGGAGAAGTTTCACTGTATTTGTTTGAGAGTCCCAGAGTGCCATCCATTCTGTTAGGTATGCACCGTGAATGATTTGTGGGTAGTCTGATGCTGGAACAGGAATATTCGTTAAATCTAAAGGCAGTTGGATTTTTTGCAGCTTTATCAGCCAGTGTCATTACCAGAATGTGCCGGAATCCAGCAGAAGGTGATCAGTTGGTGGTGCTCTTCAATCTGCAGTAATAGTCTAATTTTCTTTTAGAACAGGGTCAACTTTACATAATGCCATAATTGAGCTGAGGGAATCAGTGTAAATAACAAATTTTAATGAACAGTCAGAACGGAGATTCTCTAAGGCTAGTTTAATTGCATATAATTCGGCTGAGAAGATACTAAATTTTGGGAAGGGATGCTGAAATAGTGGTATTTAGGAACACTCCTGCTGCTCCATCGTTTCAGTTAGCTTTAGAGCCATCTGTATAAATTGGAGAAAAATCAAAATATCTGTGAGTGTGAACTGCATGAAGTTGTTTCACATTTGATGCTTGAAGAATATTTTTTCCCCAATGGCAAAGGTAAGTGTCACAGGTCAGTAGAGGAGAACAAGTCCATGGTGGTTGAGTGCACGTTGTACAGAATGAATGGAAACATTCCAAACCTGCATCAGTTCAAGAAGGCAAAGACCAGCTGGTTTTACTATACTAGGCTTATTTCTGTAGAGGTTTTCTAATGGTGGATTGAATAGGTATGACTGAATTGGCGAGGCAAAACTTTGTATTTTGACAGCATACTTCAGTAGCAGAGTTTTCCTACGTAGAGTTAATGGGGGCTCGTGGGTGTCAATGTAGAGGCTATGTGCTGGTGATGTTTTGAAAGCCCCAAGTGCAATCCTCAAGGCACTGTGCTAAACTGGATCAGGCTAGTGCAAAGCACTAGCTCTGGCAGAACCACAGACAGGAGCACCATAATCAAGACAGGATCTGATTAAAGCCCTGTATAACTGAAGCAGGGAGGTACGATCTGCACCCCATGTTAGGGCGGATAAAGTTCTGAGTATATTTAACTTTTTTAAACAGGAAGTATGTACATTTTAAATATAGTCTAAGAAATTTAATTTGTTTTCAAGGATTAATCCTAGAAATCTGATGTTAGTAGTGACTGGGAGGGAGACATTGGAAATTTGAAGTTCAAGATCCAGATGAAGTTTGTGTTGTCTACAAAAATGGATAGCAACTGTTTTCTGTTGTGAGAGTCAACAGCCGTTAAGGCTGGCCCACTGTTGTATTGAGTGATATCTGAAGCTGCCTTTGAATAGATCTCATGTTTTGGGAATGGCAGGAGATGGAAAGGTCATCCGCATAAAGATACATCTCAACTGTGTTTGGAAGCTGTTTAGTGATGGAATCGATTCTAAGAGCAAAAGGAGTGTCACTCAGTACTGATCCCCGAGGAACACCTTCTTCCTGAATGAAAGTTGTAGAGGTCAATTTGGTATCTTACTTGAAACGATCCAGTGTGTAGAAAGTTCTGAAAAAATATGGGAAGGTTGCCCCATAGACCGACAGAATAAAGATCACTAAGTATGCCATGCCACCATTGGTGTCAAAAGCCTTCTCTATATCTATAGAAACCATTACTAGATGTTCGTGTTTAACGAAGGCTTTGCAAATGGCAAATTCAGCCTTGATCATGAGATACAAGCATGACCTGTTTTGTCACGCCATGTTGACTATGACTCATTAGATCTTGTGATTCAATGATCCAGACGAATCTACTGTGGACAATTTTTTCAACGATTTTGCTGAGGCAGCTTGACAGAGATATTGGTCTATAGCTATGGGGGTTGGATGGATCTTTTCCAGGCTTCAGGAATGCCAAAACAATAGGTGGTGCCAAGAAGCTGGATAAACATTTTCCAAAAAAAATGTTGCAGCATGTTACAGTATGTCATGTAGCAGCATGACATAATAGATCCCATCTGGTTCGGCGGCACCATTATGAGCTGTTTTAATGGCATGCAAAAGTTTGGAATATTGTAAAGGTTTATTATAGGGTAGAAAGAAGGCAGTTTGGAAGTTAATAGAATGCTGTTCTCTACTGTTTTTAATTCGCTGGAAAGATGTAATATAAGCTGATGTTGCTGAGATTTCAGCAAAAGTATTGCCCAAAGCATTAGCTATATCCGAGGGACTAGATAAATCTCGCCCATTCCAGGAGACGACTGGTAAAGGTATGGTTAGAAACTTACCAGAAAGCTGTCTAATTTTTTTCCAAATTAATTTGCTGTCAGTGTTTCTGTTAATTGTTGATGCAAAACGGGTCAAGGATTCTTTTTTTTGGCTTGCTTTTGTATGAAATGTGCTTTTGCCCTTAATTTCTTGTAATTTATCAGATTGGCTGTGATTGGATATTGCTGAAACAAATTCCACACTTTAATTTTTGCCTTTTCTGCTTTTGTGCATTCCTCATTCCACCAGTAATTATAATGCTTTCGCCCAGGGAGATGTGATAATGGCATTGTATCTTTGGTCACATTTAGGAGATGTGACATGATGTAATCTGTCACATCATCAATAGGCTGGAGACGAATTTTTTCTCATCAAAAGAGATTGATGACTGAAGTTTTGCCCAGTTTGCTAGGGGAAATTTCCATTTCATGCAGGGTTTTTAAAGAAGCCTGTGCTATCAATATCTTGCATACGATTAGGAAGTGATCACTGTCCATAGGGTCATTTATAACATACCACTCTATGGTCAGGAACACAACTGGAGAACAAATTGAAAGATCTATTGCTGAGGTGTGTCCAGTTGGGGGTTGTATGTGAGTGTATGCACCAGTATTGAGTATGGTAAGGTTTTGCGACTCTAGAAAGCTTTCAATGCATCGACCCCGTCTGTCTAGTTTAGGATTGCCCCATAAGGGGTGGTGCCCGTTAAACTCCCCTAATATACAGAGGGGTGGAGGTACCTGTATGAACAGATCTTCAAGATCTTTTAAAGAGTAAGTATGGTTTGGTGGTAGGTAAATTGAGACAATTGTCATTGAAATACAGAGAGTTATATGAACAGTGACAGCTTCTATTTCAGTCTGAAGTGGAATATGTTTAGTTGGGATATTTGAATTTATTAGGATTGCTACACCACCATGGACAGCATTTGTTCTATTGTGATCTCTTCGATAAGGCAACAGTTCGTTATCGAAGGAGAAATTTGCAAAGTTAAGTAAGTTTCCTGAAGACAGAGAGAAATTGAAGAATACCAAGCTATTAGATCATGGATATCATCTGTGTTGCAATGAAGGCCTCTGCAGCTCCATTGTATAATGCGGGCCATTATTTGTGTTTAATTGATGGAGATGTATCTGACTGCTTTTTGAAGGTTTATAACTGGTTTATGACACTCCAATTTTTGTTTGTCTTTATTTAGAAAAACTGGCCAACCAGTGTCCATTTCTTCTTCTTCGGCATGGATTTCTAAAATTGGATCTTCCTATATAGACGTTCCATCTGTGTCCGTGGTTGTGTCCTGAATATTTGAGTTTGTAATACAGGGTGTGGTAGCACTCATTGGAGGAGGAGATGCCGCTGGTATTGTCAGAGGAGTATTACTTGCTTGGTCTGAGAGTTTGGGTTGTTGTTTATGCACATTTGGTTGTTCCTCAGAGAGTACAGTTCTAGCCCAATCAGAAATTGATTTATTAGTAGGAACTGTGACATCAGTTTGAGTAGAGACTGTTTGGTATTTTTTTACTGTATTAGCATAGGAAATATTTTTGTTCATATTATGCAACTAATCTTCTCGCTTCTTGGTAACTGACTTTGTTCTCCAACTTTGTATTTTACTATTTTTTTTCTCAGTTTTCCATTTTTCACAAGTTGTGGAATATGCAGAGTGATCACCTTTGCAATTTGGGCTGGTCATTTTTATAGCTCTACAGTCATTTTGTATGTGGTCCGAGGACCCACAGTCAGGAAACCCTGGGGCAGACAGGGTTTCCTCTGCATACAGCTTGAGAGTGGCCATACCTTTGGCATTTATAACATCTCAAAGGGTTGGGAATATATGGGCAAATGTGGCACAGTGCTTTTACAGAGGCAGGTAGGTTAGGGGTATTGAAGGTGAGAATAATGTTTCTGGTAGGTGTAAGTTGATTGTCTTTTCTAGTCATCATTCGTTTTGCTTCAATTACATTTTGTCCCTGCAGCTCTTGGGTTATTTCTTCCTCAGTAACATTTAATAGGTCCCAACTGGATATGACACCCTTATATGAATTTAAGGTTGCGTGAGAAGATACTTTTACTGGAATGCCAGCAAAGTTTGTAATCTGTAAAAATTTCTCTGAATGTCTGTGGTTCGTAGTCTCCGCTAATAGGTCTCTTGACTGCAGCCTCTTAACAGTCTTAGGCGATCCTGCAATACCTTCCAGATGTTTTTGAATTATACAGGGTGACAGTCTGCTCATAGGCTGACTAGTGAGGGAATGGAAAATTAGAAACAGTGGGTAGGGTTGCTCCATCCGATCAGTCTTCTGTCCCTTTGTATTATTATTTCCTATGTCATGATTGGAGTCATGATCAACGTAAGTATCTGCCCTCGAGCTAGAAGGCTCTAATGGTGGATAAGTATTTTTAACCATGTTGGCTCCTTTTGGCCCTGGGGGTTTGTCTTTGAATGTCCAAGTGGCTATTAGTTGTATTAGTGATAAAGGAAAAAGAAACAGACTGTCTTTCCTTTCTGGGCCTTTGCCTACTTCTTGTAGACTAAGGAGCTACTGAAATTTAAAATGAGGAAAACGGTATTCAGAAATAAACAGAATATATAATGGCAAAAGCTCTTTAGATAGCTCGCTTTGAAAGGCACAGAGATCACTTGGCCACAGAACACTTGGCACCCAGGGCCAAAAATTTTGTGGTGTGTTGAAAAAAAAACCCTTTTAAATCTCCACAGCCATCAACTTTCACAGCAGCATGCTTATCAGCTGGAGAGTTAATTCTGGCAATGATGCTCAAAAGGTAAAACTTGCTGACGGTTATGCCTGTCTCCTCCCTCTTTTTGTAATTTTATAATTTTGAAATATTTGTAATTTTGTACACTTTTGTAATTTTTTCTGTGCATGAGATAAAAAAATTGAATAAATAAATCTATTTACATGTTCACTGAACATTTCGTTTTTGCTTCATTCAAATTCAATCAAATTTAAGAGTGCTGCATAAGGATTTAGGTACTGCACCAGTTGACTCTCATCAACCGGTGCAATACCACCACTTTGCTTATTGGAGGCTTGAAGTGGTGGAACCCATGTTTAGTATCTAGAGCTAAGTTCCAGTCAACCATTCCCTATCTCTTCCATCATGCAGTATGATTGATGACTTTTGAGGTTATGATGAACATCGTGGCAAGATCCAATATTCCTTACATTTCGAGGGTTCAGCTCTAAAAAGGGGTTCGCAGGCCGGCCACTAGTTAGTACACTGGAACGAGCCTAGTGGTAACTCTCTAGGAGGCTTCCGGATCAGCTAGTGTATAATCTTGTTACCTCTACTCTACCAGATAGTGACTGGAGGGAGTCCGAGTAGAGTGTATGCGGGGAGCATTGTCGAGGCCACATTATGTCAAGGATCTGGGTATATTCTTACCATATGTATGCCATATCCAAAAATTTCATTACTTCATACAGCATGTCCCACCCTATTTTTCTTACTATTGAATACACCATGAATTGTCAAACTAATAGAGCAAGCTTATCTGCGAAAAGATCTAAACCTCCCAAGCACTTCCTAATTCATTTCACAAATATACGTGGTCTCAATTCTAATCTCAACAATGTCCATTTCCACTTGCAGTCTGCCAAACCCCATGTACCTTTTCTGACAGAATCTCAGTTATCGGTTGATTCATCTACTGCTCATCTCAGATGCCCAGATTATTCGCTGTATGATTCCTTTCACCTCAAAGGTGGTACTTGTGCATATGTCCGTTCTGATATTCCCTGTCAGAGACTTGGCAATTTGGAATCTCCTCTCTTTGATCTTCTCTGGCTTAAAATCTCTCTAACTCATTGCGTAAAATTCATCTGTTGTCTCTACTATTCTCCCAATTCCACTAATCACTTGGAGCTCTTTGACTTCTGTCTTTGCAACTTGACTTTCTCCAGTCCAACTTTCCTAAACAGTGAGGTAATTTTCCTTGGCGATTTTAATGTTCACAACTCCAGCTGGTTTCCGTTTTCTAGTCACACCGACCCAGCTGGTCGAGATGCTGAGACTTTTGCAATTACTAATGACCTTGCACAGATTGTTCATTTACCTACAAGAATACCAGATAATCCTAATCATACAGCCAATATGCTTGATCTTTTTCTCACAAACAACCCTTCTAAGTACACAGTCTAAGTGAGAGGTCCTTTAGGCACTTCAGATCACAACTTGGTGATTGTCTCTTCTCCAATGGAACCTTTATCTCATGGCTATTCCCAACCTCGTGTTATTTGGCATTACAAGAATGCAAAATGGGATGACCTGCGAGACTTCTTTTCTTCTTTTCCTTGGTCAGATTACTGTTTCAAAACTTGTGATGTCAACGTTTGCTCAGATCGTGTCAGTGAAATTATTCTTGCAGGAATGGAATCCTTTATCCCACACTCCACTTTAAAATCTCGTCCTTTAACTAAACCTTGGTTTTCCAATATATGTGCTAAGGCTGTTCAAGAGAAGAATGTTGCATATCGTAATTGGCTTGTTTCTAATTCTCCAGTTTCATTTTCTGCCTACACCAAAGTTCGGAACAATTCTAAAGCAGTTATTATTCAGTCCAAACTAGAGTTTGAACATGCTAAGAGAAGAAAACTTGCTTCTTGCCCTAATGGTAGCCGAGCATTCTGGTCTCTTGCCAAAGCTATTGGCTGCAACTTTTGCCCATCTCTGCTCCCACCTCTGTCCAAACCAGATGGTTCTGTTGCCACTTCAGCCAAGGATAAAGCTGAACTGCTAGCATCCCATTTTTCTTCCAACTCACATATTAATGATCTTGGTAAAACACCTCCCACCATTCCCAACACGCTCCATTCAATGCCTACTGTGGTCTTCCGTCAAAAGGATTTTGACGAATCTTGATGCTAAGAAAGCTCCAGGTCCCGATGGTATTTCTCTACCTGTTCTCAAAACCTGTGCTCCTGAACTTACTCCTATTCTTTGCCGCCTTTTTTCACTTTCTTATTCCAAAGGTGTTTTTCCTTCTGCTTGGAAATTTGCTCATATCCAGATAGTTCCTAAAAAGGGTGACAAATCCCTCCCATTCAATTATCGTACCATTGCAATTACTTCTACTCTTTCTAAAGTAATGGAGAAATCAAATAATCGCCAACTCTTAAACTACCTAGAAACCTTCCGTCTGATCAACGATCGCCAGTATGGATTAAGTCAGTGTTGATCCACTGGTGATATTCTTGCTTATGTTACCCATTTATGGACTAATTCAATGGAAAGGTTCGGTGAAACACAAGTAGTTTCTCTTGACATCTCAAAGGCTTTCGATCGTGTTTGGCATAAACGTCTTCTAAACAAGCTTCCATCTTATAGTTTGCCAACTGTTTTTAGTAATTGGTTATCCAGTTTTCTCTCTGATTGCTCACTGAGGGTGATGGTAGATGGCTCTCTGTCTTCTAACTTCTCCACTAATGCTGGTGTCCCCCAAGGTTCTGTTCTTTTCCCCACTCTTTTCCTCTTGTATATTAATGACCTTCTTCCATTGACTGGAAATCCTATCCATAGTTTTGCCAATGATAGCACATTGCATTCCACTTTCCATTTTGAGAAACCTTGTCCTGCTCAATCAGCTTCAATTTCTCGAAAATCTGCTACCAATTCCTTAAATGCCGATCTTCAGGTAATTCTCCAGTGGGGCAAAGACAACTTAGTTGATTTCAACCCTTCTAAAACTCAGTCTTGTTTTATATCTCGCAAAAAGGATTCTTCTGTTCCTATGCTTATCTTTAGTGACATTCTGATTTCTAGGAAAAATGATCTCTCTCTTTTCGGGATTACCCTGACTTCTAATCTCTCTTGGCACAAGCACATTACAAATATTGCTTCCTCCGCATCTAAAAAAACTTGGTTTTCTCTTTTGCTCTCGGCATTACTTTTCTTCCAAACAGCTGCTCACTCTGTATAATCGGCGCCTCTGTAGCCAGGTGGGAAGGAGCAGCAGTGCGTAGCACACGCTTCTTGATTAGACCGGGGTTCGAGCCCGTCACCACCAAATACGGAGGATGCGGAAAGGTCAGGGAATGACCACCGCATATCTTGGAGCAATATGGCCTTAGTTGCTGATGCTCCTAAAAGCCAAATAACAATAACAACTCTGTATAAATCGCAAATCCGCCCTGCCATGGAATATTGTTCCCACATCTGGGGTGGTGCCCCAAAAACCTCTCTCAGGCTTCTTGATTCCATTCAGAAGAGGGCAGTGAGGTTAATTAATGATTCATCTCTAACAGAGTCTCTCCACTCGCTCTCTCATAGATGTGCTGTTTCTGCTGCATGCCTCTTCTACAGATACTTCCATGGGCACTGTTCTTCTGAATTGGCTTCTATAATTCCCGCTCTCTTTCAAAACAGTCCGAACACGTGCCGCCACCAGCCAACATCCATTTACTGTCCAACTGCAAACTCACAGAACCAACTTTTCATCTTCCTCGTTTATTCATTCAACTGCCGTTTTCTGGAACAACCTTCCTTCCTACATATTTCCTGAAAATTACAGTCTACAGAAGTTCAATTCCAATGTCAACAAATATCTTCTTTCGTCTTCTCAACCTCCAATCCAAGCACGGTACTACTTATTATAGGTTCTAATACCTCTCATGTTTGGGGTTTACATAAAAAAAAAAAAAAAAAAAAATGGGAAATTCCGACACAGAGTTCCATGGAACGCAACCTTTACGTAAGTCGGGGAGTGGCTGTATTTATTCCTTTCTTTTTTAGCACTGTTGCATGCTTCATTCCACCACATTTTTGTATGAAGCTGGATTTTAGATGATGATTTCGGAATAGCAGACTCGGATGCTTTCGTTATTTTTTGTGTAATGTAGCTGACTGCAGAATCAATTGTGACGGTTGCTATAGCAGCAGTATCTATTTGAGTATTTCCTGGTATTTAGTCCAGTTAGCCTTGTCAAATTTCCTAGTTGTCCTAATGTCGCTCTGGGAAGGAGAACTTGAATTGAAAGTACAGATTATAGGAAAACGATCGCTGCCACGAAGGTTATCAGTAGCAGTCCAGACTGAGAGGAAATCTCACTGGAGAACATACTGAAAGTTCAATAGCAAAACTTGAGCCAGATGGTGAATGTACGTATGTGTCAGCACGTATGTGTTTAGAATAGTGAGATTATGTTTATCTAAAAATTTTTCTATTATCTGTCCTCTGGAGTCAAAATGTTGAGAACTACATAGAGTGCAATGGCCATTCCAGTCACCCATAATACAAAAGGGAGTAGATATATCATCCAAATCAGTAAGGGTGTATGTATGATAGGGTAATTTTTTTTTTTTTTTTTTTTTTTTTGTAGTTGTTGGCGTATAGGCTTCTGTGGCCATAATGCACCTCCCAAGGTTTTTTGCAGTACTTTGATCCATGCCCGAGGCGGGAATCACACCCGTGAACTTTGGGTTGCCAGGCAGGCACTTTACCCACCCGGCCAGCCCGGTCGGCAGGTAGAGTGATAGTTACAATAATACTAATATTATTGTTATACCAATGGTGACACGAACTTTACCCACCTCTAAAGATGTTTGCATGGGGTACAGGTCTAGAGGGTACTACAGAGTTCACTATGATTGCTACTCCTCCATGAGCTAAATTAGAGGAGTTTCTATCTTTTCTATATATAGTGCAGTGTTTAATTGTCGTAGATATTGTATTTTTGAGATTGCTTTCTTGAATGCATGCTGCAACAGGTTTATATTTACTTAGAAGATCCTAAAAGTCATCTAAGTTAGCACGGAGCCCACAACAATTCCACTGAATAACTAACTGTACCCATTGTTTGGTTTTAACTAGTGTCTGCTGACTTCCGTGAGGTAGTTTGCCTACACCTGTGTATTTTTGCTTTTTCCTTCTTTGAGAAAATTGGTCTGCCTATGTCAATGTCGTCTTCTGGAAGAATTTCAAGAACTGTATTGTCTTAACCTGCTTTTTCATTAATGTCCATGGTATCAGATCCTCAATTCTTTCAGTGCTCTTGATTCGTTCTTTCGGTTGCTGAATGGGATTCTTATCTGGAGATATTGCTACTGGTGTTCTTGAGTTGCATATCTGGAGGGAGATTGTTCCTTTGATGAAGCAAGTACCGATTTCGCCCAACCAGATATTTGGAGGGACTGAGCAGTCCAGTTTGAGTTGACACTAAGTGTAGTCACTGAGTAACTCACGTGTACGTAGATGATTTAGTAGGAATTCCGAAGTGTTTCTTTGCCTCTTGACATGACACCTTATGCTCTATTTTATATTTCTGAATGTTCTTCTCTTGTTTCCATCTGAAAACACATTTCAAGTTTTTTTGAAATATTTTACAGTTTTTTAACAGTTTATAGTGGGATCTTTTACCAGATCAAATACACATCCAAAAAATAATATAACCATAACCTTTTAGAAACCCAATCTCTGATGTATACTACTTTTCTTTTACCCATATTGTAAGATGTATACAGATTTTGTTTCTGTATCAAATGTGATGCCGATATTCTTCTCAGAAATCATGTCACCTTTTGAGAAGACAAATCTCCAATGAAAGACAAACTATCATTGCATACAATTTAAAAAAAAAAAAAAAAAGTAACTGAAGAAATACTCAAAAAATAAAGGGTTGCTTGTCTTGGGATCTGAGTTGTGTATATGCACCCATCACCCAATTCATACACTACAAATATCAAATCAAGCCCTCAAAGTTCATCATGAATTGCACTAAGCCTGAAAAAGAATACATTTCTATATTAGACTTTTTCATTTTCATAAATTTGACTATACATTTTTATCGAGATTTTGTCCAATCAAACTGGCTATTAACCTCTAATTGTTTCAATGTTTCAATTAATTTTTAGCTATCTAAGGTCCTCCTCTCCATCAGTTTACTCAGCATGATACACTGCCATCTACCAATCATTTGGAGAGGTCTGCGTTTGAATCCTGTTGATCATATGATTAGTTTCTAAAGTCCTCTATAAATGATGATGTAGTTAGGCTAGCCCTATCCCCTCCACCCAAGTTTTCCAGGTTTTTCAGCCTATACACATGCAAATCAGCATGTGAACACAACTTCTAGAGATACAGATAAGAGCAACAAGCTTTGGTGAGATTAAAATAATCATTTGAAATTTTGATATTCAAATTATAAATTTCATGTATAACAATAAGCTCACTGGGTCATTTGTACTCTTCAGTATATTAAATGCTATTTTTATACGACACTCACATGAGGTGTCTTAATCAGTTCATAATTGAGCATAAATGTGCCCACTGATGGACATATCAGTAACATCCTATATTGTTAAATTATTCAGACTTGAATTTATAAATCTGTATGTCTGATACACTATTTCAATGATAATTTATTGTTCAACTTTTATTTTCCATGATAAAAATGTGTTTTCAGGGTCAGCCAGGAATGTAACCTCCATTATGACATCATGCTTATGCAAAAATTTACCCAAAAAGAGGAAATTCCACTAACAATGGAAATTTTCCAGGAACACATGCATTTACTTACATTTAGTCAAACTTGTGATGTATAAAGAAAATCTTTTTAGAATTGCCACATCATACATCTTTAGCAAAAAATTATGATTACCTGAAGGAATGTATTTTTGTTTGGATAAGCCATCGAGATTGCCATCTGATGTTGGCTGACTAGACCCTCTTGCAGCACGTATATTCCGTATCAACTGTTCATGTTTTTCTTTCCATTTAGGTTTCTCTTTTGGTTTTTCTGCCTAAAATAAAAATGAGAGCATACACATTCCTATATTTTTTCATGATAAAGTATAAGCTGAAACCATTAACTTAATAAGATTTTGCTTTTCCAAATATTTCATATGCCTTTTCATCTCTTCATATGGAAATGGGAAGGGTTAAAGCAAGCAAGCAAGCATAGAACTGCATATGATCTAAAATTATCAGCAGATTTGCATAAACCAAAATTAGTCCAGGCAAACTAAAGCAATTTTCCCTTTAACCTGGACAAAATTGCTTCAGAAGCATTCTAAAGAGTTTCCAGCTCTGGAATCATTGCTGAATAACATATCCAAAATCCAACGAAATAGGACCCCGGGAACACCCCAAAAAATGGATATCAAAATGGCAGACTGGTTGTGTCCTAATAAATGCAAAAAGAAACTAATTTATGCTTTGTAGAGAGAGATAATGCTTTTATTTACAGTTTAAAATGTTTCAAATTAAAATAACTTTCAAAAATATACCACACAACCATTTTTTGGTATGAAAGTTTGATATTAAAAATATTTTACAGAATTTTAAAATCAAGAAAACGATTATTTCAAAATCTGTTTCATGTTCTGTTCATTATTCCGAAGTGCCGCAATAACTCTGATGATCAAGATCCATTCAATTATTCACAGGCATAAGGTTAATGAAAGCGACATTAAGACGGTTGCAACAATTTACATTAGGGAATATAGAAACACGAGAAGCATGTGAGGGGCATCTCATTCAGCAAACTTCCAGTACCCACTGCCTCGATAAGTAGATTTAGTCTTCTCTGACAGAACTGTGCAGCAGAAAGATCAGGTCCAAGTTGGTCAGGACCAATGCAATCAATTCACTGTGTATCAACTGTTTCACATCCAGGTGTGGCATCGATCACATTCCTTCCCATCATAGATATGGCGGCAAGTGACATGACCTGCATATTCTCAACTCTACGATATCTGAGCAAGATAGCACACGATTAAAACGTCCCATGTATTATTACCTTTGATCAGCCTTTATTTTGGAAATCTTCCCAAATCATCAATGAACAAAGAGACCTGCAAGAGATTGTTTTAATGCTGGGAACATTTCACACTCTGATTATTCTTTTGGGCCCAATTGGTACTCTGATGAATGGTTCAGGATTGTCTGAAATAGTTCAAGAAATCTATGGACCAAATATGATGGCTTGAAAAGCTGTTTCCAGGGCGATTCAAGGTCATATGATAATAGATGCAGCTCTTAGTACTTTACTGGTCACACAAGTTTTCTCTCGCAATGCAGATAGAACCCCTCGTCGCCTCGTTAAGGAAGCCTGTGACCTTCTCGACAATGTTATGGCTGCCAAAAAAAACAGTTGAGGATGTGGAATTGTCTAATGAATTGTCTCAGATTGGTACTGTTTTGGAGGAGAAGAGAACTCACCTACAATCTTCTTTGAGAACAAGTAAACTCTGGTTGGAATATCAGAGAATAATCAACGTTCAACGTACCTTGATAACAGCAGATAGGACCGGCTCGTGGGATTTGCACTTGCAAGCTATGCTGGAGATCCTCCCCATAATTGCAGCAGCCAGACATCACAATTACCTCAAGTTGCTATACCTGTACTTCCCTCCCCATAATTGCAGCAGCCAGACATCACAATTACCTCAAGTATAGCTATACCTATACCTGTACTTCCTGCCAACACCACATTTGGTAATACTTCGTCCGGCCTCCACAGACGAAAACAGTAGCAGCGAGCAGGTCAAAAATCTAGTGGTCACAAAGTTGGCAGACGACTTCAGAGATACCAAAATAAAATCGGTGAGGAAGGCCCGAAACATAGGGATTATCATCGAGACTCAAACAAAAGAGGATGCAACAAAAATCCTACAAAATGAGAAAATTCAAACACTCGGACTTGAAGCCCTACACTCTAGACGCAAAGGACCTAGCATAAGGATATATAACCTCGACAATGATCTGACACCAACTGCTCTCCAGGAGGAGCTGTTTCACAGAAACCTCCAGCATGCACATCCGGAAGAAGAACCCGCCAACTTGATCATTCCCCCAAGTTCAAGACGAAAGCCAGAACAGGAAATACCACTGGGTCGTGGAGTTGTCACCAGCTGCCTGGGGCACGCTTAGCCAGACCGACAGAGTGTTTATAAACTCGGGCAGTCATCGCTTTAGGGAGCACGTTGCTGTCCCTAAGTGTTTCAGA
Source organism: Mastigoproctus giganteus (assembly GCF_048544385.1). NCBI lineage: Eukaryota > Metazoa > Arthropoda > Arachnida > Uropygi > Thelyphonidae > Mastigoproctus > Mastigoproctus giganteus. Next base: position 97,916,881 of record NC_143580.1, read on the forward strand.
TGTTGCCAGTTTGGGCATACCACTCATACCTGTGCCCAAACCCAACCCACTTGTGGCCACTGTGCAGAACATGGCCACGACTTCAACACGTGTCTGAATAAAGAGAAGCCGCCAACCTGTGTAAATTGCAAATTCCATAAACTACCAGCAAAGCACTCAGTTAGGGCCAGCGAATGTCCAGTGTACTGTAAAGCAAAGAGCACTTTCCAAATGAGACTAGATTATGGCCACACGCCCTAAATCCTATAACATCAAAAGGGTAAAATTCATACAACTGAACGCACAGCGGTCCAAAATAGTAGCAGCGCAGTTCACAAAGAAGGTGAACGAGGCAAATCTCGACATATTCCTCATCCGGAGCCATATGCATATCGCAAGGAGATCAGGAGTTACCCCCTGGCCTATAACATGGTGCAGGATAACAGAGAAACACCCTGGGCCTGCATATTGATTCAGAATCCAAATATAACAGCAACAAAACTAACCGACTACTGCACATCTTGGGCTGCATGTGCCCATATTATCACGCCCCTGAGTGAATTTTATGCGGTTTCGTTATACTGTCACCCAGGTGAAGATATACTACCAATAACCAGATATCTGAGGAACCTCCAGACAGACTTCCCAAATAGTAAGATTGTTGTGGGAGCGGATGTGAATTGCAGGTCCCCAGCGTGGTTCAGCAAGACCACGGATAGACGTGGAATATAGAACGGACAACGGCTTGAAGATTACTTAGCGAATAGTCTGTACACAGTCCTAAACCGACCAAACAATCTGGCAACATTCTCTAGTTCGATGGAGGAGGCCACAATCGATGTCTCTCTGGCTACCAGATCCCTCGCTGGCCACCTAACATCGTGGACTGTCCAAGAAAGCTGGACCACGTCAGACCACAGGGCCATCACGTTTGAGCTCCAACGTTCCCTTAATCGACACCAAGCAGTGAGGCAGGCATAGCCAAGATATGCCATAGAGAAGGCGGATTGGCCACTCTTCAAAGCCACACTGACCACAGCAGCCCAATCGCTGAACACCATTGGACTCAGCCCGGATCAGCACCAGATGCTGGTCTCATCGCTGAAGCTGCCAACACCTCTATTAAAAAGAAAAACCCAACCCCAGGAGCTGTACCCTGGTGGTCTCCGGAGCTACAGAGGCTTAGGCAGGAGGTGCACAGGAGAGGGAAACTCTTCCAGCGGGCAAGGCGCTCCCAGCCGGCAGCGGAAGTGGAAGCACTAAGACAGAACTTCCGAAACGCAAGAAACCTGTACACTGCAACCATACGCCAGCGTAAGATGTGCAGTTGGGAACACCTTGTCTCTACCACTGGGAATGATAACCCCTGGGGTGTGGTATACAGAGTAACCACAAACAAACTCCCCAGGGGTGAGACCGTACCAGCGACGAGAACACGGCAGGGTACTTATACCCGGACCTGGCAGGAAACAATTATTAACATCATGGATAACATGTTTCAAGACCATCTTGCCCCCTCTACCCCAGAGCAGATAACCCTCTGTGCGGACAATGGAACCTACTGCACGGCTGCAACAGAAGACCCTTTCACCAAACTTGAACTGGAAACAGCTGCGATGAGGATTAGAAACAAGAAGTCTCCTGGCTCTGATCTTTTGGAGCCAGAGATTGTCAAGAAAGCCGTCGAAACCATTCCAGAGGTGCTTCTTAACCTATACAACCACTGCCTCAAAGAAGGCCTGTTCCCCCATACCTGGAAAACTGCATACTTGTGCCTCATTCCCAAAAGTCCCAACAAACAACTGGACCTTCCGGGGTCATACAGACCCATAGCACTCTTATCAGTCCTGAGCAAGCTCTTTGAGCAGATATTAGGAAACAGAATAGGGATCCACTACACTGCAGCCGGCCCGCAGTCACCCCAACAATATGGATTAGGAAGGGATGCTCAACCCTGGATGTCCTGGAAAATATTACTAATACTGCAACTACCTCAGATCAGAAATACTTTCTGGTCATAGCAATAGACTTTGCTGGGGCATTTGACACATTATGGTGGCCAAGTGTCCTCGCCCGACTCCGGAAGGCCAACCTACCATCAAATCTCTATCAAGTCATCAAATCCTACCTGTCGAATAGGTTCGTGACAGTCAGAGCACCATATTCTTCAGTAACAAGAGAAGTATTCAGAGGATGCCCACAGGGCTCAATCCTGGGTCCACTCCTATGGAACCTGGTTTTAGACGGCTTTTTGAACCTAGAACTCGCCGACGTCGTTCCCCTAGCCTATGCGGATGATGTGGTTCTGATGCTGCCTGGGGGGGATCTAGGCGCAACTGGAGAACATCGCCAACAGAGCAATAGAAACTCTAGAGGACTGGGCTAAGAACAATAACTTGAAGATCTCATCCTCGAAGACAAGATCTATATTATTAAAAGGAGCCCTAGACACAAGACGACCCCCTCAAATCAAGATACAAGGTAACACAATTAAGCATGCCACCGAATTAAAGCACCTTTGAGTCATACTAGATAAGAACCTGAGCTTTACACCACATACACTTATAGAAGAAAATTAGAGCATACTCCGCACTTTTTGCGCGAATCACACGGAAGGAATGGGGCTTGAGGAGAAAAACCCTCAGCCTCTACTATAAAGCTATTTTCCTGCCAGCGATTACATATGCTGCTGGAATATGATATCGCAAGGCGACCACTGCAGTGAACCGGAAAAAATTGGAGACTACGCAGCAACACATACTCATAACCATCTCGAGAGCATGTAACACTGTAAGTACCCACACACTCCAGGCCCTAACGGGATCCCTCCCTCTGGACCTGGAGATTGTTAAGCATGGGCTATTCTATCAACTGACCAAAGGCAGAACGGCAACATGCCTCGACTACACCATAGATCTGTCAAATGATCCCAAAGTAGAAAGGAACCTTCTCTCCGCTTACCTCCAACAAACTTGGCAGGCCCGCTGGGAGACCTCCAGCAAAGGTGCAATAACTAGAAAATTTCTACCCAACATACAGCTGGTATACCCGAATTATCCACTGTGGCTCTCACCAGGACTCTACACCACCACCTGCTGATGGGACACGGGGCCATTAGAGACAAACTACAAGGATTTGGACTGAGTGATACACCGTTTTGCCTCTGTGGTGAACGTGAAACGTGGAAGCACCTAATGTACAGTTGCCCACTATATGAGGACCTCTATTGCAGGTTCATTACTAGAACACAGCTTAACCTCCATAATAAAGAAAACCTCGCGATAACTGAAGTTGACACGTAAAAAACATTCGCGCAGCTGGCCCAGGACCTCTTCACAAGGAGAAGGACGCTCCCACAGCCTCAACCACTGCAGTAAACAACCATGCCGTGCAGACCAGCAGAATGTCTACACAACCACGGAAACCTTCTCAAATGATGAATTGACACCAGGGTGAAACAACCAAGGAATTAAACCTCACAACTGAGTCTACCTGAAGTCATAATCTCTATGACAACCCACAGATGTATCCACCTGACACGACAAACTCATTCAATACATGAACATGACATGAATAAGGTAACTGCACCAGACCTGGAAGTGACCAACTAAAAAAAAATAAATAATAATAAAGAAATCACACTGTGACAACCCGATTAGACAACCTCATCCAGCACAGGCATTTGACAACCTGATCAAGACAACAAGACTACCATGCAAGGGCTCAGAATATGACTGCAGCACTTTGCTGCCACCTAGCCATATGGCGATCTGGGCTGGTAACCTTGACCAGCCTGCTTTCATTCCTATTCCTTGGCAGGGGGGGGGGAGATGGCTCGCTGTCTTCTCCTCCTCCTGCCATCCCCCCTTTCCCTCTGGTGGGGCATGGGCATGCCCCACTGACTGCAGGGGCCATCTACCCTATCGGCCCCTTACTTCTCCTTCTTCCCCCAGCCTTCAGTCTCCCTACCCTTCTCTTGACTATACACTGCGAAAGCCCCACACATCCAAATCTAAATTAACACCAAAATTATTGCCCGCCCCATTAGGCCTCTAGAACTTGTCATTTTAGCGTACAACCCCATGGTCATTTCGGCGAACAAACCCCACATACTATCTCTTAATAGCGATCTTGCAATAATATCACCGCGATTATCTTTTTTTTTTTTTTTTATAGGACCCAGCCACTGAAATAATAGGAAATTAGGCAGCGGGACCTGCCAGAGTATAATAAATTTCAAGGTACACCTGGCCAGCCGCCTCGTTGGCATAGTACGGACAAAGTCGGGGCCCATCAGGGGCTCAACGGTCAATAGACCAGAAGAACAATGGGCACAACATACTACACAATACACGATCCACACACTTTTAAATCTCTGGTCTTGACACAGTACTGTCCCTCGATACAGCAAACACTCGTGGAGATGGGAGAAATTCCTGGTGCCGCTTGACCCTAAATATACTTTGTACCATGTACTTGCAGAAAATGTTCAGTTTGCCTTTTTGAAAATTCAACCGTGAACAAAATATTCCTGGAAGGTAAGTTTGTTGTAAGAAGAAGTGACAGATTATGGGCTGGACCCGGCTGTTGTTGTTTAAGTGCTTTACAGTGCAAGGACAGCAAAGGCCATAATGTGCCTAACTATGGTGATGTTAAATACATAGTTCTACCTGTGTAGATGTTATTCAAGTTTATATCGTGTTGTACAGTTTTCTCTGTTTGAGGAAATCAAAAATTTTGATCACATGTGGTGTGTCTGCTAGTAGGTCGGAAATGCTGAGAGAGGTGTTCGTCGTGGGAAAAGAGATAAACATAGCTTGTCACACAGTACTGTACTTGGGACAATCAATAAGTAGATGGTGGACAGTGAGCTGAGTGTTGCAGTTTGTACACAGTGGTGGGTCAGTGGCTGCAAGCAAATAAAGATGTGTCAGGTGCACATTGCCTATCCTTAATCGAGATTTATATGATGCATTAATCAAAAAAAATTTTGATTAATGCATCATATAAATCATCAAGGAAAAAACGTGTCAATTCCAGAACTTGTTCCTGGTGGTCGTCAGAATTATCTTTGTTTCGGAAACAGGTCCACCACGCTCGACGCACCTATCAGCGCAATCGTCATTTATCTCAGGCTGATGTTCGCATCTTTTATAATAATTACGTTGATCTCAAGAAACGTTATGTGAAGGCAATTGCTACCAGGAAGAAGCAAACTTGGACAGAATTTGTGCACAACTCTGGTAATGCGGACCCGTGGGGGCTACTTTATAAAATTGTAAGAAATAAATTATTTACACAAGAAGTGTATGGATCGATCATATACAATGGTCTGGAGACCACTAACTGGACGGATTCTGTAAATATTATTCTAGATAATCTTTTTTTACAGGACAATGTGAGCTCCGACTCTGATTTTCACACTAATATTCGTTCTGCCAACTCTCTGTACGTTTCTTCAATTAAGCCTGAGGCTTTTAGTGCCATCGAGTTAGACACAGCTGTCAAACAAGTGAAAGTTAAGAAATGCCCAGGGATGGACATGCTGGAGAGTACCTTTATAGTACGGCTCGCCAAGATTAAGCCCAGTATACTTCTACAACTTTTCAACAAATGTTTAGATGCTGGGACTTTCACAGATCTGTGGAAGACAGCCCTTATCAAGCTGATTAGGAAACCTGACAAGCCCCCCCAGGAACCGAGGTCTTATCGGCCTATAGCTTTATTGGCCAACCTTGGTAAGCTATTAGAACGTTTAATTGCCCTGCGATTAAACAACTTGTTATTGGAATGGGGATTAATTGCGCCTAATCAATACGGATTCACTCCTGGAAGGTCCTGCGAGGACGCCCTTGTAGACTTCATTTCTTCTGTTGAACACTCCAGTTTCAAGAATACTCTTGCTATCTTTATTGACTTCGAGGGTGCTTTTGATTCCCTTTGGTGGGAAAGTGCCCTCGAACGTTTACGTCATGCCGAATGTTCCCAGCAACTTTATCTTCTAATTAAGAGCTATTTCTCTAACAGATTTATCACCGCCAGATCTAAGTACAGACAAATTTTGCGTCAGGTCTATTGAGGGTGTCCTCAAGGCTCCATTTTGGGACCACTTTTCTGGAACTTTGTCCTGCAAGGTTGGATTACCCGAACTTTTGACAACGTGAAGATCATGGCATATGCGGATGATTTGACAGTCCTTGTTGGTGGAAATTCAAGGTCTTCTATTGAAATATCCGCTGAGAAAGTTCTATCTGATCTTCAACAATGGACAGTTGAAAATAAGTTAAAAATTAGTTCTACCAAGACAAAAATTATGATCCTTGGCTCTAAACTGGATGTTCGTCGACCACCAAGAGTTAAAATAAACGATAGACAAATACCTCTAATAACGGAAATGAAACTTTTGGGAATAACTATTGACAGCAAGTTAAACTTTCTCCCTCATTTATCCAATCTGCGAATTAAGATCAGAAATTTCACCGGCGCTCTTGTCAGAGTTTCTAGAACTGAGTGGGGTCTTTCTAGAAGATGTTTAAGAATCTACTATAACTCTGTGTTTCTCCCTATGGTTACCTATGCTGCTGGCGCTTGGTTCCATAGGGTGCGGACTGTACAATTTCAATCAAAATTGATGACAATCCAGTGTACAATGTTACTTTGTATTTTGAAGATTTGTCGAACAGTTTCAACACCTGCTTTACAGGTTTTAGCCGGGATGTTACCACTCGATCTCTACGTAATTTTCAGAGGCTTATGTTATCGCCTGAAACGTCAGATTCCCACTGAGATCCTTGGTATTTCTACTAACACTCAAGTCGATGTTAAAGCCGAACGACAAAGAATTTGGCAAGAGTTGATCAACTTGTGGCAGGGTAGGTGGGATGACACAACACTGGGCAGTGTAACGCATAAGTTTTTTCCTGAAGTTGACTCTCTTACGGATAAAAAATCTACAGTCTGGTTTAGCCTTGACTTGTTTACCTCCTATTTGATATCAGGCCACGGATCATTAAATAAGAAATTGTTTAAATTTCGCTTGTCTCCTACGGAACTCTGCCATTGTGGCGGTGTGGAAGATTGGCAGCTCTTGTCCCTCATACAATGAATTTCGAGTAATTCTGCAGAATGCAATTCCCAACTTTTCATCAGGATTGGAACCTAATTTTGTATCAAATGCCACGAGTTACCGCGCTCTTCAGGATTTTGCTAAGGCAATCTTCAATAAAAGGCTCGCAATTCTTTCTGCAATGACTACACATGCGAATGTTTCAAATTCAGCTCAAGACTCTTCACCTTCACTGCAATGACGTCCATTTTCTCAACAAGAATCTACCGCTCTGGACTTGTGCTCTGTGTGTGTGTTGTGTTTTTTTTTTTTTTTTTATTTTGAAACTCTACAAGTGTCCTACAACTGAAACTCAATTTGATTCCAGTGAAAATTCCTGTGCTCCTTTGTTCGGATGGCTGTTAACTGACTGTGACTTTGTTATTGGTGATTAACTGTGACTTTGCTACTAATGACTGCAGGACTTACTGGATTTAACCTCAACTGTTTTTAAGGTTTGTTTAAGACTTCTGGGCTTGTGCAAAGTTTTGTCGGTTGAATGGGTACTGTTATCCTTAATTATTTTCTTTGAACTTGTTTTTTTTTTTTTTATGTTAATATGCATAAGATTACTTTCATTGTTTACTTTGAAATTATCTGTGTTTACCTCAATCTGTTGAGGTTTTCTTTTGTACAGTATTTAATCTTTGTATATTTGTATAAGTTAACGAGGCGGAGATGAACTAACGTTCCAGGTGCCGCCCAAGACAAATAAATACAAATACAATATCCTTAATCGGGCTAATACAACTTCTTCATGTCGGTTCTCATGTATACTAAATCTCCATGGTTTTAAATCTTTTTTTATGCCAAGTAGATTATTGTTCACTTGATTTTGCCAGATATGTTGCCATTGTTCAAGGCATCGTTTATTTATAATGTACTTATAGTCAGATGCAGGTGTAGTGAAGGATTGGTCTACAGCAGTGGTTTTCAACCGGGGTGCTGCAACAACATTCCAGGGGTGCCATGTAATTTTAAAGCAATGGGTTTAAGTTACTTAAACTTATTATTTTTTAAAAATTTATATGTTTATTTCATTATAAAACGGTGTACAGTATGGTAGGGGTGCCACAAAATAAAATAAATTACTTAGGGGTGCCGTTATTAAAAAAAGGTTGAAAACCACTGGTCTATAGGGTCGGTAGCAGTTTTGGCAGCTAGGTCAGCCTGTTCCTTTCCAGAAATTCCAGCGTGACCAGTGATCCAACATAACAGAACTTGTTATTTCTTCTGGTTTAATTTAGTCAGAGTATTCCAGATCTGTCTAGGGGGTTATCATTCTTTGTATTGTGTTGTATAGCTTGGATACCACTAATGGAGTCGGTAAAAATAATGCTGTGCAGTCTAGTTCTTAAGAGTGTGTAGTTTAAGGCTATGTGGATAGCACAGAGTTCTGCAGTATAGCTGCTACATTCAGTGGGGAGATTTTTGGACATAGTGATGTTAGGAAATACTGCTGCTGCTGTACCAACATGCTTTTCAGTTTTAGATCCATCTGTGTAGATCGGGGTGTACTGGCCGTGCTGGGTTCTCAGTGTGGCATGTATTTGTAGCATGTTCTATTGGGACATGGTGTGTTTTCCCCAGGCTGTGAATGAAAAGTCACACGGCAGTATATGATACATCCATGGTGGGATTGCATGAGAGGCAGTAGGCTGTATCTTACTCAGGTCAATTTGCCAGTCAGCTTGTAGTGAGCGAAGACGTATCCCTGTTGGTGGGTTTATAGATGTGTAAGCTCTATAAAGGTTTTCCCATTTAGGATAGAAAACATCGTTCCAAGTGTGTGTGTGGTTTGGATGCCCTTTGAGTTTTGCAGCATAATTTAATAAAAGCTTGTTTGTTTGTTTGTTTGTTGTTTGGTTTTTAGGAGCATTAGCAACTAAGGCCATATTGCTCCGGGTATATGTGGTGGTCATTCCCTGACCTTTCCGCATCCTCCGTATTTGGTGGTGATGGGCTCGAACCCCGGTCTAATCAAGACGTGTGTGCTATGCTACGCACTGCTGCTCCTTCCCACCTGGCTACGGAGGCGCCTTAATAAAAGCATTTGTCTGCGTAGCTTCAAGGGTGTTTCATGTGCTTCGGCATTTAGGCTCTGAACCGGTGATGTACGGTACGCCCCCAGTGCAAGACGAAGAGCGCTGTGGTGTACAGGATCAAGCCAACGTAAAGTGCTTGGTCTAGTAGAGCTATACGCGACAGGTTCATAGTCTAGACATGACCGTATTCATGCATGGTAGAGATGTAGCAGTGTGTTATGGTTGGCTCCCCACTTTGTGCCTGATAGAACTCTTAAAATTTTTTTAAGACAGTTAATCTGGAGCGTTTTTATATGATCAAGGAAAGTGAGTTTTTGGTTGAATATCACACCCAGAAAGCAGACACTAGGGACCACTGGTATGACTTGATTTTCTAGTCTAAGTTCCAGATGTTGGCGTGGGTTACGCTTCCTACAGAAGTGTATCCCAACTGTTTTTTGGTGTGAGAGATGTAATCCATTGTTTTGGGACCATTTAGCTATTTTGCCGATGCCACATTGCAACTGTCTTTCTATCATTCACATGTTGGGCGAATGGCAGGCGATACTGAAGTCATCAGCATAAACGGTAGTAGTTATTGTTTGTGGTAGGTCATGTGTTATTGAATTCATTATTATAATAAAGAGAGTGGCACTTAGCACTGACCCTTGTGGTACTCCTTCTTCCTGGATGAATTTTAAAAATAAGTGGTTGTGAACTCTAACTTGAAATGAGTGGCAGTGCAGGAAGTTTCTGATAAACAGTGGTAGGTGTCCACATAATCCCAGATCATATAAGGTTCGCATAATACCATATCTCCAAGAAGTGTCGAAAGCTTTTTCGATGTCAAAGAAGACCATTGCAAGATGTTCTTTTCGGATGAAGGCGTCACGAATGTTTATTTCTGTCTTGATCAAAAGGTCAAGAGTGGATCTACCTTCCTGGAAACCACATTGCACAGGATTTAGGTGATCATTTTGAGCTAGAAACAAGATTAGTCGTGCATTGACCCTTTTTCATGACCTTGCTCATACAGCTAGTGAATGCAATAGGTCGATAATGTTGCAGATTTGTAGGGTCTTTGCCTGGTTTTGGAAAAGCCAGAACGTACACATGATGCTATTTATCAGGGAACGTGTTTTCTTTGAATATTCTGTTATAGAGGAGTAACACAGTCTTGAGAGCTGGTTCGGTGAGTTTTGCTATCATGATGTAGTGGATTCCATCTGGCCCTGCAGCACTGAGTTTAGTAGACGATAGAGCACGATGTAACTCTGACATTGTGAAAGGGAGATTGTATGCAGAAATTGATCCTGATTCAAAACTAATATGGTATTTTTCAGCTTGTGCTTTGTGTGCCTGAAAATACTGCGAGTATGATGTCGCAGCTGATATTTTCATGAAAGATCTACCCAGGGTGTTTGCAATCTCCTCTGGTTTTGTGATATCATAGCCATTGACAATGAGCATGGGATAGTTTACGAGTGGGTGTTTTGCGTACATCCGCTGTATTTTTGCCCATATCGTTTGAGTTTTTGTCGTTCTTGTGATTGTAGAAGCGAAGCGTCTCCATGCTTCCCTTCTGCTAGTCTGCCTGACTCATTTTGCCTTTGCTCTTGCCTGTTTAAAGTGGATGAGGTTTTCTGTTGTTGGGAACTTCCTGAAGATATTCCATGCTTTGTTCTTCTGTTTTTAAGCTGCACTACATTCATCATTCCACCACACTTTTGAGTTGGCCGATGTTTTTGTGGATTGTTTTGGAATTGCTTTGTCTGCTGCCTGCAGTATTTGATTAGATATGTATTCTACTGAGAGGTTTATGGATGTTTGTTGGATCTGGTTTTCTTCTAGTATTACTAGCTGCTTGTACACATCTCATTCAGCTTTGAAAAAGTTCCATTTGGGGATTCGATAAGAAAGTGGGGAATGCTTGTGTCAATGCAACATATCACAGGATAATGATCACTGCCCAGAGGATTGCTGTGAATAGCAATCCTCTGGGCAGTGATCAGAGGATTGCTGTGAATAGTCCATCCAAATAGAGGATATATGGTTGCCATGCATATAGAGACATCAATAGCTGATGTAGATCCTGTCAGAAGAGGTGTAAGCCCCATTATTAAAAGTTATCAGATTATGTTGATCAAGTAGTTTTTCAATGTTTGTCCACGCTTGTCCAGATTATGGTTTCCCCACAGCGGATGGTGACTGTTGAGGTCTCCTAAGATATAGTAGGGTTTGGGAAGTTGTATCACTAATTCTTCTAAGCAGGCATAGCTTATATTTTGGTTAGGTGGCAAGTAGAATGACACTATGGTTAAATCAAAGTTAATATTGATTCGTGCAGCAACTGCCTCAAGGTTTGTTTTTAGCGGGAGTGGCTTTGAAGGTATCTGGGGGTTGATGATCAGTGCTATTCCTCCATGGGCAAGATTGTTCGGATTTTGTGCAACACGATCTTGACGATGTATTATGTATTTCCGAAGGGAAACATTTATATCTGATGTCAGATTGGTTTCCTGTAAGCAAAAGGCAATAGGTTCATATTGTGAAAGGAGATCTCGGATGTCGGACAAATTACTACTATAGCCTCTGCAATTCCACTGTAAGAAAGCAAGCATTATTTGAATTTAGTGGAACCCTCGACTTCTTTTCAAGGGACAGAAGATTTGCCTCACTCAAGTTTACCTTTTCTCCTTCTTTGGGAAATAAGGTTTCCCTGTATCCATATCCTTATTGGTGAACAGTTCTAGAACCTGTTCTTCATGATTTAAATTGTCTTCCGAGTCCATGTATTCTGTTTGGTTTGAGTCAAGAAGTTCCACCAAGTACTGTGGTATTCTGTTGAATGGCATCAGGTTGTACTGAGATTGGCGTATATATGGCTTTGCATTGTTTGTTTTTCGTTTGGTGCTTTAGTACTGGGGACAACAGTGACCTTGCCCATTCAGTTAGCGATTTACTTGGTGGTATAGTTACCTCCATTTGGGTAGAAATTGATATGTGTTTTGTGGTTATTTGTGCATAAGTGGGCTTATTAGTATTTGGAAACGGTAGGGATTTTTTAGCCTCTTGGTAGGTTATGTTATGTTCAGTTTTGTACCGCTGTATCTCTTTTTCACGTTTCCAAAGGGAACACTCCTTGGAATACACTGGGTATGCCTCTTTACAGTTAAAACAGATTGGTGTTGTGGCTGTGCAGTCAGTACTAATGTGTTCAGTGGATCCACACATGGCACAGGCAGCTACTCCTCTGCAGACTGTCTGTCAGTGCCCAAACTTCTGGCACTTATAGCAGCGTAATGGGTTCGGGATGTACGGTTTAACTCAGCAGTTAAGATAGCCTGCTTTTATTACTGTTGGTGGCTTGGGGTTGTCAAAAGTAAGTATTATGTTCCATGTAGAAACTAGTATGCCATCTTTCTTTGTCATAATTCTTCTGACATTAATGATTCCTTGGTCGTGTAATTCTTGTTTTAGTTCTTCGTCTGACACGTTCATGAGGTCCCATTCAGTGATGACACCTCTTGGCGTGTTCAGAGAAACGTGGGGTGAAACAGTGATAGAAGTTCCACCAAAAGTTTTCAGTTTTTGTAGTTGCTCAGCCTGTCGAGCAGTGGCAACTTCAACTAGTATGTCTCCTGATCTTAGATGACGAACTGTCTTGGGAGTACCTATTGTGCTTTCTAGGCATTTCTGCACTAGAAATGGAGAGAGTTTTCCAACTGGTTGTTCTTGAGTTGAATGAATAATCAAGAAAGTTGGAGTTTGGATTCTGCCTACGTCAGTCTTTTGACGTTTTGCTGCGACAGAACCAGACTCAGCTTGTTCTTGCCTTGTCAAGGTTTCTTCTATGCACTCAGTGTTTTTCTGGGTTTTATGGACTTTTTTTTTTTTTTTTTTTTTTATGAAAACCCCAAAACACGAAAGGTATCAAAACCTATAGTACTTAGTATCATGCATGGGTTGAAGGAGAAGTATGAGGGAAGGGGGGGGGTGCCGGAAACTTTGCTCTAGAGACTAAACATGGGTTTCACCACTTCAAGCCTCCAATAAGCAAAGTGGTGGTATTTCACCTGTTGATGAAAGTCATCTACCACCTACGAATTGCTCCATTTCGCCCTGGAAGGAAGACCTTTTCCCCTCCAGGTTACCGGCCCTGCCACGTGGAGGCAGAAGCAGTGCCACCTTTGTGACCAAGCGGTAGTGGGTTAATAGTAATATGCAAAATAAAAAGAAAAAAGAAATAAGGTTACTTTTTCTCCTGTTCAAGTTGTTGTTGTTGTTGTTATTTGGTTTTTTAGGAGCATTAGCAACTAAGGCCATATTTCCCCGGAGATATGCGGTGGTCATTCCCTGACCTTTCCACATCCTCCGTATTTGGTGGTCACGGGCTCGAACCCCGGTCTAATCAAGAAGTGTGTGCTACACACTGCTGCTCCTGCCCACCTGGCTACGGAGGCGCCTCCTGTTCAAGTAAAGTGATTTCTTTCATCATCATCATCAGCCATTTTCAATCCACTGCAGGATGAAGGCCTCTCCAGCAACTTTCCAGTTCCTTCTGTTTTGAGCACTGGCCATCCATTTACTACCCAAAAACTCATGAATTTCATCTATCCACATCCGCCTTTGTCTTCCAGGTTTTCTTCTAGCTCCTCTTGGGTACCATTCTGTTATTTTCTTAGTCCATCTGTCATCATGTCTTCGAGCTATGTGTCCTGCCGAAGACCATTTTAGTTCTTTAGTTTTGATAAGAATGTCCTTTACTTGGGTTTGCTGCCTAATCCATGTGTTTCTCTTCTTATCTAACAGTCTGATTCCCAATATAATTCGTTCCATTCTTCGCTGTGTAGTTCTCAGCTTCTCTTCCATTCTTTTGGTGAGTGCCCAAGTTTCACTTCCATAAGTAATGGTGGGGAGTATACATTGATTCATTATTTTACGTTTCAGACAAACTGGGATATTGCTCTTCAGTATGTGACTATATTTCCTGAATGCTATCCATCCAAAATTTATTCTTCTCTTGACTTCCAGCCATTTATCATTATTACAGCTAATAACTTGTCCCAGATAAGTATATGACTCCACCTTTTCAATTACTGCTCCTTCAATCATCATTTCCCTTTCCGTGGCATACTTGTTCATCACTACTTTTGTTTTAGCCATATTCACCTTTAGTCCAAAATCCTTACCAACTGTGCATAACTGATTAAGATTTTCCTCTAATTCTTTGGGATTGTGGCTTATAACCACAATGTCATCTGCAAATCGTAAATGGTTTAGGTACTCTCCATTCACATTGACTCCTTTCTGCGACCAGTCTAATCTTCTGAAAGCTTCCTCAAGGGCAGCAGTAAACAGCTTCGGAGATATTGTGTCTCACTGTCGAACTCCTTTCTCGATTTTAAATTTGCTACTGTCTTTGTCTAGTCTAATAAAGGAGGTAGCACTCTAATATATTTTCTTCAAAATCATAATATATGGGGTATCTATGCCTTATCTTTCCAATGCCCGAAACATTGCCTTCTGCTGTATGGAGTCAAATGCCTTTTCATAATCCACAAATGACAGGCATAATGGTGTTTCATATAATCATTTGCTTTCTCCATTAGCTGTGATATTACGTGAAGGTGATCCATAGTTGAGAATCCTGTCCTAAAGCCAGCTTGCTCTTTCGGTTGATTCTCATCAAGTATTCTTTCTAATCTGTTAGTAATGACCCTTGTGAACAACTTGTAGATGTGGGATAACAAGGTAATTGGTCTATAATTTCCAATTTCTGATTTATCTCCTTTCTTATGCAGCAAAACTATGATTGCATTATTCCACTGCTTAGGCGTCACACCTTTTCTAATGCACTTTGTGAAGAGCCTTCCCAGTTTTTGAGTTATGTCTCTTCCTCCCAATTTTAACAAGTCTACAGTAACTTTCTTCTTTGGATTTCTGTTTCCCTATAGGTTTCTTGGGCTTTATCACTTTCAGAAAGTTGTAATATTCCTCGTCGATATCTTGGTCCTGAGCAGTCTGCAGAAGCTCAAACTTGTTCTTAAGTTCCAGTACATACTGCTTTTTCTCCTCCTCTGTTATCTCAAAGACCTTTGTATTATTTACTCGAGTCAGTTCTTTCCTTTCCTACATTTATATCAAGTGTACATCTTACCATTCTGTGATCACTTCCAACATTTACCTTATTCAGGACGGTAACATCATTCACAATATATCTTCTGTTAGTGAGGATGAAGTCGATTTCATTAGTTGTTAATCCATTTGGACTCTTCCATGTCCACTTTCTGTTCACCCTTTTCTTGAAAAAAGTGTTCATTACTGACAGTCCTTGAGATTCTGCAAATTCCACAAGTCTTTCACCTCTTTTATTTCTTTCACCACTCACTCACTCACTCACTCACTTCAATCACTTCAGTAAAGTGATTTCTTTACTGAAGCTTATTTAATTGATTGTTGGCGTAACGCTGTAAATAAAGAAGACAATTTTATTTATTCAAGAGAGCGCAAATTCACTGGCAAGCGATCACAAAATCGCTTGGCACCTGGGGTCGGCCGGACTCGAATCAGACCTGGTAATAGAACAAGTACTAATGTGTTCCCTGAAAAGCAGAGGAGGACTGACACGAGGAAGTGGATTTACAGAAATCCAGAGGGCAACGTGACTGTTTTCTATGCCCCTGTGTTCCACTTATAACTTAGCAATGCAGCAATACACCAGAGTTTGGTGGAAAGTAGTGAACAACACAAAGAAATGAGGGAGAGTAATGACATTAAGAAAGTACTCAAACAACTGGAATCCATATCCCCATTCAACTCTGACTCGGGTCTCTGCAACATTATGACAGGGGTAACTGCTGATTCTGGAGTTAATGTTGATGAATTGCACTCCATAGGTATGGACATAGTCGTCAAAATTATAGGAAAAGAAGTATTCATATATTCTGCCGAAAGGTCAGACAAAGTGAAAACCATAGGATCTGCTGCTGCCATTGTGAGCCCTGTCAATGTCAATATACAAGTAGATCCTGCACTCCTCTTTCAGAGAATGGTGACTGTTGCCACTGGCGGTGACACGAATCTTGAAGATGTCATGTATTACGAACTTTGTGCGTACCTTCCTACATTACTCGAATCATGAAGTATGTTGAGGAAAGCCGACAAGTCTCAGTTAGCTCATGCAATATTGAAATACACTGACAATTTACGCATGGAAGGAGCTGAAGAAATTCAGCATACAGACCAGTACGTATTGGATGGTAGATCTCTACTACATCATATTCCATGGCGTAACAATAAAACTTCTGAAAAAATTGCAATCTCCTATGCCGATTTCACTCTCAAAACCTATGGAAAGGCTATCATTGTTTTTTATGGCTACGGTGGCTCTCCTACGATCAAGGCCATGGCCCACAGAAGATGTAGCACCAAGACAAGTAGAAATGTGAACTTCAGTCCAGGCATACAGTTTGTTGGCAAGAAGGAACACTTCTTGGATAATGAAAACAACAAGCAAGCAATGATTTTCCTTGTAGGCAAGATGTTGAAGAAGCATGTGTGTACTGTGCACAGTGCAGATGGGGATGCTGATGTGGACATCGTTCGTGCTGCAGTCTCATCATCAGAAAATGCAAATACAATGGTTATAGGGGAAGACACCGACTTGCTGATTCTACTTCTGTACCGTGCCAAGGACAGCGGTTTCAAATTGTACTATTGCGGTGACATAAGATGGGAACCATCTCTCAGTCCTGTGTATGATATTCTCAGCATTCAATCACTGTTGTTGAGTAGTGACATCTGCAAGTTGCTCCTGTTTGTGCATGTTTTCACGGGCTGTGATACCACATCCAGAAATTTTTCAATTGGGAAGACCTCAGCATTCGACAAACTGATGAAGGTGGCTGAACTCCATTCAGCTGCAAATACATTTTGTTCTGATTGTTGCCAACACTCAGATATTGAAGCCACTGGAAGAAAGGCAATGCTTCTATTGTATGGCTGCAAAACATTGGATTCCACAAACGCACTATGTCATCAAATGTTAGTTGAAAAGGTAGCTGCAGCTACATCATTTGTTACACCTGAGCGTACGCCACCTACCGATTCATCCACAAAGTACCACAGCTTTCACACATACTTTCAAATAAGACTCTGGTAGTCTGCAGAAGAGAGGATCAATGCAGAAGAGTGGGGTTGGTATGTAAAGAATAATTCCTACTACCCTATACTCTGCGACATGCCACCAGCTCCAGATGATCTACTCAACATGATCTGCTGTTCCGGCAAGACGAAATGTGGTACTTTACGATGTGGATGCAAGTGTAACGGATTGTCTTGTTCAACTGCTTTTAGTGAGTGCGAAATCAGTGGTTGCGATAACAGCCGCCCCACTGCCAATAATGAATATGATGACAGTGATGAAGACGTTTGTCTTTAACTAAGTTGACTTCTGTAATAAACAGACCATAAAACAGATTTTGAAATAATCGTTTTCTTGATTTTAAAATTCTGTAAAATACTTTTAATATCAAAATTTTATAACAAAAAATGGTTGTGTGGTATATTTTTAAAAGTTATTTTTATTTGAAACATTTTTAACTGTAAATAAAAGCATTATCTCTCTCTCTCTCTCTCTCTCTCTCTCTCTCTCTCTCTCTCTCTCTCTCTCTCTCTCTCTGTACAAAGCATAAATTAGTTTCTTTCTGCATTTATTAGGACACAGCCACTCTGCCATTTTGAAATCCATTTTTGGGGATGGTCCCGGGGTCCGCTTTTGTCGGATTTTGGATATGTTATTCAGCAATGATTCCTGAGCTGGAAACTGTTTACAAAGCTTCTTAAGCAATTTTGCTTAGGTCTAAATGAAAATAGCCTGGGCTAAATTGCATACTTACTGAATGGGAAGCATTCAAAGAACTTATCTTGGAAGCTACAAGAATTTACATACGAACTAAGAATTATTGTTCAAGGTTTAGGCCTAAATGGATGTCAGATGAACTAATGAGACATATGGCAGAGAAGAAAAATGCATGGGATACATACAAATGAACACGTGACACAGAAGCCTATGATAGATACAAGTTGATCTGTAACCAAGTTACAAAGGAGGTTAGGCAGGTGAAGGCAGATTACGAGAAATCTTTGACAAGGGATGCAAAGAAAAACAGCAAAGAGTTCTTTACTTATGTAAACTCTAGAAGGAAGGGTTTTTTTTTTTTTTTTTTTTGATTTGGTAGTTGTTGGCGCATCGGCTTCTGTGGCCATATTGCACCTCCCAAGGAGTTTTTGCAGTACTTTGATCCAAGCCCGAGGCGGGAATCGAACCCGCGACCTTTGGGTTGCCGGGCAGGTACTTTACCCACTCGGCTAGCCCGGTCGGCTAGAAGGAAGGGGATGAATCAGATTGGTCCACTTGATATCGATGGGACACCTGTTGATGATCCT
Source organism: Mastigoproctus giganteus (assembly GCF_048544385.1). Classification (NCBI taxonomy): domain Eukaryota; kingdom Metazoa; phylum Arthropoda; class Arachnida; order Uropygi; family Thelyphonidae; genus Mastigoproctus; species Mastigoproctus giganteus. The sequence continues at coordinate 97,935,439 of NC_143580.1, forward strand.
GCTCAGGTAGCTAACAAACTAAATAAATATTTTGCATCGACATTCACAAATGAGGTGTTATTCAGCGAGAGGAATGCCAGAGGTGTATTCAACTCTGGCAGTAAGCTAGAGATTCTTGTAATAACTGAGAGTAAAGTGGAGAAGAAATTGTTGAAGATAAACACAAGAAAGGCACCTGGGGTAGATAGGATCTATCCAGTTATATTAAAGGAGGCAGCAAAGGAAGTAAGCAAATCCTTAGCCATAATTATGAGAGCTTCCTTGGACTCAGGGGAGGTACCCACAGACTGCAGATGTGCAAATGTGACCCCAATTCACAAAGGAGGATCAAAGGCCGACACAAGTAATTATAGACCTGTGAGTTTAACTTCTGTTCAGAGAAAATTAATGGAGGCACTGGTTAAAGAAGCACTGCAGGATCATCTAGACAATACTTCAATTATAGCTCGGACACAGCATGGTTTTATTAAGGGGAAGTCTTGCCTGACCAATTTTATTGGATACTATGATGCAGTCACAAAAGAACTGGATGTAGAGAATAACTATGATTTATATACTTTGATCTTAGAAAGGCTTTTGATACTGTTGCACATGGAAGACTGCTGCACAAATTGGAGCAGTGTGGCATTGGAGGCAAATTGCTGCTATGGATAAAGGGGTGGTTGAGGGGGAGAAGACAGAGAGTGGTAATCAATGGACACTGCTCATCGTGGACTAATGTTATTAGTGGAGTCCCTCAGGGTTCAGTATTGGGTTCATTATTGTTTTCTGTATTTATATATGATATTGATGATGGTATATCAAGCTTAATGACCAAGTTTGCAGACGATACGAAGGTTGGCAGGGTTGTTAAGGACACTACTGACACTATGCTGCTGAAACAGGATCTGGAAAGGTTGAGCAGATGGGCTGAGAGGTGGCAAATGAAGTTTAACATTGACAAATGTAAAGTACTACATATGGGAAACAGCAACCCCAGAGCAACGTATCAACTCTGTGGTACTACACCGACAGTGGTAGAGAATGAAAGGGACCTGGGGGTGGTTGTGCAGGCAGATATGAAGTTCTCTGAGCAGTGCAGATGGGCTGCAAGAGTAGCTCATGGTGTATTGTCAATGATATATAGGAATTTTTCTAGCAGGGATAAGGAGGTGATTATTCCCTTGTATAAGGCAATGGTCAGGCCACACCTAGAGTACCGTATACAGGCCTAGAGGCCTCATTTCAAGAAGGATGTAGAGCTGCTGGAACGAGTACAGAGAAGGGCAACAAGATTAGTGAATGGAACAAAGGGGTGCTCATACGAAGAAAGGCTTAAGTTTTGTAAATTACAGTGTCTGGAGACTAGGCACCAGCGAGGTGATCTGATAGAGGGGTATAAAGCCTTGAATGGTTTGAGCATGCTCAATGCTGATGGGATTCTTCCTCTTGTTCACAATAATCACCTGAGATGGCATAAATTCAAATTGAAGAAAGACAGATGTAGGATAGACATGCGGAAATTTACCTTTAGCTAGCGGGTGGTTGGTTGGTGGAACAGACTTCCATCCCTTGTTGTGGAAGTTGATAGCCTAAATAAGTTTAAGGCTCAGCTGGACAGGTATTTCGAACGAACAGAGGGGTGAAGTGGAAGTGGTTATTTTTTATTTATTTATTTTATTTTATTATTTTTTTTTTGGCTGATGCTGCATAAGCTTGCTTTCTTGCATCAAATGCCTCTACTAGTGCTAATGCATCCCATGCATTTTTCTTCTCTGTCATATGTCTCATTAGTTCATCTGACATCCATTTAGGCCTAATTCTTGAACAATATTTCTTAGTTGGTATGTAAAACCTAGTAGCTTCCAAGATAAGTTCTTTGAATGCTTCCCATTTTGAATTTGCTGTTGGTAACATCTTCAGTTGGTCCCCTTTACGAAAGCAATAACCCTTCCCTTTACCCCTGATGGTAGTTACCTCTTTAAGTAAATCCTACTTCAGCAAACTGTGATCACTGCCACCTAGTGGTGCCTTTATCTGCAGATTCTTAATGCATGTAGAATCACTACTGATAATCAAATCAAGAGTATTACTCCCTCTAGTTGCCTCCCGAACATGCTGATGTAGAAAACAATCATCCAATAAATCCATAAAAGCCTTGCTAGTGTGTGAGTAACCAACCCACAAATTCCAGTCAATAACTGGGAAATTAAAATCCCCCATTATAAGACTCTCTGATGTACTGGCCCACTCTCTTTCCCTGTACAGTTTCTTATTATACTCATCAGAGTCATTAGGCCTATAGCACACTCCCACTCTCAATTTTGATCTCCTAATGCTTATGTCACACCAAACTGACTCGACACTGCACTGTCCAGTGATGACGACTGGCTTCACTTCCTTGGATTTTATGTGTTTCTTAACTAATAGCATAACTCCTCCTCCTTTCCTATCCTGTCTATCCTTTCTGTAGACGTTGTACTCCCCAAATTCCAGCTCTGCATTCCTTATATCTGTGTGACACCACGTCTCTGATATCCCAACAATATCCGCCTTTGATGCTTTGAGCAATACCTCAAATTCATCAAATTTATTTACTAAACTCCTAGCATTGGTGTACACGCAAGTATACATGCACCTGTTTCTATTCTTAGCTACTCTAACACAACCCATGTGTTTACTTGTACCGCAATGACTCCCAGCAGTCTCTGAAATATCCTGCATCTTGTTTATCAGGCTTCTGCTCATTCCAATAGAAGCAGTGCAAGAATCACTTTCACCTCTGGCAGTGGCTACTGTTAATCTATTAGTCTTTGTATCCCCCCAAGCTAGCAGTTTTCAGACCCACCTAACACTGCCTCGATAGCATCAGCAAATATTCTTGCACCCTTTCTATTTAAGTGTATCCCACCCCTGTAGAAGCAGTCTCTCCTGTTAACAAGTACAGTCCAGGCTGAAAAAAAATTCTACCCCTTGAGCCTTGTGCAATCTTTCCAGGGCCGAATTGATCGACAAGGCTCTCATCATATACTCCTTCCTATCGTGTCTCGGCAGAATTGCAGACACTTTCAAATTCAACCCTAATTCACAGCTTTTTTTTTTGCCGAGGTATTGCACTGAATAAGTAACTCTTCACCAGTGGAGAAGACTAATGTTACTTATTCTCAGCAGATACCACCACCCATATAGCACCATTTCAAAGCTTGCTGGTATACTCATCGGTAGGTGGGCAGGTACCCTGCTGTTTCAATAGTGACAATACAGTAGTAGAAATATTGGAAGTGCAGTACCCATGCATAAACCAACTCTTTCATACTCTTATACATTCAATCAAGAAATATTTTTTGATTAATCCACGCACACTATCAAGAATCTCACATATTGTGGTGTTATACTTCATAACTGGTTTGTCACTACTGCAGCAACATGGTACCAGGCCACCCATCGATGAGTAAGTCAACAAACTTTGAAACAGTGCCATATGGGTGGTGGTAATCTTCTGAGAATAAGTAACATTAGCCTTCTCCACTGGTGAAGAGTTGCTTATTCAAAGCAGTGCAATACCTCGGTAACTTGTTGTCAAGGGGATCACAATATGAGATACTAATGAATGGTGCATTCATACTACCTGAGTTGTAGAAATGATGGAAGTGCAATACCCATACAAAAAACAACTCTTTCAATTGTAAAGCAGTTATTAATCAGTCGCAACTGATTTCAAAGCGGGTAAGAGTACAAAACTTGCTTCTTGTCCAAATGGTAGTTGAGCATTATGGTCTCTTGTCAAACTAGCGACTTCAACATTTTCCATCGGTATTTCCACTTCTGTCAAAATTAGATGGCTCTATTACCACTTCAGCCAAAGATAAAGCTGACCTGCTAACATCTTAGTTTTCTTCTAAATTATGTATTAATGATCTTGGTAAACTTCCTACCATTCCCAGTACACTCCATTCGATGCCCCCTGTGTCTTTTGACATCCTTTCATCAAAAGGATGTCAAAAGAATTTTGAACAATCTTGATGCTAAGAAAGCTCCAGGTCCTGATGATATTCCTCCAATTATTCTCTAAACCTGTGCTCTTGAGTTAATCCTGTTCGGTGTTGCCTTTTTTCACTTTCTTATTCGAAAGGTATTTTTTCTTCTGCTTCAAAAAAATTTCCTCATATCCAGCCAATTTATAAATAGGGTGACAAATCTCCAATAAATTCTATTCTTTTTACAGTGATGTAGAAATCAATTAATTGCCAGCACTTAAACTATCTAGTAATAGTGATAGCCATACAATGCAAGAAAGCAATAGGCTTTTGCTGGACTTCCCAGAAAAAAAAAAAATATATATTTGTATCCCACCTCACAGTCTGCTGACCTTTTAATTCAAACTATCAACTTCAACACTCCATAAAGGCAAACGGTTCCACCAAACTCCACCAAGTGAATAAGTTTTTTTGGGATTACTGTTTCCCAGGTGTAATACCTTACACTTTGTTGGATTAAAGCACAGCTGCCATTTTTCTGACCATTCCTGAAGTCTATCTAGGTCTCTCTGAAGAAGCTCAGCTTGACAGTGATCATTAATTACTCTACCAATTTTAACATCATCTGCAAATTTAGACATCACGCCCTCTATCCCTTCATCAATGTTGTTTATGAAAATTAAAAACAACAGTGGTCCTAATACTGATCCTTGGGGAACCCCACTTCTTACATCAACCCAATCTGAGGAATAGCCATTTATCACAACCCTCTGCCTCCTGCCCTGAAGCCATCCTTCTATCCATCTAAGGATTTTCCCAGTGATTCCAACCTGTTCCAGCTTATAAAGCAACCGCTCATGTGGGACTGAGTCAAAAGCTTTGCTGAAATCTAAATAAACAATGTCGAAATTATTCCCTAAATCCAGCTCGTGAGTGACCCTTTCGAAATAGCGAACCAGATTTGTTAAACGTGATTTTCCCTTTACAAAACCATGCTGAGTATCCTTGAGAATTTCAATTTGATCCAAATGATCCTGAATTCCACCCTTAATCATTGCCTCCATGATTTTCCCTACTACTGAAGTCAGACTGACAGGTCGATAATTTCCAACTTCACTTTTAGAGCCACCCTTATGTATGGGAGATACATTTGCACTTTTCCAATCCAAAGGAATCTCCCCAGAGTCTAGTGATGCTCGCATAATTAGCCTCAATGGTTCAATGCACTCGCTTGCCGCCTCTCTTAAGATTATAGGGTATATTCCATCAACTCCAGGAGCCTTACCTGGTCTGTAGGCTCGAAAGTTTTTTCATTAAATAATCTTGCGAAATTTCAATATCATTAATTACATATTTTTTTAACTTCGCTCCCACAATTTCCCATTGCCACAAAAGGCTTTTCATTTGTAAATATCGATGCAAAATAACTGTTGAGTTCATCTGCAATGGCAGCTGGTGTATTTATTACTATCCCCTTTCCCTTATGTAAAGGTCCGATCTGGTTTGTCCTGCTCTTCTTCGCATTTATATATGTGAAGAATTCTTTATCCCCCCTCTTTGCTCTGTTTGCTAGTGAGTTCTCATAAACTGCCTTTGCCTGTCGAACCTTTTCTGTGGCTCTATTACACATCACCTTGTAGCTGTTATAGGCTTCAGTACTTTTTATTGCTCTGTAACCTTTCCATGCCACCTTTTTCTGCTCAAGTAATGTGGCAACTTCACTATTCATCCAACTTGGAACCTTTCTCGTGGAGTATTTTTTAATGGTATATACGCATTCAAGGCATCTGTGATTAATGTTTTAAAAGCGTACCACAGTTCAATTGTATTCATTCTTTGCGCGATATCTACCCAGTTAATAGAGGCCATGTAGTACCTTAAGGCATCGTAATTTCCTTTTCTGAAATTAAAACCCATTCCTTTGCCTTTTACTTCTGCTACCTCTCTCATCATCATCCACCGTAGAACTCCGTGTTCACTTCCTGCTACTGGTTCCTCTACTGTCAGCCCTGTTATGTCATCTGATTCATGTGTGATGATGAGGTCTAGGATATTCTTTTCTCTAGTACTTTCCCTGACATGTTGATACAAATAACAGTCATCTAGTTGATTTAAAAATTTTGTTCCCCATGTCGAGTTTCCTTCCCATTTACTCCAATCAATTAGAGGCAAATTGAAATCACCCATAATAAGGCATTGACGCTTACTTGCCCATTCCATTTGCATGTAGAGGCTTTTGTCATAATCTTCACAATCACCTGGTCTGTAGATTACTCCTACTTGCATTATACCTTTGTTTCCTACTATCTCACACCATACAGACTCTATACTAGCATGTGAAATGTCTGAATCCGGGAAAGCTATCGTCGCACTCAGGCTTCTTCTGATAAGAAGCATTACCCCACTACCCCTTCTATCTAACCTATCCTTCCTAAATACATTATACAAGCCATACTGAAACTCATCATCCCCAATTTCCGGGTGGCACCACGTCTCTGTAAGTCCTATTATGTCCGCGTTACTTGTTTTAACCAGCAGTTCGAATTCGCTCATTTTATTGACGACACTTCTAACGTTACTGTATAAACAATTAAGATTTACTGTTCTTGTATATTTAACAACCCTAACACAACCCTTGAAGTTTTTTAGGCTCTCTTCCCTGATATTAGCTACCCACTCACGTGAAACGTCTTTGCCCCTAGAACATCTAGATAATACGTCCAATTGGGGTAACAGATAAGAACTCTTAGGGTATGTGCAAGAGTTACATTGACCAATATTATCAGATAAATGCATGTCAGTATTACCCACATCCCCCCTAACTAGCAGTTTCCCTGAACCTTTAAGGTATCCTCAATAATACTGGCAAAAACTTTTGCACCACCTTTGTTTAAGTGTATCCCGTCTCTACAAAACAAATTACTTCTACCTACAAGTGTGGGCCATGCTGATAGAAATTTACTCCCTAAAGCCTTGCAGATTCCTTCAAGTCTTGAGTTAATCCACAAGGCTCTTAACATATAATCCTCCTATCGTGTCTGGGCAGAATTGCAGACACATAGACATTATGGCCTAGCTCACAACATTTCCTCAGCATGGTCCTGTATTTTTCCAACAAATCGTCAGATCGTGTACGTTTAATATCATTTGTCCCCACATGAATAATAATATTTTCTTTACCCCCTTTAAAATCTGACAATCTGTTGGTGACATCATCAATAGTTGCTCCCGGCAGACATACCCTGGTTCTGCTCCACGTATCCTTATTACAAAAAATATTCCCCATTTCCCTGACAATGGAGTCTCCTAATAAAACAATGTCCTTTTTAACCAGAGTAGTTTGCACTTGGTTTTTCTGTTTTGAGGCTCGAATCGGGTGTGCATCACTTGGTAGATTGCTGGAGTTTTGAGTCCCTGACGATTTCCCAGATGCATTATTTTCGAGGGCAAGCACTCGTTTTTTCAGGGACTTGTTCCATCAGTGCACCAAATTGTAATTTAAGATCGGTGCACTCCTTACATCGATAAAGGGTTTGCTATTTTCTATTATCTAAGGGTTTGCTCAATTCCTTTAATATAACTTGATAGATCCCATCCACCTCAGGTGCCTTTTTTATGTTTATCTTCAACAATTTCTGCTCCATTTTTTTCTCAGTTATAAAAACATAACTTAACTCACTACCATAGTTCATTACACCTCTGGTATTCCTCTCCCTGAATTTTAATACACCTCTGGTATTCCTCTCCCTGAAGTTTAATACACCTCTGGTATTCCTCTCCCTCATGTGTAAATATAGATGCACAATACTCATTCAGTTTGTTAGCTACCTGAGCAGGATTATCAACAGTTCAACCATTGACATCAAGTGGACCAATCTGATAAATTCCCTTCCTTCAAAAGTTTAAATAAGAAAAGAACCCTTTGTTATTTTAATTTTGCATACATTCACAACGATTTCTCGTAATTTGTCTTTACCTACCTAACCTGCTGTATGACTTGATTACAGACTAGCTTATATCTGCAATAGACTTCTGTGTCACATGTTAATTTATATGTATCCCATGCATTTTTCTTCTCTGTCACATTGTCTCATTAGTTCATCCGACATCCATTTAAGCCTAAACCTTGAAAAATATTTCTTAGTTGGTATGAAAAGCCTAGTAGCTTCCAACATTAATTCTTTGAATGCTTCCCATTTAGAATTTGTTGTTTCAGTTGGTTCAACTATACAGTCTTTAAAAACTCTCTCAGACCTTGGTAGTCACCTTTATGAAAGCAAAAACACTTCCCTTTACCCCTGATGGTAGTTACCTAGTGGTAACTACCATCACTGCCACATAGTGGTTATTTATCTGCAGATTCTTAATGCATGAAGAATCACTACTGATAATCAAATCAAAGGTACTGCTCTCTCTGGTTGCCTCCCCAACATGCTGCTGTAGAAAACAATCATCCAATAAATCCACAAAAGCCTTGCTAGCGTGTGAATGACCAACCCTCAAGTTCTAGTCAATATCTGGGAAATTAAAATCCCCCATTATAGGACAATCTGATTTACTGATTCACTCTATTTCTCTGTACAAGCAGTTCATTATAGTCATCAGAGTCATTAGTCCTATAGCACACTCCTACTCTCAATTTTGTTTTCCCAGTGCTTTTTATGTCATCCCAAATTGACTCAACATTGCACTGTCCACCAGTGTCAACTGGAAGCACTTCCTTAGTTTTATGTGTTTCTTAACTAATAGCATAACCCCTCTTCCCTTCCTATCTTGTCTATCATTGCTGTACACAGTGTACTCCCCAAATTCCAATTCTACATTTGTTATATCTGTGTGACACCACGTCTCTGATATCCCAACAGTATCTGCCTTTGAGTTTTGACCAGCACCTCTAATTCATCAAATTTATTTACCAAACTTCTATCTTTGGTGTACACGCAAGTATACATGCACCTGTTCCTATTCTTAGCTATCCTAACACCGCCCATGTATTTACTTGTTCCGCAAGGACTCCCAGCAGTCCCTAAAATTCCTGTCACCTTGTTTACCAGGCTGCTGCTCATTCCAATAGAAAAGTAGTCCAAGAATCGCTTTCACCTATGCCAGAGGATACTGTTAATCTATTAGCCCATGTATCCCTCCAAGCTAGCAGTTTTCCAACCCACCTAACACTGCCTCGATAGCATCAGCAAATATTCTTACACCCTTTCTATTTAAGTGTTCCCCATCCCTGTAGAAGCAGTCTCTCCTGTCAACAAGCACAGACCAGGCTGAAAAAATTTCTACCCCTAGCGCCTTGCACAATCTCTCCGGGTCCGAATTGATCAACAAGGCGCTCATCATATACGCTCCCTCCTATCATGTCTGGAGAATCGCAGACAGTTTCACATTCAACCCTAACTCGCGACTTGTTTTTCAGCATTGACCTGTACTTGTTGAGTAAATCTGCATACCTCTTACTCTTAATGTCATTAGTTCCAACATATACAACAATATCACCTTTTGTGCCTTAAAAGATATGTGCTCTACAACATCATCAACTTTTGTGCCTGGCAGACATACCCTGTACCTCTTCCTCTGTAGTCCATACACACGAAGTGTTTTCTCATATAGTTGCCCATGTACACGTTCTAGCAACTCTACATCCTTCCGAAAATGAGGACTCCAGACCTGTACACAGTACTCAATGTGTGGTGCAATGATTATCCCTTACACAAAGGGATAATCACCTCCTTATCCCTGTTAGCAAAATTCCTGTATATCATTGACAAGACCCCATGACCTGCTCTGGAAGGCTGTCTTCACTGCTCAGAAAATTTCATATCTGACTGCACAATTACCCAAGGTGTTTTTCATTCTCCACTACTCTCAGTGTAACACCTGCCAACCTTTGTATCATCTGCAAACTTCGACATTAAGCTTGATATACCTGTATCAATATCATTGATAAATATACAAAACAACAATTGGCCCTACACTAAACCCTGGGGGACACCACTCCAGTGATTATCACTCTCTGTCTTCTCCCACACAACAATCCTTTTATCCATTGTAGTAACTTGCCCATAATGCCGTACTGCTCCAATTTGTACAGTAGTCTTTCATGTGCAACAGTATCAAAAGCTTTCCTGAAATCCAAGTATATGATATCAAAATTATTCTTTTGCATCCAGTTCCTTTGTGAACACAAAATTTGATAGGTCTTGTCTGACCAATCAAATTGGTCAGACAAGACTTCCCCTTAACAAACCCATGCTGTGTCTGTATTATTACTGCAGTCTTGTCTAGATGATCCTGCAATGTTTCTTTACCCAGTGACCCATTATTTTCTCCCGGAATAGAAATTAAAGTAACAGGCCTGTATTTACCCTTTGATCCCCCTTTGTGAATTGGAGCCTGCTCAATCCATTCAAGGACTTATACACCTGAATCAGATCACCTCACAGGTGCCTAGTCTCCAGATGCTGCAATTTGCAAAACTTAAACCATTCTTCGTAAGAGCACCCCTTTGTTCCCCTTGCCAGTCTTTTTGCCCTTCTCTGTACTCACTCTAGCAACTCTACATCCTTCCTAAAATGCGGCTTCCAAACCTGTACTGTGTACAGGTCTGGAGTTAGTTAGTTATTTATTTGGTTTTTTTTTAGGAGCATTAGCAACTAAGGCCATATTGCTCCGGGGATATGCGGTGGTCATCCCCTGACCTTTCCGCATCCTCCGAATTTGGTGGTCACGGGCTCGAACCCTGGTCTAATCAAGAAGCGTGTGTTACGCACTACTGCTCCTACCCACCTGGCTACAGGTCTGGAAGCCTACCCGCTGCCTAAAGGCAAATTTCTGAATATCAATTGGACAAATTTCTTTCCTCAATTTCAGTTTATGCCCCCTCAGGTTTGTAATCTGAGCAAGAGGAAAAATCCCATCAGCACTAAGCCTGCTCAATCCATTACACCTTACACACCGCAAGCAGATCACCTTGCAGGTGCCTAAGTCTCCAGACACTGCAAGTTATAGAACTTAAGCCTTTCTTTGTAAGAACACCCCTTTGTTCTCCTCACAAGTCTGGTAGCCCTTCTCTGTACTCATAAGCAACAAACAGTTATCTACAGAACAAGTAGATCTGTTCACTCTGGGTATGAAATTTGCTGTTCTCCCAAGAAACCCACCAATCACTGATATTGCTTTAGGCATAGAAGTGTGCTTAACACGTTTCCCTGAAGAAGTGACAAACACAATTCGCCTAAAAACAGCAGCAATTTTGCTTCGTGCTCACCCTGTTTCTTCTAAACTCAACTGCGAACAAGTTTCTGCCCTTGAAGCATTGAAACAAGACTCATCCATTATCATCCTACTGGCAGATAAAGGATGTCCAACAGCTGTAATGAATCGCACAGCCAACGAGACGAAAGCAGTGCTGCCCCTGCCGACCAGGCTAGCCAGGTGGGTAAAGTGCCTGCCTGGCAACCCAAAGGTCATGGGTTCGAATCCCACCTCGTGCTTGGATCAGAATACTGCAAAAACCTTGGGAGGTGCATTATGGCCACAGAAGCCGATGTGCCAACAACTAACAAAAAAAAAAAAAAAAAAAAGTGCAGCTCCTGCAGGACACTTCTGTTTATCAACCCTTAACCGTTCCTCCCATCAAAGCCTTAGAATGATGAGAGTCAAAAGTAAACATCCTTGTCAACAGTTGGTTTAAACAGAATCCACACGTAATTGCCTCCGTGTTTCTGGCTGCCAAATTCTACAGACTACCGAAGGTTCACAAAGAAGGTACATCGTTAAGACCCATTGTCTTTATCTCCTGCTGTAGCTCGCCGAGTTATGAATTAGCGAAGTTTGTCTCGGGGCTCCTTTCTCCCCTAGTAGGCAAGACAGCTAACACCATCTCCAACAGTATTGAATTTATAGAATGGATTCGAACCCTATCCATCTCAGAAAATCAAATCAGGGCATCATTTGATGTAGTGTCACTTTTCACCTCCATCCCAGTGGAACTTGCCATCACATGACGACCATAATGACCAAACCCTTGGCAGCAGAACCGAACTAACACCAGATGATATCTCCACTGTCCTCAGACTGGGCTTAACAGGTGGTGCAATTATGTTCAACGGCTCCATTTACCAACAGGCACACGACACAGCCATGGGTTCCCCAGTTAGTTCAGTCACGGCAAATATCACAATGGAAGAATTAGAGGGTTGTGCATTTACGAATGTACCAGATCCCATTACCTTTTGGTGTCACTATGTGGATGATGTGTTTGTGGTAATCCCCAGAAATTCAGGTGACCGACTCTTAGACCATTCATTTCTCTGTCGCTTTTCATAAAATTCACCATCGAGCTAGAACGGACAATACCATACCATACTTAGACACCCTTGTCCGACGCAAGGGCACGTGCTTGAAGACAACTGTCTATTGTAGACCAATGTGTGCTGGCCAATTTATCAACTTCCGGTCAGCACATGCGGGCAGTCATCTTCTTGCCACTCCACAAACTTTGCTAACCCGTGCATGGACCCACTAGTTCTGTAGATGAGAGGCACACCGAGATTGCTAAAGTCAAGACGGATCTTGCGAGATGTGGCTTTCCCACCAGTACCCTTGACAGGTGTGACCTACAGACACATGACCACGTAGCAACCAACAGGAACATTCAAGGTAATGACTCAACCGCGAGCACCTTTATCCCATACTACCCAAACCTATCACAACAGGTTTCTAGGGTCCTAAAATCACATGGGATAAAATGCGTACAACTCCCAGGTAGAAGGTTACGATCCCTCATCTCTAAAGTGAAAACACAGGTTTCCACCTTACTACGAAGTGGTCTAGTCTACCGCACCTCTTGCTGTGAACTAGCTACTACATTGGGGAAACTGGGAGATGGCTCAGAAAACGTCTTTCGGAATACGAAAGAGCCATCCGCTTAGCGGACATAGAACACTCGGCCATTGCCAAACAGTCTGGTCAACCCACACGACATTGACCCACACCACGATGTCGTGATTGTAGATAGGTCCCGCCACTACCGGCGACGTGCCTGGTTGGAGTCATTGAACATCACATGCTCTAATACCTCAGTCAACAGGAGCAGTGGATGCCATGTCCACCCTATCACTGAAGCAACCATTTTGATGAATAACAAACGTTGGCAATGTTCACATGCTTCACAGCCACAGGCTACAACATCCAACAATTAACCATCACATCATGCAGTTCATATACATGACTGGCGGTACACGCCCTCATGTTCCACACTCTTAACTGTCAGTTTGACTGATGAAGGTTAACAAACTAACCAAAAGATTTTGTATGTATCTAATTTAATATATGTGTTTTCCAATTAATATTAAACTTGGTCATTATTTATTCTGTCTCCATTTTGCTCTGTGTCTGCAATAATCCACAATAGTAACCATAAATGTTACAGTTAAGTTAATACTAACCCTAGTTTTAATCTTTAATATTCTTACTTATTTAGCTTAATTATTATGCATTATTATTTAAATTTATATTACACACCATTGCATCCCTGCCTGGTGTGTGAGTGGGGAAAAAAAAATAATAATAACCTAACAGAATATATATATATATATAAAAAAGGTAACAATTATTGTAAAATGTAAGAAAAATGTATAAAAATAGTATAAAAATGTGCTGTTTATGAATGAAGTAAATGTGTGTATCTTCCACACTCCATGGATAGGATGACGGTGGAGGGCCTATGCCCCCTGTCCATCCAAGCAGACCCCATGCTGTAGCTTATTTACCTGGTGTGGTGTGGGATGCTGATACTGGCCACCATGGCTTGCAGCCCTGGCCAGTGTAGAATAGAGCACCAATTCAGGTGCTCCTGCATTGTTCTTTCATTCCTATTCATTCATTTCATTTCTTTCATTCATTCCTATTCGTTCATTTCATTTCTTTCATTCCTATTCATTCATTTCATTTCTTTCATTCCTAACACATGGGCTGGTTGATCTCTCACTCCCCCATCCCATTCCATCCAACTTGGGTGCACTCTCACCCCTTTTAGCCTGGTGAGTTATTCACTGCCAGCTATCATATCCCACCTCTAGTTGGCAGGGTTGTCAAGGACACTACTGACACTATGCTGCAGCAACAGGATCTGGAAAGGTTGAGCAGATGGGCTGAGAGGTGGCAAATGAAGTTTAACATTGACAAATGTAAAGTACTACACATGGGAAACAGCAACCCCAGAGCAACGTATCAACTCTGTGGTACTACACTGACAGTGGTAGAGAATGAAAGGGACTTGGGGGTGGTTGTGCAGGCAGATATGAAGTTCTCTGAGCAGTGCAGACGGGCTGCAAGAGTAGCTCATGGAGTATTGTCAATGATATACAGGAATTTTTCCAGCAGGGATAAGGAGGTGATTATTCCATTGTATAAGGCGATGGTCAGGCCACACCTAGAGTACTGTATACAGGTCTGGAGGCCTCATTTCAAGAAGGATGTAGAGCTGCTGGAACGAGTACAGAGAAGGGCAACAAGATTAGTGAATGGAACAAAGGGGTGCTCTTACGAAGAAAGGCTTAAGTTTTGCAAATTACAGTGTCTGGAGACTAGGCACCAGCGAGGTGATCTGATAGAGGTGTATAAAGCCTTGAATGGTTTAAGCATGCTCAATGCTGATGGGATTCTTCCTCTAGCTCAGAAAAATCACCTGAGAGGGCATAAATTCAAATTGAGGAAAGACAGATGTAGGATAGACGTGCGGAAATTTGCCTTTAGCCAGCGGGTGGTTGGTTGGTGGAACAGACTTCCATCCCTTGTGGTGGAGGTTGATAGCCTAAATAAGTTTAAGGCTCAGCTGGACAGGTATTTTGAACGAACAGAGGGGTGAAGTGGAAGTGGGTTTTTTTTTTTTTTTTTTTTGGCTGATGCTGCATAAGCTTGCTTTCTTGCATCAAATGCCTCTACTAATGCTAATGCTAATACTAATGGATGGGCATCCTGACCTGGGGGTCTCCTTCTGCGTCCCCCTTTCACTCAGGAAGGTGTCTTCACTACTCCCCCCTATCCTTCTACCACTTTCTATCTCCCTACTACCATCTTCTTTCACTTTTTTTTTTCCTGTGTTCTCCCTGTCTCCTGTAGCTTTGGCTGCCACAGGGTTCACCCCACCAGTGCTTTACACTCCCTACTGCCTGGCCTGCCTCCTCGTGGCAATGGAGGGTAAACTAGAGGTTTTTGTGCGAAAAAAGGCCTTTAGGCAAGAGGCTGAATGAACAACACTAATACTACACAAACACTCATTAACCTACATAAATCTGGCCTTTACAGAGTTTTGTATTCATCACATTGTTTGATGCAAAGTTGGGGGAAACTCCCAGAGCCACATTACAATTAACACAATACCTTTACTTCTGATTAACTCACACCAAACATATTATATGCTGGCAGATCTTCACACTCAGAAAAAGCCCTATTTGCACTCAGGCTGCTTTTGATAAAAAGCTTTACACCACTGCCTCTCCTATATTCCCATCTTTCCTGAATACTGAATACACAGTGGAATTTGTCATCCCCAACTACTGGGTGGCACCACATTTCCGTTAGCCATATTATGTCAGCATTAGATGTCCTAACCAGGAGCTCAAATTTAGCCATTTTACTGAGAACATCTAGAAATCTTCCATCTGATCAAAGATCACCAGTGTGGATTCCATCGATCCACTGGTGATATTCTGGCTTATGTTACCTATCTATGGAAAAATTCAATGGAAAAAATCGGTGAAACTTAAACAGCTGCTCTTGACTTTTCAAAGTCTTTTGACTGTGTGTGGCAGAAAGGTCTTCTAAATAAGCTTTCACATCTTATGGTTTTCCAACTATTTTTTTGTAATTGGATATCCAGTTTTCTCTCTGATCGTACATTATGTGTGATGTACATGGCTCTCACAGTCTATGTCTTCTAACTTTTCCGCTAATGCTAGTGTTCCCCAAGGTTCGGTTCTTTCTCCCACTTTTTTCCTCTTGTATATTAAAGACTTTCTTCCATTAACCAGAAATCCTATCCATAGCTTTTCTGATCAATCTTAAATGATGATCGCCAAGTAATTCTGAATTATCTTTGCCAGTGGGGCAAAGATAACTCAGTTGATTTCAATCCTTCTAAAACTCAGTCATATCTCACAAAGTATTCTCCTGATGCTATGCTTATCTTCAACGATACTGTGATTTCTAAGCTGTTGTTTTGTTATTTGGTTTTTAGGAGCATTAGCAACTAAGGCCATATTGCTCCGGGAATATGCAGTTGTCATTCCCTGACCTTTCCGCATCCTCCACATTTGGTGGTGATGGGCTCGAACTCCGATCTAATCAAGAAGCGTGTGCTACGCACTGCTGCTCCTTCCCACCTGGCTATGGAGGCCCCTTTTAAGAAGGATGTAGAGCTGTCGGAACAAGTACAGAGAAGGGCAACAAGACTAGTGAATGGAACAATGGGTTGCTCTTACGAAGAAAGGCTTAAGTTTTGCAAATTACAGCGTCTGGAGACTAGGCACCTGCGAGGCAATCCGATTGAGTTGCACAAAGCCTTGAATGGCTTGAGCATGCTCAATACTGATTGGACTCTTCCTCCTGCTCAGAATAATTGCCTGAGAGGGCATAAACGAGTCTGCTGACGAGGCTACTAGTGACGGTCGTGTTCCAAGCCGCTAAGTGGATTTTTCTTATTTATTGATTTGAAATTATTATTTTTCTAAAACTTTTGATTTAAATTTAGTAGTATAACATTATTTTGTGATTTTTTGATTAATTTGGTGTATTTATTCTTTACTCGGCCTTGTAAAAGTATCGGTAAGGGTTTCCACGTGTTCGTAACTACCGCTACCGTTATTAACTTTCCCGCCATTGTGATACCGTACTAGATATACCGTAGGTTATATACCGTACTAGATAGCGTTAGTTGAACTTCGTTAGCAGTTAAATTGTACGTTTAAATAAATACATATAATGACTTAGATTACAAACGTAATATAATTAATAACATAACATAATTAATTAATAAATTAATAGAATCATGACTCAGACCAGAGCAACAAAGCAAAAGGCTCAAGCTAATGGAAGTACTGTGGCTCAGAGCAGAACTGAGGGGGGCAGTTGTCCTCTGACTCACAGCCTTATAAAATGCACTGTTTGCTTGATGTTTGCAGAGCAATCGGGTACGGGACATGATACTGCCAAGGGGGATGTCTTTGTGTGTGCGCGATGCAAGGAGTGTATCGATATCAGGCAACAACTCGGCGTTCTTTTGGGCCTATATGAGAGCTTGAAGGACAGGGTGAATGCCCTCGAAGAAACTAAATTGAGGGGCCCATCAAGCTCTCAGCTGCCCACATCAACGCCAGAGCTTGCACTTGGGCATCGCGTGACACAGAGACAACCCCCAAGGCAGAATGCGCTGGTCCCGAAGGAACTAGTAGTTGTTGGTGACTCTATTGTCAGGGAAACGGGGAACATGCTTTGTAAAAAAGATAGGTGGAACAGGACCAGGGTATGTCTGCCAGGGGCAAAGGTTCATGACGTTGTAGAGCGAATATCATCTTTTAAGGGCACAAAAGGTGATATAGTTGTACACGTTGGCACTAATAATATTAAGAGTAGGAGACCGGCAGAATTACTTAACAAGTACAAGTCACTGTTGAACAAAAGCCGAGAATTAGGGTTGAATTTGAAAGTGTCTGCAATTCTGCCCAGACACGATAGGAGGGAGTATATGATGAGAGCCTTGTCGATCAATTCGGCCCTGGAAAGATTGTGCAAGGCTCAAGGGGTAGAATTTTTTTCAGCCTGGACTGTACTTGTTAACAGGAGAGATTGCTTCTACAGGGATGGGATACACTTAAATAGAAAGGGTGCAAGAATATTTGCTGATGCTATCGAGGCAGTGTTAGGTGGGTCGGAAAACTGCTAGCTTGGGGGGAGACAAAGACCAATAGATTGACAGTAGCCACTGGCAGAGGTGAAAGAGATTCTTGCACTGCTTCTATTAGAATGAGCAGAAGCCTGAAAAACAAGATGCATGGTATTTCAGAGACTGCTGGGAGCCATTGTGGTACAAGTAAACACATGGGTTGTGTTAGGGTAGCTAAGAATAGAAATAGGTGCAGGTATACTTGCGTGTACACCAATGCTAGGAGTTTAGTAAATAAATTTGATGAATTTGAGGTATTGCTCAAAACATCGAAGGCAGATATTGTTGGGATATCAGAGACGTGGTGTCACACAGATATAAGGGATGCGGAACTGCAATTTGGGGAGTACAACGTCTACAGAAAGGATAGACAGGATAGGAAGGGGGGAGGTGTTATGCTATTAGTTAAGAAACACATAAAAACCAAGGAAGTGAAGCCAGTCGACATCGCTGGACAGTGCAGTGTGGAGTCAGTTTGGTGTGACATAAACATTGGGAGATCAAAATTGAGAGTAGGAGTGTGCTATAGGCCTAATGACTCTGATGAGTATAATAAGGAACTGTACAGGGAAATAGAATGGGCCAGTAAATCAGAGTGTCTTATAATGGGAGATTTTAATTTCCCAGATATTGACTGGAATTTGGGGGCTGGATACTCACACACTAGCAGGGCTTTTGTGGATTTATTGGATGATTGTTTTCTACATCAGCATGTTCGGGAGGCAACTAGTGGGAGCAATACTCTTGATTTGATTATCAGCAGTGATTCTTCATGCATTAAGAATCTGCAGATAAATGAACCACTAGGTGGCAGTGATCACAGTGTGCTGAAGTGGGATTTACTCAAAGAGGTAACTACCATTAGGGGTAAAGGGAAGGGTTATTGCTTCCGTAAAGGCGACTACGATGGACTGAGACAGTATTTAAATTCTATACAGTGGGACCAACTGATTATGTTACCAACAGCAAATTCAAAATGGGAAGCATTCAAAGAACTTATCTTGGAAGCTACTAGGCTTTACATACCAACTAAGAAATATTGTTCAAGGTTTAGGCCAAAATGGATGTCAGATGAACTAATGAGGCATATGGCAGAGAAGAAAAATGCATGGGATACTTACAAATTAACACATGACACAGAAGCCTATGATAGATACAAGTTGATATGCAACCAAGTTACAAAGGAGGTTAGGCAGGCGAAGGCAGATTACGAGAAATCCTTGGCAAGGGATGCAAAGAAAAACAGCAAAGAGTTCTTTACTTATGTAAACTCTAGAAGGAGAGGGATGAATCAGATTGGTCCTCTTGATAGTGATGGGTCAAGTGTTGATGATCCTGCTCAGGTAGCTAACAAACTAAATGAATATTTTGCATCGACATTCACACATGAGGAGTTATTCAGCGAGGGGAATGCCAGAGGTGTATTCAACTCTAGCAGTAAGTTACAGAATCTTGAAATAACTGGGAGTAAAGTGGAGGAGAAACTGTTGAAGATAAACACAAGAAAGGCACCCAGGGTGGATGGGATCTATCCAGTTATATTAAAGGAGGCAGCAAAGGAAGTAAGCAAACCCTTAGCCATAATTATGAGAGCTTCCTTGGACTCAGGGGAGGTACCCATAGACTGGAAATGTGCAAATGTGACCCCAATTCACAAAGGAGGATCAAAGGCTGACACAAGTAATTATAGACCTGTGAGCTTAACTTCTGTTCCAGGAAAATTAATGGAGGCACTGGTTAAAGAAGCACTGCAGGATCATTTAGACAAGACTTCAGTTATAGCTCAGACACAGCATGGTTTTGTTAAGGGGAAGTCTTGCCTGACCAACTTGATTGGATACTATGATGCAGTCACAAAAGAACTGGATGCAGGGAATAACTTTGATATTATATACTTGGATCTTAGAAAGGCTTTTGATACTGTTGCACATGGAAGACTGCTACACAAATTGGAGCAGTGTGACATTGGAGGCAAATTACTGCTATGGATAAAGGGGTGGTTGAGGGGGAGAAGACAGAGAGTGGTAATCAATGGACACTGCTCATCGTGGACTAATGTTATTAGTGGAGTCCCTCAGGGCTCAGTTTTGGGTCCATTATTGTTTTCTGTATTTATAAATGATATTGATGATGGTATATCGGGATTAATGTCCAAGTTTGCAGACGATACGAAGGTTGGCAGGGTTGTCAAGGACACTACTGACACTATGCTGCTGCAACAGGATCTGGAAAGGTTGAGCAGATGGGCTGAGAGGTGGCAAATGAAGTTTAACATTGACAAATGTAAAGTACTACACATGGGAAACAGCAACCCCAGAGCAACGTATCAACTCTGTGGTACAACACTGACAGTGGTAGAGAATGAAAGGGACTTGGGGGTGGTTGTGCAGGCAGATATGAAGTTCTCTGAGCAGTGCAGACGGGCTGCAAGAGTAGCTCATGGAGTATTGTCAATGATATACAGGAATTTTTCCAGCAGGGATAAGGAGGTGATTATTCCATTGTATAAGGCGATGGTCAGGCCACACCTAGAGTACTGTATACAGGTCTGGAGGCCTCATTTCAAGAAGGATGTAGAGCTGCTGGAACGAGTACAGAGAAGGGCAACAAGATTAGTGAATGGAACAAAGGGGTGCTCTTACGAAGAACGGCTTAAGTTTTGCAAATTACAGTGTCTGGAGACTAGGCACCAGCGAGGTGATCTGATAGAGGTGTATAAAGCCTTGAATGGTTTAAGCATGCTCAATGCTGATGGGATTCTTCCTCTAGCTCAGAATAATCACCTGAGAGGGCATAAATTCAAATTGAGGAAAGACAGATGTAGGATAGACGTGCGGAAATTTGCCTTTAGCCAGCGGGTGGTTGGTTGGTGGAACAGACTTCCATCCCTTGTGGTGGAGGTTAATAGCCTAAATAAGTTTAAGGCTCAGCTGTTTAAGGTATTTTGAACGAACGGAGGGGTGAAGTGGAAGTGGTTTTTTTTTTTTTTTTTTTTTTTGGCTGATGCTGCATAAGCTTGCTTTCTTGCATCAAATGCCTCTACTAATGCTAATGCTAATGCTAAATCCAAATTGAGGAAAAACAGATGTAGGATAGATGTGCGGAAATTTGCCTTTAGCCAGCGGGTGGTTGATTGCTGGAACAAACTTCCATCTGTCATTGTAGAAGTTGATAGCTTAAATAGATTCAAGGCAGAACTTGACAAACATTTTTAGCGAGTGGATGGGTGAAATAAGGGTTTTTTTGGCTGATGCTATATAAGCTTGCTTTCTTGAATCAGGTGCCTTTGCTAATGCTAATTGAGGTTTATAATGAGTTTTGTATGAATTTTGTCTGCATTTCAGGACTTCTAAGAAGTTTGTATGCAGATCACTTTACCATTTTAATTAAAATTGGTTAGAAACGAATCCTTCCTTCGGAAACACATCTACTAACAAAAGAAAGTTTCTCAATTTGTGAAGAAGTCAAAATTATTCATGAGTTGAACGTGATGCAGAAAATGTTGAAGTGTGTAAAAAGTTTATTTGCCCTCTTCAACAGTAATGACACTTTGGAGGAATAAACATGTTTACATATCGGCAGTGGAAAGGAATATAACCGAAAAAAAAAAAAAAAAAAAAAATCAGAAAGTGTGAGGTAACAAATGCCGATGAGGTGCTGCTTCGTTCATGAACTCCAGGGGGTTACATCTGGTGAGTATGGGCTTGGCACACCCAGGGTCCTGAGCTGAATATCATCATCTCTTCCTTGGTGATTTCTCTCTCTCTCTCTCTGTCTGTCTGTCTGTCAGGGTAACTTGGAAATTTTTTGAGCTGGTGCAACATAATCCTCAGGCTTCCTTGCACCATATGGATAATAATAATAAATAAAGAAATGCTGAATTTCAATAGATGGTCCAATCTTAAAGGCTCAAGTGGAAAAATTTGCTAAACGATTCGGATGCAACAATTCTGTATGTAACAACGGTTGGCTGGATCAATTTAAAAAACCAAATACAACATATTAATACAAATAATATGTAGGTATATACTAATACCGTATTATTTTTTTTCTCTCTAATATTTCTTTCATTTTTTGAATCTATCTTTTTATCAAGTTATTAAGAATTAAAAAAAAAATAGGAGGAAGAATTAACTCATCACTGATATAGTGAGTAACGGTTATAACGAGGAAATTTTGTCAGTCCCGTGATGCTCGTTATAACCAGGTTCGCCTGTATATGATATCAAAATTATTTTTTGCAACCAGTTCCTTTGTGACCACATCGTAGTATCCAATCAAACTGGCAAGACAAGACTTCCCCTTAACAAACCCATGCTGCGTGTGAACTACTACTGCAGTCTTGTCTAGGTGATTCTGCATCACTTCTTTAACCAGTTGTTGTTGTTGTTGTTTGGTTTTTAGGAGCATTAGCAACTAAGGCCATATTGCTCCGGAATATGCGGTGGTCATTCCTTGACCTTTCCGCATCCTCCATATTTGGTGGTGACGGGCTCGAACCCCGGTCTAATCAAGAAGCGTGTGGTACGCACTGCTGCTCCTTCCCACCTGGCTACGGAGACGCATCTTTAACCAGTGACTCCATTATTCTCCCCAGAACAGTAGTTAAACTAACAGGTCTATAATTATTTGTATCACCCTTTGTGAATTGGGGATACATTTGCACATCACCAGTCTATGGTGACCTCCCCTGAATCTAAGGATGCTCTCATAATTATAGCTAGGGGTTTGCTTACTTCCCTTGCTGCCTCCTTCAATATGCTATATGAAGTATACATGGGACGGGAAGCAGAAATCAATAACTGACTACATATTGATTAACCTATTGAGTGACCTATCGACCTATGGCCCAAGAGAAGTTGAAAAATTCGAAAATATTTGCCTTGTCACCAATGAGATTCTCTAAAGTTATTGGTTTATCAAGATTTACCAGTGCAGGGTTGATGTTCTGTCTATAGTAGGGGTAGTCAATGAGTATGAGCTTAACAGTCAGATTTATATAACAATGTGGACACTGTGGTGGATCGTTTCCTCTAAGTAAATAAAGATGGGTTAGATGGGTATGACCTATTCTTGCCCTTGAAAGGACTTCTTCTCGTCTTGATGTACAGATACTGGAGCACCAAATTTTCAGATCATGTTTAAATTGAAAGAGTTTATTATTTGTTTGAGAGTGCCATATTGTTGTCCATTCTGACAAGCATGCAGCTTGAATAGTTAATACATAATCTGATGGCAGAACATGTATATTAGTTAAGTCTAAGGTAGTTGGATTTTTTGCAGCTTTATCAGCCAGTTCGTTGCCCAAAATACCAGAATGTGCTGAAATCCAACAGATGACCTGTTGATGGCATTCTTCAATTTTTAGTAATATGCTTCGTATTTTGTCTATAACAGAGTGAACTTTATCTGAGAAATTACATAAAGCCATGATTGAACTGAGCAAATTGGTGTAAATAACAGATTTTAAAGAGCGATCAGAACAGAGATTTTGTAAGGTCAGTTTAATTGCATATAATTCAGCTGAGAAGATACTGAATTCAGATAGAAGGGATACTGAAATAACGGTATTCAGAAACACTGCAGCGCTCCAACATTTGAATTAGATTTAGAGCGATCTTTATAAATTGGGGAAAAATCAATATATATTTGAGTGTGAACTGCATGAAGTTGTTTGATATTAGATGCTTGTAAAATGTCCTTTCCCCATTGGCAGAGATAAGTGTCTCAAGTCACCAGAGGAAGAGAAGCCCATGGTGGTTGACTGCAGGTTGCTACCTGTTGTATGGAATGAACGGAAACATTCCAAACTTCCATCAGTTCAAGGAGGCGAAGCCCAGATGGCTTTACTATGCTAGGTTTATTTCTGAAGAGGTTTTCTAATGGTGGATTGAACAAGTATGACTGAATGGGATTCGAGGCATAACTTTGTATCTTAACAGCATACTTTAGCAACAGTGTTTTTCTATGTAGTGATAGTGGGGGCTCATGAGCATCAATATAGAGATTATATGTGGGCAACATTCTGAAAGCACCAAGTGCAATCCTCAAAGCACTGTGATGAATGGGATCAAGCCAGCGTAATGTGCTCATTCTGGCAGAATCATAGATGGGAGCTGCATAATCAAGGCAGGATCTGATTAATGCCCTGTATAGCCGAAGCAGAGAAGTACGAACTGCACCCCATGTTTGGGCGGATAAAGCTCCGAGTACGTTTAACTTTTTTAGAGAGGAAGTATGTACATTTTTAATATGGTCTGTAAAATTTAACTTGTTGTCAAGGATTAATCCTAGAAATCTGATGTTATTAGTGACCGGGATGGAGACAGAAATTTGAAGTTCAGGATCCGGATGAAGTTTGTGTTGCCTACAAAAATGGATAGCAGCTGTTTTCTGCTGCCCCAGAGCCGATAGCCATTGAGGCTGACCCACTGTTGTATTTTATTAAGTGATATCTAAAGCTGCCGTTCAATAGATCTCATATTTTGGGAATGGAAGGAGATGGAAAGGTCATCTGCATAAAGGTAAAGGTAAGTCTCTACGGTATTTGGAAGTTGTTTAGTGGTAGAATCTATTCTAAGAGCAAACAGAGTGGCACTCAGTACTGATCCCTATGGGACACCTTCTTCCTGCATGAACGTTGCAGAGAGGGCATGTTGGTACTGAACTTGAAACGATCTAGAATGTAGGAAGTTCTGAACAAATATAGAAAGGTTGCCCCACAGACCAAGGGAATAAAGATCACTAAGTATGCCATGCCGCCAGGTGGTGTCAAAAGCCTTCTCTATGTCTATTGAAACCATTACAAGATGCTCACGTTTAACAAAGGCATTTTGAATGGCGAATTCAGCCTTGACCATAAGATCTAAGCACGACCTATTTTTACAAAAGCCATATTGAGAATGGCTCATTAGATGTTCTGATTCAATGATCCAGATGAGTCTTCTGTGGACAATTTTTTCTAGGATTTTGCTGAGGCAGCTTGAGAGAGATATTGGTCTATAGCTATGGAGGTTGGTTAGATCTTTCCCAGGCTTTAGGAATGACAAAACAGTAGAGTGATGCCAGGAAGCTGGAAAAACATTTGCTGAAAATATACGATTGTAAAAAAACCAGCAGCAGACACAAAGCTTTGTCATCAAGATGTTGTAACATGACATAATAAATCCCATCTGGCCCTGCAGCACCATTGTGGGCTGTTCTAATGGCATACAAAAGTTCAGAGTATTGCAGAGGTTTGTTATATGAAAGAAGGCGGGCAGTTTGAAAGTTAATGGCATACTTTTCTCTAGTGTTTTTAATTCGTTGGAATGATGTAGAATAGGCTAATGCTGCTGAGATTTCAGCAAAAGTATTGCCCAAAGCATTAGCAATATCTAAGGGACTGGATAGGTCTTGCCCTTTCCAGGAGAGGATTGGAGAAGGTATAGTAGGAAACTTACCAGATAACTGTCTAATTTTCTTCCAGATAGTTTTAGGATCAGTATTTATGTTAAAGGTCGATGCAAAACGTGTCCAGGATTCTTTCTTGGCTTGCCTTTGTGTAAATCGTGCTTTTGCCCTAAGCTTCTTATAATTAATGAGGTTGGTTGTGGTTGGACATTGCTGAAATAAATTCCAGGCTTTAATTTTTGCTTTCTTTGCTTTTGTGCATTCCTCATTCCACCAGTAATTATAATGCTTGCAACCAGTGGGATTTGACAATGGTATTGTGTCGTTGGCCACTTTCAGAAGATGTGATGTGATGTAATCTGTTACATTATCAATATTCTGGAGATGGATTTTTTGCTCATCAAGAGGGATTGATGATCGAAATTTTGCCCAGTCTGCCTGAACAAATTTCCATTTCCTGTGGGGTTTGTTTGAAGGAGTTTTTGATATTAAAAAACTGTATATAATTGGAAAGTGGTCACTGCCCATAGGATCATTTGAAACATACCACTCTATGCTTGGGACCAGCACTGGAGAACAAATCGAGAGATCTATTGCTAAGGTGTATCCAGTTGGGGGTTGTAAGTGAGTGTATGCACCAGTATTGAGTATGGAAAGGTTTTGCGACTCTAGAAAGCTTTCAATGAGTCGAACCCATCTGTCTAGTTTAGGATCGCCCCATAAGGGGGGTGCCCGTTAAAATCTCCTAATATACAGAGGGGTGGAGGTACCTGTATGAACAGATCTTCAAGATCTTTTAAACAGTAAGTATGGTTTGGTAGTAGGTAAATTGAGACAATTGTTAGCATTAGCATTAGTAGAGGCATTTGATGAAAGAAAGCAAGCTTATGCAGCATCAGCCAAAAAAAAATAAATAAAAATAAAAAAATAAATAAATAAATAAATAAAAAATAACCACTTCCACTTCACTCCTCTGTTCGTTCAAAATACCTGTCCAGCTGAGCCTAAAACTTATTTAGGCTATCAACTTCCACGACGAGGGATGGAAGTCTGTTCCACCAACCAACCACCCGCTGGCTAAAGGCAAATTTCCGCACATCTATCCTACATCTGTCTTTCCTCAATTTGAATTTATGCCCTCTCAGGTGATTATTCTGAGCAAGAGGAAGAATCCCATCAGCATTGAGCATGCTCAAACCATTCAAGGCTTTATACACCTCTATCAGATCACCTCGCTGGTGCCTAGTCTCCAGACACTGTAATTTGCAAAACTTAAGCCTTTCTTCGTAAGAGCACCCCTTTGTTCCAATCACTAATCTTGTTGCCCTTCTCTGTACTCGTTCCAGAATCTCTACATCCTTCTTGAAATGAGGCCTCCAGGCCTGTATACAGTACTCTAGGTGTGGCCTGACAATTGCCTTATACAAGGGAATAATCACCTCCTTATCCCTGCTAGAAAAATTCCTATATATCACTGACAATACACCATGAGTTACTCTTGCAGCACATCTGCACTGCTCAGAGAACTTCATATCTCCCTGCACAACCACCCCCAGGTCCCTTTCATTCTCTACCACTGTCAGTGTAGTACCACAGAGTTGATACGTTGCTCTGGGGTTGCTGTTTCCCATATGTAGTACTTTACATTTGTCAATGTTAAACTTCATTTGCCACCTCTCAGCCCATCTGCTCAACCTTTCCAGATCCTGTTGCAGTAGCATAGTGTCAGTAGTGACCTTGCCAACCTTTGTATCGTCTGCAAACTTGGACATTAAGCTTGATATACCATCATCAATATCATTTATAAATACAGAAAACAATAATGGACCCAATACTGAACCCTGAGGGATTCCACTAATAACATTAGTCCACGATAATAACATTGTCATTGAAATACACAGAGTTACATGAACAGCGACAGCTTCTATTTCGGTTTGAAGTGGAATACGTTTAGTTCAGATATTTGAATTTATTAGGATTGCTACACCACCATGGACTGCATTTGTTCTATTACGATCTCTTTGATGAAGGCAATAATTATTTATTTATTTATTTACCAGCGGCATTATTGAATTCAATAATGCCGCTGGTATTGTCAGAGGAGTGCTATTAGACTGGTCTGAGACTTGGGGTTGTTGTTTATGCATACTTGGTTGTCCCTCAGAAAGGACAGTTCTAGCCCAATCAGAAATTGACTTGGTAATGGGAACTGTGACATCTGTTTGAGTGGAGACTGTTTTGTATTTTTTTATTACATCAGCATAGGTAATATTTTTGTTTATAGTAGGTGAAACTAGTTTTTTTGCTTCTTGGTAGCTGACTTTATTCTCGACCTTGTATTTTACTATTTTTTTCTCAGTTTTCCATTTTTCAACCAAATTTTGAAATATGTTGTGGGGGTCACCTTTGCAGTTCGCACACATCATTTTTGCAGCAGAACAGTCACTCTGATTATGATCTAAGGACCCAGAATTTGGGCAGACAGAAACTCCTCTGCATACAGTTTGCGAATGGCCAAATTTTTGGCACTTAAAGCACCGGACTGGGTTCGGAATATAAGGTCTTACCTGCCACCTAAGGTAACCAGCTTTTATGGTGGTAGGCAGGTTCGGTGTTTTAAATGTGAGTATCACTGTCCGAGTTGGGACAGGCTCTCCATCTTTTTTGATGACGATTCTTTTTGCGTGTACCACATTTTGATCTCGTAGTTCCTGGACAAGTTCATCCTCCGATACGTTTAAAAGATCCCACTCTGATATTATCCCTTTAGAGGAGTTTAAGCTGGCATGTGGGGTAACCTTCGTGGGAATTCCACCAAAGGTAGATACTTTTAACAGTCTCTCAGCGTGTCTACGTTCAGTCATTTCAACTAATAAGTCTCCAGATCTTAATCGCCTAACCATTTTTGGAGGACCAGCCACATTTTCAAGACATTTTAGTATCAAAAACGGGGAAAGCTTACTCAATGACTGGTCTGTGGAGGAGTGTAGAATTAAAAAGAGAGGTACGATATTATCTATTCCTTCTTTTTTTTGTCGTTTAGCATGGGATGTTGTGTCATCATGATCTGGATCATATTTATCTAGGTCTGGATCAAAAGATCCATAAATGGACTGTTTAATTTTGTCCATCTTTGCTCCTTTTTGCCCTGGGAGGGTGGCTTTCTTCTCCCAGGTTTCCAGCCCTGCCATGTAGAGACAAGAGTGGTGCCACCAGTGACCAAGTGATAAAGGAAGGTTAGTAGTTAGTGCGTTAGTAAGTAGTCCTATGTACAAGAAGAAAGAAGGTGTCTTTCCTTTCTGTTAGGTATGCTAAATTCTTTACTTTAGAACAACAAAACTAAATAACTCTGAAAAATAAAGAATATGACTATAATTATCAGCCACTCTTTGAGAAAATCACTTTGATATCACTCAGAAATCACTATAGTCACTTTCTTGGCACTCGGGGCCTACCAGGAGTAGAGATTAGACAACTATTGTGATCATATGTTCTAGCATCAATGAAAGAGAGAAATGAAAGAAGACAAGAGAGGAAGATTATGATAGAGAGGCTGAAAAATTAGGATAAGAAAATATGTATAGAGGAACTGTGGCATTAGAATGAGGTAAAAGGGACAGTGAAGGTATGAGAAGGATTTAAAAGGACTTTGGTTGCAACTGCAGAGGAAGTGTGTCAGAGGGCAAGTGGCGTGAGGAAAAGGAAAGAGATGTAATGGTGAAACGAGAAAGCAACAGAGGCTACTCTAAGGAAAAATATGGCCTTTGGAAAAAATATGTAAAAACTCGGATGAATGAAAGAGAAAGAGAATATAAAGAAACAAAGGAATGCAAAGAGAATAATTAAAAATGAGAAGAAATGGTTGGAGAGTTGGTCACAAGATCTGTGGAATGTTAATAATGGAAGATGTTTTATGGATTAGTGAAGAAATCTTTCGCACTAATTGCCTGTTTTTTTTGGTTTTTTTAGGAGCATTAGCAACTAGGAGCATTAGCAACTAGTCCAAGTTTGCAGACGATACCAAGGTTGGCAGGGTTGTTAAGGACACTACTGATACTATGCTGCTGCAACAGGATCTGGAAAGGTTGAGCAGATGGGCTGAGAGGTGGCAAATGAAGTTTAACATTGACAAATGTAAAGTACTACATATGGGAAACAGTAACCCCAGATCAACGTATCAACTCTGTGGTACTACGCTGACAGTGGTAGAGAATGAAAAGGACCTGGGGGTAATTGTGCAGGCAGATATGAAGTTCTCTGAGCAGTGCAGACGAGCTGCAAGAGTAGCTCATGGTGTCTTGTCAATGATATACAGGAATTTTTCTAGCAGGGATAAGGATGTGATTATTCCCTTGTATAAGGCATTGGTCAGGCCACACCTTGAGTACTGTATACAGGTCTGGAGGCCTCATTTCAAGAAGGATGTAGAGCTGCTCGAACGAGTACAGAGAAGGGCAACAAGATTAGTGAATGGAACAAAGGGTTGCTCTTACGAAGAAAGGCTTAAGTTTTGCAAATTACAGAGCCTGGAGACTAGGCATCGGCGAGGTGATCTGATAGAGGTGTATAAGGCTTTGAATGGCTTGAGCATGCTCAATGCCGATGGGATTCTTCCTCTTGCTCAGAATAATCACCTGAGAGGGCATAAATTCAAATTGAGGAAGGACGGATGTCGGATAGATGTGCGGAAATTTGCCTTTAGCCAGCGGGCAGTTGGTTTGTGGAATAGACTCCCATCACATGTTGTTGAAGTTGATAGCCTAAATAAATTTAAGGCTCAGCTGGACAGGTATTTCGAACGAACGGAGGGGTGAAATGGGAGTAGTGGTGGTTTTTTTTTTTTTTTTTTTTTTTTTGGCTGATGCTGAATAAGCTTGCTTTCTTGCATCATATGCCTCTACTAATGCTAATGTTAACTAAGGCCATATTGCTCTGGAATATGCGGTGGTCATTCTGTGACCTTTCCGCATCCTCCGTATTTGGTGGTGACGGGCTCGAACCCGGGTCTAATCAAGAAGCGTGTGCTACGCACTGCTGCTCCTTCCCACCTGGCTACGGAGACGCCGCTAACTAATTGCCTGTAGTCTGTACAGGAGACCAACAGGCAAGAGTTAAAAAGGGTCACTGATTTCACTGCACTGTCTGCCAAATCATTTCCTAAGATCCCAATGTGGCCAGGGATCCAGCAGAAATGAATATCAAATTTGGAGTGAGAAAGAATGTCCAGTTTCTGCTGTATTCAGGACAGGACTGGGTGAGAATTGAATCTCATCAATACTAAGGCCTGTAATGAACTGAGAAAATTGGCATACAGAATAAATTTTTTGTGGTTGATGGTTTCCATATAATCCAAAGCTAGCTCAACCACATGCAGCTCTGCAGTGAATACACTGCATTCTTGCAAAATCTGCTCAGGTATTGGGGTGCCTGGGAAGACAGCTGTAGATCCCACAGACACTTCTGACTCTGAGCCAGCGGTGTAGACTGGCAAGAAGTCAGTGTTCAGGTCGGTGCGCCGAGAAAAGCTGCAGATACAGAGTAGATGGACTACTATTCTTTCTCCAGTTGTTAAGGGAGAAGTCACAGGCTGGTAGACGAGCATGCAAGGGTGGAGAAGATTGCCCTGGTGATGGGGCAACATTGTCTAATGTGATATTGAAATCTCTACGTAGCCTTTGGATACGAATACCGAGTGGATGATTGGCAGTCTGGAGATTGTTGTACAGATTTTCCCAAAGTGGCTCAAATGCAGGTCCACGTGGGGTTGTCTGACAGTGATTTCAGTTTCAAAGCATACTGTAGAGCAGCAGTTCCCGACCAGCGGTTTGCGAACCCTGGGGTTTCACTAAAGTGTTCCAGGGGATTCGTACAAAAAATTCTATAATGGTGTCTGCTTAGATTTATTTACATAGGTATATTATTGTAAACTACAAAATATATACATAATAATAAACAATAAAGTAAAATAAAATTAAATAAAAAGTAAAGAATTGCCAAAGAAAGAAACCACATCTCCCACAATTCCTTATAATTAGTTTACTATCTTACAGCACATCATGTTAAATAAATATGTTTTCCATACTAAATTTTGTTTTGATTCTCAAGCACCATTGTTATTATTATTATTATTATTATTATTATCCATATGGTACAAGGAAGCCTGAGGCTTATGCTGCACCAGCCAAAAAAACAATTCCCGAGTTACCCTGAGAAAGAAAGAGAGAGAGAGAGAGAGAGAGAGAGAGAGAGAGAGAGAGAGAGAGAGAGAGAGAGAGAGAGAGAGAGAGAGAGAGAGAGGGGTGTCAGAAGCAGAAAGGAATCACCAAGAAAGAGAAGAATGATGATATCCAGCTCAGGACCCTGGGTTTGCCAAGCCCATACTCACCAGATGTGAGCCCCTGGGGTTAATGAACAGGTACTTTTTTTTTTTTTTTTTTTTTTTAAATCTATAGTACTTAGTACTGTGCATGGGTTGAAGGTTCAAAAGTTGAAAGAAGATACTTGTTCACATTAGACTTGAACAAAACTACAAATTCCAAATATATTTATAGGGTAGAGTCCAATCGTAGGGGAGTCACCTGCCCCTGTGGCTATCGCATACATTCCTTACTATCCGGGCCTTTCAGAACACATTGTACAGGCACTGCGGGAGTGTCAGACCCGCTGTGTGCAACTTCCGGGACGGAGATTGCACATAGTGGTGTCTCAAGTTAAAGATCCCGTAGCCCAGGACTATACTAGTAGTGTGGTCTATGAGATTAAGTGCCCGGATTGTGAGGAGTGTTATGTGGGGGAGACGGGGCGACGTTTAAAAGACTGTCTGGGGGAGCACATGACCGCTATTAAGACTGCTAATTAAGCGAGGTCTGCTGTGGCAGAGCATTTCTGGGAGAAGCAGCATCGGATCTCCCCTGAAGACGCGGTCATTACAGACCGTGCCCATGGATTTTGGGAATGCAAATGGCTCGAGAGCTTGCGAATCAGTTCATCCAGTCGTAATGCTATTACAGGGACGGGGGACACGTTTACATCCCCTGTTTGAGGCAGTTGTCCTCAGACGGGATGACCAGTTCTGTTTGACGCGATCCTGAGCCACTTCCGTTTCCGATACGCGCGTGGGGAATGCTGACCATGTGTCTGATGGACCACATGCATGAGTGCCATTGGGCCTGCTTCTTAAGGATGTGTCATTGCAGTAATAGTATACTGTTGAAGAAGGAGACAGCAGTCTCTGAAAGCTTCAGGTTTTATCGCTTTTAATCCAGTTTATTTTAGATAATTTTATTGCTTCGGTATTTTTAACTATATTTTTAACGTTTTTATCGTAGTTTATTTTATCGTAATTTATTGTAATATTTTAGTCTTCCGATAGTGTTTTCATTATATTTTATTTCTGTATATTTTATTTTTATAGTAAATTTTTAATTCCTTGGCTGGTGTTTGTCTTTAATTATTGCAGTATGATTGTAATTTTCAGGAAATACATTAGAAGGAAGTTTCCGCTTTCTGGAAGCAAGTTCCGGAAAACAGAAACTTAATGAATAAATGAGAAAGAAGAAAAGTTGGTTCTGTGAGTTTAACTTGGACAATAAAAAGATGTTGACTGGTTGTGGCATGTGTTTGGATTGCTTTCAAAGAGAGAGTGGGAATTATAGAAACAAATTCAGAAAAACAAATTCAGCCCGTGGAAGTATCTGTAGTAAAGGCATGCAGCAGAAACTCTTTGGCAAAAAGGCATAAAGCAAAAAGTCTATGAGACAGAGAGTGGAGAGAGACTGTTAGAGATGAGACTGTCTGCACTGGTAGCACAGTGGTATTGTCACCGTCCTCCCCACACCGAGCGGAAAAGGCCCAGATTCAAATCCCGTCGACGACACAAGGAATTTCAATGGTTTTTTTTTTTTTTTTACTTTGTGGCTGAGTTAGTCGGTCTCAGGCGTAGATATCAAGGTTTTTCCCCCAGAAACTAGGGGTCTTTTGTCAAGCAAAATAGGCAAATTGAACAGAGAGAGCGCAATTTACAGACACAATAAATATATGGGTAGATGTAATCATTTATGGGTGACCCTAACGTCATAATTTAATTTTTTTTTTTTTTTTTTTTTTTTTTTGTTAGAGATGAGACATTAATTAACCTAACTGCCCTCTTTTGAATGGAATCTAGAAGCCTGAGAGAGGTTTTGGGGACACCACCACAGATGTGGGAACAATATTTCATGGTAGGCCAGATTTGCAATTTCTAGAGTCAACAACAGTTTGGATGAAAAGTAACACCAGGAGAAAACCAAGTAGTTTAGATGCAGAGGAAGCTATATTTGTAATGTGCTTTAAGCCGAGAGAGAGAGAGAGAGAGAGAGAGATTAGAAGTCAGGGTAATTCCCAAGATCTTGCCTAGAAATCAGAGTGTCTCAAAGATAAACATAGGAGCAGAAAAATCCTTTCTTGCAAGATGTAAGGACTAAGTTTAAAAAGGATTGAAATAAGTTATCTTTGCCCCACTACCATTACCTGGAGATCAGCATTTCAGGAAATGGTAGTAGATATTCGAGAAGTTGTAGCTGTCTGAGCAGGGCAAGGTTTCTCAAACTGGAAGGTGGAATGCAATGTGCTATCTCAGCAAAACTATGGATAGGATTTCAAGGCAATGAAAGAAGTTCATTAATATACAAGAGTAAAAGTGGGAGAAAGAACTGAATCCTGGGTAACACCGGCATTAGTGGAGTAGTTAGAAGAGAGAGAGCCATCTACCATTAACCAGTGAGCAGTTAGAGATAAAACTGCATACCCAATTACAAAAAATAGCTGGGAAACCACATGATGGAAGCTTGTTTAGAATACTTTTATGCCAAACATGAACAAAGGCCTTGGAGATTTCAAGAGCAACTGCTTGTGTTCCACCCAACTTTTCCATTGAATTTGTTGAATCCATACTGGATCATTGATCAGATGGAAGACAGAATCCATACTGGCGATCGTTGATCAGATGGAATGTTTCTAGATAGTTTGAGTTGGCGGTTAATTAATTTCTCCATTACTTTAGAAAGAGTAGAAGTAACTGCAATGGGACAATAATTGGATTGGAGGGATTTGTCACCCTTTTTTAGGAACTGGTTGGATATGAGCAAATTTTCAAGCAGAAGAAAAAACACCATTGGAATAAGGAAGTGAAAAAAGTGGCAAAGAACAGAAGTAAGTTCACGAGCTCAGGTTTTGAGAACAAGAAGAGAAATACCATAAGGACCTAGTATTTCTTAGCATTAGATTCATCAAAACCCTGACATCCTTTTGACGGAAGACCACAGGAAGCATTGAATGAAGTGTACTGAGAATGGCTTGAGGCGATTTACCAAGATCATTAATACACGAGTTGGAAGAAAAATAGGATGCTAGCTGGTCAGCTTTATCTTCGGCTGATATGGCAACAGAACCATCTGGTTTTGACAGAAGTGGAAACAGAGATGTGAAAAAATTGCAGCCAATAGTTTTGGCAAGAGACCAGAATGGTCGGCTACCATTGGACAAGAAGCAAGTTTTCTACTTTTATCTTGTTCGAAATCTAGTTGGGACTGATTAATAACTGCTTTACAAAGTATAAATGATACTTAATAATAATTTTTATTATTATGCTATGTTGCTTATAAAAACGTAGTACTGGAAATATTTTATAATAAAAATTCAGAAATATTATATGATTTCAGAGAATATAGGCTTACTGGTTCGCTTTAAAAATATTATGTTGAAAGGGGTTCACTAAAAATATTTTTACGTTAAGACAGGTTCACGATAAAAATATTATGTTGAAAGGGGTTCGCGAGTCAAAAAAGGTTGGGAAATGCTGCTGTAGAGCAAAATTTCCCAATCTTTTTTCGTCACAGCATTAGCATTAGCATTAGTAGAGGCATTTGATGCAAGAAAGCAAGCTTATGCAGCATCAGCCAAAAAAAAAAAAAAAAAACAACCCACTTCCACTTCACCCCTCTGTTCGTTCAAAATACCTGTCCAGCTGAGCCTTAAACTTATTTAGGCTATCAACCTCCACCACAAGGGATGGAAGTCTGTTCCACCAACCAACCACCCACTGGCTAAAGGCAAATTTCCGCACGTCTATCCTGCATCTGTCTTTCCTCAATTTGAATTTATGCCCTCTCAGGTGATTTTTCTGAGCTAGAGGAAGAATCCCATCAGCATTGAGCATGCTTAAACCATTCAAGGCTTTATACACCTCTATCAGATCACCTCGCTGGTGCCTAGTCTCCAGACACTGTAATTTGCAAAACTTAAGCCTTTCTTCGTAAGAGCACCCCTTTGTTCCATTCACTAATGTTGCTCTTCTCTGTACTCGTTCCAGCAGCTCTACATCCTTCTTGAAATGAGGCCTCCAGACCTGTATACAGTACTCTAGGTGTGGCCTGACCATCGCCTTATACAATGGAATAATCACCTCCTTATCCCTGCTGGAAAAATTCCTGTATATCATTGACAATACTCCATGAGCTACTCTTGCAGCCCGTCTGCACTGCTCAGAGAACTTCATATCTGCCTGCACAACCACCCCCAAGTCCCTTTCATTCTCTACCACTGTCAGTGTAGTACCACAGAGTTGTTATGTTGCTCTGGGGTTGCTGTTTCCCATGTGTAGTACTTTACATTTGTCAATGTTAAACTTCATTTGCCACCTCTCAGCCCATCTGCTCAACCTATCCAGATCCTGCTGCAGCAGCATAGTGTCAGTAGTGTCCTTGACAACCCTGCCAACCTTTGTATCGTCTGCAAACTTGGACATTAAGCTTGATATACCATCATCAATATCATTTATAAATACAGAAAACAATAAATGGACCCAACACTGAGCCCTGAGGGACTCCACTAATAACATCAGTCCACGATGAGCAGTGTCCATTGATTACCACTCTCTGTCTTCTTCCCCTCAACCACCCCTTTATCCATAGCAGCAATTTGCCTCCAATGTCACACTGCTCCAATTTGTGTAGCAGTCTTCCATGTGCAACAGTATCAAAAGCCTTTCTAAGATCCAAGTATATAATATCAAAGTTATTCCCTGCATCCAGTTCTTTTGTGACTGCATCATAGTATCCAATCAAGTTGGTCAGGCAAGACTTCCCCTTAACAAAACCATGCTGTGTCTGAGATATAATTGAAGTCTTGTCTAAATGATCCTGCAGTGCTTCTTTAACCAGTGCCTCCATTAATTTTCCTGGAACAGAAGTTAAGCTCACAGGTCTATAATTACTTGTGTCAGCCTTTGATCCTCCTTTGTGAATTGGGGTCACATTTGCACATTTCCAGTCTATGGGTACCTCCCCTGAGTCCAAGGAAGCTCTCATAATTATGGCTAAGGGTTTGCTTACTTCCTTTGCTGCCTCCTTTAATATAACTGGATAGATCCCATCCACCCCGGGTGCGTTTCTTGTGTTTATCTTCAACAGTTTCTCCTCCACTTTACTCCCAGTTATTTCAAGATTCTGTAGCTTACTGCTAGAGTTGAATACACCTCTGGCATTCCCCTCGCTGAATAACTCCTCATGTGTGAATGTCGATGCAAAATATTCATTTAGTTTGTTAGCTACCTGAGCGGGATCATCAACAGTTGACCCATCAATATCAAGTGGACCAATCTGATTCATCCTCTTCCTTCTAGAGTTTACATAAGTAAAGAACTCTTTGCTGTTTTTCTTTGCATCCCTTGCCAAGGATTTCTCGTAATCTGCCTTCGCCTGCCTAACCTCCTTTGTAACTTGGTTGCATATCAACTTGTATCTATCATAGGCTTCTGTGTCATGTGTTAATTTGTATGTATCCCATGCATTTTTCTTCTCTGCCATATGCCTCATTAGTTCATCTGACATCCATTTTGGCCTAAACCTTGAACAATATTTCTTAGTTGGTATGTAAAGCCTAGTAGCTTCCAAGATGAGTTCTTTGAATGCTTCCCATTTTGAATTTGCTGTTGGTAACATCATCAGTTGGTCCCACTGTATAGAATTTAAATACTGTCTCAGTCCATCGTAGTCGCCTTTATGAAAGCAATAACCCTTCCCTTTACCCCTAATGGTAGTTACCTCTTTGAGTAAATCCCACTTCAGCACACTGTGATCACTGCCACCTAGTGGTTCATTTATCTGCAGATTCTTAATGCATGAAGAATCACTGCTGATAATCAAATCAAGAGTATTACTCCCTCTGGTTGCCTCCTGAACATGCTGATGTAGAAAACAATCATCCAATAAATCCACAAAAGCCCTGCTAGTGTGTGAGTAACCAGCCCCCAAATTCCAGTCAATATCTGGGAAATTAAAATCTCCCATTATAAGACTCTCTGATTTACTGGCCCACTCTATTTCCCTGTACAGTTCCTTATTATACTCATCAGAGTCATTAGGCCTATAGCACACTCCTACTCTCAATTTTGATCTCCCAATGTTTATGTCACACCAAACTGACTCAACACTGCACTGTCCAGCGATGTCGACTGGCTTCACTTCCTTGGTTTTTATGTATTTCTTAACTAATAGCATAACCCCTCCCCCCTTCCTATCCTGTCTATCCTTTCTGTAGACGTACTCCCCAAATTGCAGTTCTGCATCCCTTATATCTGTGTGACACCACGTCTCTGATATCCCAACAATATCTGCCTTCGATGTTTTGAGCAATACCTCAAATTCATCAAATTTATTTACTAGACTCCTAGCATTGGTGTACACGCAAGTACACCTGCACCTGTTTCTATTCTTAGCTGCCCTAACACAACCCATGTGTTTACTTGTACCGCAATGGCTCCCAGCAGTCTCTGAAATACCATGCATCTTGTTTTTCAGGCTTCTGCTCATTCTCATAGAAGCAGTGCAAGAATTAGAACACTTTTATCTCACAATATATTTATGGAACACATATATTTACAGAACACAAGTTTAGCGGGAGCCAAAGAACTGTTTGCTAATATTTTATTACATACGAAGCACTGTGTATCAGTGGCATTTTTATTTCCAACATAAGAGTATGTAAAGCTGAAATTCAAATAACTATCATCTTACTTTCATTTTGGTCTTTTATTAGTCGGTTCTTGTTTTTTCTCTTAAGATTTTTGGGGAACAAAAGGCTCCGATTGTTCATCCTCACAGTGACATGTGACAATACTGTGTTCATTTTCATCGACCACAGTTGCAATACTAGAAGTATGTGCTTCTCGTTTTAAAGTTCCTTTTTCAACCACAAATCCATGGTCATTTATTTTAATAAATAAATTAAAATAACTAGGGGCTTCGCTCCCTGCTCGCTGCGTTCACTTCTTTTGATAAAGTAAAATAAAATACAGAAGATTTTGACACTGTGTGTGTCTCTTCCTCTGTATGAATACATAAATACGTTACACATGGAAATCCAGCATGGTACCGCATGGTCATGTTAGATAAACATAGCACGTGATCACGCTTAAATAGAAGCTTGTTTTACTACAGTAAAACAAGCTTCTGTTAGGTATTTTAGTATTTGTTACGTATTACCACGTAAACCACATTTCTCTTCTCCCATTGGCTGAATAAATATTACTAGGAGAAAAATTATTTTAATGTATAGAATAGAAAGATATTTCGAAATACAAGGAAGTTAGTTTAGTTATGATATTGGTTTGCTTCCACTCTACTTCAACCTGTGTGTTCCAGGCTATATCGCTTACGAATAGCATATTAGATCACTACATCGCTACTTTTTCGTAGATGTCATAACCTCTATGCATACTTCGCTATGCAAAAGCCCACCAAAATAAAGTGTTCCTTGGTCTATTTGATTATTAGTCTATGCCAGTATATTAATAACTGAAAAAAAAAAAAAAAAATGGTAAAAATTATAACGATACAAAAGTGGTGTACGCTCCAAATATGCGAAACTGATTTTTGAGAGCAAAGTGAAGGAGAAATTGTTGAATTTAAACATAAGAAAGGCACCTGGAGTGGATGGGATCTATCCAGTTGTATTAAAGAAGATGGCAAAGGAAGTAAGCAAACCCTTAGACATAATTATGACAGCATCCTTGGACTTAAGGGACTCGTCCACACAGACTAGAGATATGCAAATGCATCCCCAATTTGCAAAGGGGAATCAAAGGGTGACACGAGTAATTACAGACCAGTAAGTTTAACTTCTGTTCCTGGTAAAATAATGGATTCACTGGTTAAAGATGCATTGCAGGATCATCTAGACAAGACTGCAGCAATAATTCGGACACAGCATGGGTTTGTTAAGGGAAAGTCTTGTCTGACAAATTTAATTGGATACTATTATGTGGTTACAAAAGAACTGGATGAAAAATATAATTTTCATATATCATATACTTGGATTTCAGAAAGGCTTTTGGCACTTTTGCACATGGAAGATTACTATACAAATTGGAGAAGAATGGTATTA
Organism: Mastigoproctus giganteus; assembly: GCF_048544385.1. NCBI lineage: Eukaryota > Metazoa > Arthropoda > Arachnida > Uropygi > Thelyphonidae > Mastigoproctus > Mastigoproctus giganteus. The sequence continues at coordinate 97,975,159 of NC_143580.1, forward strand.
AGGGTAAGTTGCTAAAATGGATAAAAGGGTGGTTCGGTGGGAGAAGACAGAGTGGTAAGCAATGAATGCTGCTCTTCGTGGACTAATGTTATTAGTGGAGTCTCACAGGATTCAGTTTTGGGCCCACTGTTGTTTTGTATATGTATCAATGATATTGATGAAGGTATATCAGGCTTATTGTCAAAGTTTGCAGATGATAGAAAGGTTGGCAGGGTTGTTAATGATAACAATGACAGTGTGCTGCTGCAACGGCTCTAGAAAATTTGGGAAGATGATCTGAGAGGTGGCAACTGAAGTTTAACATTCACAAATGCAAAGTATTGCATATGGGTTGGTACAGAGAAAAGTACCAACTGTTTCTACCACCATAAGTGGCACTACACTTAGGGTGGTAGAAAATGAAAAAGACCTAGGAGTGATTGTGCAGTCAAATATGAAGTTTTCTGAGGAGTGCAGACAGCTTGCCAGAACAGGTCATAGGGTATTGTCAATCATATACAGGAATTTTGCTAGTAGGAAAAAGGAAGTGATTATTCCTTTGTATAAGGCAATGGAGGTCTGGAGGCTCATTTTAGGAAGGATGTATAGTTGCTTTAGTGTGTACAGAGAAGGGCAACAAGATTGGTGAGAGGAACGAGGGGGTCCTGTTACCTAGAAAGGCTTAAGTTCTACAAATTGCAGCGGCTGGAGACTAGGCACCTGCAAGGTGATCTAAATGAGGTGTATAAAGCCTTGAATGGATTGAGCAGGCTCAGTGTTAATGGGATTGTTCCTCTTGCTCAGATTACAAACCTGAGGTGGCATAAACTCAAATTGAGGAAAGACTGTTGTCAAATAGATGTACAGAAATTTTCCTTTAGCCAGCAGGTGGTTAATTGCTGGAACAAACTTCCATCTGTCATTGTGGAAGTTCACACATCCGTTCCCTTTTAGAGGGAACGGATGTGTGAAATTGTTTTTTTTTTTTTGGCTGATGCTACATAAGCTCATACACTTGCTTTCTTGCATCACATGCCTCTATTACTATATTGTTCCAGACAGCTTTAGTTCTGGTCGATTGAGTAATAATGGATGTAAAGTGGATCCATGATTCCTTTTGGCTCTGATGATGAATATAATGTGCTTTTGCAAGTGCACATTTCAAGGATAAGAGATTGGCCATGGTGGGATATCGTCAAAATATCCCCCAAGCTTTATTTTGCTGCTGTGCATTCAGCATCCCACCAAGGTTTCAGAAATGGTTGAAACTGGATAGATGTTATCGGAATTGTAGTTGCAGCTGCATGGACAATGCTTTCTGTGATGTATGGCACTGTATCATTGATAGTTTTTGTTTGTTTGTTTGGAGAGAGAATGTGAAAGGTTTCACTCAGAAATCCAGGTGCATGACTAACCATCCCCATTAGTAGAGGTCCTGGATGAACCATCAATTACCTCTACTAATGGGGACGGGTAGTCACACACCCAGACTTCCAAGTGAAACCTTTTCATATTCTGTTCAAAAAAAAAAAATAAATAAATAAATATCCTTTAAGCTGTCCCAAAATCTCTAAATTGTTCAAATTCCCAAACTATTAATGTGATACCAGGGGGTGGGAATTTTCCTTCTATCCTACTTCTATTCCTTCACCTACTCAAACCCTCCCCCCACCACGCTTTTGAAAGATGGCAATGGAATGTTCCCGGGCTATAAATACGGCCTACAACACATGTTTGTTCCCCTTTGAAGATGATATAAACGAATGAAAAGCCCCCATCAAGCTACAGGAAATCATCTCCCTTTATACTTCTATTACTTCCCCATGCATGGATTTAGGATCAAAGCTTGCTTTTATTCCTTCATCATCTTACTAGATTTATTTCATTTCAATACTATTCTAATTAGATTTCACCTGGATGCAGCCATTCCTGAAGAAAAAAATCTCAGGTAAGAGAATTTCTGCCCTAAAATATATTTCTAAAATTTAACGTTCCAAAAATACTTGTTAATAGCCTATACTATCCTATTTGGTTAAAACTCAGACTGATTTTAAATTCAAAATGAGAACAGATCCTCTACAAGACAAAGTAATAATAAATTAGCGTTTGTCCGATTTTACGAAAATTAGCGGGTCTCGACTACACAAGTTGTCTGCCCAACATGTCTAACAAAGTTTCAAGACTTTAAGATGTCCATAATGTTTTTTTACACAGTGTTATGTCCATTGAAATCACCTGGGAGAAGGCAGTTTCACAATGAGATCATCAAGGTCATTCTTGGTGATGTCAGCACCAGATGGCAAATAAACTGAACAGACTGTTAATACCTACCATAAGGTGAACTGCTACCACTTCGATGTTGGTGGAGAGGGGGAACAGGATGAAGAATAGCAACATCCCCATGAGCAGGTCCATCCCCGTTCTGTCCTTTTGAACGATAGTAGTGTTACAAAGGGAACGGTTTTCATTTGCCTTCAAGTATGTCTCCTGGAAGCAAAAGCAAACTGGCTCATGCTTTTGCAGGAGGGCCTTGATGTCATCATCATTGTTTCATCAAAATCCACAACAGGAATTAATTTACAATTCAACTGTAGGAATTTAAGCCATTATTTTGGCTTGGTGGGTCAACCAGGTGGCTTCCGAGGTGCTGAGGGCTTACTTTTGATAGTCGTGGATTTATCTTTCTGGGGAAGTATGGACGCTGCCCAGTGTCTGTTTCCTCCTCAGCAAAGAGTTCCAACACTAAATGATCTTCTACCTTCTTCTTCTTGACATCCATGTTTTCTTGGGTACTAAGGGGATACTTCAATTTTTTTGGTTTCTTTGGCAATTGCATTTATTACTTGTGGAGCATTAGGAGGTACCAACATGGGAGTAGCAGCTGATTGATCTTTCTGTGCAGGTTTTTGTGAGCTTAAGAGGTAAAGTGCGATGGGAGTGAATGGCTTTTTTGGAGCCATTCACTCCAAACTCAGACACAGTCCTGTCTGCCTGAGTTTCGATGGAACATCTCCTGCTATCTTCTGGGCATAGGTGGGTTTGCTGATATTTATTGGTTTAACCGTTTTCCTAAACTCCTGATATGATATTTTCAGCTCTGCTTTCAGCCGCTGAATTACTTTTTCTTCTTTCCATGGCTGGCATGCTTGTGAGTAGGCTGGATGTTCTCCCTGGCAGTTAATGCAGGTGGATTTTGTAGCTTAACATGATAGTGTTTCGTGGTCTTTTACACTACATCGAGTGCATGCAAGGACTCCATGGCAGGCCATTTGAGAATGTCCATAGTTCTGGCACCTAAAACATCGTAAACGATTTGGAACATATGGATGCACTGGACATAGCCAGCTTTAACCTCATTAGGAGACGTCAGTAAGTTAAAGGTCAGGATTATGTTTCTAGTGGAAACAAGTTTCCCATCCCTACACGCATTAATTCTCTTAACAGCAATTACCCCCCCTCTGGTTTTAGTTCATAGCAGGTTAAATTTTTGTATTGAAATTGAATCGAAATCATGACTAAGACCAGAGCAGCAAAGCAAATCACAGCCTTTTGAAATGTACTGCTTGTTGATTGTTTGTGGAGCAATCGGGAACAGGACATGATACTGCCATGGGGAATGCCTTTGGGCATGTGCAATATAAGGAGTGTAAGGAAATTAGGCACCATCTCAGTGTTGTTATGGGCCTATATGAGAGCTTGAAGGACAGGGTGCATGCCCTCAAAGGATTTAAATTGAGGGCCCATCAAGCTCTCAGCTGCCCACATCAATGCCAGAGCTTGCACTTGAACATGACAAAACACAGCGGCAACCCCCAAGGCAGAATGCCCTGGTCCCACAGGAACTAGTTGTTGTTGGTAACTCTATTATCAGCAAAACGGCGAACATATTGTGCAAAAAGGATAGGTGGAACAGGACCAGGGTATGTCTGCCAGGGGCAAAAGTTAATGACATTGTAGAGCAAATATCATCTTTTAAGGGCACAAAAAGTGATATTGTTATACACATTGGCACTAATGATATTAAGTGCAGGAGACCAGCAGAATTACTTAACAAATACAGGTCAATGTTCAGAAAAAAGCCCTGAGTTAGGGTTGAATTTGAAAATGTCTGCAATTCTGCTTAGACACGATAGGATGGAATATACGATGAGACCTTGTCGATCAATTTGGCCCGGGAGCGATTGTGCAAGGCTCAAGTGGTAGAATTTTTCTACGCCTGGTCTGTGCTTGTTCACAAGAGAGACAGCTTCTACAGGGATGGGATATACTTAAATAGAAAGGGTGCAAGAATATTTGCTGATGCTATTGAGGTAGTGTTAGGTGATCAGAAAACTGCTAGCTTTGGGGGGGGGGGGAGATACACAGATTAAAAGGTTAACAGTGACAGCAGGAAGAGGTAAAAGTGATTCTTGCACTGATTCTATTAGAATGAGCAGCAGCCTGGAAAGCAAGGTAATGGAGATTTATGGGACTGCTGAGAGTCATTGCGGAACAAGTAAATACATGGGTTGTGTTAGGGTAGCTAAGAATATGAACAGGTGCATGCATACTTGCGTGTCCACCAATGCTAGGAGTTTGGTAAATAAATTTGATGAATTTGAGGTGTTAATCAAAACATAAAAGGCAGATATTGTTGGGATATCAGAGACGTGATGTCACACAGATATAAGGAATGCAAAACTAGAATTTGGGGAGTACAATGTGTACAGGAAGGATAGGAAGGGTTATGCTATTAGTTAAGAAACACAAAATCCAAGGAAGTACATGTGCGGAAGTTTGGCTTTAGCCAGCGGGTAGCTGATTGCTGGAACAAATGTCCATCTGTCGTAGAAGTTGATAGCTTAAAGAGATTCAAGGCAGAACTAGACAAACATTTGGAGCGAGTGGATGAGTGAAATGAAAAGTTTTTTTTTTTTTTTAGCTGTTGCTATATAATCTTGCTTTCTTGCATCATGTGCCTCTGTTAATGCTACTGTTTATTCTAGTGATGGATGATATAGCAAATGCCGAGGAGAAAGGATTGGGACAGAAAAAATGAAAATGATGATGTTGTCTGATGATTTGTTGATTTATGAGGATGGGAAAGAGGAGGAACAGAAGCAATAAGTAGCTGGGCGGAGGAGGCAAACAGATACAATGTAAAGTTTAGTGATGTAAGAGCATTGTAATAAGAATTACAAGGATGGAGTGGAGGGGATTAACATCTTTATTGAGAGAATTAAGACAGAAGTGGATAGTTTCAGATATTTAGGAAGTATAGTAGTAAAAGAATGGAGAATTTATAAGGAGATATGCGTTTTATAACTGTGTAAAAGATCTAGTTTGGAGAAAGGGGGTACCTGAGAAGTGCAAGATGGTACTTTTGAGCTTATTATGTACCAATAATAACCTAGGATCAGAATCGTGGATAATGAAAAAGAAAATATATTATCATAATGCAAGTGAGGAAAATGAAGTTAGCATTAGTCAAGGCATATGATGCAGAAAGCAAGCTCATACAGCATCAGCCAAAAAAAAAAAAAAAACACATTCCCATTTCGCCCATCCATTCACTCCAAAAGTTTGTCTAGTTCTGCCTTGAATTCATTTAAGCTGTCAACTTTCACAACAACAGATGCAAGTTTGTTCCAGCAATCAACCACCTGCTGGCTAAGGCAAATTTCTGGACATCTATTCTACAACTATCTTTCCTCAATTTGGAATGTATGCCCCCTCAGGAGCGTAATCTGAGTAAGAGGAAGAATTCAATCAGCATTGAGTTTGCTCAAACTTTGCTCAAGTTTCTGAGAGTGGAAGACTAAGAGATTTAGAGTAAGAAACTTGGCATTTGGGAGAAAATGGTAGAATGATTACAAGAAAAGATTAAGACGAACAGATCACGATGGTTTGGACATATTAAAAGAATGGAGGTAGCAGACTGCCAAAAAGGATGTTAGAAATGAAAATGTAGGGTAAAAGACCAAGAGCTGAGAAGATGGCAAGAAGAGGTGAAGAACAATGTTGAGAGAAGAGGCATTAGCTGGGATGAGCTGAAGAGAGTGGAATGGTGGGAAGATGAAGCTAAATGGAGAAAACTAGTTTCACTGTCAACTTTAAAAGACGGTGAAATGACATTGTATTTTTTTTTTAAACTAATCCTGATGAGTATGCCCACATTCCTTTCTCCAAGAAAACCTCTCCTTTTAATACATTCACTTTGCCTTTGTAAATATAAGCATAAAACAGCACTAGGAGTGAAAATGCAGATATGCTGCAATGAATATCTGCATCAAAAATGCACCCAAGCACTGTGCTTGTAATGGATATGATCATTCCTTGCTAAAAGAAAACACTTACTTTTATGCTGAGCTGTAAATCAGAACAAAAGTAAATCATAGTAAACCAAGTGCCATAAATGTAAAGGCTCATGAACTTAACTTTTTTTTTTCTTTTTTGGTAGTTGTTGGTGCACAGGCCTCTGTGGCCATAATGCACCTCCCAAGGTTTTTGCAGTACTTTGATCCAAGCCCAAGGCAGGAATCGAACCACGACCTTTGGGTTGCCAGGCAGGCACTTTACCCACCCGGCTAGCCCGGTCGGCAACTTAACTTAACAACTAATCAGTATTGGCACACTGATGTACACAAACTTTTTATAAATTTCTTTTTATAAATAACTTTTTATTAACTTTTTTATACAGCTCAGCACAAAAGTAAGTGTTTCCTTTTAGCAATGAATTCCAAACTTTCAATCAAACTGGATTCCACTCAAAGAGTTGTTTCACATTAAATCATAGGCAGTTTCTAAACTCTTCTCAAACGCTTGACAGGCCCCTTATATTTGGTATAAGGTTAGCTGGCTCATTCCCCACCCCCCAACTACCAGACCAGTGGTTCCCAAACTACTCAGATCTATGGACCCCTTCAAAAATGAAAAAATGTTTGCAGAAACCTGAACCACATTAACCTCTCCTGGCTTTTTCTAAACTTAAGTGTCCCCCAGTTTTTTTTTTTTTTTAGGTCCTAGCCACCGAAATCTCAGGAAATTAGGTGGCAGGATCTGCCAGAGTATATATAAGCTACTAGGTTCCTGATCTGACTCCACGGGGCGTAAGTGGGGCAACGTTGGGCCCCAACTGGGGTTCAGCGGCTAAACGACCAGAAGAACAATGGTACACAACACTAAATGATCCAAGACCTACACACTTTTAAATCTCTGGCATTTACAGCGTACTGTAACACACCACAATGTAAACTATGTGGAGATGGGGGAAACCCCTGGTGCCGCTTGACCCTGATGCAGTACTTTGACCCCCTATGTGTGTGTGTGTGTGTGTGTACACGCACCAATGAGCCAAAACATTATGACCAGTGAGTTGTTATGCAAATCGAAGCAACAGCAGGTGAACTATGCTGCATGCATGGGTCAGGACATGGTATAAAAAACACCTGATACTGAGCTCCATTAATCAGTGTTACTCTTGTTCTTCAGATGGCAAAGGCAGCGGACTTAAGCGAGTTTTACAAAGGCCAAATTGTAATGGCCAGCTGACTGGGTAAGAGCATATCCGAAACAGCACGGCTGGTGGGATGCTCATGGTCAGCTGTGCTTAGTACCTACAGAAAGTGGTCCGAGGAGGGGGAACCCACGAACCACCAGTGAAGTGTTGGACAACCATGGCTCATTGATGCTCAAGGTGAGCGAAGGCTCTCCCAGATGGTGCGTGGCAACAGATAGGACGACTGTGGTGTAACTCGCCGCTAATTGGAATACTGGTGACAGGAGTAATGTGTCACAACACACAGTACCGAACCCTGCTAAAAATGGGGCTGCCCAGCTGCAGGCCACTCTGAGTGCCCATGCTAACCACAGTTCTCCGGCCACATGGCCTACAACGGGCACGCGAGCATCGAAACTTGACCTCAAGCGATTGGAAGAAGATAGTCTGGTCTGATGAATCATGTTTCCTGTTGCACCATATGGACAGCTGGGTACGTGCGCATCGTTTCACTGGGGAAGTGATGGTGCTTGGATGCACCGTGGGACAAAAACAAGATGGTGGTGGCGGTGTCATGCTTTGGACGTGTTCTGCTGGGAGACTCTGGGTCCAGTCATCCATGTGCTGAGCACTCTGAAGTCCCACCTACCTAACCATCACTGCTGACCAGGTACACCCATTCACGGCAACGGTCTTCCCCTCTGGAGGTGCTTTCAGCAGGATAATGCACCATGAGACTGGTTCGCTGAACATGAGGAAGACTTCCAGGTATTGCCCTGGCCTCCAAATTCCCCAGACATCAATCCCATCGAGCATCTGTGGTTTGTTTGGTTTGGTTTTTTTTTTTTTTTTTTTTTAGGAACATTAGCAACTAAGGCCATATTGCTCCGGGGATATGCGGTGATCATTCCCTGACCTTTCCGCATCCTCCGTATTTGGTGGTCACGGGCTCGAACCCCAGTCTAATCAAGAAGTGTGTGCTACATACTGCTGCTCCTGCCCACCTGGCTACAGAGGCACCTCTGTGGTTTGTGATGGAACAGCAACTACGATCTGTGGCATCTCAACCACGGACCTTACAGGAGTTAAAGGATCAGCGGTTACGTGTTGGTAGCAGACACCACAAGACACATTTAGAAACCTTGTAAATTCCATGCCTCACCAGGTACGAGCTGTTTTGGCTGCACGTGGAGGACCAACATCATATTAGGTAGGTGGTCACAATCTTTTGGCTCATCGGCGTATATATGTATGCATATGTTTCTTTGTGTATGTGTGCATATATATGTATGAACACTGGGTTTTCTGAAAACAAAGTTGAAAGTTTTATGTTTAAAACAACTTAACTTTATTCTTATTTTTAAATAAATACATAATAATAACTTTATCTATCATCAATTTGCTATACACAGAATGAATAATTTGACCAATTCTCACAGGATCGTTTCAGACTCCCTGGAACTGGTATACGGGGCCCCCTGGGGTACGCGGGCTACATTTTGGGAACCACTGTGGTAGTCAAAAGCCATTATTAATTCCTCTCTAATTGAATCTTTTCTCTTGATAGGCTCTTTCCTTATCCCTTATTTATTCAGCACCTCAAAATAGATATATTCTTTGAACACAACCAATAATGCAAGGAAACTGTTCATGTCAACCTGTCTTCTAGAAGACTAACTCCTAAACATGTGTGTGTTTTATTATTGGAAGGGGAGAGGATAGTAGAACACGCAGCGGCATTCGACCTGGCGATAGTTAACACCTACTTCGAAAAGAAAGAAAGCCAGCTGATAACATACAAGAGTGGCGAAAGGATAAGCCAGATTGACTATATCATGTGCCGTAGGAGGCATCTAAAGGAAATGAGGAACAGCAAGGTGATAAACGGAGAAAGTGTGTCTGCACAACATAGATTGCTTGTGGTCGACTGGGAGGTTGCCGTGGACAAAAGTAGGAAATATTCAAGACAGAGGGAGAAAAGGATAAGATGGTGGAGTCACACCTACACTACTCAGGTTAAGAGTAGTGTAGGTATGACTGAGGGGTTCTCTTAGAAGATGGACTGCACCAGGGAGTTGTTTTTTTTTTGCTTGGGAAACTCTCTTCCAATGTTTGCTCTAGCATTAGCATTAGTAGAGGCATTTGATGCAAGAAAGCAAGCTTATGCAGCATCAGCCAAAAAAAAAAAAAAAAACCCACTTCCACTTCACCCCTCTGTTCGTTCAAAATACCTGTCCAGCTGAGCCTTAAACTTATTTAGGCTATCAACCTCCACCACAAGGGATGGCAGTCTGTTCCACCAACCACCCACCCGCTGGCTAAAGGCAAATTTCCGCACGTCTATCCTACATCTGTCTTTCTTGTTTGAGGAAGGAGTTTAGGGAAAAAGTACTAAAAGGAATAAAGTTACCGGAAGACGTGCAAGAGTGGTGGAAGTTAAATAGTTGTATCATAAGGAAAGTTGGAGAAGAGTTGTTGGGGAAAACATCCGGAAAGGGGGTGCCGGAGGGAAAGGAGGCTTGGTGGTGGAATGAGGAAGTGCAATCGGTGATAAAACAAAAGAAGGAGATGAAGAAAAGATGGGATTTAACAGGTAGCCAGGAAGGTAAAGAAGTATGTAAATTAGCAAAAAGGGCTGTGGCAACAGCAAAGGCAAGGGCAGTGGACGAGGCCTATGGAGAACTGGAAAGGAAAGATGGAGATAGGCAATTGATGAGAATAGCCAAAGTGAGAGACAAGGCATCAAAGGACTTCTCATCAATAAAACAGATAAAAGATGAGAGGGGAGTGGTTATACAGGACCAGGAGAAGGTTAAGGAAAGGTGAAAAGACTATTTTAAGAAGTTATTTAATGAGGAAAGCGCACTCAGAAAAATGAAGAGGGGGGAAAGCAGTAGGTGTTGATCAGATACCAGTAGAGGTATGGAGAAGTCTGGTAGAAGGGACCGATATCCCATGGAACTTTATGGAAAAACTATGGCAGCAGGAGAGGATACCCAATAAGTGGAGGGAAAGTATACTTGTGCCAATCTATAAAGAGCACCATGGTGATGTGCAGGAATGTGGGAACTACAGGGGAATAAAGTTAATGTTTCATTCGATGAAGATCTGGGAAAGAATTGTGGAAGGAAGGATAAGGCAGGAGACGGAAATAGGAGAGGAACAGTTTGGTTTCATGCTGGGAAGAGGAACAACAGATGCGGTCTTTGCTTTAAGGTACGTGATGGAAAGATACAGGGAGATGCAAGCAGAGTTGCACATGGTGTTCATAGACCTGGAAAAAGCATATGATAGAGTGCCCAGACAAGAGGTATGGAGATGCATGAGGGAGAAGGGTGCATCAGAAAAGTGCCTAAGGCTTGTGAAGGAAATGTACGAGGGAGCGGTGACTCAGGTTAAGAGTAGTGTCGGTATGATTGAGGGGTTCTCTGTAGAAGTTGGACTACACCAGGGATCAGCTCTTAACCCATATCTGTTTGATCTGGTAATGGATGTGTTGGTGAGAGAAGTGAAGAGTAGAGCACAATGGAGTATGCTGTTTGCGGATGATATCGTACTGTGCGAACCATCCCAAGGAAAGGTAGAGAAGAAATTGGAGGAATGGAGGAAAGCATTGGAAGAGAGAGGCATGAGGATAAGTAGAACAAAGACAGAATATATGGTATTGAATGGAGAAGATGAGAGTTCTATAAAACTGCAGGAGGAAAAGCTACCATCAGTTTCGAAAAGCTACCATCAGTTTCGAAATTTCAGTATCTGGGATCAAATGTTGAGAGGGATGGAGGATTGAGTGCAGATATACAGCTTAGAGTGTAATGTGGATGGTTGAACTGGAGAAAGATGAGTGGGGTGCTGTGTGATAAGAAAGTAAATTGTAGGATGAAGGGAAGAGTGTATAAAACTGTGGTTAGACCCGCATTAATGTATGGTGCTGAGACATGGGCGATTACAAGGGCCCAGGAGATGATGGAATTGGCGGAGATGGTGATGTTAAGATGGATGTGTGGTGTGACGAGGAAGGACAGGATAAGAAATGACTACATCAGAGGTACGGTTAAGGTGGGCCTCTGAGTAAAAAAATGCAAGAATCTAGGTTGAGGTGGCTTGGGCACGTGGAACGAAGAAGTGAGGAGTATGTGGGGAGAGGTGTGAAAAGTTGGAGGTGATAGGGAAGAGGAAGAGGGGGAGACCTAGGCTGAGATGGAGGGACAAGGTGGCACAGGATTTAAAAGAGAGAGGAAGCCCAGGATAGGGAGGAAAAGAATTAAGGACGGAAATGCCGACCCCATATAAACGTGGGAAGAAGGTGAAGATAAAGAAGATTATTATTGCTCTTTATATTATTTCTCCCTGATTGGGGATTCCACCTAGTGACGGGTATTGCTACCAAGAACACAGGGTGGTTGTTGTTATGCCTGGTATTTCTGTTGGTCGAGGAACTCTGGCTATCCTACAGGTGTTCAGGATTGTGACTTTCTGGAGTTCCTTGTAGATGTTCGATGAGAGACCTATTGCTGCTAGGCTGTTATGTAGGGTCTTTGGCACCATACCTGTGGTTGACGCGACAATCGGGATGGTCGTTACTTGTTGTATATACTAAATCTCTTTGATCTCCTGTCTTAAGTTCGTGTACTTCCTGATTTTTTCCCCAGGGGTTTTCTGCATGTTTCCAGTGTTGGGTACTGCTGTCAATCAGATATGTAGCCTTTTCCTTCTTGTCCACAAGGGTTATGTCCAATCTGTTGTGCGGGATTGTCCTAACCGTTATTATGGTGAGGTCCCAGTTCAGCTTGTGGGTTGGGATCTCTAGTACTGCCTGGGGTTCATACTTGTAGAACAGTACACTTTCTTCGACCAACTGGTATTTCCTTGCTAGCTTCTGATGTATTATCCTGGCTACCTGGTCGGTCGTGTCTATGAGTACTCAGTGTGGGTGATCACCTTGCATCCCACAGTGATGTGTTGGATTGTTTCTGAGGCCAGGTGGCACCATCGGCATGTGTCATCGGACACTTCGGGCTTCTTCGCGATGTATTGTCTACAGTTACTGGTGTTGATTACCCGGTCTTGCATAGCGAGCACGGTTCCTTCAGTCTCAGGGAACAGCGTCCCGCTCGTGAGCCATGCATTGGAAGCAATTTTATGTATGTGCTCTCGATGGAGATCATTGTAGTGTCTCACATGGAGTGCCTTCTCTACCCATCTTTCTAGCTTCGTTTGTACCTCCTGGTTGGAAGGGGACTCCTTGCTTAGGTTGAGTGGGGTATACCACTTGTCTATCTTCCTTATGTGGTGGAGTGCTGCTGTGTGTTTCTGGAAGTAATCCTTCAGGTTAACTATCGCTGTCTTCTGTTGCTCAATGAGGTCTATCAGGCCCCTTTCTCCTACTTCCCGGTCAATTGTCAGTCTCTCCACAGCAGATATCGGGTGGTGTTGGCGGCTCTTGGTCATCACTGTCCTTGTTATTCTAATGATATCCTCCAGCTCGGTGTTAGTCCAATCTATTACCCCGAAGGAGTATGTTAGCACTGGGACTACATAGGTGTTTATGGCTTTAACTATGTTCCCTCCATTCAGCTTTGCTTTCTTGTGCTATAACTGCTGAGCCTGCATCATCCCCAAGTATTTGTAGGCTTCTCCCTCTGCCATGGCTTCGATCTCTTTACCAATCTGCAGCTGGTAATTTCGGTGACTAATTTTCCCTGGCACAATTCGTGGGCCTTGCATTTGTCTAGACCAAATTCCATCCTAATATCATTGCTGAATTCTTCGGTGATCTGGAGTAGTTGCTGGAGGTGCTTCTCGTTTCCAGCGTAGAGCTTGATGTCATCCATGTACATCAGGTGGGTGAGGGTGTACAGGTTCTTCCTTCCTTCTTTGAGGTTACATCCGTACTTGCTACTGTTGAACATGGTGGATAGCGGGTTAAAGTGCTAGACAGAACCACGATGGGCTCAGGGCATCTCCCTGAAAGATTCCTCTCCTGATGGGGATTAGGCTGGTTGTAATGTTTTTGACTTTAATGGGGGTACCCCATTTCACCATCATTTCTCCTGGGAGATTTATCGCTATCGGATTGACTTTGTAGATGTTCAGAACGGAGTCGAAGATCTTGCAGTAATCGATGTAGGCTGTGTCCACGTTGCGGCTCTTCTTGTAGGCTTGTTCCAAAACTAATAGATTAACAGTAGCCACTGGCAGAGGTGAAAGTGATTCTTGCACTGCTTCTATTGGAATGAGCAGGAGCCTGGAAAATAAGATGCAGTATATTACAGAGACTGCTGGGAATCATGGGGGTACAAGTAAACACATGGGTTGTGTTAGGGTGGCTAAGAGGAAGAGCAGGTGCATGTATACTTGCGTGTACACCAATGCTAGGAGTTTAGTAAATAAATTTGATGAATTTGAGTTATTGCTCAAAACATCAAAGGCAGATATTGTTGGGATTTCAGAGATGTAGTGTCACACAGATATAAGGAATGCAGAACTGGAATTTGGGGAGTAAAATATCTACAGAAAGGATAGACAGGATAGGAAGGGAGGAGGGGTTATGCTATTAGTTAAGAAACACATAAAATTCAAGGAAGTGAAGCCAGTCGACATCGCTGGACAGTGCAGTGTCGAGTCAGTTTGGTGTGACATAAGCATTGGGAGATCAAAATTGAGAGTAGGAGTGTGCTATAGGCCTAATGACTCTGATGAGTATAATAAGAAACTGTACAGAGAAATAGAGTGGGCCAGTAAATCGGAGAGTCTTATAATGGGGGATTTTAATTTCCCAGATATTGACTGGAATTTCGGGGCTGGTCACCCACACACTAGCAAGGCTTTTGTGGATTTATTGGATGATTGTTTTCTACATCAGCATGTTCGGGAGGCAACTAGAGGGAGTAATACTCTTGATTTGATTATCAGTAGTGATTCTTCATGCATTAAGAATCTGCAGATAAATGAACCACTAGGTGGCAGTGATCACAGTGTTCTGAAGTGGGAGTTACTCAAAGAAGTAACTACCATTGGGGGTAAAGGGAAGGGGTATTGCTTTCGTAAAGGTGACTACGATGGACTGAGACAGTATTTAAATTCTATACAGTGGGATCAACTGATGATGTTACAAACAGCAAATTCAAAATGGGAAGCATTCAAAGAACTTATCTTGGAAGCTACTAGGCTTTACATACAAACTAAGTATTATTGTTCAAGGTTTAGGCCAAAATGGATGTCAAATGAACTAATGAGGCATATGGCGGAGAAGAAAAATGCATGGGATACATACAAATTAACACGTGACACAGAAGCCTATGATAGATACAAGTTGATCTGTAACCAAGTTACAAAGGAGGTTAGGCAGGCGAAGGCAGATTACGAGAGATCCTTGGCAAGGGATGCAAAGAAAAACAGCAAAGAGTTCTTTACTTATGTAAACTCTAGAAGGAAGGGGATGAATCAGATTGGTCCACTTGATATCGATGGGTCAACTGTTGATGACCCTGCTCAGGTAGCTAACAAACTAAATGAATATTTTGCATCGACATTCACACATGAGGAGTTATTCAGCGAGGGGAATGCCAGAGGTGTATTCAACTCTATCAGTAAGCTAGAGAATCTTGTAATAACTCAGAGTAAAGTGGAGGAGAAATTGTTGAAGATGAACACAAGAAAGGCACCTGGGGTGGATGGGATCTATCCAGTTATATTAAAGGAGGCAGCAAAGGAAGTAAGCAAACCCTTAGCCATAATTATGAGAGCTTCCTTGGACTCAGGGGAGGTACCCATGGACTGGAGATGTGCAAATGTGACCCCAATTCACAAGGGAGGATCAAAGGCTGACACAAGTAATTATAGACCTGTGAGTTTAACTTCTGTTCCCGGAAAATTAATGGAGGCACTGGTTAAAGAAGCACTGCAGGATCATCTAGACAAGACTTCAGTTATAGCTCGGACACAGCATGGTTTTGTTAAGGGGAAGTCTTGCCTGACCAATTTGATTGGATACTATGATGCAGTCACAAAAGAACTGGATGCAGGGAATAATTTTGATATTATATACTTGGATCTTAGAAAGGCTTTTGATACTGTTGCACACGGAAGACTGCTGCACAAATTGGAGCAGTGTGGCATTGGAGGCAAATTGCTGCTATGGATAAAGGGGTGGTTGAGGGGGAGAAGACAAAGAGTGGTAATCAATGGACACTGCTCATCGTGGACTAATGTTATTAGTGGAGTCCCTCAGGGTTCAGTATTGGGTCCTTTATTGTTCTCTGTATTTATAAATGATATTGATGATGGTATATCAAGCTTAATGTCCAAGTTTGCAGATGATACGAAGGTTGGCAGGGTTGTCAAGGACACTACTGACACTATGCTGCGGCAACAGGATCTGGAAAGGTTGAGCAGATGGGCTGAGAGGTGGCAAATGAAGTTTAACATTGACAAATGTAAAGTACTATATATGGGAAACAGCAACCCCAGAGCAACGTATCAACTCTGTGGTACTACACTGACAGTGGTAGAGAATGAAAGGAACCTGGGGGTGGTTGTGCAGGCAGATATGAAGTTCTCTGAGCAGTGCAGACGGGTTGCAAGAGTAGCTCATGGTGTATTGTCAATGGTATATAGGAATTTTTCTAGCAGGGATAAGGAGGTGATTATTCTCTTGTATAAGGCAATGGTCAGGCCACACCTAGAGTACTGCATACAGGCCTGGAGGCCTAATTTCAAGAAGGATGTAGAGCTGCTGGAACGAGTACAGAGAAGGGCAACAAGATTAGTGAATGGAACAAAGGGGTGCTCTTACGAAGAAAGGCTTAAGTTTTGCGAATTACAGTGTCTGGAGACCAGGCACCAGCGAGGAGATCTGATAGAGGTGTACAAAGCCTTGAATGGTTTGAGCATGCTCAATGCTGATGGGATTCTTCCTCTTGTTCACAATAATCACCTGAGAGGGCATAAGTTCAAATTGAGGAAAGACAGATGTAGGATAGATGTGCGGAAATTTGCCTTTAGCCAGCGGGTGGTTGGTAGAACAGACTTCCATCCCCTGTCGTGGAAGTTGATAGCCTAAATAAGTTTAAGGCTCAGATGGACAGGTATTTCGAACAAACAGAGGGGTGAAGTGGAAGTGGTTATTTTTTATTTATTTTTTTTACTTTATTTTTTTTTTTGGCTGATGCTGCATAAGCTTGCTTTCTTGCATCAAATGCCTCTACTAATGCTAATGTTATTTATTATATTTATTAATACGTCAAATTATAGACTATGTATAAGTACAGTGCGAAAGCATCAATAATAGATAGCCAAATCTTAATGAACAGAATATTAGTAAAGCGGCATCGTTTTAAGTTATATCTCATATTGTGAATACCTTCAGAATGAGGGAAGAAGGGCCAAATAGGCCTGAAACGGTGCCGTCGGGGGGGGGTGGTATCCATCTGAGAATAAGTAATATTAGTCTTCTCCTCAGGTGAAGCATTACTTATTCGAAATAGTGCAATATCATGGCAACTCGTTGTGAAGGTATTCACAATATGAGATATAACTTAAAACGATGCGACTTTGCTAATATTCTGTTCATTCAAATTTGGCTATGTATTATTGATGCTTTCGCACTGTACTTATACATAGTCTAGACTTTTCCATAGCTTGAGGCTTACGCCCTAAACGCTTTATATGCTCCAAATTATATAATATATAATTTTCTATCTTCCTTATGGCCTCGTGGAGTGCTGCTGTGTGTTTCTGGAAGTAATCCTTCAGGTTAACTATTAACGTTTATGGTTATTTATTTATTATATATTTATTAATAATTAATTTATTAATGTTTATGGTTATTTATTAATGCTCCTAATTAAATATTATATTGATTTGCTCCAAATATATAATAACTTTATGATGATATTTTAATATTTGGTTTTTAGGAGCATTAGCAACTAAGGCCATATTGCTCCGGGGATATACGGTGGTCATTCCCTGACCTTTCCGCATCCTCCGTATTTGGTGGTCACGGGCTCGAATCCTGGTCTAATCAAGAAGTGTGTGTGTGTACGCACTGTTGCTCCTACCTACCTGGATACGGAGGCGCTTTTAACTTTATCTATCATCAATTTGCTATACATAGAACGAATAATTTGACTAGTTCTCACAGATAAGAGAAGTTTACCTCAATACAGTACGTAGAACACTTCTGTATGATACTCTCCAGAAATTAAAATGAAAAAAATCAAAAATCTTACATTAGAATAGTTCACTGCTATTTGGTAATTTTCATTCCTGTGATCACGACATATGGTCGAAAAGCGTTGTCAGCTTCAGGAAGGAAAATCATTTTGCAATTTTTTCATTAAATTCTTTTAATTAATTTTATTTTTAATTGCATTAAATTGATTTTTAATTATTTGTTACCCTAATGTAAGATTTTCGATTTTTTCATTTTAATTTCCGAAAAGTATCATACGGAAGTGTTCTACATACTATATTGAGGTAAACTTCTCTTATTTTACAAATATTGATATCGACATAGAACGTATTGAGTATTACAGCCTGGTTCATACTATATTATTATTATATTCTTGAGGTAATTAATTCATTATTATTATTTATGTATTTTTGTGATTTAATGGATATGTTGTCTCCAGTTAATTATGTATCACCTGGCACAACAAATAAATGGATATGTATTTAATTAATTATCAATCTTTTTATATAAATAAATAATGATTTCAGAGGTATTCAAAACGAATTGTTTTTATATTACCACTATGATAAAAGAAGTTCTAAGAAAAAACTTTATTAATCAATTAATGGCTATAATTACTGCAGTAATTATGGATCATGCATAATTATAATTACTATAATAATTATAACAATGATGCTGTAAACTCCTTTGACCCTGGCTATACAGAATATAAACATTTCTTTATTGAATGTTTCCTATTGTAAATGTTTCCTCACATTTACAGTAGCCAGAGTTAGAGAAAAGAAGGGGGTATTGGAGTGCATCTGTATCCTTGATAAAGAAGGGTCCCATCAGTTGCAACAAAAAAAACACTAGGTAGCCCCAACATTAATTCTTGCACATAAGTTCTTTGCACTCTAGGATCAGTCCGACAAAAGCTGTAAAAAAGTTTTTATCTAAGCATACCTTGTCAGATAGTTTCACAAGCTGAATATCAGATGTACCAGATGAAGCTCTTTGTTTAAAGGAATCAAATACTTTTCTTCTTTTGATATAGTTTTTTTTACATACATTGACATGACGATCCTGAAACAAAACAAAAAAAACAAGAAAATAACATACAACTGTAACCAGAAGTGGAAGTAATAATCACAAAGCACTTTTGA
Source organism: Mastigoproctus giganteus (assembly GCF_048544385.1). Classification (NCBI taxonomy): domain Eukaryota; kingdom Metazoa; phylum Arthropoda; class Arachnida; order Uropygi; family Thelyphonidae; genus Mastigoproctus; species Mastigoproctus giganteus. The sequence goes on from NC_143580.1 coordinate 97,993,955, forward strand.
CATCTACATAAAACAACTGGAATTACTTCATTGATATATATATATATTTTTTTTTTTATGTAAACACCAAACACGAGAGGTATTAGAACCTATAGTACTTAGTACCGTGCTTGGGTTGGAGGTTGAGAAGACGAAAGAAGATATTTGTTGACATTGGACTTGAACTTCTGTAGACTAATTTTCAGGAAATACGTATGAAGGAAGGTTGTTCCAGAAAACGGCTGTTGAATGAATAAACGAGGAAGATGAAAAGTTTGTTCTGTGAGTTTGAAGTTGGACAGTAAATGGATGTTGGCTGGTGACGGCACATGTTCAGACTGTTTTGAAAGAGTGAGCGGGAATTATAGAAGCCAATTCAGAAGAACAGTGCCCATGGAAGTATCTGTAGAAGAGGCATGCAGCAGAAACAGTACGTCTATGAGACAGGAAGTGGAGCGACTCTGTTAGAGATGAATCAGTAATTAACCTAACTGCCCTCTTCTGAATGGAATCAAGAAGCCTGAGAGAGGTTTTGGAGGCACCACCCCAGATGTGGGAACAATATTCCATGGCAGGGCGGATTTGCGATTTATACAGAGTGAGCAGCTGTTTGGAAGAAAAGTAACGCCAAGAGCGAAAGAGAAAACCAAGTTTTTCAGATGCTGTTGTTCTTATTATTTGGTTTTTAGGAGCATTAGCAACTAAGGCTATATTGCTCCGGGGATATGCGGTGGTCATTCCCTGACCTTTCCGCATCCTCCGTATTTGGTGGTCACGGGCTCGAACCCCGGTCTAATCAAGAAGCGTGTGCTACACACTGCTGCTCCTGCCCACCTGGCTACGGAGTTTTCAGATGCAGAGGAAGCAATATTTGTAATGTGCTTGTGCCAAGGGAGATTAGAACTCAGGGTAATCCCCAAAAGAGATATATCACTTTGCCTAGAAATCGGAGTGTCACTAAAGATAAGCATAGGAGCAGACGAATCCTTTTTGCAAGATATAAGACAAGACTGAGTTTTAGAAGGGTTGAAATCAACTAAGTTGTCTTTGCCCCACTGGAGAATTACCTGAAGATCAGCATTTAAGGAATTGGTAGCAGATTTTCGAGAAGTTGAAGCTGATTGAACAGGGCAAGGTTTCTCAAAATGGAAAGTGGAATGCAATGTGTTATCATCGGCAAAACTATGGATAGGATTTCCAGTCAATGGAAGAAGGTAATTAATATACAAGAGGAAAAGAGTGGGGAAAAGGACTGAACCTTGGGGGACACAGGCATTAGTGGAGAAGTTAGAAGACAGAGAGCCATCTACCATCACCCTAAGTGAGCGATCAGAGAGAAAACTGGATAACCAATTACAAAAACAGTTGGCAAACCATAAGATGGAAGCTTGTTTAGAAGACCTTTATGCCAAAAGCCTTTGAGATGTCAAGAGCAACTACTTGAGTTTCACCGAACCTTTCCATTGAATTAGTCCATAAATGGATAACATAAGCCAGAACATCACCAGTGGATCGACACTGATGGAATCCATACTGGCGATCGTTGATCAGACGGAAGGTTTCTAGGTAGTTTAAGAGTTGGCGGTTAATTGATTTCTCCATTACTTTAGAAAGAGTAGAAGTAATTGCAATGAGACGATAATTGGATGGGAGGGATTTGTCACCCTTTTTAGGAACTGGCTGGATATGGGCAAATTTCCAAGCAGAAGGAAAAACACATTTGGAATAAGAAAGTGAAAAAAGGCGGCAAAGAATAGGAATAAGTTCGGGAGCACAGGTTTTGAGAACAAGTGGAGAATACTACTGGGACCTGGAGCTTTCTTAGCATCAAGATTCGTCAAAATCATTCTGACATCCTTTTGACGGAAAACCACAGGAAGCATTTAATGGAGCGTGTTGGGAATGGTGGGTGGTGTTTTACCAAGATCATTAATATATAAGTTGGAAGAAAAATGGGATGCTAGCAGGTCAGCTTTATCCTTGGCTGAAGTGACAACAGAACCATCTGGTTTGGACAGAGGTGGGAGCAGAGATGGACAAAAGTTGCGGCCAATAGCTTTGGCAAGGGACCAGAATGCTCGGCTACCATTAGGATAAGAAGCAAGTTTTCTACTCTTAGCCTGTTCAAACTCCAGTTTGGACTGATTAATAACTGCTTTACAATTGTTGCGAGCTTTGGTGTAGGCAGAAAATGAAACTGAAGAATTAGAAACAAGCCAATTATGATATGCAACATTCTTCTCTTGAACAGCCTTAGCACATTTATTGGAAAACCAAGGTTTAGATAAAGGACAGATTTTAAAGTGGAGTATGGGATAAAGGATTCCATTGCTGCAAGAATAATTTCACTGGCACAATCTGAGCAAAGGTTGACATCAGAAGTTTCGAAACAGTAATCCGACCAAGGAAAAGAAGAAAAGAAATCTCGCAGGTCATCCCATTTTGCATTCTTGTAATGCCAAACAACACAAGGTTGGAAATAGCAATGAGATAAAGGCTCCATTGGAGAAGAGACGATCACCAAGTTCTGATCTGAAGTGCCTAAAGGACCTCTCACTTCGACCGTGTACTTAGAAGGGTTGTTTGTGAGAAAAAGATCAAGCGTGTTGACTATATGATTAGGATTGTTCGGTATTCTTGTAGGTAAATGAACAATCTGTGCAAGGTCATTAGTAATTGCAAAAGCCTCAGCATCTCGACCAGCTTAGTCGGTGTGACTAGAAAACGGAAGCCAGCTGGAGTTGTGAACATTAAAATCACCAAGGAAAATTGGATTGGAGAAAGTCAAGTTGCAAAGAGAGGAAGTCAAAAGCTTCAAGTGATTAGTGGAGTTGGGAGAATGGCAGAGACAACAGATGAATTTTACACACTGAGGTAGAGAGATTTTAAGCCAGAGAAGATCAAACAGAGTAGATTCCAAATTTCCAAGTCTCTGACAGGGAATATCAGAATGGACATATGCACAAGTACCAGCTTTGAGGCAAAAGGAATCATACAGCGAATAATTTGGGCATCTGAGATGAGCAGTAGTTGAATCAACTGATAACTGAGATTCTGTCAGAAAAAGTACATGGGGTTTGGCAGACTGCAAGTGGAAATGGACATCGTTAAGATTAGAATTGAGACCACATATATTTGTGAAATTAATTAGGAAGAAATATAACAGAACACTGATTTAACCATTAAATTGCAGTGCCTGGAGAGTAAGCACCTGGGAGGTGATCTGATTGAGGTGTATAGGGCTTTGAATGGGTTGAGCAGGCTGAATGCTGATGGGATTCTTCCTCTTGCTCAGACTAAGAACCTGAGGGGGCACAGTTTCAAATTGAGGAAAGATAGTTGTAGAATAGATGTGTGGAAATTTGCCTTTAGCCAGCGGGTAGTTGATTGGTGGAACAGGCTACCATCTTTGGTTGTGGAAGCTAACTGCCTAAATAAATTTAAGGGTGAGCTGGACAGGCATTTGGAACAAATGGAGGGATGAAATAGGAGGATTTTTTTTTTTTTTTTTTGGCTGATGCTGCATAAGCTTGCTTTCTTGCATTGTATGCCTCTACTAATGCTAACCCACAACTGAGTACCAGTGATTTTCTGTTCCCCAAATGCTTAATGGGGTACCAAGTTACCCCATTCACAACCTTAAAAATCAACAATTAAAAATTGTTCACTTTTTTATGCTTCCTTTATTTTCAATCTTTTCTGAATTTTTTTTTTATATTAAAAACATATTTTTTATTCTTTTTTGAAAATTAAACCTCTACAATGTTTTAGACATTTTTTATTCATTCCTATTTGAATATTACCTTCCTTATTATTTGACTGACAGCGAATGAAGCATCATTCAAAAAACTCACATTTCAATAATTGGACACCTGCTTTCTCTACCATGACACAAAGACAGATTAATTAATCAATCTGATTTGCTGGCATAAAGCATAAAGAGGCAACAATTCAATAAGTGGATGATAGATGCAACACACTAATTTTATATTCATGTTTTTCAAGCATACGCATATAATTACCAAAATATGGTTTAACTTGGTCCTTCATTTTTACTTTTTTTTGCATAACTAATAAAGATTTCTGGAATGGCAAAATCAGAGAAAATTCTTCCACTGAAAGGTATTAAGCTTCAACTGTTTGTGTTGTTTGTTTGTTTGTTATTTGGTTTTTAGGAGCATTAGTAACTAAGGCAGGCCATATTGCTCCGGGAATATGCAGTGGTCATTCCCTGACCTTTCTGCATCCTCCGTATTTGGTGGTGACAAGCTCGAACCCCGGTCTAATCAAGAAGCATGTGCTACGCACTGCTGCTCCTTCCCAACTGGCTACGGAGGCGTCTAAGCTTCAACTGTGTCAACCAAGTAGACAGAAAGTGTGATATCACTGAAGGTTTCATATTTAAGTAGAAACAAGAGCTTACAAAACCAACATGACACAACACAATTTGAAATGCAATTCATTGTGATGATACATGGCATTCACTAACACTGTGTTGTTCGACCTTTTTTTAATAACGGCACCCCTAAGTAATTTATTTTATTTTGCAGCACCCCCACTCAATTTTCTGCCTGTTGAATCCGATTCTCTGTGCGTGCGTGTGTGTGTAATATTAAAATATGTTATATGAGTTATTACAATAATATAATTATAAAAATTACATTTCATAATACAAATTATATATATACAGTATATAATAATTTTATTCTTTATACAGATGTACTAAGTAAACATCAATTATAGACCACCACAAAATTAAAAAGATACTGTACACCTTTTTATAATGAAATAAACATGTAAATTTAAAAAAATAAGTTTAACTAACTTAAATTACGTGGCACCCCTGGAATGTTGTTGCGGCACCCTGGTTGAAAACCACTGCATTAACATATCAAAAAAGAAATTTTGTGATTCAACAAAAATAAATTTTCATTTATCTGAAGGAAACCAAAGCCAGAGAGTACAAATTCATTTATGAATTTGAACTCTTCTGGCATTGGCTGAAAAAGTGAATAAAAATTGTGGCTGCATATATATTGAATTAACTATTAAGAGTAGCTGGACATCCAGAACTGCAGTTTACAATGGAGCAAGCATTTTTTTTTTTTTTTTTTTTTTTTTTTCAGCAGCAGCAGTCAGACTGGAATCAGCAATCTCCTTACTGGTGGTCATTCACACTAACCACTGGACCATAGCCAGCCCAAAGCGAACTAGAGTATATTTCAATAAATAGTCCTTACATATTAGGACACCAAAAAGCTTTACCGAAATCTAGGTATATGATATCAGATCAGATTAGCCAATCTCTCCATATTGTGGATTTGTTAAGGAGAGATCTGTATAACTGCATTCCTGTCAAGATGATCCTGCATTACTTCTTTAACGACAGACTCCATTATTTTCTTTGGAATTCTGCTAAACTTAAAGATTTATAATTATTCACTTCTCCCCATGACCCCCCCCTTTGTGAATGTGGCCATTAAATAACGAGACTGCATGTGTAGCCACTACACACCAAACGCCACCTATGAAACAAAGGCACAAGAGTTGACCTTGAACCTCTCCCTAGTTTTTTGACAATTGATGTTCTGACACGTTCATTCACTTTTCAGTGAGACAAGTTTCATTTTCCATTCCATTGTGTTTTTTGCAGTTTGTGTTTGCTCAAAAAAATGACAAACAAAAGATTCGAACAACAAATCAAACTCAAATTTTTAACAAAACTAACGAAAACACCCACTGAAAGTTATGAGTTATGTCAAGATTTTGACACAATACTATGTCAATTTTTTTTTTTTTGTTTAGGAGCATTAGCAACTAAAGCCATATTGCTCCGGGATATGTGGTGGTCATTCCCTGACCTTTCCGCATCTTCCGTATTTGGTGGTGACGGGCTTGAACCCCAGCCTAATCAAGAAGCGTGTGCTACGCACTGCTGCTCCTTCCCATCTGGCTACGGAGGCGCCCCTATGTCAAAATCTCATGTGTTTGAATGGCATAAAGGATTTTTAGAAGGAAGAGAGAATATAGAAGACAATGAACAATCAAGCCATCTGGTATCAATGAAAATGGATGAAAATGTGGAATGGGTAAGGATACTGATCATAAATGATCATCATTGAAGCATTAGAATGATTGCATCAAAATTCAACATGGACAAAGAAACAGAAAATTTTAGCTGAAAATTTAAGCATTAGAAAAGTGTTTGCCAAGGTGGTGCCAGAAAATTTTGAATAAAGTTCAAAGAATGAGAAGACTTCAAGTTTATGAAGATGTTTAGAAAAAAAATTGGACAATATGCAAACTTTCTGAGTACTGTAATTACTTGTGATGAAGGTTGGATATTCCAACATGACCTAGAAACTAAAAGACAGTCAGTGCAATGAAAGATAAAACATTTCCTCAGGCAAAAACAAAAAAAAAAGGTGTCTTGTTTTCTTCAATATTAAAGTAATTATTATGGCTGAATACATTGCACTAAATCAAACAATCTATGTCAATCAATCACACTATATTAAAGTTCTGACATGGCTGCATTCAACATGCTCTCTGTTCACCACTTTCTATCCAAAAAAACAAATCTCTGTGTACAAATATGTACCTACTCATCAGACCAAGCCCCTTGTGACTTTTTTCTCTTCCCTAACTGAAAAGCAAAGTTAAGAGAACCAATTTTCAGTCAAGTGAAGACATTCAAAAAAAAAAAAAACAACCAAAGTGTTAAAATGGCTTATAGAAGATGAATTCCAGAAATGTTTCTGTACTTGTAAGAAACATTTCTGGCAATTATTTTGAAGGGGATAACTTGTTAGGGGCAAAATAGTTCATTATATTTATTTTATTCCAACAGTCTAGTTATTTAATAGCCACACCTTGTATGTCAGAAACATGAAAGGGTATTCTTACCAAGGAATAGGGTTTTACATTTTTGTTCTGAATTTAATTTTAGCTAATAATCAGCAAGATCAGACTGGAAAATTTGTTAAGAAAGCCATTTTCTCCAGGAATTTCAAAAGGTAAGTTGAAATCCACCACAATAATGATGATGATGTCCATGATGAGGACAAACAGCTGACTATTTTATCAATTTGTGATTAAAGTGTTTTTGTAAGAGAACGAGAAACAAGATTAGATAGATAAATAAGAAAAAAAATCAAGTTCAGCATTCGTGAATTGCAGTTTGGCATATAGCACAACTTAGCCTTATGTCCATAATTACTATACTCTACTCAGTTCAGAGAAACACCACTGCCTTGCCTATTGCATGTCAGCAATAAGGATATTGTAGTAATCTGGAATCTCTTCATCTAAAATATCTTCAGCTTACCATATTCAAACATTTTGTGGTCATAATTGGATATAGCTAATTTAAATTCAGTCAGAGAGCCGGAGATATTCTGAAAATTCTGGTGATAAAAGCAAATACTACTCCTTTGCTCCTTTGGGAAACATCAATACAGTAGGGGGGGGAGGTAAATTATAGCCATTATCATTTTGGTTTGGTTTTTTTTTTTTTTTTTTTTTTTAGGAGCATTAGCAACTAAGGCCATATTGCTCCGGAATATGCGGTGGTCATTCCCTGACCTTTCCGCATCCTCCGTATTTGGTGGTGATGGGCTTGAACCCCGGTCTAATCAAGAAACGTGTGCCATTATCAATCCACTGCAGGTTGATTGATTATGATTTTATTAGTGCCTTAGACACTAATGCACCAATTGGTATAACTATCTCCTGGCACATAATAAAATATTATGTGCCAGTAGATAGTTATACCAATTTAAAAATAGATATATAAATAAATTCTGGTAACCTTTCAAAAAAAGGTTACCTCGTCACAAATCATATAACAGCAAAAAGCGGTATAGGTAAAAATATATATATATTCGGAATTTTACATACATTTATATAAATTAATACAGTGTAAAAATTAAAAAACTGCAGACACATTGTCATTGTCAGATAAAAATCTGACTCAGTGTATAAGGCTCAGAGTTAAAAGTGGTAAAACGTGTATTGCTCAAATCTGGACAGTCAAAATGTGTCTAATTGATAAAACTGTCACAGGACTCACACTCAGCAAATATGCATGTGCCAGATGACTGTGTCCTATGTTGGTCCGGGCAAGAACAACTTCCTCCTTAAGATTCCTGCGCAGACTAGACTGCCATGGTTCAATTACAGGCTTTATCTGATATAATTTATTCGTAGTCTGTCTGTCTTTTCCAGGAATCCTGCCATTGGGAGTGTATCTTTTGGTGTATTATTTGCCTGCAGTCTGTATAGGGTACTGACAGGCAAAAATTATTAGACGGAATTGCTGATTTGGCTGCGATATCAGCCAAATCATTTCCCCTAATCTCAATGTGGCTGGGAATCCAGCAGAAGCGGATTTCGTAATCACGTTCATGGAGAGAGTGGATCTTCTGCTGAACTTGAGACAGAATTGGATGAGGATTATATCTCACAGTTAGTAAAGCCTGCAAGATGATGAGACAGTCAGAATATAAAATGAACCATTGGTTTTGGCATTTACTGTGATCCAAGGCTAATTCTAAAGCATGCAGCTCTGCATTAAATATGCTGCATTCAGGGAGAACCTGTTCTGATATAGTGGTGTCTGTAAAGTTGTTGTTGTTATTTGGCTTTTAGGAGCATTAGCAACTAAGGCCATATTGCTCCGGGATATGCGGTAGTCATTCCCTGACCTTTCCGCATCCTCCGTATTTGGTGGTGACGGGCTCGAACCCCGGTCTAATCAAGAAGCGTGTGCTACACACTGCTGCTTCTTCCCACCTGGCTACGGAGGGGCCTGTCTGTAAAGACAGCAGCAGATCCTACAAATAATTCCGACATCAACCATCTGTGTAAACTGGCACCACGAAGTCAGAATGCTCAGCTCGGTGTGCTGAATAAACCTGCAGGTAGACAGACGATGGAGTGTCCGACATTCCAAAGTTTTAATGGGAAAAGTTGCATGCTGGAACACGAGTACGCCAGGTTGGAAGGGGCTGCCTTGGTGTGCGGGCAACTTTATCTACTTGATCTTAAGTTCTCTGAGTCGATCTTGGACACGAATACCAAAAGGGTAATTGTCAGTTTTACGGTTGTTGTACAAATCTTTCCATCGTGGCTCAAAAATGAATGACCGGGAATTTTAGTTTTAAAGCATAATTTACAGACAACTCCTTGTGTCGAAGCAATAACGGTGGTTCATTTGCTTCAACATACAGGCTCTGGACAGGAGATGTTCGATATGCTCCAGTAGCGATACAGAGAGCCTGATGATGGACAGGAACCAGCCATAGAACTACTGTCTCTGGCTGAATTGTATACCTGGAACCCATAATCTAATCTGGATCATACAAGTGCACGGTAAATATGTAGTATGGTGCCTCGGTCCACACCCCAAGACGTAGAGGAGAGAGAGCACAGAATATGCCTCTTTGCACTTTGTATGGAGTTGACGGGTGTGATCCAGAAAGGTCAGCCTTTTATGAAATACAAGTCCCAAGAATTTTGAGCCTGCTGCTACTGGAATAGCATTTTGTCCAAGCCGCAATTCAGGACCAGGATGAAGATTACGCTTGCGACAAAAGAATACACAAATAGTCTTCTCTTAGGCGAGAACCTGAATCCGTTAACCAGTGCCCAGAAATTAAGGTGATCAATGGGCTTTTGCAGTTGTCTTTCAATAAGAATTTGCAGATAAAGGAAACACTAGGTGGCAGTGATCACAGTGTACTGAGGTGGGATTTACTTAAAGATATAATTACCATCGGGTAAAGGAACAGGTTTTTGCTTCCGTAAAGGTGAGTACAGGAGGCGGCAAAGAAAGCAAGCAAACCCTTAGCCATAATTATGAGAGCATCCTTGGCCTCAGGGGAGGTCTCCACGGACTGGAAAAGTGCAAATGTATCCCAAATTCACAAATTCAGATCGAAGGGTAACACGAGTAATTACAGACCAGTTAGTTTAACTTCTGTTCTGGGTAAGATAATGGAGTCACGGTTAAAGATGCATTGCAGGATTATCTAGACAAGACTGCAGCAATAATTCAGACAGCATGGGTTTGTTCAGGGAAAGTCTTCTGACAAATTTGATTAGTTATTATGATGTGGTTACAAAGGAACTGGATGCAAAAAATTATTTTGATATCATATACTTCGATTTCAGGAAAGCTTTTGACACTGTTGTGCATGGAAGACTACTGTACAAAATGGAGCAGAATGGTATTAAGGGTAAATTGCTAAAATGGATAAAAGGACGGTTGAGTGGGAGATGACAGAGAGTGGTAATCAATGGGTGCTGCTCTTCGTGGCCTAATGTTATTAGTGGAGTCCCACAGAGTTCAGTGGTGTGTTCACACTGATGTTTTATATATTTGTCAATGATATTGATGAAGGTATATCAGGCTTAGTGTTGAAGTTTACAGATGATACAAAGGTTAGCAGGGTTGTTAATGACAGCAATGGCAGTGTGCTACTGCAACAGGATTTTTGGGCAGATGGGATGAGGGGTAGCAACTGAAGTTTAACCTTGACAAATGCAAACTACTGCATATGAGTAGAAGTAACCCGAGAGAAACGTACCAACTGTGTGGCACTACACTTAAGGTGGTAGAAAATGAAAAAGACCTGGGAGTAATTGTGCAGTCAGATATGAAGTTTTCTAAGCAGTGCAAACAGGCTGCCAGGGCAGGTCATGGGGTTTTGTAAATGATATATAGGAATTTTGTTAGCAGGGAAAAGGCGATTGTCCCCCTGTATAAGGCAAGGGTCAGGTCACGCCTTGAGTACTGCGTACAGGACTGGAGGCCTCATTTTAGGAAGGATGTAGATTTACTTGAGAGTGTACAGAGAAGGCAACAAGATTGGTGAGGGTAAATAATTGTGTCCTTGTACCAAGAGAGGCTAAAGTTCTGCAAATTGCAATGGTTGGAGACTAGGCACCTGCACGGTGATCCGATTGAGGTGTATAAGGACTTGAATCGGTTCAGTACGCTGAACTCTGATGGGATTCTTCCACTTGTTCAGATTACGAACCTAAGGGGACATAAATTCGAATTAAGGAAAGATGTAGAATAGATGTGCAGAAATCTACCTTTAGCCAGCGGGTGGTTAATTGCTGGAACAAACTTCCATCTGTCGTTGTGCAAGTTGATAGGTTAAATAAATAATTTAAGGAGGAACTGGACAAACATTTAGAGGGAATGGTTGTGTGAATTTTTTTTTTTTTTTTTTTGGCTGATACGGCATAAGCTCATATACTTGTTTTCTTGCATCATATGCCACTAATACTACTACAGTTGTCTCAGACAGTTTTTAAATTCTGTACAGTGGGACCAACTGACGATGTTACCAACAGCAAATTCTAAGTGGGGTGCATTCAAGAAATTAATCATAGAAGCTATTAGACTTTCATTACCTATTAAGAAATATTGTTCAAGGTTTAGGCCTAATTGGCTGTCAAATGAACTAATGAGACTCGTGGCAGAAAAGAAAAATGCGTGGGATGCATACAAATTATCAGGCGACACAGAAGCATATGGCAGATATAAGCCAGTCTGTAATCGAGTCACTAAGAAGTTTAGGAAAGTGAAGACGGATTACGCGAAATCTTCAGCAAACGATGCTAAGAAAACCAGCAAGGGTTTCTTTACTTAAATAAACTCTAAAATGAAGGGAAGGAGACAGATTAGGCCACTCGATATCAATGGTTCGACTGTTGATGATCCTGCTCAGACAGCAAACAAACTGAATGAGTATTTTGCATCTACATTCACACATCGAGTTATTAAGGGAGGAAAATGCCAAACGTTTATCAAACTGCAACAGGTTGCTTAATGATTTTGTAATAACTGGGAGCAAAGTGGAGGAGAAATTGTTGAAGTTAAACACAAGAAATGCTGCTGGGGTGGATGGGATCTATCCAGTTACATTAAAGCAGGTGGCAAAGAAACTAAGCAAACCCTTAGCCATAAATATGAGAGCATCATTGTACTCAGGGGAAGTCCCCATGAACTGGAGATGTGCAAATGTATCCCCAATTCACAAAGGGGGGATCGAACAAGTAATTAGCATTAGTAGAGGCATATAATGCAAGAATTGGATGATTGTTTTGTTGGATTGATTTATTGGATGATTGTTTTCTACATCAGCATGTTCAAGAGGCAACTAGAGGGAGTAATACTCTTGATTTGATTATCAGTAGCGATTCTTCATGCATTAAAAATCTGCAGATAAAGGAACCACGAGGTGGCAGTGATCACAGTGTGCTGAAGTGGGATTTACTCAAAGAGGTAACTACCATCAGGGGTAAAGGGAAGGGTTATTGCTTTCGTAAAGGCGACTACGATGGTCTGAGACAGTACTTAAATTCTATACAGTGGGACCAACTGATGATGTTACCAACAGCAAATTCAAAATGGGAAGCATTTAAAGAACTTATCTTGGAAGCTACTAGGCTTTACATACCAACTAAGAAATATTGTTCAAGGTTTAGGCCTAAATGGATGTCAGATAAACTAATGAGACATATGGCAGAGAAGAAAAATGCATGGGATACATATAAATTAACACGTGACAGAGAAGCCTATGATAGATATAAGTTGATCTGTAACCAAGTTACAAAGTAGGTTAGGCCAATTATGAGAAATCTTTGGCAAGGGATGCAAAAAAAAACAGCAAAGAGTTCTTTACTTATGCAAACTCTAGAACAGGCCTGGGCAAACTTTTTGGCTGAAGGGCCACATTAGGAATTCAAAAATAAGACGGGCCGCACGTAAAATACTCTTTTTAGATATATATTATTTGTTATCATGAAGAAGAAATATAACATAAAAAAAATTATTCTCTAACAACCAAGAATTTAATGAGATGAATGGAACTGTTTTACATCTTTTAACATTTTTTGTAATTTCGGGTGTTAATTTTTTAGTTGAGATTCTTAAAACTGCTTGTAAATGTTCATCGGTGATGCTTGATCGTAAAGAATTTTTATTTAGATTCATGATGGAAAATGTTTGTTCACATATGTAGGTTGATCCAAAAATAAACACTTTTCGGGCAAAATCTTTAAGTTTGTCGAATTTCTCCGAATTAAGAGTATTGTAAAATTTACAGATTTCCTCAAGACAGTGCAATTCCCTTAAATCGGTATCACAGAGCAGATCTATAATCTGAAGTTGTGGTTCACTCAGTGCACTATCAATTTCTATTGAAAATGGGTCGCGCACTATTGCCAAACTTGTCTCAAATTTTCGAAAGTCGCCAAATCTTCATGAAAAGTCGTCATTTAACGCGTTGATAATTTCACAATATTTTTCAAATTTACTTTCTGAAATCTTCAGCAACTTCATGGCTGGAAAGTGGTCAACCTTGTTAATTAATAAATGTTGAAGGAACAACTGGAGTTTTAATTGAAATCGATTCAATCTTTTTACCATATCAAGGGCGTATAAATTTTTTCATTCATTTTATAAATGAATGGAACAAAGTGTTACTCTTATGAAAGAAAGGCTTAAGTTTTGCAAATTACAGTTTCTGGAGACTAGGCAGCGGGGAGGTGATATGATAGAGGCGTATAAAGCCTTGAATGGTTTGACCATGCTCAATGCCGATGGGATTCTTCTTCTTGCTCAGAATAATCATCTGAGACAGCATAAATTCAAATTGAGGAAAGACAGATGTAGGATAGATGTGCGGAAATTTGCCTTTAGCCAGCAGGTAGTTGGAACAGACTTCCATCCCTTGTTATGGAAGTTGATAGCCTAAATAAATTTAAGGCCCAGCTGGACAGGTATTTCGAACGAACGGAGGGGTGAAGTGGAAGTTTTTTTTTTTTTTTTTTTGGCTGATGCTGAATAAGCTTGCTTTTTTGCATCATATGCCTCTAGTAATGCTAATGCTAACTCAAAAATATTCTTTTTGAGCAAAAGCCTCAAGCTTCCTTGCACCATAGGGCTAATTATAATACAGTAATACCCCGAAGTTACGCGATAGGTGGGTCCGACGAAAATCGCGTAAGTCGAATTCGCGTAAGTCGGGGTACAACTTTGCATATAAATACATATAAATTTTGCTTAATTGGGACCAAGGACTAACAAAAACACTAGTTTAGAAGAAAAATATTAATAAAATTGTAGTTCTTTATACATATTAATACAAAATATGTATTAAAAAAACAAATGACTTACGTTAAAAAGTTATTTCGATGTCGATGGCTTCATAAAATCTAACAAATTCGTCTGACGACACAGCGCCTTCTTTTTTTCACGCAGAATTTCTTCGTAGCAAGCTAATAATTTTTTTATTCCTTGCTTTGTAGCTATAACGCGTTCTTCGTTGGAGTCTATGTTTTCTAAAATTTTTAAGCCCTTTACAATTGAGCCCTTTTCAATTTTCAACCTGTCAAGTTTACAACTGTCATGTACTTTTCGCCGTTGCTTCATTTAGGCCTATAGCACGTGCAATATCACATGGTCTTTCATTTCGCTCAAAGCGTTTCACAATTTCATATTTTTTCTCTATCGACAGAGGCGGACTGGCCATTAGCCTTACCGGGGAAACCCCGGTGGGCCGGAGGCTGGTGTGATTTTGGCCATAAACCGTAGTATGAGGCCACTATAAATTTTCCCGGGTAAGAATTTTTGACCCAGTCCGCCTCTGTTTATCGATAATTGCTTTTCTTTTTCTCTCTGAATCTGCAGTGTCTTCACCAGGATGCCTCCTTTTCACACCTTTTAATTAAGTATTTTACTCATTTTTAGGGAATAAAGCACAATTACAAAACGAGGAGGCACGCTTGATACGCATAAACAAAGCTGCCCGCATGTAGCAACTGAATAAACAACACCATAAAGGCAGAGATAGGCTATTAACACCTCACATTTCTAGGGGTTACTACCATAAAACAATAAAAATCCAGTTGCGTTTCTGCTAGTGAAATCTGTTATAAACTGGTAGTAAACTCGATCTAATTGCATTTGCGATTATACCGATAGCTGGAATTGTGTTGGTTTTTACGTTATTATGGTGAAATGTGTTTCCCCTTCACTGATATAAAAAACATAAAAGCAGCAAAGTTGAATTTTGTTCATCTTTCGCTCTCATTCTCCGCCATCGCACCGTATATCGATAACATATGAAAAACGACCTTGAAGATAGTGGGCGGCAGCGTTGCCAAACGAAAAAATCAAGAACCGCGTAACTCCGAGTTCGCGTAAGTCGGGGTATTACTGTAATATAATAAGAAAGCAAGCTTATGTGGCATCAGTCAAAAAAAAAAAAAAAAAAAAAAAACCACTCCCATTTCACCTCTCCGTTCGTTAGAAATAGCTGTCCAGCTTGAGCCTTAAATTTATTTAGGCTATCAACTTCCACAACAAGGAATGGAATTCGGTTCCACCAATCAACTACCTGCTGGTTAAAGGCAAATTTCCGCACAGCTATCCTACATCTGTCTTTCCTCAATTTGAATTTATACCCTATCAGGTGATTATTCTAAGCAAGAGGAAGAATCCCACTGGCATTGAGCATGCTCAAACCATTCAAGGCTTTATACACCTCTATCAGATCACCTCGCTGGTGCCTAGTCTCCAGACACTGTAATTTGCAAAAATTAAGCCTTCTTCATAAGAGCAACCCTTTGTTCCATTCACTAATCATCTTACCCTCCTCTGTACTCGTTCCAGCAGCTCTACAGCCTTCTTGAAATGAGGTCTCCAGACCAGTATACAGTACTCAAGGTGTGGCTTGACCATTGCCTTATACAAGGGAATAATTACCTCCTTATCCCTGCTAGAAAAATTCCCGTATATCATTGATAAGACACCATGAGCTACGCTTGCAGCCCGTCTGCACTGCTCAGAGAACTTCATATCTGCCTGCACAATTACCCCCAGGTCCTTTTCATTCTCTACCACTGTCAGTGTAGTACCACAGAGTTGATACGTTGCTCTGGGGTTGCTGTTTCCCATATGTAGTACTTTACATTTGTCAATGTTAGACTTCATTTGCCACCTCTCAGCCCATCTGCTCAACCTTTCCAGATCCTGTTGCAGCAGCATAGCGTCACTAGTGTCCTTAACTTAACAACCCTGCCAACCTTTGTATCATCTGCAAACTTGGACATTAAGCTTGATATACCATCATCAATATCATTTATAAATACAGAAAACAATAATGGACCCAACACTGAACCCTGAGGGACTCCACTAATAACATTAGTCCACGATGAGCAGTGTCCATTGATTACCACTCTCTGTCTTCTCCCCCTCAACCATCCCTTTATCCATAGCAGCAATTTGCCTCCAATGCCACTCTGCTCCAATTTGTGCAGCAGTCTTCCATGTGCAGTATCAAAAGCCTTTCTAAGATCCAAATATATAATATCAAAGTTATTCACTGCATCCAGTTCTTTTGTGTCTGCATCACAGTATCCAATCAAATTGGTCAGGCAAGACTTTCCCTTAACAAAACCATGCTGTGTCCGAACTATAACTGAAGTCTTGTCTAGATGATCCTGCAGTGCTTCTTTAACCAGTGCCTCCATTAATTTTCCTGGAACAGAAGTTAAACTCACAGGTCTATAATTATTTGTGTCAGCCTTTGATCCTCCTTTGTGAATTGGGGTCACATTTGCACATTTCCAGTCAATGGCACCTCCCCCGAGTCCAAAGAAGCTCTCATAATTATGGCTAGGGGTTTGCTTACTTCCTTTGCTGCTTCCTTTAATATAACTGGATAGATCCCATCCACCCCTGGTGCCTTTTTTTAAGTTTATCTTCAACAATTTCTCCTCCACTTTACTCTTAGTTATTACAAAATCATCTAGCTCACTGCCAGAATTCATTTCACCTCTGACATTCCCCTTCCTGAATAACTCCTCTTGTGTGAATGTAGATGCAAAATACTCATTTAGTTTGTTACCCACCTGAGCAGGATCCTCATCTGTTGAACCATCAATATCCAGTGGATCAATCTGATTCATCCCTTTCCTTCTAGAGTTTACATAGGTAAAGAACTCTTTTCTGTTTTTCTTTGCATCCTTTGCCAAAGATTTCTCATAATCTGCCTTTGCCTGCCTAATCTCCTTTGTGACATGGTTACAGATCAACTTATATCTATCATAGGCTTCCATGTCACCCATTAATTTATATGTATCCCATGCATTTTTCTTCTCTGCCATATGGCTCATTAGGTCATCTAATCCATTTAGGCCTAAACTTGAACAATATTTCTTAGTTGGTATGTAAAGCCTAGTAGCTTCCAAGATAAATTCTTTGAATGCTTCCCAATTTGAGGTAACATCATCAGTTGGTCCCACTGTATAGAATTTAAATTACTGTCTTAGACCATCACAGTCACCTTTACGAAAGCAAAAACCCTTTCCTTTACCCCTGATGGTAGTTACCTCTTTGAGTAAATCCCACTTCAGCACACTGTGATCACTGCAGATAAAGGAACCTGGTGGTTCCTTTATCTGCAGATTCTTAATGCATGAAGAATCACTACTGATAATGAAATCAAGAGTATTACTCCCTCTAGTTGCCTCTTGAACATGCTGATGTAGAAAACAATCATCAAATAAATCCACAAAAGCCTTGCTAGTGTGTGAGTGCCCAACCCACAAATTCCAGTCAATATCTGGGAAATTAAAATCCCCCATTATAAGACTCTCTGATTTACTGACCCACTCTATTTCTCTGTACAGTTTCTTATTATACTCATCAGAGTCATTAGGCCTATAGCACACTCCTACTCTCAATTTTGATCTCCCAGTGCTTATGTCACACCAAACTGACTCGACACTGCACTGTCCAGCGATGTCGACTGGCTTCACTTCCTTGGATTTTGTGTTTCTTAACTAATAGCATAACCCCTCCTCCCTTCCTATCCTGTCTATCCTTTCTGTACACATTGTACTCCCTAAATTCCAGTTCTGCATTCCTTATGTCTGTGTAATTACAGACCAGGTAGTTTAACTTCTGTTCCAGGTAAAATAATGGAGTCATTGGATAAAGATGCATTGACAAGGCTGCAGCAATAATTCAGACACTGCATGGGTTTGTTAAGGGAAAGTCTTGTCTCACCAATTTGATTGGATACTATGATTTGGTTATGAAGGAACTGGACACAAAAAAATAATTTTGATATCATATAATTGAATTTCAGGAAAGCTTTTGACACTGTTGCACATGGAAAACTACTGTAGTAATTGGAGCAGAATGGTATTAATGGTAAGTTGCTACAATGGTAATCATTGAGTTGTAATCAATGGACTCTGCTCTTTGTGGAACTAATGTTATTAGCGGAGTCCCACAGGGTTCAGTGTTTGGCCCACTGTTGTTTTGTATATTTATCAATGATATTGATGAGGGTATATTGGGCTTAGTGTCGAAGTTTGCAGATGATAGAAAGGTTGGTAGAGTTGTTAATGACAGTAATGACAGTGTGCTATTGCAACAGGATCTAGAAAATTTGGACAGATGGGCTGAGAAACGGCAACTGAAGTTTAACATTGACAAATGCATAGTACTGCATACGTGTAGAAGTTACCCCCAGAGGAATGTACCAACTGTGCAGTACTACACTTAGGGTGGTATAAAATGAAAAAGACCTAGGAGTAATTGTGGAGTCAGATATGAAGTTTTCTGAGCAATGCAGACAAGCTGCCAGAGCAGGTCATTGGATTTTTCAATGATATACAGGAATTTTGCTAGCAGGGAAAAGGAGGTAGCTATCACTTTGTATAAGGCAATGGTCAGGCCACGCCTTAAGTACTGCATACAGTCTGAATGACTCATTTTAGGAAGGGTGTAGATTTGCTAGAACGAGTACAGAGAAGGGCAACAAGATTGGTGAGGGGAAAGAAAGTGGTCCTCTTACCAAGAGAAGCTAAAGTTCTGCAAACTACAGTGGATGGAGACTAGACACTTATGAGGTGATCTGATTGAGGTGTATAAGGCCTTCAATGGGTAGATCACGCTGAATTCTGATGGGATTCTTCCACTTTCTCAGATTACGAACCTAAGGGGGCATAAATTCAAATTGAGGAAAGACAGCTGTAAAATATTCAGTACAGACTCTCAATTTTCCGGGATAGATGGGAAAAAAGAAATGCCGAATAATCGATTTCCCGGTTAATCCACAAATACAAAAGTCCCCGCCATACGTAAGAGATATGTTCCGGGACTTTTTACTTCGTTGAGTTTTACGTAACTCGGGAATGCCTAATAACATATTGCTACTACTGTATATTATTGACAATATCTGAATTCGGCGTGATATTTGTTAATGTTTGACCATTTTCATACATCCTTATTAGTTTAATTTTCTGATCCAAATCGATCGCTTTCCTTTTCTGGGTAGATTTACTAGAACCGCTGTCACTTATCCTCTTAGTCGGCACCATGATAATGGTCAAAATGAAATTTTCTGTAAAGAACTTCATGGGACTTAGGCTAAAACTCACTATTATTACCCCGTGGAACATCACATTTTGGTAAAGCACATTTCTGGAGGTCACTACCATAAAACAATAAAAACAATTTGCACTTTCCATGTTAGTGGGCTTTTCTGTTTGTGCATCTAATTATAAACGGGTATTAAACTTGATCTTATTGCATTTGCATACTGATAGCTGGAATTCTGTGGGTTTTTACATTATTATGGTGAAATGTGTGTCCCCTTCACTGAAATCTTCAGTCATATAAAAAAAAAACCATAAATAAATTGTAAGAATCTTCTCTTCTTTCTTATTTTTTGCTTGTTACTCCGTATTTCACTTGTGCAATTTGTGCGTGCTGTGTTTGTCGTTATTGATTGCTTATTTTATTATTATTTTTTTTTTGTTCATTTTAAATTTTACAATCCTTAAAAAAAAAAAAAAAAAAAAAAAAATTGAGGGAAACAAAATTTACTTAAATCTGTAGTTGTGTAAGTCAGGGACTTACTGTATCGAAAAATCTTCAGCAACCTATGTAAAAAAAATATGGCGATTGATAAAAAACAAAAAACTTACCACCCAAACACAATGCTTCCCTTTATTTTTTGCGATGTCGATTTTAAGTCTATAGCTTTCCTATATTTTTTACAACATTGCATATGGTTTGGTCAATAACATTATAATGGTTCATTAGAGATTTAATGGATGCACCATTTTCAAACTTTTGAATAATATGAAGTTTTTGTTTAACTGAAAGTGCAACTCTTTTGCGTTTACCCATCATTTTCGCGATTTCTAAACAAAAAAAAAAAAAAGAAAGAAAATTTACATCCCTGGCATAAATAACGAAACAAAATTTGTATTTCTGCGGTGCAACAGAACACGACAATCAATGCAATGCACTAAAACAAACTAAACATTTGGTCTCTTTTTCTTCCTTTTTTTTTTTTGAGCGGCGGATGTGAAGACAGTGGGGGTTGCAAGATAATAGGTACATACACTAATCTCCCAATGACAACTTATAATGCCGCTTGTCGCTTATAATTACGACTTGCAAAACATCTGTTTTTACCTATTCTATTGATTTCTGGTTGATTTTTTTTTTTTTTTTATTATTAAATTACAGTTGCTCAGAGCGAAACGGAAAGGCAAATACCCGTTTCACTCTGAGCAACTGTAATTTAATAATAATAATGAATCCAGAGCGCACAGGCCTCTTTAATCATATTTTTTTTTTTTTTTTTTTTTTTAATTGGGAATCTTGAAGTATCCCGGTTAATTCGATTCCGGTAAATCGTGAGTCTGCTGTACGTGTGGAAATTTTCCTTTAGCCAGCAGGTGGTTAATTGTTGGAACAAACTTCCATCTGTCATTGTGGAAGTTAATAGCTTAAATAAATTCAAGGAGAAACTGGGCAAACCTTTAGAGGAAACGGTTGTGTGAAATTTTTTTTTTTTTTTTGGCTGATGCTATATAAGTTCATATGCTTGCTTTCTTGCATCACATGGCTCTATTACTATAAACCTCATGTTGCATGACTGACAAAATATACTAAAGTCATCAACATGAAGGGTGCTATTTACAGTTGGAGAAAGTTGTTCTGTGATGGAATTTACTTTGATGGCAAAAAGCGTGACACTTAATACTGATCCTTGTGGTACTCTCTCCTCTTAGTAGAAGGGACGAAAGAGTGAGGATCCCACACGAACTTGAAAAGACAGATGGGCTAAAAAGTTTTTAATAAAAATGGGGAGATGCCCTCTAAGAACAAGGCTATGCAAATCTTTTAATATGCCAAATCTCCAAGTTGTGTCATACGCTTTCTCCATGTCAAAGAATACAGACACCAAATGTTCTCGTTTTAGGAAAGCATCCCGGATGGATGTTTCCAGGCTAATAAGATGGTCCAGAGTGGACCGGTTGTTTCGGAAGCTGTACTGGATTGAAGGTCGTTTGATTCTAAATACTGTATTAAATGAAAATTAACCATTCCCAGAATTTTGCACAGACAGCTAATCAGAGTGATAGGACGATAGTTACTGGGAATTTTAGGATCATTTTCTGGCTTCGGAAAGGCAAGAACGATTGCCATGTGGCAGGAATCCAGAAACTGCTCTTCAATAAAGGTTCTGTTATACAGAAGGAGCAGTTGATCCATAGATTTTGATGAAAGATGTTTAATCATTTCATAATGGATGCAATCTGGTCCAACAGCATTTTCCTTAGAAAGGAAAAGAGCTCTTTTTAGTTCCTCCATAGTGAACGGCCTGTTGTAGGGATAAAGGCCTTTTTGTGTGAAATTTAGTGCTAGTTTTCCACTTATATGTTTCAGGGATATTCTCCTATTCTTGGGAATAGGAGAATATCCCAGAGATGTTGGCAAATGTTTCCCCAAAAGCATTGGCTATTGTAGTTGGCTCTGCAATAGTGCATCCATTATATTCTACGATCGTAGAAGGGTGAGAGGTATATTTTCTCTTCATTTTCCGGATTTTATTGCAGCCCACCTTAGTGCTGGTAGACTGGGTAATAGATGATGTAAAACAGATCCATGATTCATTCTGACTCTAAAGGCGAATGCAGCGTGCTTTAGTTCGAGCATGTTTATTATTGGTCGTGATAGGATATCGTTGGAATATTTCCCCAGGCTTTGTTTTGAGCTTTTTTTGCTGCTATGCATTGCAAATTCCACCATGGTTTGGGAAAAGGTGGAAACCAGGTAGATGTTTTTGGAATGGCATTTGTAGCTGCTTGAACAATATTTTCTGTGATGTACGTGACTGCATCATTGATGGGCTCCTGACTGTCTGCAGTGAGATCGAATGCTGCCAGATGTTGAAAGGCATTGCAGTCAGCCTGACTGAATTTCCACCGTGCTAACCTAAAAGGAAGACATGGTCTCTCACTGTGTAAGCAGGTTATCACAGGGAAGTGGTCACTTCCATGTAGGTTCTCCTCCACTTCCCAAGTGAGTGAAGAGAGTAGAGAAGGGGAGCAGATAGAAAGATCAATGGCAGAAAACGTATGGATTGGTATGTGGAAGAAAGTATTTGTTCCCACATTTAGAAGGTAGGGGTCATTGTCATTTAACATATGCTCTATGACTCATCCCCTTCCATTGTTGGTAACACTACCCCACAGGGTGTTATGTCCATTAAAATCCCTGAGAAGTAAGAAAGGGGGAGGCAACTGCATTACAAGATCATCAAGGTCTTCCTGGGATATGTCAGTCCCAGGTGGCAAATATATAGAGCAGATCGTTAGCAAATAACCCACTGAAAGGCGAATTGCAACAGTTTCTATGCTGGTTGTAAGTAGCATAGGCTAAACTAGGGTCTGGTTGTGCACAAGGATAGCCACTCCTCCATGAGCAGGACCATCCACAATTCTATCCTTAGGAAAAAATGTGATGTTACGCATGGTGGAGTCATCATTTGCCTTTGTCCACTGCAGGATGGAAGCCTCCTCACCAATTCATGTTGAGGTAAAAGGACCATAATCTGCCACGCTGGTCCAATGCAGGTTGGCAGATTGACCATATTTAGCAGTCAGGGGCTTGAATCCCAGTTTACCCAAAGAGCATGTGCTGCTGCACTCTCACCCCTGACCACTTGGTTACAGGGGCCTCCAATAGAGTAGAAATCTTACCTTTTCTTCCAATTTTAACCCACTACCAGGCTCAATAAAAATGTAACATTAGTAGGCATTTTACATTTTTATTGTTCTGCTTGTAATAAAGGTATGAAATATATATTTTTAATTAATTATTGAGCACGTTACAAATGCACTTTAGACATGTTTTTATAACTTGTTCATAAAACACATGTGAAGATAATGTTTGCACATGGGCATTACCTACATCATTGGTGACAAAATCTTGAAAAAACAAGAAATCAAAAAAACTGCACACTTCAGCAGTGGGATAATGTCAATAAACATTTGACCTAAATGAAGCATTGGCAATGCAAGAAGCTACAATCACATGTTGAAGCCAGCATGCTCAATGATTGGGCAATAAAAATGCTGCCAATCTTAAATTTATATTTTAGAGTGCTTGATAATCAGATGCCAAAAAGGCTTAACAATGCTGAAAGAAACATTCTTTTATTTTTTTAAGGACAGAATTGTTCAATAACAAAACAATTGAATACAGATTGAATGCCAAACCTACTGCTCACAATGACATCACTTTAACATTTAAGTCATTTTGGTGACTTAAATTTTACCACCAAAGTGCTTGGCAGACAGCTAATTGAGAGCAAACTTATTCTGGATAAGTAAATAAGGTGCAATGATTTGTGTTGGATCCAGTTCTATCTTTCATGCTATTTCTAAATTACATCCCACAGAGAAACTGTTAGGACTGAGTATATTTCTATGAAGCTTGAATAAAGAGATCTGAGCCCCCAAGGGCTCGTGCCGATTTGAGTAACACGAGAGCTCACACGTGAGATTTGCTCAGCCCACAGCATTTCCTTTTCCTGTTTTCGTGCTCTTTTTAATTTTGCTTGGTTTTTTCCTTGGTTTTTTTTTTTTTTTTATTAGGTTTTGTATAAATGTTAAAAATTCTGTTTAGAATCTGACAGGTGGTCACTATATTCACGTTCTCCATGTTGCAGCTATTTTCATAATTGGAAAAAACCTCTTCTTCCCTTGCTGTAAGAAGAAACTGTTTCTTCCTTTTGTGCCTGAAATCAGGCACTGATTTCAGGCATTAATCAGGCATTAATTCTTACGAGATATCATTCTAAGGGTAAAGGAAGAAAAATCGGTCATTAGAGAAAATATTGAACTCAAAGAAAATGCAAAAAAAAAAAAAAAAAAAACAGCAAAAAGAGTGGAAATGAGTTAAAACATGACTTACCTTTTCAGCAATGAGGAGTTGTACTCACAGGCAGAAGGAGTGGGGTGAAAACTCAAACGATATTTCAGTACTGACCATAAACAAAATGTCTGATAGATGACAGTTGAAAAGTCAGCTAGAAAACATGCATGCAGGCCCCCTTTCACTTCTGGTCGAGATAAATTAATTTTTCTAAGAAAAGCACGAGCAAAATGCTCACAGCAAGAGCACTCGCAGGTGCTTTTGCTGTGAGCTGAGATTTCATCATGGTATCTTGACTTCAACTTAACAGCCTTAACTTATTTTGTGAAAAACTTCAAAATAGTTTATCATATCTTCTATTTCTAATTTTGGAGACAATCTAGTTAACACAAGGTTCATTACAAATGACTGAAGCCAATAAGCAAACAATGTTTCTGAATTTTTAATGTATTTTTAGCCACTCTTTGCAGGTACTATTATTATTGCTACTGAAATTTCCAGCTTTAGAAGTCAGGTTATTGGACTAAGGCTTCATGTTTTTAAAATTCTTATCATGAACAGATATATTATGAGATGGAAAACCTCACAGCATCAATGTAGCTATAAGTCAGTTTTTATTACCTGATCGACTGAATAAGTCAGAGTTTATCTGAGTGTAGCTTAGAAGTTATTACATTAGAAGTTTTGATATCATTATTCTGACTTGAAAAGAAAGTAGAGTGAATCAGTTCTTTGTCCAAATCAGATTTAATGGCATTTACATACATAGTTTTTCAAATTTCACAAAAATTCCAAATTCCTCAAAAAAAAAAAAAAAAAAAAACCTACGCACGCTCCAATTCATGCATGTGGTCCAAAAACTCTCTCATGAAAAAGTTAATATCCAAGTGAGATTAGCACTAACAATTTTTTTTATAACTTTTATCTTTACCTACAAATCTAATAAGGGCTCAACTGGAAATTCTGAGGTTGATTGGATCCTTATAGGTTTTACTAAAGCTATTATAAAAGCATGATACTATTTCATTGGGAAAAAGCTCAGAGCAAAAATCTTATTAAATAGTATGAGCAGCATTTGAAGTGCCTGGTCAATAAGTTGTTTCAATATAGAGTAACGAAATTCACAAGACCTGCAACACCATATTTAGTTCTTCACTAAAGCAAGTTCAAATAAAGTAAAAGAGCGGTTATAGGAATCCTGTTGAGTTGAGGAAAAATTTTGCTTTGTTTTTAGAAAAGGATTTCAGGCACTAAAAAGACATTAAATAAGTTACAGTGAAGGTTTCAGCAAAAGTATCACAAAAACACATGCAGTATGGAGAGATGGGTATTTAGTATACATTTATGGAGAGATGGGTATTTAGTATACATTTATGGAGAGATGGTTATCTAAACATTCATTGAGAGTCAGGTATTTACTATATATTTACCAAGAGATGAGTATTTGCAATATACAGTGGACCTCAACTTTATGATATTACTCTGTTCCAGAGACACCATCATATAGTGAACCCAACAGGAACCCAATATAATGGATATTGTACATAATGATTTTTAAAAATTGATTAAAACTAATATATTGATTAAAGCACAACACAAAAAATTACTTCATCTAAAAGAGGCAAAACAAAACAAGCAGTCAACACATTTACAAAGGCTGCTATTGGCTGAGAGGAAGGACCACATGCTCTGGTCGGAGACAACTGTTAAGTTAAGCCCATCGTAAAAAGTGAAATAAGTAGGTGCCATAAGCTTAATGTGGTCACTGGTTAGTAGAATCAGCTGCTTCATAGAATCAATTTTCAGAAAACCAATTCAAATCAATGCACTACACTTTCATCGTTATTATGTGTTGGATTATAATAATCAATTTTGAACACCTTTGTGATATTTCTGGAGGTCGCGACCATAAAACAATTCGCAATTTCCGGTTTATTGACTTTTCTGTTAGCCCAATCTATTATAAACGAGCAGTAAACTATCTTACTGCATTTGCAATAGTACTGATAGCTGGAATTCTGTAGGTTTTTACACTGATATTATGGTGAAATGCGTTTCCCCTTCCATGGAATCTTCAATCATATAAAAAACAAATAAATTTTCATAATATTCTCTTCATTCCTACTTTTTAATTTTCGTAAACTTGTTATTCTATCTCACTTGAGCATATTGTGTTAGTTACAATTTGTGCCGTGTTCTTCGTTATTGATTCCTTATCATTTTAATTAAGCTATATAACGCTTACATACATAGCTTAACAGTAATTAGGCTATGTATGCAAGTGTAAATTTATTTTTATTTTGTTAACCTTTGGAACATATTCTTCCGATTTTCATGCATCATTTAATTTTGTGAATTGGCAAAGTAATAAAGCATAAATTTGTGCTTTATATCTTTACTTTTATAGCCTGTGGATAATATTCCTCCTATTTTTGTTTATCAGAATCTTGATTTAATAGAATTAAAATTCAACAAGCAAACAGTAATCATAATAACCGGCACTTACCACGTATCATACAGTGAAAGTGAACCAATTGTAAAGCGAGGTTCCACTGTATATTAATGGAGGTGTAGATCTATACGATTATAGAGACCATTTCATATTTTTTACTTCAGATAATTTCGGTATTAGTGACTTTGGTGATCCTGGAGGCAATATGAGTTAGAGTCGTTTTTATTTGCCTTCTGGATACATTAACATTAACAAGGGCACATGTGCAAGAAAGCAAGCTTATCTAGCATCAGCCAAAAAAACACACACACACACACACACACACACACACACACACACACACACACACACACACACACACACACACACACACACACACACACCTTCTCATTTCACCCATCCACTCGCTCCAAATGTTTTACTAGTTCTGCTTGAATCTGTTTAAGCTATCAAGTTCTACAATGACAGATGGAAGTTTGTTCCAGCAATCAACCATTCGCTGGCTAAAGACAAATTTCTGCACATCTATCCTACAACTGCATTTCCTCAATTTGAATTTATGCCCTCTCAGGCGATTATTCTGAACAAGAGGAAGAAACCCATCAGCATGCTCAAACCATTCAAGGCTTTATACACCTCAATCAGATCACCTCGCAGATGCCAAGTCTCCAGACACTGTAATTTGCAAAACTTAAGCCTTTCTTCGTAAGAGCAACCCATTGTTCCATTCACTAATCTTGTTGCCCTTCTCTGTACTCGTTCCAACAGCTCTACATCCTTCTTAAAATGAGGCCTCCAGACCTGTATACAGTACTCACGGTGTGGCCTGACCATTGCCTTATACAAGGGGATAATCACCTCCTTATCCCTGCTAGAAAAATTCCTGTATATCATTGACAAGAC
This sequence comes from Mastigoproctus giganteus, assembly GCF_048544385.1. NCBI lineage: Eukaryota > Metazoa > Arthropoda > Arachnida > Uropygi > Thelyphonidae > Mastigoproctus > Mastigoproctus giganteus. The sequence continues at coordinate 98,021,560 of NC_143580.1, forward strand.
ACTCTTGCAGACCGTCTGCAATGCTCAGAAAACTTCATATCTGCCTGCACCATTACCCCCAGGTCAATTTCACTCTCTACCACTGTCAGTGTAGTACCACAGAGTTTACGTTGCTCTGGGGTTGCTGTTTCCCATATGTAGTACTTTACATTTGTCAATGTTAAACTTTAGTTGCCACCTCTCAGCCCATCTGCTCAACTTTTCTAGATCCTATTGCAGCAACGTATTGTCTTAGTGTCATTAACAACCCTGCCGACCTTCGTATCGTCTCCAAACTTGGACATTAAGCCTGACATACCATCATCAAGTTTTTTTGGAGTTTGAGAACGAGATTAGCCTGTGCGGACGTAGCTTTTTGCCACTCCTGGAACAGAGAAGTTTTTCTCTGATTTATTTTCTGTTTTATTAGCTTAAATTGGCATATTAACTTATTTTCTAGAGCAGCTTTATATTCCTAGTTACGATACTTAGTTTAAAGTTTAACTTAGATAGAGATTTTGTAGGTATTACTTAGTATCGGTAAGGGCATCAAATCCACGTGTTACAAGTTGCAGTTCCGTTGAACGAGATGTTTTTTTTTTTTTTTAACCATATTTAGCCGATTTATTAACCAACTGTTATATCAAATTATTTTCTGTAAGTAGCTAGTCAGGATCCTTAGTTTTTTCTGAATTGAGACAGCGAGATTTGGAAGTTAATCGATACTTAAGTGTCCGTAGATTTACCATTCGTAAATTTCCGCCATTGTTACGCGATACAAAATATCTCGAACTAGATAACATAAGCTTAGTATAGTATAGTACATAACATAATATTGTCAATTATTCAGTAAATCTATTAATCTTGTTGAACTTCATTGCCAATTAAATTGTACTTTTAACTATATACATATAACGACTTAGATTACGTAACATAAATAATTAGCAAAAAATAAATAATTAATACTTAACTTGATACGGAAGTTATATAAAGGGATTTCATAGATAACACTCGATACTAAAACATAAATATAGCGTTATAACTGTGTTGGGATACAAGTTTAGTGTTTTAATTTTGTACTGAAATTTAAATTTTATTGAAATTAAATCGAAATCATGACTCAGACCAGAGCAGAAAAGCAAAAGGCTCAAGCTAATGGGAGTGCTGTGGCTCAGGAGAGAACTGAGGGGGGCAGTTGCCCTCTGAATCACAGCCTTTTAAAATGCACTATTTGCTTGATGTTTGTGGAGCAGTCAGATACGGGACATGATACTGCCATGTGGGATGTCTTTGCATGTGCGCGATGCAAGGAGTGTAAGGAAATCAGGCGACAATCCAGCATTGTTATGGGTCTATATGAGAGCTTGAAAGACAGGGTGGATGCCCTCAAAGGATTAAAAGTAAGGGGCCCATCAAGCTCTCAGCTGCCCACACCAACGCCAGAGCTTGCACTTGGGCGTCAAGCAACACAGCGGCAGCCCCCAACGCAGAATGCGCTGATCCTAAAGGAACTAGTAGTTGTTGGTGACTCTATTGTGAGGGAAACGGGGGAACGTGCTTTGTAAAAAGGATACGTGGACAGGACCAGGATATGTCTGCCAGGGGCAAAGGTTGATGACGTTGTAGAGCGGATATCATCTTTTAAGGGCACAAAAGGTGATATAGTTGTACACGTTGGCACTAATGATATTAAGAGTAGGAGACCGGCGGAATTACTTAACAAGTACAGGTCACTGTTGGAAAAAAGCCGTGAATTAGGGTTGAATTTGAAAGTGTCTGCAATTCTGCCCAGACACGATAGGAGGGAGCATATGATGAGAGCCCTCTCATTCAATTCGGTCCTGGAAAGATTGTGCAAGGCTCAAGGGGTAGAATTTTTTTCAGCCTGGTCTGTACTTGTTAACAGGAGAGACTGCTTCTACAGGGATGGGATGGGATACACTTAAATAGAAAGGGTGGAAGAATGTTTGCTGATGCTATCGAGGCAGTGTTAGGTGGGTCGGAAAACTGATAGATTGGGGGGATACAAGGATTAATACATTAACAGTAGCCACTGGCAGAGGTGAAAGTGATTCTTGCACTGCTTCTATTGGAATGAGTAGCAGCTTGGAAAATAAGATGCAGGATATTTCAGTCTGCTGGGAGTCATTCGGGTACAAGTAAACACATGGGTTGAGTTAGGGTAACTAAGAAAAAGAACAGGTGCATGTATACTTGCGTGTACACCAATGCTAGGAGTTTGGTAAATAAATTTGATGAATTTGAGGTATTGCTCAAAGCATCAAAGGCAGATACTGTTGGGATATCAGAGATGTGGTGTCACACAGATATAAGTAATGCAGAACTGGAATTTGGGGAGTACAACGTCTACAGAAAGGATAGACAGGATAGGAAGGGAGGAGGGGTTATGCTATTAGTTAAGAAATACATAAAATCCAAGGAAGTGAAGCCAGTTGACATTGCTGGACAGTGCAGTGTTGAGTCAGTTTGGTGTGACATAAGCATTGGGAAATCAAAATTAAGAGTAGGAGTGTGCTATAGGCCTAATGACTCTGATGAGTATAATAAGAAACTGTACAGGGAAATAGAGTGGGCCAGTAAATCAGAGAGTCTTATAATGGGGGATTTTAATTTCCCAGATATTGACTGGAATTTGTGGATTGATCACTCACACACTAGCAAGGCTTTTGTGGATTTATTGGATGATTGTTTTCTAAATCAGCATGTTCGGGAGGCAACTAGAGTGAGCAATACTCTTGATATGATTAATAGTAGTGATTCTTCATGCATTAAGAATCTGCAGATAAAGGAACGACTAGGTGGCAGTGATCACAGTGTGCTGAAGTGGGATTTACTCGAGGAGGTAACTACCATCAGGGGTAAAGGGAAAGGTTATTGTTTTCGTAAAGGTGACTACAATGGTCTGAGACAGTATTTAAATTCTATACAGTGGGACCAACTGATGATGTTATCAACAGCAAACTCAAAATGGCAAGCATTCAAAGAACTTATCTTGGAAGCTACTAGGCTTTACATACCAACTAAGAAATATTGTTCAAGGTTCAGGCCTAAATGGATGTCAGATGAACTAATGAGACATATGGCAGAGAAGAATAATGCATGGGATACCTATAAATTAACATGTGACACAGAAGCCTATGATAGATATAAGTTGATCTGTAACCAAATTACAAAAGAGTTTAGGCAGGCGAAGGCAGATTACGAGAAATCTTTAGAAAGGGATGTAAAGAAAAACAGCAAGGAGTTCTTTACTTAAGTAAACTCTAGAAGGAAGGGTATGAATCAGATTGGTCCACTTGATATCGATGGTTCAACTGTTCATGATCCTGCTCAGGTAGCTAACAAACTAAATCAATATTTTGCATCTACATTCACACATGAGGAGTTATTCAGGAAGGGGAATGCCATAGATGAAGTAAACACTGGCAGTGAGCTAGATGATATTGTAATAATTGAGAGTAAAGTGGAGGAGAAATTGTTGAAGATAAATACAAGAAAGGCACGTGGGGTGGATGGGATCTATCCAGTTATATTAAAGGAAGCAGCAAAGGAAGTAAGCAATCCATTAGCCATAATTATAAGAGCTTCCTTGGACTCAGGGGAGGTACCCACATACTGGAGATGTGCAAATGTAACCCCAATTCACAAAGGAAGATCAAAGGCTGACACAAGTAATTATAGACCTGTGAGTTTAACTTCTGTTCCAGGAAAATTAATGGAGGCACTGGTTAAAGAAGCACTGCAGGATCATCTAGACAATACTTCAGTTATAGCTTGGATACAGCATTGTTTTGTTAAGGGGAAGTCTTGCCTGACCAATTTGATTGGATACTATGATGTAGTCACAAAAGAATTGGATGCAGGGAATACCTTTGATATTATATATTTGGATCTTAGAAAGGCTTTTGATACTGTTGCACATGGAAGACTGCTTCACAAATTGGAGCAGTGTGGCATTGGTGGCAAATTGTTGCTATGAATAAAGGGATGGTTGAGTGGCAGAAGACAGAGAGTGATAATTAACGGACAAATGGACACTGCTCATCGTGGACTAATGTTATTAGTGGAGTCCCTCAGGGTTCAGTGTTGGGTCCACTGTTGTTTTCTGTATTTATAAATAATATTTATGATGGCATTTCAAGCTTAATGTCCAAGTTTGCAGATGATACAAAGGTTGGCAGGGTTAATAAGGACGCTACTGACGCTATGCTGCTGCAACAGGATCTGGAAAGGTTGAGCAGATGGGCTGAGAGGTGGCAAATGAAGTTTAACATTGACAAATGTAAAGTACTACATATGGGAAACAGCAACCCCAGAGCAACGTATCAACTCTGTGATACTACACTGACAGTGGTAGAGAATGAAAAGGACCTGGGGGGATTTTGCAGGCAGATATGAAGTTCTCTGAGCAGTGCAGACGGGCTGCAAGAGTAGCTCATGGTGTCTTCTCAATGATATACAGGAATTTTTCTAGCAGGGATATGGAGGTGATTATTCCCTTGTATAAGGCAATGGTAGGCCGCGCCTTGAGTACTGTATACAGGTCTGGAGGCCTCATTTCAAGAAGGATGTAGAGCTGCTGGAACGAGTACAAAGAAGGGCAACAAGGTTGGTGAACGGAATGAAGGGTTGCTCTTACAAAGAAAGGCTTAAGTTTTGCAAATTACAGTGTCTGGAGACTAGGCACCTGCAAGGTGATCTGATAGAGGTGTATAAAGCTTTGAATGGGTTGAGCATGCTCAATGCTGATGGGATACTGCCTCTTGCTCAGAATAATCACCTGAGAGGGATTAAATTCAAATTGAGGAAAGACAGATGTAGGATAGATGTGCGGAAATTTGCCTTTAGCCAGCGGGTAGTTGGATGGTGGAACAGACTTCCATCCCTTGTTGTGGAAGTTGATAGCCTAAATAAATTTAAGGCTCAGCTGGACAGGTATTTCGAACGAACGGAGGGGTGAAGTGGAAGTGGTTATTTTTTATTTATTTTATTTTTTTTTTTTTTATTTTTATTTTTTTTTTTTTTGGCTGATGCTGCATAAGCTTGCTTTCTTTCATCAAATGCCTCTACTAATGCTAATGCTAATCAATATCATTAATGAATACAGAAAAAAACAATGGACCCAAATGAATCCTGGGGGACTCCACTAATAACATTAGTCCATCAAGAGCAGTGTCCATTGATTACCACTCTCTGTCTTCTCCCACTCAACCGTCCCTTTATCCATAGCAGCAATCTGCCTCCAATGCCACACTGCTCCAATTTGTGCAGCAGTATCAAAAGCCTTCCAAAGATCCAAATATATGATATCAAAATTATTCTTTGAGTCCAGTTCCTTTGTGACTATGTCATAGTATCCGATCAAATTGGTCAGACAAGACTTCCCCTTAAGAAACCCATGCTGTGTCCCAGCTATAAATGAAGTCTTGTCTAGATGATCCTGCAATGCTTCTTTAACCAGTGCCTCCATTAATTTCCCTGTTCCAGAGAAATTAATGGAGGCACTGGTTAAAGAGGAAGCTGTCATAATTGTGGCTAAGGGTTTGCTTACTTCCTTTGCTGCCTCCTTTAATATAACTGGATAGATTCCATCCACGCCAGGTGCCTTTCTTATGTTTATCTTTAACAATTTCTCCTCCACTTTACTCTCAGTTATTACAAGATTATCTAGCTTACTGCCAGAGTTTAATACACCTCTGGCAGTCCCCTTCCTCATGTGTGAATGTAGATGCAAAATATTCATTTAGTTTGTTAGCTACCAGAGCAGGATCATCAATAGTTGAACCATCAATATCAAGTGGACCAATCTGATTCATCCCCTTCCTTCTATAGTTTACATAACTCTTTGCTGTTTTTCTTTGCATACTTTGCCAAAGATTTCTCGTAATCTTCCTTTGCTTGCCTAACCTCCTTTGTGAGTTGGTACAGAGCAGCTTATAGCTATCATAGGCTTCTGTGTCACCTGTTAATTTATATGTATCCCATGCATTTTTCTTCTCTGCACATGTCTAATTAGTATACACCTAACATATGCTCAGGGGATTTAAACTGCACAAGATTAGCTGTGATGGCTTGCCCACAGAAGTTCCATGTTAAATTATTCTCATGTTATGCCTGATTACATTCATTATTTTACCATAATTTTGGATGCATCTGAACTCCAACTGCTGTTGTTGTTTTATTAGAGGTTTATTGGCACAAGGAATTTGAATCAAATTTTTTGTGACTGGTTCAATATTAGCTGATTAGGGATTATTATATAAATTTATACAACTCAAGCAGTGAAACAGTTTGTAAAAATTTCTATCATTACCAAAGAGTGTGTGTGATCAGGATCAGAGATAAAGCTGGATTTCTGGGTAGTTGATTATAGAGAATTCAACAAGGTTGTGTTTTATTATCAGCTAGTACTGCCAAATTGGCCGAGCATGATTTTCCATAATTTAAAAAAAAAAAAAAAAAAAGCCATAAGCTAGATGGAAATGGACAATAAGGAATCTGCCAGAACCACTTGTTTTGCATGAAACCACAAAGTTATCTACTTCTGACACTCAAAAAACTTGAGATCAGGTATTTGTAAGCAGGAGGAAAATAGGATTTTTCCCCAAAAACAAGCATTTTTGTAAAAAAAAAAAAAAAAAAAAAACAGGAGATTTTTCCGAAAAAGCAGTAGCTTTTTTTATGAAGTCCACACTACACTAGAAGTTAAATTTAACTGGCAAATTATAGATTTTATATAAAAAACCACAAGAGGATTGTTTATGATTAAGTACACTTATAAGCATGATGACAATTAAGCTTAATGATTGATGGTACTTCAACTTAATATACTAATCAAGACAAACAAAAGCTTGTCTCCATGTTTTACACAGTTTCATCCCTTACATGTAATCATCCAATTTTTTTGGCACATTACAAAGAATAGTTTGTATCAGTGTGTCTAACCTACGGCCCATGAATAATATTTATACGGCCCGCCCAGAAAGTGAACTAAAATAGCATTTTAGAGAGTCGCGCCACGAGTGTACAGGCATGCAAGCATCAAGCTCGACTGTATCAAATGTGTATATGTCGTCCATTGCAGTCGTATATACGCTAAATATAGTTATGTATGCATCAATCTTTTCATGTTGTGAAATTCTACTATGTTGATATAACTTGTTCATTTTATTGAATTATTATTAATTTGTGTTGAATTTGATCTGAAAGAGGAATGTAGATTTCGGTTGTCGTGTTTTTAATCGAAGGTGGACTGAAGACTATTTCTTCATTGAGTACGACGAAAAAGCAGTATGTTTGTTGTGTAAGGATACTGTATCACTTTTTAAAGAACATACTGTAGTTTGTCTCAACAAACAATTATGCAAAGAGTAAAAGATATTGGAAAAAATTTTTTCCAACAACTTTTGGAAAGCATAAAACAAATGAAATATTTTGGTGTGGCACTGGATGACAGTACTGATGCAAACAACACAGCCCAACTCCTTATCTTCATGCCTGGAATTAATGATAATTTTGTACCAATTGAAGGTTTAGCTGACCTACAGAGTATGCACGGAACGTATTATAGGTAAATCTTTTTGAAATTTTTTGCCAATCTATTGAAAAGTTAGGATTAGGATAGAATATTAAAAACCTGGTAAGAGTCGCAACTGGCAGTGCAAAAAATGATTGGTAAAAACATTGGCGAGTACAGTGGTCTCCGACAGTTTTTAAATTCTGTACAGTGGGATCAACTGACGATGTTACCAACAGTAAATTCTAAGTGGGAAGCATTCAAGGAATTAATCGTGGAAGCTACTAAAAGTTTCATACCTATTAAGAAATATTGTTCAAGGTTTAGGCCTAAATGGTTGTCAAATGAACTAATGAGACTCGTAACAGAGAGCAAAAATGCATGGGATGCATATAAATTATCAAGCGACTCAGAAGCCTATGGCAGATATAAGTTAATCTGTAATCAGGTCATAAAGGAGGTTCGGCAGGTGAAGGCAGATTACAAGAAATCCTTGGCAAAAGATGCTAAGAAAAACAGCACGGATTTCTTTACTTATATAAACTCTAAAAGGAAGGGGATGAATCTGATTGGTCCACTTGACATTGATGGTTCGACTGTTGATGATCCTGCTCAGATAGCAAACAAAAAACTGAAAGAGTATTTTGCATCTACATTCACACATGAGGAATTATTAAGGTTTGAAAATGGCAGAAGGTTATCAAATTGTAGCAAGATACTTAATGATTTTGTAATAACTGAGAGCAAAGTGGAAGAGAAATTGTTGAAGTTAAACATAAGAAAAGCACCTGGGGTGGATGGGATCTATCGTTATATTAAAGGAGGCGGCAAAGCAACTAAGCAAACCCTTAGCCATAATTATGAGAGCATCCTTGGACTCAGGGGAGGTTCCCACGGACTGGAGATGTGCAAATGTATCCCCAATTCACAAAGGGGGATCGAAGGGTGACACGAGTAATTACAGACCAGTTAGTTTAACTTCTGTTCTAGGTAAAATAATGGAGTCGCTGGTTAAAGATGCATTGCAGGATCATCTAGACAAGACTGCAGCAACAATTCAGACACAGCATGGGTTTGTTAAGGGAAAGTCTTGTCTGACAAATTTGATAGGATATTATGATGTGGTTACAAAGGAACTGGATGCGAAAAATAATTTTGATATCATATATTTGGATTTCAGGAAAGCTTTTGACACTGTTGCGCATGGAAGACTATTGTACAAATTGGAGCAGAATGGTATTAAGGGTAAGTTGCTACAATGGATAAAAGGATGGTTAAGTGCTAGAAGACAGAGGGTGGTAATCAATGGGTGCTGCTCTTCTTGGACTAATGTTATTAGTGGAGTCCCACAGGGTTCGGTGTTAGGTCCACTGTTGTTTTGTATATTTATCAATGATATTGATGAAGGTATATCAGGCTTAATGTCAAAGTTTGCAGGTGATACAAAGGTTGGCAGGGTTGTTAATGACAGTAATGGCAGTGTGCTACTGCAACAGGATCTAGATAATTTGGGCATATGGGCTAAGAAGTGGCAACTGAAGTTTAACATTGACAAATGCAAAGTACTACATATGGGTAGAAGTAACCCCAGAGAAACGTACCAACTGTGTGGTACTACACTTAAGGTGGTAGAAAATGAAAAAGACCTGGGAGTAATTGTGCAGGCAGATATGAAGTTTTCTGAGCAATGCAGACAGGCTGCCAGGGCAGGTCATGGGGTTTTGTCAATGATATATAGGAATTTTGCTAGCAGGGAAAAGGAGGTGATTATCCCTCTGTATAAGGCAATGGTCAGGCCACGGCTTGAGTACTGCGTACAGGTCTGGAGGCCTCATTTTAGGAAAGATGTAGATTTACTTGAGTGTGTACAGAGAAGGGCAACAAGATTGGTGAGGGGAATGAAGGGATCCTCTTACCAAGAGAGGCTTAAGTTCTGCAAATTGCAGTGCCTGGAGACTAGGCACCTGCGCGGTGATCTGATTGAGGTATATATAAGGCCTTGAATGGGTTGAGCACGCTGAATTCTGATGGGATCCTTCCACTTGTTCAGATTACGAATCTAAGGGAGCATAAATTCAAATTAAGAAAAGACAGATGTAGAATAGATGTGCGGAAATTTGCCTTTAGCCAGCGGGTGGTTAATTGCTGGAACAAACTTCCATCTGTCGTTGTGGAAGTTGATAGGCTGAATAAATTTAAGGAGGAACTGGACAGGCATTTGGAGGGAATGGTGTGTGTTTTTTTTTTTTTTTTTTTGGCTGATGCTGCATAAGCTCATACATTTGCTTTCTTGCATCACATGCCACCACCACCACTACTACTACTACATTGGGCTCATGGATAGAATAACCAAGAAAATGATAGATATTGGAGCTGAACTGCCAATTGGAATTCACTTCATTGTGCATCAAGAAGTTGTGTGGGAATGTATTGGATCTCCAACACATTATGAATGTGGTTATTTCAACTGTAAATTTTATAAGATCACAAGGCCTTAATTATCGTATATTTCAGTAGTTTATTTCAGAAATTGAAATGTAATTTTACACAGTGCAATGAGATGGCTTAGTTGTGGCAAAGTGCCATATTGTTTCTTTAAACTGCATCATGAAATTGATATTTTTATGACAGAAAAAGGAAAACCAATAAAACAACTATCAAATATGGAGTGGCTGTTTGATCATGCAATTCTTACAGACATTTCTAGTCCTTTAAGTGCTCTTAATTCAAACTACAAGGAAAAGGAAATTGGACTCTGATTTGTATGGTGACATCAAATTGTTTCAGAATACGCTGCTATTATTTAAATTCCAAATTGAGCAAGGCAATTTAGTTCACTTTGAATGTTGTACCGAGCTAACAGAAAAACATATTTCCAAAGAATCGTTGCCTATTTGTTATTACAATTAGTTATTTTGTTATTACAATTAGTTTTTGACAAGTTTGAAAGTCGATTTGCTGATATGAGATCCCATGACATAAGATTGTTTGAGAATCCATTTACTTCTATGGCTGAAAACTTGTATGGTGACATCCCAGCTTGCAATTTGAACTTACTGATCTTCAAGCCAAAACATGGTTCAAAAATAAGTATATGGAATGCAAAAATAAACTACTTGAATTCTAAAAGGCTCTCCCATCTGAAGATTTTCCACTAATAAAAGAAAATGCCATGAAAATGCTACTTTGTTTGGACCAAAGTATGTTTGCGAGCAAATTATTTCACGCATGAAATCAAATAAATATTTAAAAAGAAAGAGAATAGCAGATGAGCATCTTCATTCCATATTGAGAATTGGCATCACAAATTTTCAAACAAATTTTGAACAATTATCTAAAAACATTTAGCCTCAATCATCTCATTAAATGTTAAGTTTTGTTCAGTAAATGTTGTGTATTCTTTGTAATAAAATTTTTGAATATTTTCCATTTTAGGGGTATCATTACATTTATTTATTCACCTTAATATTGAAAAGCAGTGATCCTTTTCAGGTGTAAATTTTCTCAAGTGAACAGTTAAAAGCAAAAGTAAGGTATTAAAAAAAAAAAAAAAGAAAAAAAAGTAAAGTATGTTTTTTAAAAAAATGCAAAAGTAAAGTATTTAAAAAACAAAGGTAAGTCATATTTTTTAATTTTAATAAAATCTAAAAAACAAATCACTGACAGATTGTTGCACATAAAAGTGTTGGGAATTTCCATTTTTTATATATAGCCTGAAAATAAAAAACAGTAACATAAAAATAGAAATTTCCTTTTACATGTAACAGGATAGGGAAAATGAAACACACTAATTTTCTCTAATCACTAAGTGCAGCCCGCAAAAGAAAGCTAATTTTCAATATGGCCCTTGTACTGGAAAATTTGGACACCACTGGTTTGTATGAATGAGATTCTTTTGCTAGCCATGAATGGCTACTGGGAGGCTGTTTTTCATATCATATAAGAAAACTCTTTTGAACTTGAGTGACCTTTGAGTTTTCAAAAAGAGAAAAATGCACAGCTGCTCCATGCAATGTAAATTACCATTACCATTCTTTTGTTTACAGTAAGTGTGACCCAACTACCTAAAACACAAAATTCACAAATACTGATCAACAAAAACTTCTATTCAGTGCTTGGCATGTTTTATTAAGTACAAAATACACAAACTAATAGCTTGATTTAGTGAAATTACTTTTAATTACTGTGTGCATGTGTGTGTATATAATAATTTTCTGTGTGCCGAAAAATGAAGAAATGTGGGGGAGTTACTCCAATTAACAAAAAAAAATATTCAAAGTATTTAAATAAAATATTCCTGAATTCAAAAACTAGAGAGCACATGATATACAAAACTATATCTGAAGTTAAAAAATGAAGTCATCACAATCAAAAAAAATTAAGATAATTAACAGAAAGTTTAACAAAGAGTAAAAGTTTTATTTTATTATGAATGTTACCAAAGCATTCGGCAGGAATGTCCGGCCACATACTCCACATGGTAGAAGCTGCAGGGATATATCAAGTGTACTATCTCCACCTACAAATGGATATAAAAACTTAAAATAAAACAGACTGCTGAAAATGTTACTTACACACACACACACACACACACACACACACACACACACACACACACACACACACACACACACACACACACACACACACACTTTTCCATTATTGTTAAAGGCACATAAAGGTAAACTGCAGCCATTATCAACCCATTGCAGGATGGAGGCCTCCTCAACAATTCATGCTGAGGGAAATGGACTAAAATCTGCCATGCTGGTCCACTGCAGGTTGGCAGATCGACCGTATTTAGCAGTCAGGGGCTTGAACCCCGGTCTACTCAAAGAGCATGTGCTACTGCACTTCCGCTTCTGACCACTCGGCTACGGAGGCCAGTTAAGGCACATATGTTGTTGTTAACAGGAGAGATTGCTTCTACAGCGATGGGATACACTTAAATAGAAAGGTTTCAAGAATATTTGCTAATGCTATCGAGGCAATGTTAGGTGAGTTGGAACACTGCTAGCTTGGGGGGATTCACAGACTGAGATTAACAGTAGTTACAGGCAGAGGTGGAAATAAGTAGCCCAGAAAGCAAGCTGCTGGCGATTTCAGGAACTGCTGGGGGGGGGGGGGTCATGAAAAAAGTAAATAAAATGACTCCGTTAGAGTCTTTTTATTTAGAGTAAGAACAGGTGCATGTATACTTATATTTACACCGAGGCTAGAAGTATACTAAATAAATTTGATGAATTTGAAGTGCTGGTCAAGACAACCCAAAGGCAGACGTTCTCGGGATATCACAGACATGGTGTCACACAAATAAAAGGACAGAGGACAGTTGGACAGACAACTTGAGTAGTCGAGACCGCTAATTTTCGTAACATTGGACAAATGCTAATAATTTATTTAAATTTTTCCTTGTACAGTTTATTTTAAAAGTTTATTTTAAATCCATAATGAGATCGCAGATCTCATTATGGATTTAAAATAAACATTAAGGCTATTTTTGGAAATTTGAGCAATATTAAATTTTAAGAATATTATATATTTTATTTTAATCCAGAAGAATTCTCTTACCAGGGGGTTTTCTTCAAGAACAGCTGCATCCGGGTGAGGTGTAATTTAGAAGGTAATGAAATAGCAATTATATGGAAGAAGGACAAAAGAAAAAAGCCAGCTTTTGTCCATCTTACAAAAATTAGCAGGTGTCGATTACTCAAGTTGCCTGTCCAACTGTCTAATAAAGTTTCGAGACTTTAGGAGCTCCACATATTTTTTTACTCTATGTCAGATAAAAGGAATGCAGAATTGGAATTTGGGAAGTGCAATATGTACAGAAAGGATAGACAGAATAGGAAAGGATAGGTTATGCTGTTAGTTAAGAAACACAAGATCTAAGGAAGTGCATCCAGTTGACATAGATGGACAGTGCAATGTTGAGTCATTTGGTGTGACATAACACTGGGAAACCAAATATGAAGGTTGGAGTTTGTTATAGGCCTGCTGACTCTGATGAGTACAATAAACAATTATACAGAGAAATAGTGTGGGCTAGTAAAACAGAGTGTCTTATAATGGCGGATTTTAAGTAACCAGATATTGACAACAACATGTGGGTTGGTCTCTCGTACACTAGCAAGGCTTTTGTAGACTTATTGGATGATTATTTTCTACAGCAACATGTTCAAGAGGCAACCAGAGGGAGTAATACTCTTGATCTGATTATCAGCAGTGATCATTCATGCATTAAGAATTTGCAGATAAAGGAACCACTAGGTTCCTTTATCTGCAAATGATCACATCTGCACAATGATCACAATGTGCTGATGTGGGAATTACTTAAAGATGCAACTACCATCAAGGCTAAACGAAAAGGCTTTTGCTTTCGTAAAGGTGACTAGAGGTCTCAGACAGTTTTTAAATTCTGTGGGATCAACTGATGATGTTACCAACGCTGAATTCTAAATAAGAAGCCTTCGGAGACTTAATTTTGGAGGCTACTAGGCTTTTCATTCCAACCAAGAAATACTGTTGAAGATTTAGGCCTAAATGGATGTCAGATGAATTAATGAGGCTTGTGGCAGAGAAGAATGCATGGGATGCATATGAAGTATCAGGTGACACAGAAGCCAATGGCAGGTATAAACTAGACTGTGATCAAATCACAAAGGAGGTTAGGCAGGCGAAGGCAGATTACGAGAAATCTTTGGCAAAGGTGCAATGAAAAACAGAAAAGAGTTCTTTTCTTGTGGAAACTCTAGAAGGAAAGGGATGAATCAGATTGGACCACTTAACGTTGATGGGTTGACTATTGATGATCATGCTCAGGTAGCTGATAAACTGGATAAGTATTTTGCATCTACATTCGCACATGAGAAGTTATTCAACGAGGCAAGTACCAGAAGTTTATCAAATGCTAACAGGGAGCTAAGTGATTTTGTAATAACTGAGAGCAAAGTGGAGAATAAATTGTTGAAGTGAAACATAAGGCACCTGGGGTGGACGGGATCTATACAGTTATATTAAAGGAGGCAGCAAAGGAAGTAAGCAAACCCTTAGCCATAATTATGAGAGCTTCCTTGGACTCAGGGGAGGTCCCCATGGAGTGGAGGTATGCAAATTAGCATTTAGCATTAGTAGAGGCATACGATGCAAGAAAGCAAGCTTATGCAGCATCAGCAAAAAAAAAAAAAAAAAAAAAAAAAAGCTCCGATTTCACGACTCCGTTCATTCCAAATAACTGTCCAGCTCAGCCTTAAATTTATTTAGGCTATCAACTTCCACAACAAAAGATGGCAGTCTATTCCACCAATCAACTACCCGCTGGCTAAAGGCAAAGTTCCGCACATCCATCCTTCAGCTGTCTTTCCTGAATTTGAATTTATGCCCTCTCAGGCGATTATTCTGAGCAAGAGGAAGAATCCCATCAGCTTTGGGCATGTTCAAACCATTCAAGGCTTTATATACCTCAATCAGATCACCTCACAGGTGCTTAGTCTCCAAGCACTGTAATCTGCAAAACTTAAGCCTTTCTTCGTAAGAGCAACCCTTTGTTCCATTCACTAATCATGTTGCCTTTCTCTATACTCGTTCCAACAGCTCTACATCCTTCTTAAAATGAGGCCCCCAGACCTGTATACAGTACTCGAGGTGTGTCCTGACCATTGCCTTATACAAGGGGATAATCACCTCCTTATCACCAAATGTATCACCAATGCAGAAAGGGGAGTTGAAAAGGTGATAGAAGTAACTACAGACCTGTTAGTTTAACTTGTGTTCTGAGGAAAATAATGGAATTCACTGATTAAAGAAGCATTGCAGGATCATTAGCATTAGCATTAGTAGAGGCATTTGACGCAAGAAAGCAAGCTTATGCAGCATCAGCCAAAAAAAAAAAAAAAAAAAAAAAAAAGTAACATAAATAAATAAAAGTAACCACTTCCACTTCACCCCTCTGTTCGTTCGAAATACCTGTCCAGCTGAGCCTTAAACTTATTTAGGCTATCAACTTCCACGACAAGGGATGGAAGTCTGTTCCACCCACCAACCACCCGCTGGCTAAAGGCAAATTTCCGCACATCTATCCTACATCTGTCTTTCCTCAATTTGAATTTATGCCCTCTCAGGTGATTTTTCTGAGCTAGAGGAAGAATCCCATCAGCATTGAGCATGCTCAAACCATTCAAGGCTTTGTACACCTCTATCAGATCACCCCGCTGGTGCCTAGTTTCCAGACACTGTAATTTGCAAAACTTAAGCCTTTCTTCGTAAGAGAACCCCTTTGTCCCATTCACCAATCTAGTTGCCCTTCTCTGTACTCGTTCCAGCAGCTCTACATCCTTCCTGAAATGAGGCCTCCAGGCCTGTATACAGTACTCTAGGTGTGGCCTGACCATTGCCTTATACAAGGGAATAATCACCTCCTTATCCCTGCTAGAAAAATTCCTATATATCATTGACAATACACCATGAGCTACTCTTGCAGCTCGTCTGCACTGCTCAGAGAACTTCATATCTGCCTGCACCACCACCCCCAGGTCCCTTTCATTCTCTACCACTGTCAGTGTAGTACCACAGAGTTGATACGCTGCTCTGGGGTTGCTGTTTCCCATATGTAGTACTTTACATTTGTCAATGTTAAACTTCATTTGCCACCTCGAAGCCCATCTGCTCAACCTTTCCAAATCCTGTTGCAGCAGCATAGTGTCAGTAGTGTCCTTGACAACCCTGCCAACCTTCGTATCGTCTGCAAACTTGGACATTAAGCCTGATATACCATCATCAATATCATTTATAAATACAGAAAACAATAAAGGCCACAATACTGAACCCTGAGGGACTCCACTAATAACATTAGTCCACGATGAGCAGTGTCCATTGATTACCACTCTCTGTCTTCTCCCCCTCAACCACCCCTTTATCCATAGCAGCAACTTGCCTCCAATGCCACACTGCTCCAATTTGTGCAGCAGTCTTCCATGTGCAACAGTATCAAAAGCCTTTCTAAGATCCAAGTATATAATATCAAAGTTATTCCCTGCATCCAGTTCTTTTGTGACTACATCATAGTATCCAATCAAATTGGTCAGGCAAGACTTCCCCTTAACAAAACCATGCTGTGTCCTAGCTATAACTGAAGTCTTGTCTAGATGATCCTGCAGTGCTTCTTTCACCAGTGCCTCCATTAATTTTCCGGGAACAGAAGTTAAACTCACAGGTCTATAATTACTTGTGTCAGCCTTTGATCCCCCTTTGTGAATTGGGGTCACATTTGCACATCTCCAGTCAATGGGTACCTCCCCTGAGTCCAAGGAAGCTCTCATAATTATGGCTAAGGGTTTGCTTACCTCCTTTGCTGCCTCCTTTAATATAACTGGATAGATCCCATCCACCCCAGGTGCCTTTCTTGTGTTTATCTTCAACAATTTCTCCTCCACTTTGCTCTCAGTTATTACAAGATTCTCTAGCTTACTGCTAGAATTGAATACACCTCTGGCATTCCCCTCGCTGAATAACTCCTCATGTGTGAATGTCGATGCAAAATATTCATTTAGTTTGTTAGCTACCCGAGCAGGGTCATCAACAGTTGACCCATCGATCTCAAGTGGACCAATCTGATTCATCCCCTTCCTTCTAGAGTTTACATAAGTAAAGAACTCTTTGCTGTTTTTCTTCGCATCCCTTGCCAAGGATCTCTCGTAATCTGCCTTCGCCTGCCTAACCTCCTTTGTAACTTGGTTACAGATCAACTTGTATCTATCATAGGCGTCCGTGTCACGTGTTAATTTGTATGTATCCCATGCATTTTTCTTCTCTGCCATATGCCTCATTAGTTCATCTGACAACCATTTAGGCCTAAACCTTGAACAATATTTCTTAGTTGGTATGTAAAGCCTAGTAGCTTCCACGATAAGTTCTTTGAATGCTTCCCATTTTGAATTTGCTGTTGGCAATATCATCAGTTGATCCCACTGTATAGAATTTAAATACTGTCTCAGTCCATTGTAGTCGCCTTTACGAAAGCAATACCCCTTCCCTTTACCCCTAATGGTAGTTACCTCTTTGAGTAACTCCCACTTCAGCACACTGTGATCACTGCCACCAAGTGGTTCATTTATCTGCAGATTCTTAATGCATGAAGAATCACTACTGATAATCAAATCAAGAGTATTACTCCCTCTAGTTGCCTCCCGAACATGCTGATGTAGAAAACAATCATCCAATAAATCCACAAAAGCCTTGCTACTGTGTGAGTGACCAGCCCCCAAATTCCAGTCAATATCTGGGAAATTAAAATCCCCCATTATAAGACTCTCTGATTTACTGGCCCACTCTATTTCTCCGAACAGTTTCTTATTATACTCATCAGAGTCATTAGGCCTATAGCACACTCCTACTCTCAATTTTGATCTCCCAATGCTTATGTCACACCAAACTGACTCGACACTGCACTGTCCAGCGATGTCGACTGGCTTCACTTCCTTGGATTTTATGTGTTTTTTAACTAATAGCATAACCCCTCCTCCCTTCCTATCCTGTCTATCCTTTCTGTAGACATTGTACTCCCCAAATTCCAGTTCTGCATTTCTTATATCTGTGTGACACCACGTCTCTGAAATCCCCACAATATCTGCCTTTGATGTTTTGAGCAATACCTCAAATTCATCAAATTTATTTACTAAACTCCTAGCATTGGTGTACACACAAGTATACATGCACCTGTTCTTTTTCTTAGCTACCCTAACACAACCCATGTGTTTACTTGTACCCCAATGATTCCCCGCAGTCTCTGAAATATCCTGCATCTTATTTTCCAGGCTGCGGCTCATTCCAATAGAAGCAGTGCAAGAATCACTTTCACCTCTGCCAGTGGCTACTGTTAATCTATTAGTCCTTGTATCCCCCCAATCTAGCAGTTTTCCGACCCACCTAACATTGCCTCGATAGCATCAGCAAACATTCTTGCACCCTTTCTATTTAAGTGTATCCCATCCCTGTAGAAGCAGTCTCTCCTGTTAACAAGTACAGACCAGGCTGAAAAAAATTCTACCCCTTGAGCCCTGCACACTCTTTCCAGGGCCGAATTGATTGACAGGGCTCTCATCATATACTCCCTCCTATCGTGTCTGGGCAGAATTGCAGACACTTTCAATTTCAACCCTAATTCACGGCTTTTTTTCATCAGTGACCTGTACTTGTCAAGTAATTCCGCCGGTCTCCTACTCTTAATGTCATTAGTGCCAACGTGTACAACTATATCACCTTTTGTGCCCTTAAAAGATGATATCCGCTCTACAACGTCATCAACTTTTGCCCCTGGCAGACATACCCTGGTCCTATTCCACCTATCCTTTTTACAAAGCATGTTTCCCGTTTCCCTGACAATAGAGTCACCAACAACTACTAGTTCCTTTGGGACCAGCGCATTCTGCCTTGGGGGTTGCCGCTGTGTTCCGCGATGACCAAGTGCAAGCTCTGGCATTGGTGTGGGCAGCTGAGAGCTTGATGGGGCCCCTCACTTGTAATCCTTCGAGGGCATCCACCCTATCCTTCAAGCTCTCATATAGGCCCATAACAACGCTGAGTTGTCGCCTTATCTCCTTACACTCCTTGCATCGCACACACACAAAGACATCCCCCATGGCAGTATCATGTCCCATACTTGACTGCTCCGCAAACATCAAGCAAATAGTGCATCTTACAAGGCTGTGATTCAGAGGACAACTGCCCCCCTCAGTTCTCCCCTGGGCCACAGCATTCCCATTAGCTTGAGCCCTTTGCTTTGCTGCTCTGGTTTGAGTCATGATTTAGATTTACTTTCAATAAAATTTCAATTTCTGTACAAAATTAAATCCTAAACTTGTATCCAAACACAGTTATAACGCTATATTTATGTTTCAGTAACGAGTGTTATCTACGGAATCCCTTTATATAACTTTCGTATCAAGTTATGTATTAATTATTTGTTTTTACTAATTATTTATGTTACGTAACCTAAGTGTTTATATGTATAATTAATTATGTTAAATAAAATTAATTATATTACGTTTGTAATCTAAGTCGTTATATGTATTTATTTAAACGTACAATTTAACTGCTAACGAAGTTCAACTAACGCTATCTAGTACGGTATATCGTATCACAAAGGCGGGAAAATTACGAACGGTTAGCGGAGTTGAAACACGTGGAAACCTTTACCGATACTTTTATGCAATTACAAGGCCGAGTAAAGAATAAATACACCAAATTAATCAGAAAATCACCAAATAATGTTATACTACTAAATTTAAATCAAAAGTTTTAGAAAAACAATAATTTCAAATCAATAAATAAGAAAAATCCACTTAGCGGCTTTGAAAACGACCGTCTCTAGTAGCCTCGTCAGCAGACTCCCTAGACAAGACTGCAGTAATAGTTATTAACAGTAATAACAGCATGGGTTTGTTAAAGGGAGGTCTTGTCTGACCAATTTGATTGGATACTATGATGTGGTCACAAAGGAACTGAATGCCGAAAATAATTTTGGTATCATATACTTGGACTTCAGGAAAGCTTTTGATATTGTTGCACATGGAAGACTGTAGTATAAATTGGAGAGGTATGGCATTAAGGGTAAGTTGCTACAATGCATAAAGGGATGGTTGAGTGGGAGAAGACAGAGTAGTAATCAATGGACACGCTCTTCATGGACAAATGTTATTAGTAGAGTTCCCCATGGTTCAGTTGTTGGGCCCATTGTTGTTTTCAGTATTTATCAATGATATTGATTAAGGTATATTAGCATTAGCATTAGTAGAGGCATTTGATGCAAGAAAGCAAGCTTATGCAGCATCAGCCAAAAAAAAAAAAAAAAAAAAACCCACTTCCACTTCACCCCTCTGTTCGTTCAAAATACCTGTCCAGCTGAGCCTTAAACTTATTTAGGCTATCAACCTCCACCACAAGGGATGGAAGTCTGTTCCACCAACCAACCACCCGCTGGCTAAAGGCAAATTTCCGCACGTCTATCCTACATCTGTCTTTCCTCAATTTGAATTTATGCCCTCTCAGGTGATTTTTCTGAGCTAGAGGAAGAATCCCATCAGCATTGAGCATGCTTAAACCATTCAAGGCTTTATACACCTCTATCAGATCACCTCGCTGGTGCCTAGTCTCCAGACACTGTAATTTGCAAAACTTAAGCCTTTCTTCGTAAGAGCACCCCTTTGTTCCATTCACTAATCTTGTTGCCCTTCTCTGTACTCGTTCCAGCAGCTCTACATCCTTCTTGAAATGAGGCCTCCAGACCTGTATACAGTACTCTAGGTGTGGCCTGACCATTGCCTTATACAATGCAATAATCACCTCCTTATCCCTGCTGGAAAAATTCCTGTATATCATTGACAATACTCCATGAGCTACTCTTGCAGCCCATCTGCACTGCTCAGAGAACTTCATATCTGCCTGCACAACCACCCCCAAGTCCCTTTCATTCTCTACCACTGTCAGTGTAGTACCACAGAGTTGATACGTTGCTCTGGGGTTGCTGTTTCCCATGTGTAGTACTGTCAGGTTTAATGTCCAAGTTTGGAGATGATACAAAGGTTGGCAGGGTTTTTAACAACAGTAAAGACAGTATGCTATTCCAACTGGATCTAGATAAGTGGGGAAAATGGGCTGAGAAGTGGCAACTGAAGTTTAACATTGACAAATGCAAATTATTGCATATGGGTAGCAATAACCGAAAAGAAACGTATCAACTGTGTGGTACTACATTCAGGGAAGTGAAAAAGACTTTTGGGTAATCGTGCAGATTATTTCCTAGAATATGAATTTACTTGTAAGATATTGTAGTTCATTATTAAGGTCGTAATGTGTGGAACTGTATTTTATAGCATTGTAAATTTGATTATAAAGGACTGCTTTTTTTGTGTTAAGGGGGTGATGCGATTCAAAGTGTAAGTATTTGCCCATGTGAGTATTTTTTCTGAAAATTCTTGTTCCTAGTTTTGTATCGCTTCTGTATATAGTGAAGTTTAGAAAATTAATTTGTCTATTTTCTTCTAATTCCAGGGTATATTTTAATCTATTATGCATGGAATTAAGAGGCGCCTCCGTAGCCAGGTGGGAAGGAGCAGCAGTGCATAGCACAGGCTTCTTGATTAGACCGGGGTTCGAGCCCGTCGCCACCAAATACGGAGGATGTGGAAAGGTCAGGGAATGACCACCGCATATCCCGGAGCAATATGGCTTTAGTTGCTAATGCTCCTAAAAACCAAATAACTAACTAACTAACAAGCATGGAATTAAATTTAGTGAAAAGATTATTTATTGTGGATTTGTGCCCTATTAAGAGGATATCGTCAGCGTATCGTATAAATAATTTAATATCTGGGGGGTATGGTTGTAATATATGATTTTCTACGAAGGCTAGGTAAATTTCAGATGGGGGGATGAGATCCCTAATCCCATAGGTAAACCATAGGTTTGCTGGTAAATCTAGTTAAGAAATCGGAAGTATCTGGCATCTAATAGAAAGGTTGTGAGCTCTAGTATGCTATTAATTGAGAGGGAAGTGCGATTGGATAAGGTTTTGTCGTCTGTTAAGAAATTACGAAGGTTTGTAATGTTCACGGCAAATGTACATTAGTGTACAATGAGACTACATCAAAAGATGCTAGGATGTCATCATTGGTTATTGTGATAGAATTTATTTTTTCTAAGGTTTGGTAGGTATTGTTTACTTTAAGTTTCGAAAATCTGGTGAGGGGGGAGATAATTTTGACCAGGAAGGAAGATAAATTAGTGAAAGCTGATTTGCTGAAGGATATTATGGATCTTAGTGGGTGGTTGGATTTATGGAGTTTGGTAATACCAAACATATGCGGTAGAATATTGTTTCGGATGCAAATCTGTTGAAGGGTGTATAAATTAATTTCATTGTTGGATCTTAATTTCCTTAAAATAATGTCAAGCTTATTTTTATGTTTGGAAATAGTATATGTGTTATCCAGTTTGTATGTATCTGAATCAGAGAGTATAGATTCCATTTTTTCTATATATGTGCTTTTGTTTATAATTACTATGGAATCACCTTTGTCAGCTTTCTGGACTATAATACAGTGAAACTTCCCTTTAACGGACAGCCATGGGGAACGAAAATGTGTCCGTAGAGAGAAGTGTCCACTAACAAGAAGTCTGAGGGAGAAAAAAAAAAAAGAAAGAAAGAAAAATCGTTAAACGTTTAATGTAAAATTAAAATATATACAGATTTTGAACAATATTTTTGTAAATAATATACAATTACATACACAAGAGATAAAGAAAAATTGTTAAACGTTTAATGTAAAATTAAATTAAATTATATACAGATTTTGCACAATATTTTTGTAAATAATATACATACAATTGTGCTATGCATATTATGACTATCTTAAGAAAAATGCATACAGTAATCACTTATTTTCTTCTGCACCTTCTTCCGGCTGATAATTTTGTTTTCAACATTTGTTTGGAGTGAAGAAACCATCGAAAGTCCTTCAGTATCTTCTTCAGCTGCGAAAAACATTTTTAAACGATTGATTTGTATGAGCGCTTCTTCTATTTTCATCGGTGGTTCGCCGTTAATATGTTCTTCGACAGAATGCCCTCCTTCCATTTCTTCATCCTCATGAGGAACTTCTTGAAAAATATCGATTATAATGTCGTTGATATCTAGAGCACCATCTTCTGTAGTGAGGTTCGAGTCTATATCTTTATAGCCAGGGTCACTTGTAGCTGAAGTGTCATACATCATCAATAGATGTTGAAGTTCTTGTTCTTCTTGGTGCTCCACATTACTGTTCACAACTTCAATTTTTGCGTTTGAGAAGCCAGACTTTACAAAACAGTTCACGACAGTTTGTTTTCTAATTGCATTTACTGAAGAGGAAATCCACTGAATCGCATCTAGGATGCTGATTTTCTTTGCAAGGTCACTCGCACATGTTACATCGTTCATGTTTGCAATGAGATGTCTTAAAACACGTTTTCTGTAGTGAAGTTTAAAATTTTTTATTATCCCTTGATCCAAGGGCTGACACTCTGCAGATGTGTTTGGTGGCAGAAAAACGATTTGAATGTTGGACAATTCAATGTGCGGGTGAGATGCAGCATTATCCATGAAAAAGCATCATCCATTCGCTCATGATATCTCGTGTCATCCACGCTTTTTTATTAGACTTCCAGTCAACATCCAAAAGATTCAACTTTATGCCCTTGAAACAACGAGGATTTTGTGGGTTTCCTATAACAGGAGGTTGTTCAAAGTCTCCCAGCATATTTGTACACGATAGTACAGTCAAGCGTTCCTTAGAAATTTTTCAGCCGTGGCACTTTTCGTTTTTTAGACTCATTGTTTTTTCAGTAAGAGCTTTAAAAAAACAACCCTGTTTCGTCACAGTTGTAAATATCCTTAGCTTCAAAATCACGACATAAATCTTCCAATTTGACGGTCCACTCTGTTACAACCCCAGTATCAACAGATCCACCTTCACCACTTACGGTTTTCCACGAAATTTTATGCCGAGTTTTGAACTTGTCTAGCCATCCCACAGAAGCTTTGAACTCATTTACTCCCATAGATTTCGCAACCTCCAAAGCCTTTTCCCTAATAATAGGCCCATTAATGGGAATTTTTTTAGCACGTGCGCGACAAATTTGAAGTCCAACAGTTTTCGGGAATGATTTTTGAACCTGATCATTTCCGTGTTGCCAAAATTGTTTGAGCAGTTCATTTTTTTTCTTTAAGATGTCGCTTACCTGCATCTTCCCGATTTTGAATTTTGCAGCGAGATTGCGAACACTATTTTTTTGCAGATCATACGCATTAATGAGTTCAACTTTATCTTTTAAAGTTAAATGTTTACGAGAAGACATTGTGCACTTCACACGACACTGAACAAAACTGAAACTGAAAAGACGAAAGGCCGACCATATTCTCCCCCCCCTGCACACACCGAATTCATCAGAAGTTTTACACGTGCCTTAAAATTCTTGAAAAAGGGTTTAGAACCGCGACATAAACCTTGATAAAATTCAGAGAATCGGAAATAGAAAATAAGCAGACGATTGAGGCAATACGTGGAAGAAAAGTTCCTAGAAAAAGGGCCGTGAGCTCGCCCGCTGTCCGTTATGGGGAGATCAAATTAAGTGCTAATCTAAACGAAACAGTGCAGATTGCCTGTCCGCGTCCGTTACAGAGAATGTCCGCTAGACAGAAGCTGCAAACACGTTAAAACCAATGGAGGTGAGTTGGGGAATTTGAAAATGTCCGTTGTAGAGAGAGATGTCCGTTAACGAGAGGTGTCCGTTAGGAGAAGTTTCACTGTATTTGGATTGTTACATATATTTTGTAAGTTAATTAACTGTTGTTTGTTTATGTTGGGTTGGAGTTTGAATCTGGAGTTAAGAATTGAATTACTTTGGTGTTGAATTGAATTACTTATAATTCACCATTTATCTGGATGGTTATCTAATTTGGTTTGTAGTTCTATTATGCATTCTTTGTAGGGATATTTATTATCTTTAATAGCAAAATTAAAACCGTAATTGAGGCTAGCGAGTTCAGTGGAAGAAAAAGGGTACGAAGAAATGTTTATAGTGGAAGATTTTGTGGGGGTGTGAGGTTTCTGTGTAAGGATCCCCCATTTTCTGTTGTGTCTGAGTTCGATGTCTTTAATGGTAGCTGCTATACGTATTTCATTATAAGTCGTAAGGTCCACCCAAGATTGCAGTGTCATATTTCTTTTAAGGCTGAATCTTAATTGGTGTATTTGGGATAGTAGGTTATATTTTTTTATTGTATCTCTTCTGTAATTCTTTTTGTACAATTTTAATACAGGTTTGATGGATAATATATGGATATTTTTTACATGTATTTCTAGGGAAACAAACTATTATCACAGTCCAAAATAATATTAACAACCAACCCAAACACATTTCCAATAATAATTCACGTATTATTCTCCCTTACCATAGTAATTTTGCCAACCAATTCTGCCGTTTATTCAAAGGTACCGATATCACCCTTACATTCTCATCTTATAATAAACTAGGTTCATTATTCAACTCATATAAAGATACACAAAATTACCACATTAGTGACATGAATAATATCATCTACTTAATAAAATGTCAAGATAACTGTAACGCTTACTACCTTGGTAGCACCACCACAAAATACGGTTCTACCAAAACATCAAACACACGTGCGTACTGCCACTACAATACGCACGCATTCACGTGCGTACTGTTACTACAATAGCTTTAGGATGGGACAGTCCAACACCGAATTAGCAACACATGTTCAATCCCACAACCACACCCCCTTAGTAGATTCAGCCATTCCTATTATCAAATTAAAATCCAATTTTAAAATTTTCCAATATGAAGCCCTAGATATATAGAATGGTTACGTCGCTATTCCACTCTCCGAGTATTAAATTCCAAACTACCCTATAACATAGCACCGGTCTGGAATCTCATGCACCTGAGATTCCCACGTGTATCAAGGAGCATCACAGGGACTTAGTCTTCTTAAAATACACGCGTTTACTCTCATTCTAACAATGCCAACTGAAGACGAGTAAAACGAAAGCCACTTGTTATGGCTGTTGGCCTTCTGTTTAAAACCATATAACTTCAATTGTTTCAAATTTCAACATTGACAACCAAGGACGAAGATGTGCATTCAACTTCCTTGCGCACATTTTAATTCTGTTTTTAAATCCTAACTTATTCACGCTAACTTAAATTTAAAATTATCATCCATTTTATTCCAACATCAATGCAGATTATAAAAAGGTGAGTACCATAATAAATTAAATTAAGCTACGCTAATATATTGTGTCAGTTATAAATGGTACTTTAAGAGATCTACAATTTTCGAATTGCATTAAATTATTTTAAAAGCAATAATTGGGCAGGCAGGATTGACAATTTGGTGTCAGTTTTGCTTGTTTAATAAGTCGCTCCTCCCTGATGTGAATGAGAATGATGGATGAATGGAAAAAGAAGAAGAAAAAAAAAAGTATAAAAAAGTTGTAAAATATAAAAACTATAAAATGTTGCCTTGAAATGTAGGGGGGGGGGAATTGTGTGTGAGCGAATGATATAAATTGCATGTTCTATTCCAGCCTCTCCACAAGATGGACAGACTGCCATGGGAGCCTTATGGACCACAATGTCATCCATGCTGTTGGCTGTTCCTAGCCGGCATGCTGTTGGCTGTTCCTAGCCGGCATGCTGTGGAATGCTGTCCCAGGTGGGACACAATCACCAGCACAGCTCTGCTCGGCATACCATTAGGCATTTCTAGCCACGTTCCCTTGCTTGTTGTTTGTTTGTTATTTGGTTTTTAGGAGCATTAGCAACTAAGGCCATATTGCTCCGGGAATACGCGGTGGTCATTTCCTGACCTTTCCGCATCCTCCGTATTTGGTGGTGATGGGCTCGAACCCCGGTCTAACAAGAAGCATGTGTTACACACTGCTGCTCCTTCCCACCTGGCTACGGAGGCGCCTCTGCTCCCTTGCGTGGTCCTTTGCCTCCTCTTCCCAGGAGGGAGGGGGAGGTTACCTTTGGTCTCCTCCCCCCCTTGCTGTCCCTCTTTGCGCTCTGGTGGGGCAGGCCTGCTCCACTGATTTGGGGGTCATCTTCTCTATTAACCCCATATCTCTGTCTTTTGCCCCCCAGCCTTCAGTCTCCCCGCCCTTCTAACTTACAACTACTAGCATTCGAATCATTGTTAAATTGCTTGAGCCCTACACTCAAAACTTAATGACATCAAATCACATACCTAGTACTCCTTTTGGGTGACCCTTATTTTTAGCAGGATTTTTTTTTTAGGTCCTAGCCACTGAAATCTCAGGAAATTAGGTGGCAGGACCTGCCAGAGTAAATAACTATAATACTTATGTACCAGGTCTGCCTCCACGGGGCAGAGTGTGGACAACGTTGGGTCCCATTAGAAGCCCAGCGGCCAAATGACCAGAGAAACAACGTTACATGACACTACACATATACAAGATCCATGCACTTTTAAACCTCTGGCAATGACAGTGTTCTGTTTCACACCTACAATGTATACTACACGGAGATGGGGAAACCCCTGGTGCCGTTTGACACTAAACACACTCTACACTGCTTGCTCGGTAAACAGATGGTAGGTGTTTTCGGTGTGGAGCAGAATCGAGAATGATGTATTGATTGACAGGTAGGCGTGGCAAACAATGTGCTGATTGGTGTGTGAACACAACAGACGATAACATCGATTTAGTATCACTTACCCTAATCTGAGAAGCAGTAATGGTAACTTGCCCGAATGAACACTTTCCATAACGGTGAGAAAAGGTCAGGTTACCTCCACTTGAATCCCATGGGAGCTTGAACCCCTCCCAAAGTGGAGGGAATAAATAACCTGACCTTTTTTCTTTAGAATCATGGGTCGACTAGTACATAAATTGTTTATTAACAAAATATTAATTTTTTTATTACTGTAATTTTATTTTTAAGGACACTCGCATGGATACACACATATCGTAACATCAATCAACACCTCAATAGCTATTCAAAATATACACAGGGTGTATATTGGTGTCAAATATTCAAGGGATATTCCTATCGACCAAACATTAAAAAAAAGTCATATAAACATGGGTCTAGAAACGCTTACTTTCTGAGGTAGGAGGAATTTTATTGTTTAACAATATCAAACAATTAATAAGCAATCCAACACAGAACAAGTAATGCAATTAAAGAAGACAAAGTTTAACAGAAACAAACAAAAACAAAGTAAACACAAGACAGAACATTTTGTTACAAAAATTGTTCAAAATGGTATCTTCCTGCTTTGATGCATCCTCTGAGCCTGTGTTCCATGCTTTGTTGTACTCTGTTGAATACACCCGGAGTGTTACATATTTGCTCACATCCATTTACGACACGCTCTTAAAACGTTAACATCAAGGCACAAGAGTTGCATAAACAATGGACTTCAAATGTCCCCGGAGATAAAAATCCATTGGATTCAAATCTAGTGATTGAGCAGGCCATTTAATGGATCCCCCATGAGCAATCCATCCTTTGAGGAAAATGGCCATCCAAATGTTAACAAACTCTCCAACTAAAGTGAGCCGGGGCGCCATAGTGCATGAACCACATTTGTCGGATGACGTCCAAAGGTACATTGTCCATTAATTGGTGCAATTCATTTTCAAGAAACTGCAGATAAATGTCTCCTGTCAGGAAAAAATAGGGGCCTATCAAATGATCATCCACGATTCCAGCCCAAATGTTTAGACTGAACTTATGTTGATGTTTGTCCTGTTGCACTGCATGAGGGTCATCACTCCAGATGTGGTTGTTATGGTAATTTAAGACCCCATCATGTGTAAAACCAGCCTCATCAGTGAACAAGATAAATGCCAAGAAATTCAGGACAATAGCACACTTTTGTTGAATGCATTGGCACAATGTTCTTTGTGGCAGAAAGTCTGCCTTAGTAAGTCTTTGCACCCGTTGAAGGTGATAGGGGTACAGAAGGTTTTCAGGCAGAATATTACAAATGGTCGTATGACTAACTCCTTCTCTTACTGAAATTCTTCTTGTACTATCCGATGGATTTCATTCACATTACAAAGAACTCGTTCCTCAAGGTCAGCATTTCGTACCTCTCTTGGTCTTCCAGTGTCAAAAGATCTTCTCTCAAATGAGTCAGTCTCTCGCAAACACTGGTGGATTCATGTGAATGTTCTTGGACAAGGTAAATGCCTGTCAGGGTACCTTTCTGAATAAAGTTCACATGCTCTTAATGCATTCCCATCTGTAACACCATAAGTGTAGTGCATCTCTGCCATTTCACTCACCAAATACATTTTCTTTACGATTTATTTAATCCGAAGTAATCTGCAGTATCTTCCACAACCAACTAACGTTTGTAAACAACAAAGCAAAAGCAAAACAAAACATTACTACCCGTTGCAGATATCTTTTCCACTGAGCGGTGGAGTCTCTACTAGTATCGTGTTTACATGACTTGATAGGGGTAAAAAAATAGGGGCCTATCAAATGAAGTATCGAGGCATGCAAGGAAAAAACTAAGCTTTTCTAATGCCTGGTCGATGAGAATATGCCCCTATAATATTTGACACCAATTTAAATACACCCTGTATATATACATATTATACTGTGTATGTATTTATTTACACACACACACACACACACACACACACACACACACACACACACACACACACACACACATATATATATATATATATATATATTTTATTATGCTTAATAGGTTAGATTTTAGCTTATAGTTTAATGAATACCTATGTGCAACGTTAATGTCATTGTAATTATGCCAATTGGACATTATACGTGCCTGTATATATATGTGAGTGTATGTGTTTTTTTCCCCTTTTTTTATTCCCTTTTTTTTAAATGGCGCTTTGACATATAAGGATTATTGTGCTTCCAAATCTGGTAATCAAGTTAGCCCCAACTAGGTTAACTTAATCCAGCATGGCCTATACATATTAATTTTATGAAGTATATTAGTATGTGATAATGAATTTTCATTACCCTCAGCTAATATATTGTTTAATTCAATACTAATTTTAACATCAATACATTTACTTACATATATTATAATATAGTACATTCCATCACATGGCCGTCAACCCCCTACTTCTTCGGGGGCTTTGAGTGGATTGACAGCCCATCTTATGTCTGTTGTTTGTTTGTTATTTGGTTTTTAGGAGCATTAGCAACTAAGGCCATATTGCTCCGGGATATGCGATGGTCATTCCCTGACCTTTCCGCATCCTCCGTATTTGGTGGGGCTCGAACCCCGGTCTAATCAAGAAGCTTGTGCTACGCACTGCTGCTCCTTCCCACCTGGCTACGGAGGCGCCCCATCTGATGTAATGTCTCATACCTTCCTGTTTCTGTTGTCCCTATACCAGTTTTGTCTTTTTGTTATATTAATTTAACTATCAATTTTACATTTCCAATTTTATTTTTCAATTTTACATTTTAAATTTAATTTTTCATTACATTTTAAATTAAAATTTTCAATTTTACATTTTAAATTTGATTTTTTTCAAATTTACATTTTAAATATCTCATTTACTTATATTTTTATTTTTATTTTAGTTTATTTTTTATGATCGTTCTCTACAGCAAACTGTCATAGGGGACACAAAGCCCAATGGGTAAGTATCCGATATTGTGACGGCTCTTACCTAGACTTTACTGTCCTGAGGAAGTTGCAGTTTAGAAAGGGGTTTATTTCCCGCCTTCTAATTGTTATATAGGTAGCGAAGCATTTTACTGCGCAGTCGCACTTACTTTATACTATGTCGTGTTTTTAGAGGTGCATTAGCCTCAGGCCCCGACATCCTATGCTAATGTATGCTGTGTGGGGGGGGGGTGGTTTATTTGGTTGTTGGGTGGTTGGTTTTCTGTTTATTCCTTATGAAATTTGCCTACAATGGGATTTAAGTTTGTCTTATTAATTTGTATTTACATTTAACTTTGTATTTACATATATTTTTACAGTTATTTGTACATTTGTTTTTGCCTTACCTCGGACTGCACTGGTAACGCTTTTCTAAGGCATAACAGTGCGTATATGTCCTATCGTATGGCTATATACAGCCTCTTACTAGGTGATATTTTCTATTACTTTTATCTTATTTTAACTGGGGGGAGGGATTTTTTTGCTGAGGGTTGTAGTGCGGTCAGACAAAGAGCCTCGTCTGAGCGCAAAAAACGTATAAACATGGGGAATTTTATTTAATACTATGGTATTTTTAGATTATTTTCTATGAATGTATGTGCGTCGACATTAGGGTGGTACGTTCTAATTTTTGCATGTATGGCTGCTTTTATATGATACCTACTGTATTGGGTGGGTATTTTATTTATGTTGAGAGTTTTAATGAGTTTTTGAATGGCTATCTTTACGCTATTTATATTGTTGCATATTTTTATCAACCTGTTTGTTTGATTTCTGATTGTATTTCCGTATATGTGTTTTGCTATATTGCTCTCCCAGTGGGTGAGTTTTATTGTATTGAAGTTAAAGTCCCTCTTATCGTAGTGATGTGTATATATTTCGTTATGGTTGATGGCAATTTCGCTGTCTAAGTAGACTGCTTGCTGGTTGTTATCCGGGTTTGTCCATTCAATTGTTAGGTCTGTTGGGTAAATATACTGTGCTACTGTTCCAAAATTGTCATGGTTCATCACAAGTATGTCATCAATAAATCTGTAAAATGTAATATTGTCTGTGATGCTGCTTTCATAGTGGTGCAGGTAAAGGTTAGCTATGGAGCATGAACTGCTAGAACCCATAGCTATCCCCCTGCATTGTATGTATATATTATCTCCCATTAGTACATAGTTGCCTTTGACACAGAGTTTGACTAGATCATTCTAATATTGTTTGCTGCATTTTATGGACAAACCCGGATAACGACCAGCAAGCAGTCTACTTAGACTACTAAGATGAAGGGGGGGGTGCCAAAAAAAAATTAAATAATTGCCAACGTTGCCATGATTAACAGTAGTGAGCATTTTAGTACCTTGCCTCAGGTACTAAAATGGCTCGACACGGCCCTGGAAACCTAAATCAATAATATAGTAAAAACACTGGAGAACTCCAAAAACCTGCTTTTAATAATGAGAAGAAAAACATAATAAACGGAACTTTTTCAGAAAAAAAAAATTCATGAATACAAATCATATAGTTGGACCTCAATAGCTATTTGCAATTTGAGTAATAATATTCTGAAAAGTACCTTCATGATTTTTCCCATAAATTTGATGCCACATAGTTTGTAATGTTTGTGACTGTCAATAATGAACACTTTTTTCAAGAAAAGGGTGAACAGAAAGTGGACGTGGAAGAGTCCAAATGGATTAACAACTAATGAAATCGACTTCATCCTCACTAACAGAAGATATATTGTGAATGAATAATGTTACCGTCCTGAATAAGGTAAATGTTGGAAGTGATCACAGAATGGTAAGATGTACACTTGATACAGATGTAGGAAAGGAAAGGAAAAAACTGACTCGAGTAAATAATACAGAGGAGGAGAAAAAGCAGTATGTACTGGAACTTAAGAACAAGTTTGAGCTTCTCCAGACTGCTCAGGACCAAGATATCGACGAGGAATATTACAACTTTCTGAACGTGATAAAGCCCAAGAAACCTATAGGGAAACAGAAATCCAAAGAAGAAAAAATTAGTCAAGAAACACTTGTCGTGATGAATCGAAGACGACAAATGAAGAGCAAGAAAAACACTGACAGGGAGAAAATTGAGTATACTGAGTTATGCAAAGCCATTAGAAAGAGACTCAGAGAGGACATAAGAAGATTTAACACAAGAAAAGTAGAACAAGCATTAAGGGAAAACAAAGGATTTAAATCAGCAGCCATGAGCAGTAATATAGAAAGACAAATGATACTGAAACTGAAGAATAGTGATGGTGTACTTATAAACAGCAGAGAAGGCATAATTCAAATAGCAGAAGACTACTATAGAGAATTATAAGAGGAGCGAGGGAATGATACCAGCAGTGGGGAAGATGGATTGCAAAGTAGGAACACATACGCCATACCCGATATTCTTCCTGATGAGGTAGAACATGCATTGAAGAAAATGAAGAATCGGAAAGCCCCGGGGGAAGATGAAGTTACTGTAGACTTGTTAAAATTAGGAGGAAGAGACATAACTCAAAAACTGGGAAGGCTCTTCACAAAGTGCATTAGAAAAGGTGTGACGCCTAAGCAGTGGAATAATGCAATCATAGTTTTGCTGCATAAGAAAGGAGATAAATCAGAAATTGGAAATTATAGACCAATTACCTTGTTATCCCACATCTACAAGTTGTTCACAAGGGTCATTACTAACAGATTAGAAAGAATACTTGATGAGAATCAACCGAAAGAGCAAGCTGGCTTTAGGACAGGATTCTCAACTATGGATCACCTTCACGTAATATCACAGCTAATGGAGAAAGCAAATGAATAAAAAACACCATTATGCCTGGCATTTGTGGATTATGAAAAGGCATTTGACTCTATACAGCATAAGGCAATGTTTCGGGCACTGGAAAGACAAGGCATAGATACTCCATATATTATGATTCTGAAGAAAATATATGAGAGTGCTACGTCCTTTATTAGACTAGACAAAGACAGTAGCAAATTTAAAATCAAGAAAGGAGTTCAAAAAGGAGACACAATATCTCTGAAGCTGTTTACTGCTGCCTTTCAGGAAGCTTTCAGAAGATTAGACTGGTCGCAGAAAGGAGTCAATGTGAACGGAGAGTACCTAAACCATTTACGATTTGCAGATGACATTGTGGTTGTAAGACACGATCCCAAAGAATTAGAGGAAAATCTTAATCAGTTATGCACAGTTAGTAAGGATTTTGGACTAAAGATGAATATGGCTAAAACAAAAGTAATGATGAACAAGTATGCCACGGAAAGGGAAATAATGATTGAAGGAGCAGTAACTGAAAAGGTGGAGTCATATACTTATCTGGGACAAGTTATTAGCTGTAATAATGATAAATGGCTGGAAGTCAAGAGAAGAATAAATTTTGGATGGATAGCATTCAGGAAATATAGTCACATACTGAAGAGCAATATCCCAGTTTGTCTGAAACGTAAAATAATGAATCAATGTATACTCCCCACCATGACTTAATGAAGTGAAACTTGGGCACTCACCAAAAGAATGGAAGAGAAGCTGAGAACTACACAGCGAAGAATGGAACGAATTATATTGGGAATCAGACTGTTAGATAAGAAGAGAAACACATGGATTAGGCAGCAAACTCAAGTAAAGGACATTCTTATCAAAACTAAAGAACTAAAATGGTCTTCGGCAGGACACATAGCTCGAAGACATGATGACAGATGGACTAAGAAAATAACAGAATGGTACCCAAGAGGAGCTAGAAGAAAACCTGGAAGACAAAGGCGGAGATGGATACATGAAATTCATGAGTTTTTGGGTAGTAAATGGATGGCCAGTGCTCAAAACAGAAGGAACTGGAAAGTTGCTGGAGAGGCCTTCATCCTGCAGTGGATTGAAAATGGCTGATGATGATGATGATGATGATGATGATATTCATTCATGTGACCTGCCAACATACCTTTACAGCTGCCATTTAGTCTTTTAGTCACACTTTTTAGTCTGTTCCACTGGGCTTCAATGTTATTCGTATGTGTTCCTGCATGTGGATCTACAAAATGTTCCTTGTGTTTCACCGTGAAATGTTTGTAATTTTTTTTTTCTAAAGCCATTATACACCTATATCCATGCCATTCATCTGTTATGATGGTAGTATTTTTCTTCACTACTTTTCTAATAATGCAGAGTTTTTGCTTTCCGATATTTTATGAATTTCATTTAAACGAATTTTGATTCTCTTTCAAATACTCCAAACACCCATTTCTTCTTAGCAGATAAATCTGTGATGTTTTGGTTTTACCAATACAGTTTTGTGTGCTTCTGCAGTTTTCCCCGATCCACCAAACTTAATGGGTTTTTTTAACAACTGCAATTCACAAATATCTCTTTTATTATTATTATTAGCCATATGGTGCAAGGAAGCCTGAGGCTTTTGTTGCACCAGCCAAAAAATTTGAGTTACCCCTGAGAGAGAGAGAGAGAGAGAGAGAGAGAGAGAGAGAGAGAGAGAGAGAGAGAGAGTCAGATATAGAAGGGAATTGCCAAGACAGACTAGGAAGCCTGAGACTCATGCTGGACCAGCCACAAAAAAAATTCCCCAGTTACCCTGGGGAGGGGGGGGAAGAGAGAGAGAAGTAGAAAGAAATCACCAAGGAAGAGAATAATGATGATATCCAGCTCAGAAACCTGGGTTAGCCAAGTCCCCATACTCACCAGATGTGATTCCCTGGGGAGTTTGTTTCTAATAAAACTTAATTGCTGTTACTTTCGAATTTTTTTTTTTTTTTTTTTTATGTAAACTCCAAACACGAGAGGTATTAAAACCTATAGTACTTAGTACCGTGCTTGGGTTGGAGATTGAGAAGACGAAATAAGATATTTGTTGACATTGGACTTGAACTTCTGTAGACTGTAATTTTCAGGAAATACGTATGAAGGAAGGTTATTCCAGAAAACGGCAGTTGAATGAATAAACGAGGAAGATGAAAAGTTGGTTTTGTGAGTTTGAAGTTGGACAGTAAATGGATGTTGGCTGGTGGCAGCATGTGTTCGGGACTGTTTTGAAAGAGAGAGAGGGAATTATAGAAGCCAATTCAGAAGAACAGTGCACATGGAAGTATCTGTAGAAGAGGCATGCAGCAGAAACAGTACGTCTATGAGACAGCGAGTGGAGAGACTCTGTTAGAGATGAATCATTAATTAACCTAACTACCCTCTTCTGAACGGAATCAAGAAGCCTGAGAGAGAGGTTTTGGGCACACCACCCCAGATGTGGGAACAATATTCCATGGCTGGGTGGATTTGCGATTTATACAGAGTGAGCAGCTGTTTGGAAGAAAAGTAACGTTGAGAGCGAAAGAGAAAACCAAGTTTTTTAGATGCAGAGGAAGTAATATTTGTAATGTGATCCTGCCAAGAGAGATTAGAAGTCAGGGTAATCTCCAAAAGAGATATATCATTTTGCCTAGAAATCTGAGTGTCACTAAAGATAAGCATAGGAGCAGAAGAATCCTTTTTGCGAGACATAAAACAACACTGAGTTTTAGAAGGGTTGAAATCAACTAAGTTGTCTTTGCCCCACTGGAGAATTACCTGAAGATCAGCATTTAAGGAATTGGTAGCAGATTTTCGAGAAGATGAAGCTGATTGAGCAAGACAAGGTTTCTTAAAATGGAAAGTGGAATGAAATGTGCTATCATCGGCAAAACTATGGATAGGACTGAATGAAACAAAACTAAATGAAACTGAAGAATTAGAAACAAGCCAATTACGATATGCAACATTCTTCTCTTGAACAGCCTTAGCACATTTATTGGAAAACCAAGGTTTAGATAAAGGATGATATTTTAAAGTGGAGTGTGGGATAAAGGATTCCATTCCTGCAAGAATAATTTCACTGACATGATCTGAGCAAACCTTGACATCAGAAGTTTTGAAACAGTAATCCGACCAAGGAAAAGAAGAAAAGAAGTCTCGCAGGTCATCCCATTTTGCATTCTTGTAAGGCCAAACAACACGAAGTTGGGAACAGCCATGAGATAAAGGTTCCATTGGAGAAGAGACGATCACCAAGTTGTGATCTGAAGTGCCTAAAGGACCTATCACATCGATCATCGTGTACTTAGAAGGGTTGTTTGTGAGAAAAAGATCAAGCGTACTGGCTGTATGATTAGGATTGTCCGGTATTCTTGTAGGTAAATGAACAATCTGTGCAAGGTCATTAGTAATTGCAAAAGCCTCAGGATCTCGACCAGCTGGGTCGGTGTGACTAGTAAACGGGAGCCAGCTGGAGTTGTGAACATTAAAATCACCAAGGAAAATTACCTCACTGTTAGGATAGTTGGACTGGAGAAAGTCAAGTTGCAAAGAGAGGAAGTCAAAGAGCTCCAAGTGATTAGTGGAGTTGGGAAAACGGTAGAGGCAACAGATGAATTTGACACAATGAGGTAGTGAGATTTTAAGCCAGAGAAGATCAAAGAAAGGAGATTGCAAATTGCCAAGTCTCTGACAGGGAATATCAGAATGGACATATGCACAATTACCACCTTTGAGGCGAAAGAAATCATAGAGCGTATAATTTGGACATCTAAGATGAGCAGTAGTTCAATCAACCGATAACTGAGATTCTGTCAGAAAAAAGTACATGGGGTTTGGCAGACTGCAAGTGGAAATGGACATCGTCAAGATTAGAATTGAGACCACGTATATTTGTCAAATGAATTAGGAAGTGCTTGGGAGGTTTAGATCTTTTCGCAGATAAGCTTACTCTATTATTTTGACAATTCATGGTGTATTCAATAGTAAGAAAAAGTGGGTGGGACATGCTGTATGAAGTAATGAAATTTTTGGATATGGCGTACACACGGTAAGAATATACTCAGATCCTTGACATAACGTGGCCTTCACAATGCTCCCCGCATACACACTACCCGGACTCCCTCCAGTCACTATCTGGCAGAGTAGAGGTAGTAAGATTATACACTTGCTGATCCGGAAGCCTCCTAGAGAGTTACCAAAAGGTTCGGTCCAGTGTACTAACTAGCGAACACCGTTTTAGAGCTGTACCCTCGAAATGTAAGGACTATTGGATCTTGCCACGATGTTCATCATAACCTCAAAAGTCATCAATTATACTGCATGATGGAAGAGATAGGGAAGGGTTGACCAGAACTTAGCTCTAGAGACTAAACATGGGTTCCACCACTTCAAGCCTCCAATAAGCAAAGTGGTGGTATTGCACCGGTTGATGAGCGTCATCTACCACCTAGTACTGCCTGGTAACATAGAGGGGCGGCATTCCTCCATGTGGTATGGGTGCCACACCTCGATGCCTGCTTATGTTGGTTCACACCTGGGTAGTCACCCACCATGTACTTGTGCATGGAGGTTATACCCAGGGTTACTAACAGTCCCACCACCGTGAAGGTGCAAGCAGAGGATTTGTCTGTCACAGACCGTCCGGACTTCGCCGAAATTGGGTCCACTTGAGTTGAGTGTCACCCGAATATCAGTTCCATCAGTGTTTTAGACTCCCAGGTAGCAAATACAGCTTGTCTGGCATATCTGAGAAAATGTCTGTGACAACCTCAAGGACCAGATGGAATGCTGTCATAGTTACTGGCATGCAAGTTGACCAAAAGTATACAATATACATTATCTTTTTTTTTTTTGGAAGTTTTGTATTTTCCATAAAACTATGTTATAATAAAGAAACTCGCACAGAACATTTTTTACAATACCAGAACTTTCCACATGACTCTGTTTGTGATTCAATTAATTTAAAATAATCATTGCACTTAAAACAGTACTATTTCGGTCTTATTAATTTAGTTTTCATCAAAAAATCAAGCAACATTTTATTTTCCTTACAAATTTCTTCCATTTTTTAAAGATTCAAAGCTATTATTACCTGTTTACCATTCATTGCAAAACTAATTATGTACTGTTCTTTACTGATAAATACACATCATAATGCCAACCAATGACTACACAGTAACTTTTCATCTGTCATGCACATCACCAATCATTTCATCGTTTGCCACACCTACCTGTCAATCAATATATCGTTCTCGACTTCTGCTCCAGACCAATAACACTTACCATCTGTATACCGAGCGAGCAGCGCTAGAGTGCTGTATCGGAAAACTAATTTTTCAGGTAAATTAGCCAACATTTCCAGGTGTTCTCGTCTTGGCTTTCTTTACCTTAGTCAATTTGTTTTATGATAGGATGTGATATTGAAGACTTATTGCTCAATGCACTCATGGAATCGGTGTATATTACACTGCTAGCATTGTGGTAAGTGTTTATATTCTCTAAGGCTAATTTTATTCCATATATAATTTTGCAGTATAACTGCTACGTTCAACAGGTAATGATATGGAAACTGTAAAAGGAGAAAAGACAGCTGAGCCATCTGTATATATTAGGGAACTTTGAGCATTCTTGAGTGCAGGCCTTTATGAAGTTGTTTAACACTT
Organism: Mastigoproctus giganteus; assembly: GCF_048544385.1. NCBI lineage: Eukaryota > Metazoa > Arthropoda > Arachnida > Uropygi > Thelyphonidae > Mastigoproctus > Mastigoproctus giganteus. The sequence goes on from NC_143580.1 coordinate 98,060,792, forward strand.
TCATTTTCGAGACATTTCTTACCCCATTGATGAAAATAGGTATCACAGTGAATGAGATTTACAGATCAGGATGAATCAGCTACATTGGTCTCTTGATATATCAAATGGAATGTTCCAGGTATGCAATAAATCTTTTAGACGAATACCGGTAGGTCATTTTCTGACCGGTTTGCTGTTGTAGAATGCAGTCCATTCAGGATTGAAAAGCATTAAACGAAGAGGATGGGCTGGAAGACTGAATTTTGGCTGCATAATTGATGAGCAGCATTTTCCTTCTAAGGTGAAGTGGAGATTCATGTGACTCTACATAAAGGCTTTGGACATGGGATGTTCTAAGTGCTCCTAGAGCAGTTCGTAGAGCACTGTGTTGGATAGTATTTAGTCTAGTCAGTGCACTTTTCCTAGCCGAGTCATAGACAACAGCACCATAATCTAGATGAGACCTGATAAGGGCACGATACAGATGTAGAAGAGTGTATCTATCAGCACCCCATTTCATGGCAGAAATATATCTGAGCATGTTAAGTTTCTTCAGACATACTGTTCAGAGGTATTCTATATGTGAGACAAAGTTCAGTTTGGTATCTATCATTAAACCTAGGAAATGAAGGTTACTGGTGAGAGGGATCAGTTGATTGCTTAGCAGAAGTTCTGGTTCTGGATTCAGCTTGCATTTTTTGCAGAAGTGAATTACAACTGTTTTTTGTTCAGACATACGATATCCATTTTGCAGTGTCCATATTTTAGGGTAGCTGTCTTCCAATGGTATGAATGTTTTTTGAACTGCAAGATATAGTGAGATCATCGGCGTACATATATAGTTCTACAGTATTGGGAATGTTCTGAGTTATGGTGTTCAGCCTAAGTGAAAAAAGAGTAGCACTAAGTATTGACCCTTCTTCATGAGTAAAGATACAAGAAAGCACTGTTTGGTAATGTACTTGAAAGGTTCTGCATTGAAGAAAGTTTTCAATGAATTTTGGTAGATGTAATCTTAATCCTAAGGAGTAAATTTCTCGCAATATGCCATACCTCCAAGTTGTATCAAAAGCCTTTTCAATATCCAAACTTACCATTACAAGATATTCGTTTTTCACATAAGCATTACGGATATTAGTCTCTGCTTTCACCATGAGATCCAAAATGGATCTATTTTGTCAGAATCCAAACTGACCGTTGTTTAGCAGCTCGTCAGTTTAAGAATCCCGGTAAGTTGTCTGTGTATCATCCTTTCTAGAGTTGTACCCAGACAACTGGTGAGGGAGATTGGTCGGTAATTTTGTGGGAGTGATTGATCTTTTCCTGGTTTGGGAAAGGCTAAAATAATGGAATGATGCCAGGTAGAGGGATACGTACCTTCAAGAAAGATCCAGTTAAAGAAAGTTATTAGTAAATTCAAATCTGTATTGTTTAGATGTTTCAGCATTACATAAAAGATTCCATCAGCTCCAGCAGTGCTATTATGTGATCTATTTAATGCTGTTTGGAGTTCAAATAGACAAAAAGGTTGATTGTAGGCAAGAGACTGAGTAGTTTGAAAATTTATCTTGCATCTTTCTGCTGAGTCTTTCATTTGTAGAAAGGAAGCATCATAGGTTGTAGTGGCAGACGTTTCAAAGAAAGTCTCTGCAAGTGCATTAGCTATTTCTTGTGGTGAAGATATTTCTTGTCCATTCTTGGTTAAGATTGGAACAGAAACTTGTAGATATTTTCCATTTAACTGTCGAATTTTTTTTCAAATAATTAGATTGCTAGTATCTTCTGTGATAGAGGAGGCAAACTGTATCCATGAATCTTTTTTGGTTTTTCTTCTAATTTGTCGTGCTTTTGCCTTAAGTCTTTTAAACTGAATTAGGTTGCCAGTGATGGAAACTTACGGAACAGATTCCAAGCTTTATTTCTTTCCCTTTTTGCTATGGTACAAGCATCATTCTACCAGTGTTTTAGGTTTCTGTGTTTGAAAGCAGAAGACTGTGGTATTGCTTCAGAGAGAACCATTACATGGTGTTCTTTTCATACAAAAGCATCATGGATGTTTATTTCTGTACTGATCAGTAAGTCAAGAGGGGATCTGCTTTCACAGAAACTGCATTATACTGGCTTATGAAGGTTGTTTTGAACTAGAAACCAGGTTAGGAAGGCTTGATCATTTTTTCCTGGATGTTGCTCGCACAGCTGGTGAGTTGAATAGGTCAGTAGTGGTGTGGTTTTGCAGGATCTTTTCCTAGTTTTGGAAATGCAAAAACATAAGTGTGATGCCATTTGTCCAAGAAGGTATTCTATTATGGAACCATGTCTTAAGGGCTGGTTCAGGAAGTTGTGCTATCATGATGTAGTGTTGAATCTGGTCCTGCTGAAGTAAGTTTGGTGGTGGTTAAAGCATGTTGCAATTCTGTAACTGTGAAAGGGAGATTGCATGCAGCACTAGTAAAAAAAAAAAAAGAAGCTGATTAAATTGCTTCTCAATTTGTGCCTTGTGTATCTGAAAATGAGGTGTATAAGATGTCATGGCTGAGATTTTCATGATTGATTCCCACAATGCATTTGTAATCTCCACTGGTGTTGTAGCATCACAACCGTTTAGTATGTATGGGAAAGTTAATACATGGATGTTTTGAGTACACACGTTGTATTTTGGCCCATATCATTTGCGTTTTTGTAGTTCTTGTAATTGTGGAGGCAAAACATCTCCATGCTTCCCTTTTGCTAGTCTGCCTAATACATTTTGTTTTTGCCCAAGCCTGTTTAAAGTGTATGAGATTTGCAGCTCTTGGAAACTTCCTGAAGGTGTTTCATGCGTTGTTCTTTTCTTTTTTAGCTGAGCTGCATTCATTATTCCACCAAAATTTCAAGCGGGCTGATATTTTGTTAGATTGCTTTCGATGGTTTGGATTTTTATTGGCGCATTAGCAACTAAGGCTATAATGCGCTAAGTCCAGATAATATATAAAAATTTAAGCTTTCAGTGACCTAATTAGTTAGGTCACTATGTCAAGATAGAGAGTCAAGTCAATGTCACTTGATGAGAATCAACCGAAAGAGCAAGCTGGCTTTAGGACAGGATTCTCAACTATGGATCACCTTCACGTAATATCACAGCTAATGGAGAAAGCAAATGAATATAAAACACCATTATGCCTGGCATTTGTGGATTATGAAAAGGCATTTGACTCCATACAGCATAAGGCAATGTTTCGGGCACTGGAAAGACAAGGCATAGATACTCCATATATTATGATTTTGAAGAAAATATATGAGAGTGCTACATCCTTCATTAGACTAGACAAAGACAGTAGCAAATTTAAAATCGAGAAAGGAGTTCGACAAGGAGACACAATATCTCCGAAGCTGTTTACTGCTGCCCTTGAGGAAGCTTTCAGAAGATTAGACTGGTCGCAGAAAGGAGTCAATGTGAACGGAGAGTACCTAAATCATTTACGATTTGCAGATGACATTGTGATCATAAGCCACGATCCCAAAGAATTAGAGGAAAATCTTAATCAGTTATGCACAGTTAGTAAGGATTTTGGACTAAAGATGAATATGGCTAAAACAAAAGTAATGATGAACAAGTATGCCACGGAAAGGGAAATAATGATTGAAGGAGCAGTAATTGAAAAGGTGGAGTCATATACTTATCTGGGACAAGTTATTAGCTGTAATAATGATAAATGGCTGGAAGTCAAGAGAAGAATAAATTTTGGATGGATAGCATTCAGGAAATATAGTCACATACTGAAGAGCAATATCCCAGTTTGTCTGAAACGTAAAATAATGAATCAATGTATACTCCCCACCATGACTTATGGAAGTGAAACTTGGGCACTCACCAAAAGAATGGAAGAGAAGCTAAGAACTACACAGCGAAGAATGGAACGAATTATATTGGGAATCAGACTGTTAGATAAGAAGAGAAACACATGGATTAGGCAGCAAACTCAAGTAAAGGACATTCTTATCAAAACTAAAGAACTAAAATGGTCTTGGGCAGGACACATAGCTAGAAGACATGATGACAGATGGACTAAGAAAATAACAGAATGGTACCCAAGAGGAGCTAGAAGAAAACCTGGAAGACAAAGGCGGAGATGGATAGATGAAATTCATGAGTTTTGAGCAGTAAATGGATGGCCAGTGCTCAAAACAGAAGGAACTGGAAAGTTGCTGGAGAGGCCTTCATCCTGCAGTGGATTGAAAATGGCTGATGATGATGATGATGACTATGTCAAGATATATAATAACTAATATATAAAAGATAAATCAATAAAGAAATAACAATAACATGTAAATTTTAAATACAAGTAAAAAAGTTTATTGATTTTAAATAGCTAAAAACAGCAGACACATTGTCATTGTCGGATAAAATCTGACTGAGTGTATACGGCTCAGTCAGATGATTAAAAGCGGTAAAAGAGATATTGCTAAAATCTGGACAGTCAATTAAAATGTGTCTGATTCATAAAATTGTGTCACAGGACTCACACATAGGAGGGTCATCAGCCCTCAGCAAATATGAATGTGTCAAATGACTATGTCCTATGCGGGTCCGGGCAAGAACAACTTCCTCCTTACAACTCTGGCGCAGACTAGACTGCTACGGTTCAATTATGGGCTTTATATGATATAATTTGTTTGTAGTCTGTCTATTACACGAATCCTGCCAGTGGAAGTGTATCTTTTGGTGTATTATTTGCCTGTAGTCTGTATAGGGGACTGACAGGCAGCGGTTATTAATGGGAATTGTTGATTTGGCTGCTGTGTCAGCCAAATCATTTCCACTAATCCAACGTGGCTGGGAATCCAGCAGAAGCAGATATCATATTCACGTTCAAGGAGAGAGTGAATCTTCTGCTGAATACAAGACAGAACTGGATGAGAATTACATTTCACAGTTATTAAAGCCTGTAACACACTGAGAGAGTCGGAATATAAAATGAACCATTGGTATTGGCATTTACTAATGTGATCCAAGGCTAACTCTATAGCGTGCAGCTCTGCAGTAAATATGCTGCATTCGGGGAGAATCTACTATGATATGGTGGTGACCAGAAAGACAGCAGCAGATCCTACATATGATTCCGACTTCGAGCCGTCTGTGTAAACTGGAGCAAAGTCAGAATGTTCAGCTCGGTGTGCTGAATAAAGCTGCAGGTAGACAGATGGAGGGTCCGACTTTTCCCAATTTTTAAGGAAGAAGTCACATGCTGGAAAATGAGCATGCCAAGGTGGAAGGGGTTGCTTTGGTGTTTGGGCAACCTTGTCTACCTTGATTTTAAGTTCTTTGAGTAGCTCTTGTAGATGAATACCAAAAGGACGATTGGAAGTCTTACGGGTGTTGTACAAATTTTCCCATCATGGCTCAAAAACGAATGGCCACGTAGGATAGTCTGGCAGGGATTTCAGTTTTAAAGCGTACTTTAGAGACAACACCTTACGTCAAAGCGATAACGGTGGTTCGTTTGCTTTGACGTATAAGCTCTGGACAGGAGATATTCGATATGCTCCAATAGCAATACGGAGAGCCTGATGATGGACAGGATCCAGCCATCGAAGTACACTGTCTCTGGCAGAATTGTACCAGGGACCCGTAATCTAATCTAGATCGTACAAGCGCACGCTAAATGCGTAGTAGGGTGCATCGTTCCATACCCCAAGATGTAGAGGAGAAAGAAGAGAGAATATTCAGGCCTCTTCTGCACTTTGTGCAGAGTTGACGGATGTGATCCAGAAAGGTCAGCTTTTTATCAAATACGAGTCCCAAGAATTTTGTGTTCGCCGTTACTGGAATAGTATTTTGTCCAAGCCTTAGTTAAGGTTCAGGATGAAGATTACGCTTCTGACAAAAGTGTACGCAAACGGTCTTCTGCGGCAAGAACTTAAATCCATTAGACAGAGCCCAGGAATTTAGGCGATCAATGGCTTTTTGCAGTTGTCTTTCAATAACCCTCATGTTGCATGACTGACAAAATATGCTAAAGTCATCAACATAGAGGGCACTCTTTACAGTGGGAGGAAGTTGCTCTGTGATGGAATTTACTTTGATGGCAAAAAGCATGACACTTAATACTGATCTTTGTGGTTCTTCCTCCTCTTGACAGAAGGGACGAGAGAGAGAGAGAGAGAGAGAGAGGATCCCACACGAACTTGGAAAGAACGGTTGGCTAAAAAGTTTTTAATAAAAATGGGGAGATGCCCATTTTTGGGGAGATGCTCTAAGACCAAGGCTATGCAAATCTTTTAAGATGCCAAATCTCCAAGTTGTGTCATATGCTTTCTCCATGTCAAAGAATACAGACACCAAATGTTGACGTTTTAGGAAAGCATCTCGGATGGATGTTTCCAATCTAATAAGATGGTCAAGAGTGGACCGGTTCCTTTGGAAGCTGCACTGGATGTTAGAGAGGTCATTTGATTCTAAATACCACATTTAATGAAAATTAACCATTCTCTCCAGGATTTTCCACAGACAGCTAGTCAGAGCAATAGGACGATAATTAGTAGTGACTTTAGGGTCCTTTCCTGGCTTAGCAAAGGCAAGAACGATTGCCGTGCGCCAGGAATCCAGAAACTGTCCTTCAATAAAGATTCTGTTATATAGAAGGAGCAGGTGATCCATAGATTTGGGTGAAAGATGCTTAATCATTTCATAATGGATGCCATCTAGTTCAAGAGCACTTGCCTTGGAAAGAATGAGAGATCTTTTCAGTTCCTGTATAGTGTATGGCCCGTTGTAGGGATAAAGTGTCTTAGACTTAAAGTTAAGTGCCTGTTTTTCGATTTTGTGTTTCAGAGCCAGGAACTCTAAGGAATACAAAGATGAATACAAAATTCTACCCAGACACGATAGGAGGGAGTATATGATGAGAGCCCCGTCGATCAATTCGGCCCTGGAAAGATTGTGCAGGGCTCAAGGGGTAGAATTTTTTTCAGCCTGGTCTGTACTTGTTAACAGGAGAGACTGCTTCTACAGGGATGGGATACACTTAAATAGAAAGGGTGCAAGAATGTTTGCTGATGCTATCGAGGCAGTGTTAGGTGGGTCGGAAAACTGCTAGATTGGGGGGATACAAGGACTAATAGATTAACAGTAGCCACTGGCAGAGGAGAAAGTGATTCTTGCACTGCTTCTATTGAAATGAGCAGAAGCAGCCTGGAAAATAAGATGCAGGATATTTCAGAGACTGCTGGGAATCACAACAGCAGTCTCAACAGAGACTGCTGTTGTGGGCCTTTATGAGAGCTTGAAGGACAGGGTGGATGCCCTCGAAGGAAATAAATTGAGGGGCCCATCAAGCTCTCAGCTGCCCACATCAACGCCAGAGCTTGCACTTGGTCATCAGGTAACAAAGAGGCAGCCCCCTAGGCAGAATGCGCTGGTCCCAAAGGAACTAGTAGTTGTTGGTGACTATTGTCAGGGAAACGGGGAACATCCTTTGTAAAAAGGATAGGTGGAATAGGACCAGGGTATGTCTGCCAGGGGCAAAGGTTGATGCCGTTGTACAGCGGATATCATCTTTTAAGGGCACAAAAGGTGATATAGTTGTACACGTTGGCACTAATGATATTAAGAGTAGGAGACCGGCGGAATTACTTAGCAAGTACAGGTCACTGTTGAAAAAAAGCCGTGAATTAGGGTTGAATTTGAAAGTGTCTGCAATTCTGCCCAGACACGATAGGAGGGAGTATATGATGAGAGCCTTATCGATCAATTCGGCCCTGGAGGGATTGTGCAAGGCTCAAGGGGTAGAATTTTTTTCAGCCTGGACTGTACTTGTTAACAGGAGAGATTGCTTCTACAGGGATGGGATACACTTAAATAGAAAGGGTGCAAGAATTTTTGCTGATGCTGTTGAGGCAGTGTTAGATGGGTCGGAAAACTGCTAGTTGGGGGGGATACAAGGACTAATAGATTAACAGTAGCCACTGGCAGAGGTGGAAGTGATTCTTGCACTGCTTCTATTGAAATGAGCAGAAACCTGAAAAACAAGATGCAGGATATTTCAGAGACTGCTGGGAGTCATTGCGGTACAAGTAAACACATGGGTTGTGTTAGGGTAGCTAAGAATAGAAACAGGTGCATGTATACCTGCGTGTACACCAATGCTAGGAGTTTGGTAAATAAATTTGATGAATTTGAGGTATTGCTCAAAACATCAAAGGCAGATATTGTTGGGATATCAGAGACGTGGTGTCACACAGATATAAGTAATGCGGAACTGGAATTTGGGGAATACAATGTGTATAGAAAGGATAGACAGGACAGGAGGGGAGGAGGGGTTATGCCATTAATTAAGAAACACATAAAGTCCAAGGAAGTGAAGCCAGTTGACATCGATGGACAGGGCAGTGTCGAGTCAGTTTGGTGTGACATAAGCATAGGGAAATCAAAATTGAGAGTAGGAGTGTGCTATAGGCCTAATGACTCTGATGAGTATAATAAGATATTGTACAAGGAAATAGAGTGGGCCAGTAAATCAGAGAGTCTTATAATGGGGGATTTTAATTTCCCAGATATTGACTAGAATTTGTGGGTTGGTCACTCGCACACTAGCAAGGCTTTTGTGGATTTATTGGATGATTGTTTTCTACATCAGCATGTTCGTGAGGCAACAAGAGGGAGCAATACTCTTGATCTGATTATCAGTAGTGATTCTTCATGCATTAAGAATCTGCAGGTAAATGAACCACTAGGTGGCAGTGATCACAGTGTGTTGAAGTGGGATTTACTCAAGGAGTTAACTACCATCAGAGGTAAAGGGAAGGGTTTTTGTTTTCGTAAAGGCGACTATGATGGTCTGAGACAGTATTTAAATTCTATACAGTGGGACCAACTGATGATGTTACCAAGAGCAAACTTAAAATGGGAGGCATTCAAGGAACTAATCTTGGAGGCTACCAGGCTTTACATACCAACTAAGAAATATTGTTCAAGGTTTAGGCCTAAATGGTTGTCAGATGAACTAATGAGACATGTGGCAGAGAAGAAAAATGCATGGGATACAAACAAATTAATGGGTGACATAGAAGCCTATGATAGATATTCAGTATTAGGACCACTGTTGTTTTTAATTTTCATAAACGACATTGATGAAGGGATAGAGGGCGTGATGTCTAAATTTGCAGATGATGTTAAAATTGGGAGAGTAGTTAATGATCACTGTCAAGCTGAGCTTCTTCAGAGAGACCTAGATAGACTTCAGGAATGGTCAGAAAAATGGCAGCTGTGCTTTAATCCAACAAAGTGTAAGATATTACACCTGGGAAACAGTAATCCCAAAAAAACTTATTCACTTGGTGGAGTTCAACTAAAGCCAGTACTGGAGGAAAGGGACTTGGGTGTTACGATACGGTCAGACATGAAATTCTCTGAGCATTGTAAACAGGTTGCAAGGAAGGCCCAGGGTGTCCTATCAATGATCTATCGAACTTTTGCAAGTAGAGATAGGGACGTGATAATCCCATTATATAAGGCTTATGTTAGACCACACTTGGAATACTGTGTTCAAGTATGGAGACCGCACCTGAAGAAAGACATCGAGCTTCTTGAAAGGGTGCAAAGAAGGGTAACTCGCCTGGTGAGATCGGCAAAAGGGCGTCCTTATGAAGAAAGACTTCGAATATGTGGGTTGCAGAGTTTGGAAACTAGACACCTTAGAGGAGATTTGATTGAGGTGTTTAAGGCTCTGAGAGGCATCAGTAAAATGAATGAGGACAAAATTTTCAAGATTATAAATGATGCTAGAACTAGGGGACATAAATTCAAGTTACGGGGGGAAATGTTTAGATTGGACTGCAGGAAGTTCTATTTTAGCCAGCGAGTTATAAATTACTGGAATAAGTTGCCTTCATGGGTGGTAGAGGCCGACAGTTTGGGGAAATTCAAAGGTCATCTGGATAGTACTTTCGGGTAAGGGAAGCACATAGGATGATAGGTTTAATTTCCTTTTTATTTATTTTTTATTTTATTAATTATTATTATTTAGTTATTTATTTTTATTTTTTTGTTTTTATCATTGTTTTGTTCGGATTTATTTTTTAAATTTTTTTTTTTTTTTTTTTTTTTTTTGGCTGGTGCAGCATAAGCCATAGGCTTTCTTGCACCATGCGGCCGTTACTAATACTAATACTAATATAAGTTGGTCTGTAACCAAGTCACAAAGGAGATTAGGCAGGCAAAGGCAGACTACAAAAAATCCTTGGCAAAGGATGCAAAGAAAAACAGAAAAGAGTTCTTTACATATTTAAACTCAAGAAGGAAAGGGATGAATCAGATTGGTCCACTGGATATTGATGGTTCAACAGTTGAGGATCCTGCTCAGGTGGCTAACAATTTAAACGAGTATTTTGCATCTACATTCACGCATGAGGAGTTATTCAGGAAGGAGAATGATGTAGGTAAAGTAAACATTGGCAGTGAGCTGGATGATTTTGTAATAACTGAGAGGAAAGTGGAGGAGAGATTGTTGAGGATAAACATAAAAAAGGCACCTGGGGTGGATGGGATCTATCCAGTTATATTAAAGGAGGCAGCAAAGGAAGTAAGCAAGCCCCTAGCCATAATTATGAGAGCTTCTTTGGACTCAGGGGAGGTACCCATAGACTGGAGATGTGCAAATGTAACCCCAATTCACAAAGGAGGATCAAAGGCTGACACAAGTAATTATAGACCTATTAGTTTAACTTCTGTTCCAGGTAAATTAATGGAGGCACTGGTTAAAGAAGCACTGCAGGATCATCTATACAAGAATTCAGTTATAGCTCAGATGCAGCATGGTTTTGTTAAGGGCAGGTCTTGCCTGACCAATTTGATTGGATACTATGATGTAGTCACAAAAGAACTGGATGCAGGGAATAACTTTGATATTATATATTTGGATCTTAGAAAGGCTTTTGATACTGTTGCACATGGAAGACTGCTGCACAAATTGGAGCAGAGTGGCATTGGAGGCAAATTGCTGCTATGGATAAGGGGATGGTTGAGTGGCAGAAGACAGAGAGTGGTAATCAATGGACACTGCTCAACGTGGACTAATGTTATTAGTGGAGTTCCTCAGGGTTCAGTGTTGGGTCCGTTGTTGTTTTCGGTGTTTATGAATGATATTGATAATGGGATATCAAGTTTAATGTCCAAGTTTGCAGATGATACAAAGGTTGGCAGGGTTGTTAAGGACACTACTGACGCTATGCTGCTGCAACAGGATCTGGAAAGGTTGAACAGATGGGCTGAGAGGTGGCAAATGAAGTTTAACATTGACAAATGTAAAGTACTACATATGGGAAACAGTAAACCCAGAGCAACGTATCAACTCTGCGGTACTACACTGACAGTGGTGGAGAATGAAAAGGACTTGGGGATAATTGTGCAGGCAGATATGAAGTTCTCTGAGCAGTGCAGACGAGCTGCAAGAGTAGCTCATGGTGTCTTGTCAATGATAAAGAGGAATTTTTCTAGCAGGGATAAGGAGGTGATTATTCCCTTGTATAAGGCAATGGTTAGGCCACATCTTGAGTACTGTATACAGGTCTGGAGGCCTCATTTCAGGAAGGATGTGGAGCTGCTGGAACGGGTACAGAGAAGGGCAACAAGATTAGTGAATGGAACAAAGGGTTGCTCTTACGAAGAAAGGCTTAAGTTTTGCAAATTAGAGTCTGGAGACTAGGCACCAGAGAGGTGATCTGATAGAGGTGTATAAGGCTTTGAATGGTTTGAGCATGCTCAATGCCAATGGGATTCTTCATCTTGCTCAGAATAATCAGCTCAGAGGGCATAAATTCAAATTGAGGAAGGACGGATGTCGGATAGATGTGCGGAAATTTGCCTTTGGCCAGCGGGTGGTTGGTTGGTGGAACCGACTTCCATCACTTGTTGTTGAAGTTGATAGCCTAAACAAATTTAAAGCTCAACTGGACAGGTATTTCGAACGAATGGAGGGGTGAAATGGGAGTGGTGTGTGGTTTTTTTTTTTTTTTTTTTTTTGGCTGATGCTGAATAAGCTTGCTTTCTTGCATCATATGCCTCTACTAATGCTAATGCTAATCATGGGGGTACAAGTAAACACAAGGGTTGTGTTAGGGTGGCTAAAAGGAAGAGCAGGTGCATGTATACTTGCATGTACACCAATGCTAGGAGTTTAGTAAATAAATTTGATGAATTTGAGGTATTGCTCAAAACATCAAAGGCAGATATTGTTGGGATTTCAGAGACGTGGTGTCACACAGATATAAGGAATGCAGAACTGGAATTTGGGGAGTACAATGTCTACAGAAAGGATAGACAGGATAGGAAGGGAGGAGGGGTTATGCTATTAGTTAAGAAACACAAAAAATTCAAGGAAGGGAAGCCAGTAGACATCGCTGGACAGTGCAGTGTCGAGTCAGTTTGGTGTGACATAAGCATTGGGAGATCAAAATTGAGAGTAGGAGTGTGCTATAGGCCTAATGACTCTGATGAGTATAATAAGAAACTGTACAGAGAAATAGAGTGGGCCAGTAAATCAGAGAGTCTTATAATGGGGGCTTTTAATTTCCCAGATATTGATTCGAATTTGGGGGCTGGTCACTCACACACTAGCAAGGATTTTGTGGATTTACTGGATGATTGTTTTCTACATCAGCATGTTCGGGAGGCAACTAGAGGGAGTAATACTCTTGATTTGATTATCAGTAGTGATTCTTCATACATCAAGAATCTGCAGATAAATGAACCACTAGGTGGCAGTGATCACAGTGTGCTGAAGTGGGAGTTACTCAAAGAGGTAACTACCATTAGGGGTAAAGGAAAGGGGTATTGCTTTCGTAAAGGCAACTACGATGGACCGAGTCAGTATTTAAATTCTATACAGTGGGATCAACTGATGATGTTACCAACAGCAAATTCAAAATGAGAAGCATTCAAAGAACTTATCCTGCAAGCTGCTAGGCTTTACATACCAACTAAGAAATATTGTTCAAGGTTTAGGCCTAAATGGATGTCAGATGAACTAATGAGGCATATGGCAGAGAAGAAAAATGCATGGGATACATACAAATTAACACGTGACACAGAAGCCTATGATAGATACAAGTTGTTGTTTGTTGTTTGGTTTTTAGGAACGTTAGCAACTAAGGCCATATTGCTCCGGGATATGCGGTGGTCATTCCCTGACCTTTCCGCATTCTCCGTATTTGGTGGTGACGGGCTCGAACCCCGGGCTAATCAAGAAGCGTGTGCTACGCACTGCTGCTCCTTCCCACCTGGCTACGGAGGCGCCCGATAGATACAAGTTGATCTGTAACCAAGTTACAAAGGAGGTTAGGCAGGCGAAGGCAGATTACGAGAGATCCTTGGCAAGGGATGCAAAGAAAAACAGCAAAGAGTTCTTTACTTATGTAAACTCTAGAAGGAAGGGGATGAATCAGATTGGTCCACTTGATATCGATGGGTCAACTGTTGATGACCCTGCTCAGGTAGCTAACAAACTAAATGAATAATTTGCATCGACATTCACACATGAGGAGTTATTCTGCGAGCGGAATGCCAGAGGTGTATTCAACTCTGGCAATAAGCTAGAGAATCTTGTAATAACTGAGAGTAAAGTGGAGGAGAAACTGTTGAAGATAAACACAAGAAAGGCACCTGGGGTGGATGGGATCTATCCAGTGATATTAAAGGAGGCAGCAAAGGAAGTAAGCAAACCCTTAGGCATAATTATGAGAGCTTCCTTGGACTCAGGGGAGGTACCCATGGACTGGAGATGTGCAAATGTGACCCTAATTCACAAGGGAGGATCAAAGGCTGACACAAGTAATTATAGACCTGTGAGTTTAACTTCTGTTCCAGCAAAATTAATGGAGGCACTGGTTAAAGAAGCACTGCAGGATCATCTAGACAAGACTTCAGTTATAGCTCGGACACAGCATGGTTTTGTTAAGGGGAAGTCTTGCCTGACCAACTTGATTGGATACTATGATGCAGTCACAAAAGAACTGGATGCAGGGAATAAATTTGATATTATATACTTGGATCTTAGAAAGGCTTTTGATACTGTTGCACATGGAAGACTGCTACACAAATTGGAGCAGTGTGACATTGGAGGCAAATTGCTGCTATGGATAAAGGGGTGGTTGAGGGGGAGAAGACAGAGAGTGGTAATCAATGGACACTGCTCATCGTAGACTAATGTTATTAGTGGAGTCCCTCAGGGCTCAGTGTTGGGTCCATTATTGTTTTGTGTATTTTTAAATGATATTGATGATGGTATATCAAGCTTAATGTCCAAGTTTGCAGACCATACAAAGGTTGGCAGGGTTGTCAAGGACACTACTGACACTATGCTGCTGCAACAGGATCTGGAAAGGTTGAGCAGATGGGCTGAGAGGTGGCAAATGAAGTTTAACATTGACAAATGTAAAGTACTACACATGGGAAACAGCAACCCCAGAGCAACGTATCAACTCTGTGGTACTACACTGACAGTGGTAGAGAATGAAAGGGACTTGGGGGTGGTTGTGCAGGCAGATATGAAGTTCTCTTAGCAGTGCAGACGGGCTGCAAGAGTAGCTCATGGAGTATTGTCAATGATATACAGGAATTTTTCCAGCAGGGATAAGGAGGTGATTATTGCATTGTATAAGGCAGTGGTCAGGCCACACCTAGAGTACTGTATACAGGTCTGGAGGCCTCATTTTAAGAAGGATGTAGAGCTGCTGGAACGAGTACAGAGAAGGGCAACAAGATTAGTGAATGGAACAAAGGGGTGCTCTTACGAAGAAAGGCTTAAGTTTTGCAAATTACAGTGTCTGGAGACTAGGCACCAGCGAGGTGATCTGATAGAGGTGTATAAAGCCTTGAATGGTTTAAGCATGCTCAATGCTGATGGGATTCTTCCTCTAGCTCAGAAAAATCACCTGAGAGGGCATAAATTCAAATTGAGGAAAGACAGATGTAGGATAGACGTGCGGAAATTTGCCTTTAGCCAGCGGGTGGTTGGTTGGTGGAACAGACTGCCATCCCTTGTGGTGGAGGTTGATAGCCTAAATAAGTTTAAGGCTCAGCTGGACAGGTATTTTGAACGAACAGAGGGGTGAAGTGGAAGTGGGTTTTTTTTTTTTTTTTGGCTGATGCTGCATAAGCTTGCTTTCTTGCATCAAATGCCTCTACTAATGCTAATGCTAAATTAGTCATTTATTTTCATTCTCTATTAGTTTGATTGTAAAACCTTTGTGGCTCTTTTTTGATATTAATGTTTTCATTTAGGATATCAATGTTGGATTCATTCAGCAAATTTGCAGTTCTGTTGAAGTAATGGAATCTGAGTTGATCAGTTCTGAATGGCTCTTGTGCCAGCATATTTTGTCTTCTCAAGACTCTTGGAGGACAACTGAAGTTGATGAGATAGAGCAGCTCGGGGGGCATCGAACGTTCCAGCCACGAGCTGGATTAGGAATTTGCAGTCTGCCGCAGCTCTTCTTTGGTAGAGTGGTACAATCCCAAAGTGAATGCACCATTCATCATAGGATTTTGTGTTCAATTCCAACCTAGATTGGTACACCAGGAATCTTGACTATGGATTTCTGAATACGTTCCAGTTGTTTTATAAGAATTTTGGTGTGAGGATTCCAGATTTGTGAGGCATGTTCTAGAATTGTAGTAGTAGTAGTAGTAGTAGTAGTGGCACTTGATGCAAGAAAGCAGTGTAGGAGCTTATGCAGCATCAGCCAAAAAAAAAAAAAAAAAAAAAAATCACACCATACCCTCCAATTGCCTGTACAGTTCCTCCTTAAATTTATTTAACCTATCAACTTCCACAACGACAGATGGAAGTTTGTTCCAGCAATTAACAACCCGCTGGCTAAAGGCAAATTTCCGCACATCTATTCTACATCTATCCTTTCTTAATTTGAACTTATGTCCCCGTAGGTTCGTATTCTGAACAAGTGGGAGGATCCCATCAGAATTCAGCGTGCTCAACCCATTCAAGGCCTTATAGACCTCAATCAGATCACCGTGCAGGTGCCTAGTCTCCAGCCACTGCAATTTGCAGAACTTAAGCCTCTCTTGGTAAGAGGATCCCTTCATTCCCCTCACCAATCGTGTTGCTCTTCTCTGTACACGCTCAAGCAAATCTACATCCTTCCTAAAATGAGGCCTCCAGACCTGTACGCAGTACTCAAGACGTGGCCTGACCATTGCCTTATACAGAGGGACAATCACCTCCTTTTCCCTGCTAGCAAAATGGGTTGATTATCATTATGCAAGCTGTTTTTATGATCTGTACGTTGGTGAAATCGAAGCAGATTCTTTCAACCAGTCCAAGGGATTTGGAGGCCTTAGCTGTAGTTTTATTTATATGTGTGTTGAAGTTTCCCTTCTCAGAAAACCATAATCCCAAATCTGAAACCTCATGTATTCTCAATAGCTCACGAATATTAGCTTTATAGGGATAATTAATCTTGTGTTTTTTGTGATAGTCTGCAACAGACATAGTGCAGCATTTGTTTTAAGTTTAGTGTTAGACCATCGTTTGTGATCCATCGGGTGATGGTGTCTAGTCCATTTTCTAGTGATTCACAGTTTTGTGTTGTTTTGATGGTTTTGTATATTTTCAAGTCATATGCATATGAGAGTACTTTGATGTCAACATATTGCATACAATCTTGTATGTCATTAATATCTACAGCAAAGAGTAGTGGCCCCAGAGGAGAACCCTGTGGGACTCCCCTTTGTATATGGAAAATGGAGGAGTATCTTCCTTCCTGTTTGGTGTGAAATAAGCACTGGGAAAGGATTTGGTTTGGTTTTTTTTTTTAGGAGAATTAGCAACTAAGGCCATATTGCTCTGTGAATATGCAGTGGTCATTCCCTGACCTTTCCGCATCCTCCATATTTGGTGGTGACGGGCTCGAACCCCGGTCTAATCAAGAAGCGTGTGATACACACTGCTGCTCCTTCCCACCTGGCTACGGAGACGCCAGGGAAAGGAAAAATGAGAGTAGGTGTGTGGTATAGGCCTAATGAATCTGATGAGTATAATCAGCAATTGTGCAGAGAAATAGAGTGGGCCAGTAAACAAGAGTGTCTTATAATGGGGGATTTTAATTTACCAGAGATTGACTGAAATTTGTGACTTTGGTCACTCGCACACTAGCAAGGCTTTTGTAGATTTATTGGATGACTGTTTTCTACAGCAGCATGTTCGGGAGGCAATTGGAGGGAGCAATACTCTTGATCTGATTATCAGTAGTGATTCTTCATGCATTAAGAATCTGCAGATAAAGGAATCACTAGGTGGCAGAGATCACAGTGTGCCAAAGTGGGTTTACTCAAAGAGGTAACTACCGTCAAGGATAATAGTAGTAGTAGTAGTAGTAGTAGTGGTGGTGGTGGTGGTGGCATGTGATGCAAGAAAGCAAATGTATGAGCTTATGCAGCATCAGCCAAAAAAAAAAAAAAATATCACACCATTCCCTCCAAATGCCTGTCCAGTTCCTCCTAAAATTTATTCAACCTATCAACTTCCACAACGACAGATGGAAGTTTGTTCCAGCAATTAACCACCCGCTGGCTAAAGGCAAATTTCCGCACATCTAATCTACATCTGTCTTTTCTTATTTTGAATTTATGCCCCCTTAGGGTCGTAATCTGAACAAGTGGAAGGATACCATAAGCATTGAGCGTGCTGAAAGCATTCAAGGCCTTATACACCTCAATCAGATCACCGCGCAGGTGCCTAGTCTCCAGCCACTGCAATTTGCAGAACTTAAGCCTCTCTTGATAAGAGGATACCTTCATTCCCCTCACCAATCTTGTTGCCCTTCTCTGTACACGCTCAAGTAAATATACATCCTTCCTAAAATGAGGCCTCCAGACCTGTACACAGTACTCAAGGCGTGGCCTGACCATTGCCTTATACAGAGAGATAATCACCTCCTTTTCCCTGCTAGCAAAATTCCTATATATCATTGACAAAACCCCATGACCTGCCCTGGCAGCCTGTCTGCATTGCTCAGAAAACTTCATATCTGCCTGCACAATTACTCCCAAGTCTTTTTTATTTTCTACCACCTTAAGTGTAGTACCACACAGTACGTTTCTCTGGGGTTACTTCTACCCATACGTAGTAGTTTGCATTTGTCAAGGTTAAACTCAGTTGCCACTTCTTAGCCCATCTGCCCAAATTATCTAGATCCTGTTGCAGTAGCACACTGCCATTACTGTCATAAACAACCCTGCCAACCTTTGTATCATCTGCAAACTTCGACACTAAGCCTGATATACCTTCATCAATATCATTGATAAATATACAAAACAACAGTGGACCCAACACCGAACCCTGTGGGACTCCACTAATAACATTAGTCCAAGAAGAGCAGCACCCATTGATTACCACCCTCTGTCTTCTCCCACTTAACCATCCTTTTATCCATTGTAGCAACTTACTCTTAATACCATTCTGCTCCAATTTGTACAATAGTCTTCCATGTGCAACAGTGTCAAAAGCTTTCCTGAAATCCAAATATATGATATCAAAATTATTTTTTGCATCCAGTTCTTTTGTAACCACATCATAATATCCTATCAAATTTGTCAGACAAGACTTTCCCTTAACAAACCCATGCTGTGTCTGAATTACTGCTGCAGTCTTGTCTAGATGATCCTGCATTGCATCTTTAACCAGCGACTCCATTATTTTACCTGGAACAGAAGTTAAACTAACTGGTCTGTAATTACTCGTGTCACCCTTCGATCCCCCTTTGTGAATTGGGGATACATTTGCAAATCTCCAGTCCGTGGGGACCTTCCCTGAGTCCAAGGATGCTCTCATAATTATGGTAAGGGTTTGCTTAGTTGCTTTGCCGCCTCCTTTAATATAACTGGATAGATATCATCCACCCCAGGTGCTTTTCTTACGTTTAACTTCAACAGTTTCTCTTCCACTTTGCTCTCAGTTATTACAAAATCATTAAGTACCCTGCTACAATTTGATAACCTTCTGCCATTTTCAAACCTTAATAATTCCTCACATGTGAATGTAGATGCAAAATACTCATTCAGTTTGTTTGCTATCTGAGCAGGATCATCAACAGTCGAACCATCGATGTCAAGTGGACCAATCAGATTCATCCCCTTCCTTTTAGAGTTTATATAAGTAAAAAAATCCTTTTGCTTTCGTAAAGGTGACTAAGGTGGTCTGAGACAGTATTTAAATTCTATATGGTGGGATCAACTAAAGATGTTACCAACAACAAATTCAAAGCGAGAAGAATTCAAAGTGAGAACCATTCAAAGAATTAATCTTCGAAGCTACTTTTTAGGCCTAAATGGATGTCGGATGAACTAATTAGACATGTGACAGAAAAGAAAAATAAAGGGGATACATAAAAAATAACAGGTGACACAAAAGCCTATGATAGATATAATCTGGTCTGTAACCAAGTCACAAAGGAGGTTAGGCAAGCGAAGGCAGATTACGACATATCTTTAGCAAAGAATGCAAAGAGTTCTTTACTTTGATAAACTCTAGAAGGAAGGGGATGAATCAGATTGGTCCACTTGATATCAATGGTTCCACTGTTGATGATCCTGCTCGGCTAGCTAACAAACTAAATGAATATTTTGCATCTACATTCACACATAAGAAGTTATTCAGGTGTATTAGAGTCAACCTTACTGCCAGAGGTGTATTAAACTCTGGCAGTAAGCTAGATAATCTTGTAATAATTTAGAGTAAAGTAGAGGAGAAATTGTTGAAGATAAACATAAGAAAGGCACCTGGGGTGGATGGAATCTATCCAGTTAAATTAAAGGAGGTGGCAAAGGTAGTAAGCAAACCCTTAGCCATAATTATAAGAGATTCCCTGGACTCAGGAGAGGTACCCATGGACTGGAGATGTGCAAATGTGACCCGAATCCACAAAGGAGGAGCAAAGGGAGACACAGGTAATTACAGACCTGTTAGTTTAACTTCTCTTCCACGGAAATTAATGAAGGGACTGGTTAAAGAAGCATTACAGAATCATCTAGACAAGACTTCTGTTATAGCTCGGACACATCATGGGTTTGTTAAGGGGAAGTCTTGTCTGACCAATTTGATTGGATACTATAATGTAGTCACAAAGGAACTGGATGCAAAGAATAACTTTGATATATATTTGGATCTTAGAAAGGCCTTTGATACTGTTGCACATGGAAGACTGCTGCACAAATTTGAACAGTGTGGCATTGCAAGAAAATTGCTGCTATGGATAAAGGGATGGTTGAGTGGGAGAAGACAGACAGTGGTAATCAATGGACACTGCTCTTCGTGGACTAATGTTATTAGTGGAGTCCCTCAGGATTCAGTGTTGGGTCCATTGTTGTTTTCTATATTTACAAATGATATTGAAGATGGTATATCAGGCTTAATATCCAAGTTTGAGGACGATACAAAGGTTGGCAGGGTTGTTAATGTCACTAATGACAGTACGCTGCTGCTGCAACAGGATCTAGAAAAGTTGAGCAGATGGGCTGAGAGGTGGCAAATGAAGTTTAACATTGACAAATGTAAAGTACTACATATGGTAAGCAGTAACCCCAGAGTAACATATCAACTCATGGTACTACACTGACAGTGGTAGAGAATGAAAAGGACCTGGGGGTAATTGTGCAGGCAGATATGAAGTTTTCTGAGCAGTGCAGATGGTCTGCAAGAGTAGCTCACGGTGTCTTGTCAATGATATACAGGAATTTTTCTAGGTGATTATCTCCTTGTGTAACGCAATGGTCAGGCCACACTGAGTACTGTATACAGATCTGGAGGCCTCATTTTAAGAAGGATGTAGAGCTGTTGGAACGAGTACAGAGAAGGGCAACAAGATTAGTGAATGGAACAAAGGGTTGCTCTTACGAAGAAAGGCTTAAGTTTTGAAAATTATAGTATCTGGAGACTAGACACCTGTGATGTGATCTGATTGAGGTGTATAAAGTCTTGAATAGTTTGAGCATGCTCAATGCTGATGGGATTCTTCCTCTTACTCAGAATAATTGCCTGAGAGGGAATAAATTCAAACTGAGTAAAGAAAGTTGTAGGATAGATGTACAGAAGTTTGCCTTTAGCCAGCGGGTGGTCGATTGGTGGAACAAACTTCCATCTGTCGTTGTAGAAGTTGATGGCTTAAATAGATTCAAGGTAGAACTCGACAAACATTTGGGGCAAGTGGATGAGTGAAATAAGGTTTTTTTTTTTTTTTTTTTTTTGGCTGATGCTATTATTATTATTATTAATATTCATATGATGCAAGGAAGCCTGAGGCTTATGCTGCACCAGGAAAAAAAAAGAAAGTTCCCGAGTAACCCTGAGAGAGAGAGAGAGAGAGAGAGAGAGAGAGAGAGAGAGAGAGAGAGAGAGAGAGAGAGAGAGAGAGAGAGAGAGAGAGAGAGAGAGAGAGAGAGAAAAGTAGAAGGGAATCACCAAGAAAGAGAAGAATGATGATATCCAGCTCAGGACCCTGGGTGTGCCAAGCCCATACTCACCAGATGGGAGCCCCCGGGGCTGATATAAGCTTGCTTTCTTGCATTATGTGCCTTTGCTAATGAAGCCTGATATACTTTCATCGATATCATTGAGAAATACACAAAACAACAATGGGCCCAGCACTGAACCCTGGGGTTCTCTGCTAATAACATTAGTACACGTGGAGCAGCATCCATTTATTACCACTCTCTGCCATCTCCCAATCAACCATCCCTTTATCCATTGCAGTAACTTGCCCTTATTGCCTTAACGCTCCAATTTGTACAGTAGTCTTCCACGTGCAACAGCATATAATATCAAAATTATTTTTTGCATCCAGTTCATTTGTGACCACATCGTAGGATCCAATCAAATTGGGCAGACAACACTTCCCCTTAACAAACCCATGCTGTGTCTGAGCTATTACTGCTACTTTGTCTAGAACAGAAGTTAAACCAACAGGTCTATAATTATTTCTGCCAACCTTTGAACCTTCTTTGTGAATTGGGAATACATTTGCACATCTCCAGTCCGTGGGGACCTCACCTGACTCTAAGGCTCCTCTCATAATTAAGGCTAAGGTTTGCTTACTTTAGGTTTGCTTAATTAAGGTTTGCTTACTTTAGGTTTGCTTAATTAAGGTTTGCTTACTTCCCTTGCTGCTTCCATTATAACTGGATAGATTCCATCTGCCCCAGGTGCCTTTTTTATGTTTAACTTCAACAAATCCTCCACTTTGCTCTCAATTATTACAAAATCACTTAGCTCCCTGTTTAAGTTTGATAAACTTCTGGAATTCCCCATCTTAATAACTCCTCATGTGTGAATGTAGATGCAAAATACTCATTCAGTTTATCAGCTACTTGAGCAGGATTATTAATAGTCGAACCATCTATGTCAAGTGGACCAATCTGATTCATCCCCTTCCTTCTAGAATTTATGGAATATTAGTATTAGTATTAGTATTAGTAACGGCCGTATGGTGCAAGAAAGCCTATGGCTTATGCTGCACCAGCCAAAAAAAAAAAAAAAAAATCCGAACAAAACAATGATAAAAACAAAAATTAAATAAATAAATAATAATAATTAATAAATAAATAAAAATAATAAAATGAAATTAAAAATTAAATAAAAAGGAAATTAATCCTATCATCCTATGCGCTTCCCTTACCCGAAAGTACTATCCAGATGACCTTTGAATTTCCCCAAACTGTCGGCCTCTACCACCCATGAAGGCAACTTATTCCAGTAATTTATAACTCGCTGGCTAAAATAAAACTTCCTGCAGTCCAATCTAAACATTTCCCCGCATAACTTGAATTTATGTCCCCTAGTTCTAGCATCATTTATAATCTTGAAAATTTTGTCCTCATTCATTTTACTGATGCCTCTCAGAGCCTTAAACACCTCAATCAAATCTCCTCTAAGGTGTCTAGTTTCCAAACTCTGAAACCCACATATTCGAAGTCTTTCTTCATAAGGACGCCCTTTTGCCGATCTCACCAGGCGAGTTACCCTTCTTTGCACCCTTTCAAGAAGCTCGATGTCTTTCTTTAGGTGCGGTCTCCATACTTGAACACAGTATTCCAAGTGTGGTCTAACATAGGCCTTATATAATGGGATTATCACGTCCCTATCTCTACTTGCAAAAGTTCGACGATAGATCATCGATAGGACACCATGGGCCTTCCTTGCAACCTGTTTACAATGCTCAGAGAATTTCATGTCTGACCGTATCGTAACACCCAAGTCCCTTTCCTCCAAGTGGACCAATCTGATTCATCCCCTTCCTTCTAGAATTTATCTATGTAAACTCTAGAAGGAAGGAAGTAAACTCTTTGCTGTTTTTCTTTGTGTCCTTTGCCAAAGATTTCTCGTAATCTGCCTTCGCCTGCCTAACCTCCTTTGTGACTTGATTGCCAACTAGCTTATATCTGCCATAGGCTTCTGTGACGTCTGATAATTTATATGCATCCCATGCATTTATCTTCTCTGCCACAAGCCTCATTAATTTATCTGACATCCATTTCGGCCTGAACCTTGAACTTGATTCTTAGAATAAACAAAGACTACATGCATTCAGAATAAACAAAGACAACATGCAAAATGGAAAGCAAAATCAGACCCACTAGATAGAATTGCATACTCAAGAGCCCATGCCCAGTTCAATTGAAGCAAATCTGAAACCATTAAAGCCTACATCGACAAAACAATCAAGATCGGGAAGGCATGATGAATTCCCTCAACAACTTAATCCAATCGAATGGCTAGACTACATCACAAGATTTACGCCAAAATCAGCATCAGACCTAAAGAGCATTGATTTACGCCAAAATCAGCATCAGACCTAAAGAGCATTCACAACAGTTGTCAGCGAGATGTCCTCGCTTCCATCATCATCACAAAAAGAGAGCTTATCCAGGCCATCAATGATATCCCACCAACGTCTTGCACTGGATATGATGGGGTCCCACAATTCATCCTTAAGAGCATTAGTGTTTTCATCATTGATGCACTCCTAGGTATTTTTAATGGAATCCTCACAATGCAAAGTTTCCCAACAGCCTGGAATCATTATATATTGTCCGACCAATCCCCAAAACACAAGGAGTGACATCAATTTCACAATTCAGGCCAATAATGAAAGCCTCATGTCTCCTCAAAGTCATGGAGAAGTGCCTTCTTCCCATCCTATCCAACCAGGTTCTGCCATGTGAATCACCATACATTCACTATTCCTTGAAACACAGGTCCACCATTACCAACCTACTGCAAACCACCAACACCATTCTGAGGGGTCTACAAGATAGGGCTGAGATGGCAATTGTTTATCTGGATATCCAGTCTGCATTCGACAGCATAGATATCCAGCTCCTCCTGCAACTTTGTGAGGATGGACACCAGATAAAAGGCAATATACTGGAATTCTTGAAGTCGCTACTTACGACCAGGATCCTTCACTTGACTGTGAATAAAAAATCTTACACAAGGAAAGTTTGTGTAGGTGTACCCCAGGGTGGAGTTCTTTCAGGGCTCCTCTTTACGGCTGCCATCCACCCATTCCTGTGCCAGCAAACAGAATTTATCAGTTATGCAGACGACTTGAAGCTCCTCTATCTGATCAACAGGACCACCCGACCTGGTTCTGTTTCTGAAACCATTATCAACAGCCTTAAGAATCTGATTACATACTTGGCACAGTTTTCTATCCAAAAAAATCTGCACAAATGGTATTTTCACTCAAATCAAACTCAATGCAACTAAACCTGGAAATCCACGGAACCCCCATCACCCCAGTCATCAAGCACAAAGATCACAGCGTTATAAAGTAAAAAAAAAAAGCACAAAGATCACGGCGTTATATTCAACCCTAAACTCAGTTTCAAACACCATGCTGCAGACATTCACAACAAGGTCTACAGATCAAGATGGCTTGCCAAACAACACCTCCTTCATGTCACAGACTGAGTACACGCTGCAATACATATACTGGTTTCTGCAGCCAGTCATCACCTACGGTTCAGAAATCTGGGCATCGGCAACGAAAACTACGCTAAAAACCATTGCATCTGATGAGTACTGGCTTCTTCGGTGGGTCCTCTTCAAGCATAATCTGTCACCACTCACACATACTTCAGATATCACGCAACTTCTAAATTACAGAAAAGTCTCCACACGGATATTCATCCTCCGCTTGCTTGTGTCAATTAAAATGATGGTGGGTGAAGTCAATATGCCAAATTTTTGGCAAATGTGCAGGAGAATCCCACCGAAACCCTTAAAAGCCCTCCCCTCTCTGCAGTCTGTGGCATGGAGGCTCAGGATAGGGGATAGATTCCTGCCCATGGAGATGCTCCACAAAGTCCAGGAGATAGATGTGGACTACAAAAAGTTCATAGAGAACAAATCGTACAGAAGATGCATCATCAGGGACCAGCTCTCGTCTTCAACCGAGTGACTGCCATCATCTCTTCATTGCTTTTCGTGTGTTTTCATTTCACGTTAATATTAATTTTATATGTAAAAGATGTAATTATACGTTTTATGTCCTAATATATGTTATATGTAATTTTTCTTGTATTTCTTCTATTGTCGCTGTTGTGGGTATTATTGCATCAGGCAATCATGTATCCAATCACTGCCTGCAATAAAGATATAAGTTGGAATGAAATGTCCAGTAGCCTCCAAGATTAAGCCCCTGAAAGCTTCCCATTTAGAATTCACTGTTGGTAACATCATCAGTTGATCCCACTGTATAGAATTTAAAAAATGTCTGAGACAACTGTGGTCACCTTTACGAAAACATAAATCCTTTCCCTTAATGGTAGTTAAATTTTTAAGTAAATCACACACCAGTACACTGTGATCACTGTCACCTAGTGGTTCCTTTATCTGCAAATTCTTAATGCATGAATAATCACTGCTGATAATCAGATCAAGTGTAGTACTGCCTCTGTTTGCCCCTCAAACATGTTGCTGTAGAAAACAATCCTCCAATAAATCCACAAAAGTCTGGCTAGCATGCGAGTGATCAATCCACAAGTTCCAATCAATATATGGAAAGTTAAAATCCACCAATTACAAGATATTGTGATTTACTGCCCGTTTCTATTTCTCGCTTTTTTTTTTTTTTTTCTATGAAAACCTCAAACACGAGAGATATTAGAACCTATAGTACCTAGTACCGTGCTCGGGTTGGAGGTTGAGAAGACGAAAAAAGATATTTGTTGACATTAGACTTGAACTTCTGTAGACTGTAATTTTCAGGAAATACGTGGGAAGGAAGGTTGTTGCAGAAAACGGCAGTTGAATGAATAAACGAGGAAGATGAAAAGTTGATTCTGTGAGTTTGAAGTTGGACAGTAAACGGATGTTGGCTGGTGGCAGCACACGTTCGGACTGTTTTGAAAGAGAGAGTGGGAATTATAGAAGCCAATTCAGAAGAACAGTGACCGTGGAAGTATCTGTAGAAAAGGCATGCAGCAGAAACAGTACGTCTATGAGACAGAGTGGAGAGAATTTGTTAGAGAGGAGTCGTTAATTAACCTAACTGCCCTCTTCTGAATGGAATCTAGAAGCCTGATAGAGGTTTTGGGGGCACCGCCCCAGTTGTGGGAAAAATGTTCGATGATAGGGCAGATTTGTGATTTGTACAGAGTGAACAACTGTTTGGAAGAAAAGTAACGCAGAGAGTAAAAGAGAAAACTAAGTTTTTTAGATGCAGAGGAAGCAATATTTCTAATGTGCTTGTGCCAAGAGAGATTAGAAGTCAGGGTAATCCCTAAAATAGACATATCATTTTGCCTAGAAATCGGAGTGTCACCAAAGATAAGCAAAGGAGCAGAAGAATCCTTTTGCGAGATATGAGACTGAATGGACAAGACTGAGTTTTAGAAGGAATGAAATCAACTAAGTTGTGTTTGCCCAACTGGAGAATTACCTGGAGATTGGCATTTAAGGAATTGGTAGCGGATATTCGAGAAGTTGAAATGATTGAGCAGGGCAAGGTTTTTCAAAATGGAAAGTGGAATGCAATGTGCTATCATCGGCAAAACTGTGGCTAGGATTTCCAGTCAATGGGAGAAGGTCATTAATATACAAGAGGAAAAGAGTGTGGGAAAAAACTGAACCTTGGAGGACACCAGCATTTGTGGAGAAGTTAGAAGGCAGAGAGCCATCTACCATCACCCTCAGTGAGCGATTAGAGAGAAAACTGGATAACCAATTACAAAATCAGTTGGCAAGCCATAAGATGGAAGCTTCTTTAGAAGACATTTACGTTAAGAGCAACTGCTTGTGTTTCACCAAAATTTTCCACTGAATTAGTCCATAAATGGGTAACATAAGCCAGAATATCGCCAGTGGATCGACACTGACGGAATCCATACTGGCGATCGTAGATCAGACGGAAGGTTTCTAAGCAGTTTAAGAGCAGGCAGTTAATTGATTTCTCCATTACTTCAGGAAGAGTAGAAGAGTACAACTGCACAACTGTTCATTGTACTCATCAATCATTAGGCCTATAACATACTCCTACTCTCATTTTCCCTTTACCAGTATTTATGTTACACCAAAAAGACTCAACATTGCACTGTCCACCCGTGTCAACTGGATGCACTTCCTTAGATTTTGTTTCTTAACTAACAACATAATCCCTCCTCCCTTCCTATCCTGTCTGTACACATTGTACTACCCAAATTCCAACTCTGCACTGGTTATATCTGTATGACACCATGTCTCAATTATCCCAACAATATCTGCCTTTGATGTCTTTATCAGCACTTCAGATTCATCAATTTATCTGCAAAAAGATCTAAACTTCCCAAACACTTCCTCATTAATTTCAGAAATACACATGGCCTCAGTTCTAATCCCAATGATATCCATTAAAGTCTTCTAAGTCCCACACTGATGTTACATTTAGGTTGGAACAACCCATCTGCCGTTTTTTTTTTCGGTGTTTCTACATGCCAACCAAAATGCCAAATACACCACACCACTAGGGTATAACAATATCCAAAATGCAGTAAAACTTCAGTAATTTAATCTAACAACAAAAGAAGTAGTGAGAATCAGTGAAAAGTCTCAATATAAAATATAATTACACTTGGTCGTCGACTTACGACCTATGCGACTTATGACCACAAAAAAAAAAATAAAATAATAAATAAATGAACACATTAATAATAAATCAGGAAGTCACTACTGAAGACACCCATAACCCAGGAGAGGAGGCACATCGATGACAGGTGGCCTGAGGACAGCACCAGGCACACACTTAGTCGCTCTCTCTCACATACACCCAGTCGCTTTCAAGCATCTGTTGCATGTGGTGTATTAATTAAAATTCTACTGAAATACCCATAAAATGTTTAGTAGCAGGAAAATGCCTTCATCTACATATACACCAGCTAAGAAGTCAAGAAAAACTATTGATTTAGAGTGTAAAATGAAAATTATCCAGCAGTATGAAGGAGGAAAGAAAGTGAATACGATAGTATGTGACTTGAAGTTATCACATTCCACGGTATCGACAATACTTAAGGACAAAGAAAGAATTCGGGAAGCTGTGAAAGGTTCTGCACCTATTAAGTCTACAATTTTAACCAAACAATGACAGGAACCCATCCATGAAATGGAGAAATTGTTGTTTATGTGGATGGAAGATTTAATACAAAAAAACACACCCATGAGCCTTCACACAGTGCAAGCGAAGGCTAGAAGTTTGTTTCAGAGTTTAAAATCATGTGCCGGAGACGATTATGCAGAAGATTTTCAGGCTAGTACTGGGTGGTTTAAGCATTTTAAAAAAAGATTTGCTTTGCATAATGTCTCTATAAATAAACATCTCCTACCTCAACCCAAGAACATGACCCTGACGATGCACAAACCAGCACAAGCAAAGATTAAAAATTGATTTTGTAAATTTAATTTGTATTAATTTTTACATTAATTTTCGATTGTATTTTTGTGTTTACAGTACATTATGTACAGTATTATTTTTCACATTATGTACAATATAATTATAGACTGTAGTTTTGTTTTTTTATAAACAGTATGAATAATAAACCAATTAAAATGTAGAGAATGTTTGAATTTAACCTCACAGAGAGAGATAGCCTAGGCATAGAAACGAAGGTATGTACAGTATCGCTAAGTAAAAGATAAAAACATTACTGTATTTAAAATGAAAAATAAAAGATGATAAAAATTTAAAAGATTATAAAAATAAATTATAAAGATGATAAAAATATTAGAAAGATTTAAAAAATACTGTTAATAAATATATGGCCAACATACAACCAGATCGACTTACGACCTGTCAGTCAGAACAGAAGTTGGTCGACAACCAACTGTATATATATTTTCAAGCAGAAGCTCACAGAAACAGTATTTTTACTCATAATCCAACAAAGGTATATTAATTTAGATCGTATTAGGACACAAACTGAGCAAAAAAAAAAATTTTCATTAAAAGTTTACATTCACAACAAAACTAAATAAAGTTTATTATCATTTTATTCATATTAGTAGTCATAATAATAGTAGTAGTAGTAGTAGTAGTAGTAGTAGAGTAATATGATGCAAGAAAGCAAGCTTATAAAGCATCAGCCAGGGGAGGGGGGTACTAGTACCACTGGTCCATTCCCTCAAATAATTTGTCAAGTTCTTGAATTTATTCAAACTTCCATAGCAACTTATGGAAGTTTGTTCCAGCAAACAACCCCCATTAACAAAAGGCAAACATCCTGCAACATCCTCAATTTTAGAAACCTCTTGTGTAAAGTCTGAACAAGAGGAAGAACACCATCAGCATTGAGCTTGTTCAATCGATTCAAAGCCTTAAACACCTCAATCAGACCACTTCACAGGTGCCTAGTCTCCATATGTTGCAATTTGCAGAACAGAAGTCTTTCATTCCCTTCACCAATCTCGTCAATCTGCACCCAATTACAGCAAATCTATATCCTTCCTAAAATGAGGCCTCCAGTACTCAACATGCAGCCTTATACAATAGGATAATCACTTTCTTATCCCTGCTAGCAAAGTTCCTGTATATCATTGACAAAACCCCATTTGCTGTCCTGGTGGCCCATCTGCACTGCTCAGAGAACTTCATATCTGACTGCACACATCTCCAGGTCTTTTATCATTTTCCACTATGCTGAGTGTAGTACCATACAGTTGGTATGTTAATCTGGGCTTTACTGCTACCCATATGCAGGACTTTGCATTTGTCAATGTTAAACTTCAACTGCCATTTCTCAGCCCATCCACCTAATTTTTCAAGCTCTTGTTAGAGTAGCTTACTTTGATTACTGTTATTAACTACCATGCCAACCTTTGCATCATCTTCAAACTTAGACATTAAGTCTGATATAGCTTCATCAATATCATTAATAAATAAAGAAAACAACAATGGGCCCAACACTGAACACTTACATTAATAACATTAGTCCATGAACAGCAGGGTACATTAATAAGCACTGCTTTTCTTCCACTCAACCATCACTTTATTCAGAGCAGTAACTTGTCCTTAATGCTACATTACTCTAATTTGTACAGCAGGATTTTATGTGCAACAGCATCAAAAGCTTTCCTGAAATCAAAGTACATGATATGAATATTTTTTTTTGCTCCAGTTCTTTTTGTTACTGAGTCATAGCATCCAATCAGATTGGTTAGCCAAAGTTGCCCCTTAACAAATCCATACTAGAGTTGACTACATTCCTGCATTACATCTTTAACAGTGACTCCATTATTTTCCCTGAAACAGCAAGCTAACAGCTCTGTAATTACTCATGTAACCCTTTGCAAATTGGGGATACATTTTCTGTGGTTTCAATTGCTTTTTACAAAGCAATTCTGAACTCACTCTTAAAGAAGAGTGAAATGGTGTCATTCAATTCTCATCAGGAAAAATACATATTCAAAAAAAAAAAAAAAAAAAAAAAACAGTTCGAATTACAAAATGCCTGAACTAATTCAGACCTTTTATGAGTCTTTGCTGTATCTCAGAATTTGAGTTAGCTACTCAAAACTGCCAACACAAACCTAAATTATAGCTTCCAATTTGTAGTCAACATCCTCAATGTGGTCCACAAGGAACAAAACCTTACCAATTAAGTGGTAAGGTTTTAAGAATTTAGCTTTTTAAGAATTGTGCTTCTGCTCCAGTGCAATTGGAGTTGTAATATTGTATTGCCTGTTCAGCAATGGAGAGGAGATACAACTAATAGCATGGACAATAATATTCAATTCATACGAGAAATAGGTACCTTGCTGTTATTCCTGCGTGGATCTTTTTCCTGTATGAAAAAGATTAAAAATCAGATATTTATAATATCTAGTTATAAAAGAACAAATGTTTGGAGCTGTAATATTACAACTCAAAACATCCCACTGGAGCAGAAGCACAATTCTTAAACAGCTCAATTCTTAAAACCTTACCACTTAATTGGTAAAGAGTGATATGTTTTGATTTTGTGTGTAACACTGCGCACAAAATCAAAACAGCATTAGCAAAGGCATATGATGCAAGAAAGAAAGCTTATATGGCATTGGCCCTGAGTGCCAAGTGAGTGATCAAAACGAATCTAAGAGCGAATTTCAAAGCGCCTTCTCTAAAATTAATAGATTTCAGGGAAATTTCAAGTGTTTATTTTCTAAGTTATTTATTTTCAGCTCTTCTAAATAAAGAAGTATGCTTTTCAAAAAGAAAGGAAAGGTACCTTTCTTCTTCTTGTATATAGAACTAACCTACATAACACACTAACCACTAATCTCTAATCACTTGGTCACTGGTGGCACCACTCCTGCCTCCACGTGGCAGAGCCGGTAACCTAGAGGAAAAGTTATCCTCCAGGGCTAAAAGGAGAAACCATGGATTATGACAACTATCCAGCACTTGAGCTTAGATGCTCATGTCATGACCTAAATGAACCCAAACATGACGAATCACAATCTAAGAGACTATGCAAAAATGAGAATCAGCAGGAATATCCAATGTTCCTCATATTACATTCTCTTTCTGTCAAACCTGTGAGTGCACTTTCACCATTTCTAATCCAGAAATGTTTGGAAAGTGTGGCTGGTTCACTGAAAATGGTGAAAAGACTCCGATCTGGAAATCTGCTAGTCGAAACAGCTAAACACCAGCATTCTCAGGCTCTACTAAAATTGTCAACTTTTGGTGGAATACCGTACAGGTCACCCCTCATGCTACATTAAATAGTTCCAAAGGAGTTGGTTTGTTTGTTATTTGGTTTTTAGGATCATTAGCAACTAAGGCCATACTGCTCCGGGGATATGCGGTGGTCATTCCCTGACCTTTCTGCATCCTCCGTATTTGGTGGGCACGGGCTCGAACCCCGGTCTAATCAAGAAGCGTGTGCTACACACTGCTGCTCCTGCCCACCTGGCTATGGAGGTGCCCTCCAAAGGAGTAATAGCAGAGTGGGATCTGATGAATGTCACTGAAGATGAGATATTGGAAGAACTACAAGATCAAAAGGTAGTTCTAGCAAACCTGATAATGATTAAAAAAGATGAACTTGTTCCCACTAGGAACGTTATCCTCACATTTAGTACACTAACCTTACCCATGTGTCAAAGACGGATACCTTAATTGCCGAATACATCCCTACATTCCCAACCCAATCAGATGTTTCAAGTATCAAATATTTGAACACTCGCAAACAGTATGTCGAGGAGACGCCATCTGCCCGAACTGCGGCTCTAAAGCTCATACACAAATGGAGTGCAATGCAGAAACGCCACAATGCCCAAATTGTAAAGGCCAGCATACTCAAAAGCATGTGAACTCTGGAGGGTAGGAAAAGAGATTCAGAAATACAAAGTTGAACAAAAGGTCACTTACCAGGAAGCTAGGAAGAAAGTGATGCTCAGCATGCCAAAAATTACTTATGCTGCGGCAGCCAAAAAATACCAGTCAGCTGCAACACAAACAGCAGTCACAGCACCTCCATCCATCTCAATTGCCGATTGGGCTCAATCAGTGCTATCATCTCCACAGCAGCCACCTACAGAACAATGTAAAGTGACTTGTGCTAGCAATACTCTGCTAACAGTCCCACCAACTGCAACTCATACTCTGCCAGAAACTGTGAAATTGAAAGCATCACCCCCAAATATTTCAGACCCACCATGCTCAGGAAATATGGACATTGATGCTGGTACTCTTCAGGATGAGACAATCTTAGATTTACATGGAGAAGATTGTATGGACATTGGGGGCCCTAACTTCCCAAAAAAAAGAAAAGATGAAACTAGAACAATACAAGCAGGCTAGATATAAAAAGCAGACAGAACCATACACAATCTTTAAAACTAAATAATGCAGAATATTATAGAGTGGAACTGTAGAGGTCTACGAAGCAATATTTTTGATATTTATCACCTAATCAAACAGCACAGTCCAATAAGACTCTGCTTGCAAGAAACCAATCTAACTCCGCAGGTGACTCCAGTGATTAAAAATTATAGTATCTATCAACAAGACAGAAGAAATACTAACTGAAAAAGAGGAGGCATAGCCATACTTGTTGACAACAAAGTTTCTACAAAACAGATTCCACTGCAGACCACATTAGAGGCTGTGGCGGTATGTATTGTTTTGAATTTTACTTTAACCATAGTCTCTGTATACCTTTCCCCAAACAAAGAATTCACTGCGAAAGAACCTTATAAAGCAGCTTCCATTTCCTTTCATTCTACTAGGAGATTTCAATGGGACACCACACTATGTGGGGATCTCCCTATATAGACAAACGAAGAAAACTCATTGAAACAGTTCTTGACAGCCAGAATCTCGTGTTATTAAACACTGGTGCTGACATTTATATTCACTTTCCCACCAGAGTATCTACTGCCATACACTTAACAATATGTTCCCCAAAACTATTCCCAATTCATTCAGTGGTTAGTTTCAAGTAACCCACTGAACAGTGACCATTACCCAATTATTTGCAAATTGCAAACAAACAGAACCACACATATAGCCAACCGCATATCTGATGATCAAGTCATCAAAGGCCATTCCATAGATGAAGTTACTGACCACATTACTGCACAGATAATAACAGCTGCAACCTGTGCTATACCAAAAATCACAGCTGGTCCTCACAGATATGCCAATATCTGATGGAATTTTTTTTATTATTTATT
The DNA here is from genome assembly GCF_048544385.1 of Mastigoproctus giganteus. Lineage (NCBI taxonomy): Eukaryota > Metazoa > Arthropoda > Arachnida > Uropygi > Thelyphonidae > Mastigoproctus > Mastigoproctus giganteus. The sequence continues at coordinate 98,094,949 of NC_143580.1, forward strand.
ATTATTTTTTTTTTCGTTAGTTGTTGGCACAATGGCTTTTATGGTCATAATGCACCTCCCAAAGTTTTTGCATTTTACTCTGATCCAAGCCCGAGGCAGGATTCGAACCCACGACCTTTGGGTTGCCAGGAAGGCACTTTACCCAATCTTGTGGAATGATGCATACCATGATGACAAAAAAGAAAAGAATAAAGCATGGAATTGATTTCCAAGTACCCAATAGCTGACAACCTGATTAATTTTAAGAAACTTAAAACTAAGGTACGTTATGTGCAGAAAAAAAGCGGAAAAAGGACTCTTGGATCCGGTTTGCTTACACTATTACTAAAACTATATAGTATAGGTGTAAATACACCATAGTTAACCCATATATTTGAACTACGTATGTAGCGTAGAGGGCATCGTTTTAATTGTATCTCATAATGTGGTTGCCTTCACAACGAGATAGCTACTATTGTATTACTTCAAATAAATAACACTTCTCTAGTAGAGAAGACTACTGTTATTTATTTTCAGCGGTACCACCACCCAGGCGATCGTTTCGAAGCTGTGCGGCTTCATCATCAGTGGGCGGGCAGGTACCTAGGTAATACAACAAGCCATCACAGTCGCGAAGTTATATCCACATTATGAGAGATGCCAAAAGGGTGTGGTGGTAATGTATTTGGAAAATTAAATGCACAGGGCATAATCCTTATGGGTTTTGATAATTAACTATATAGTATGGGTGTAAATAACCATAGTTAACCCATATATTTGAACTACGTATGTAGCATAGAGGGCATATGTGGTGGTACCGCTGAAAATAAATAACAGTAGTCTTCTCTAGTAGAGAAGACTACTGAAACTTATCTCTTCCATGACATGGGGAGCCGATTGCTTCACTCTTCTACACCTATATCAGACCTTAATAAGATCTCGTCTAGATTATGGAGCCCCAGTTTATGATTCTGCACGTAAGAAAGCATTGGCTTGGCTCAATCCGTCCAGCATAGTGCTCTCAGGATTGCCTTAGGAGCCTTTAAGAAATCCACAGTGCAAAGTATGTATATAGATGCCAATGAACCTCCACTACATCTTAGGAGAAAATTATTGCTTCTTAGTAATGCAGTCAAATTACGAAGCCTCCCGTCTCATCCCATCTGGACATATCTCTTTGAACCGCAGTAGGAAAACTTATATAAAAATAAACCCAACGAAAACAAACCTGCTGGTATCCAGCTACAAGAGGTAACTCAAAATTGGAACATCTATCTTGGAAATATCTTTTAAGCTGCAGACGCAGTACAAGCACCATGGGCAATGTATATACCTTAATGAGACAACTATTTTCTTCAGTGGGAAAAACACTCCCTATCAAACCACAATCTTAAACAGTTACATGCGGATCATGCATTGACCAATGCTCAGTCTTCGTATATACACAGACGGCTCCAAAATTGATATATCCATGGGTGCTGCAGTAATGAGTTCTACATTCAGTCTGTCCAATTACCACTTGAATGCAGTGTTTTTACGGCTGAACTATATGCAATAAAAACGGTTTTAAATCTCCTTAACAATCTTCCAAACACCCAGGTAATAATATATATAGACTCTTTAAGCACTGTGAATGGCCTACAGAATAAATCACAAAATTCGCATCCACTTCTCTCACAAATCAAGACACAGTTATGTCATCTCAATAAAAATAAGCTGACTGTCACGTTTTGCTGGATACCCAGCCACGTTGGAATTCCAGGAAATGAGCGTGCAGAAGAAGCAGCAAAACACCCTGATTGCTTCGATTCCATCCCAGTTCCTTTTTCTGACTATAAACCAGTCGTACGATGGATATGTACTGATATGTGGCATAATAAAATAGGTAACAAACTTCTTGAAATAAAACAGAATCCACAGCTATGGAGATCCAGTTCCTGATTAAACAGGCAGGAAGAGGTCTTTCTCGCAAGAGCATGAATTGACCATACACATCTAACACACCTATTTTTACTGCTAGGAGAAGATCCTCCACTTTGTCCGCATTGTAGTTCTATCCTTACCGTGAAACATATTAGCATTGAGTGTGTGCATTATCATTCAGCTAGAACCGCATGTTTCAGTTCTTTAATTAGGTCACAAAAACCTCTGCAACTAAGCCATATACTTGGAGATGATGCCACTTTATCAGAACTGTTCACTTATTTAAAAATAATTAACACATACAACCACTTCTAGACCAGTCTCCTTTCATATATTGACCAACACTCCAAAGTAACAGGTGCAGTATGGTCATAGCAGCCCTTGCACCAATAAATTCCACTCCAACAACATATAGGCGCCTCCATAGCCAGATGGGAAGGAGCAGCAGTGCGTAGCACACGCTTCTTGATTAGACCGGGGTTCGAGCCCGTCACCACCAAATACGGAGGATGCGAAAAGGTCAGGGAATGACCACCGCATATCCAGGAGCAATATGGCCTTAGTTGCTAATGCTCCTAAAAATCAAAACAAAACAAAAAAAAAAAACCAACAACATATACAGCATCAGCCAAAAAAAAAAAAAAACTTCCATTTCACCCATCCATTCACTCCAAAAGTTTGTCCACTTCCTTGTATTTATTTAGGGTATCAACTTCCCCAATGACAGATGGAAGTTTGTTCCAGCAATCAACTACCTGTGGGCAAAAGGAAAATTTCTGCACATCTATTCAACAGCAGTCTTTCCTCAATTTGAGTTTATGCCACCTCAGGTTTGTAATATGAGCAAGAGAAACAATCCCATCAGCATTTAGCCTGCTCAATCCATTCAAGGCCTTATACACCTCAATTAGATCCCATCGCTAGTGCCTGGTCTCCAGATGTTGCAATTTGAAGAACTTAAGCCTTTCTTTGTAAAGGCACCCCTTTGTACCCTCACTAGTCTTGTTGCCCTTCTCTGCACCTGATCCAGCAACTCTAGATCCTTCCTAAAATGAGGCCTCCAGACTTGTATGCAATACTCTCAAGGTGTGGCCGGACCGTTGCTTTATACAAGGGGATAATCACCTTATCCCTGATAGCAAAATTCCTGTATATAATTGACAAAGTTTATATTAAACGTTTATATTTATATCAAAGTTTATATTAACATTATTTATATTAAAATAAAAATATGAATTTTGTACTAAGGTATAATGCATAAGATAATAAAATAAATTTTCTGTAATTTTTAGAAAACTTACCTCCTTCATCCATTATCTGGTAACAAGTGGTACCAGATAAATCTATCCAAAGGGTAACATAAACAAAAAAGATTATGCTTTCCACTCAAAAAAAATAGAAGCAGAAAGGCTCGCCCTTCAAAGAAGTGTCCTATATCCTCCTGCAAATAAACATACCACGACTTTCAACACTACAAAAAATTAGCCAATACATTCTATTTCAGCAAATTAAAACTTCAAACATATTTTAAAACCTAAACAATTTAGGCCAGATGAAAAGTTAAATATGGAATCCAAAAACATAGGCAATTATTAATTCATTCTACTTTGTAGGAATCTAAATTACTTAATGTAATACAAAATAAAATTCACTTGTTTGTTGTTTTTATAAAATAAAATTCACTTGATGTATTTTGGGGTTTTTTTTGGCACAAGGAGATCCTGGGCCACCATGTGCCTGTTCGTGATTTACTTATCACTATTTTCACGTTATTATGATTAAATTATATTATAAAAATTTAGGAGTTTCTGATAATTAGAATTAGTAGAAGCATACAATGCAAGAAAGCAAGTTTATGCAGCATCAGCCAAAAAATAAAACCTCCCGTTTCACTCCTCCATTCATTCCAAATATCTGTCCAGCTCAGCCTTAAATTTAGCATTAGTAGAGGCATATGATGCAAGAAAGCAAGCTTATTCAAGCATCAGCCAAAAAAAAAAAAAAAAAACACACAACCACTACTCCCATTTCACCCCTCCATTCGTTTGAAATACCTGTCCAGCTGAGCCTTAAATTTGTTTAGGCTATCAACTTCAACAACAAGTGATGGAAGTCTATTCCACAAACCAACTGCCCGCTGGCTAAAGGCAAATTTCCGCACATCTATCCGACATCCGTCCTTCCTCAATTTGAATTTATGCCCTCTGAGGTGATTATTCTGAGCAAGAGGAAGAATCCCATCGGCATTGAGCATGCTCAAGCCATTCAAAGCCTTATACACCTCAATCAGATCACTGGAGAGTGATCACATCACTCTCCAGGTGCTGCAATTTGCAGAACTTAAACCTTTCTTGGTAAGAGCACCCTTTGTTCCCCTCACCAATCTTGTTGCCCTTTTTTCATTCTAGCAACTCTACATCCTGCCTAAAATGAGGCCTCCAGACCTGTACACAGTACTCTCGGTGTGGCTTGACCATTCACTTGTATAACGGGATAATCACCTCCCAGTCCCTGCTATCAAAATTCCTATATATCATTGACAAGACTCCATGACCTGCCCTAGCAGCCCATCTGCAGTGCTCAGCAAACTGCATATTTGACTGCACAATTAGCCCCAGGTCTTTTTCACTTTCCACTTCCCTGAGTGTAGTACCACACATTTGATACGTTTCTCTTTGGTTATTGCTACCCATATGCAGTACTTTGCATTAGTCAATGTTAAACTTCAGTTGCCACTTCTCAGCCCATTTTCCCAACTTATCTAGATCCAGTTGGAGTAGCATACTGTCTTTACTATCGTTACCAACCCTGCCAACCTTTGTATAATCTGCAAACTTGGACATTAAACCTGATATACCTTCATCAATATCATTTATAAATATACAAAACAACAATGGCCCCAACACCGAACCCTGGGGATCTCCACTAATAACATTTGTCCATGAAGAGCAGTGTCCATTGATTACAATTCTGTGGTCTCCCACTCAACCATCCTTTATCGATTGTAGCAACTTACCCTTAATGCCATTAAAGCAGTCTTTCATATGCAACCGTATCAAAAGCTTTCTTAAAATCCAAGTATATGATATAAAAATTATTTTTGCAATTCAGTTCCTTTGTGACCACATCATATTATTAAATCAAATTGGTCAGACATGACCTCCCTTTAACAAACCCATGCTGTGCCTTAACTATTACTGCGGTCTAGTCCAGATAATCCTGCAATGCTTCTTTAACCAGCGATTCCATTATTTTCGTCGGAACACAATTTAATCTAACAGGTCTGTAGTTACTTGTGTCACCTTTCGAATCGCTTTGTGAATTGGTGTTACATTTGCACTACTCCAGTCCACGGGGACTTCCCCTGAGTCCAAGGAAGCTCTCATAATTATGACTAAGGGTTTGCTTACTTCCTTTTGCACCTCCTTTAATATAACTGGATAGATCCCATCCTCCCCAGGTGCCTTCCTTATGTTTAAATTCAACAATTTCTCCTCCACTTTGCTCTCAGTTATTACAAAATCACTTATCTCCCTGTTAGCATTTGATAAACTTCTGGCACTCCCCTCATGTGTGAATGTAGATGCAAAATACTCATTCAGTTTATCAGCTACCTGAGCAAGATCATCAATAGTCAACCCATTTATGTTAAATGGTCCAATCTGATTTATCCCTTACCTTCTAGAGTTTCCACAAGAAAATAACTCTTTGCTGTTTTTCATTGCATCCTTTGCCAAAGATTTCTCGTAATCTGCCTTCGCCTGTAACCTACTTTGTGACTTGATTACAGACTAGTTTATACCTACCATGGGCTTCTGTGTAACCTGATACTTTATATGCATCCCATACATTTTTCTTCTCTGCCACGAGCCTCATTAATTCATCTGACATCAATTTAGGCCTAAACCTTGAACAGTATTTCTTAGTTGGAATGAAAAGCCTAGTAGCCTCCAAAATTAAGTCCATGACAGCTTCCCATTTAGAATTCAACATTAGTAACATCATCAGGTTGATCCCCCTATACAGAATTTGAAAACTGTCTGAGACCTCTGTAGTCATCTTTACGAAAGCAAAAGCCCTTCCCTTTAGCGTTGATGGCAGTTACATCTTTAAGTATTTCGCACATTAGTACATTGTGATCACTGTCACCCAGTGGTTCTTTTATCTGAAAATTCTTAATCCATGAATAATCACTGCTGATAATCAGATCAAGAGTATTACTCCCTCTGGTTGCCTCTCAAACATGTTGATGTAGAAAACAGTCATCCAATATATCAATGCACAAAAGTCTTGCTAGTGTGCGAGGAACCAACCCACAAGTTCCAGTCAATATCTGGAAAGTTAAAATCCCCCATTATAAGACATTCTGATTTACTGGCCCACTATTTCTCTGTACAATTGCTCATTATACTACTCAGATTCATTAGGCCTATAACACACACCTACTCTCATTCACAGTGCTTATTTCACACCAAATAGACTCGACACCGCATTGTCCACCAACATCAATCGGATGCACTTCCTAAGATTTTGCGTTTTTTAGGGCGGAAACACACTACTATCACTTCACAAGTATACATGTCTAACATCAAATGTGGGGGAGCTATATTTACCAATCAGTTTATTGCTCGGAGAGCACTGTTCTGATTGGCTGTATTCACAAGATAACACACGGGTTTCAAGGCCGAATGACACTGTCAGGAACTCAGATTTTTCGGTTCAAACAGAAATTTCATTAGGTGTGATAAGAGGAAAATGGAGGAAATGCTAATAGAAAATTATATTAGAAGTAAATAATCTGTTTTGAGTGCACACGAAAGAATATCCAAAAATAAATAACATCATCAAGGACATTGCACCTGTGCCTATTCCGAAGCACCCCCCACTTCGACCAGTTATTCGGCATACTCACCGCAAATTTCCAATCACAGAGATGCTCAAAAATGGCCAAAGGAGGAATATAGACTAAGAGTATTGCAATTAACAAATTTAGAGGACAAACAAGTCGATCATTTCAATTTGCACAACTCATAACAATTTCTTACGAATTCAATTTTTAGGGTTGAGAAGTAGTTTTTTTTGTTATTAAATTTCATTAAAAATTTCTGTTTATATTTTGACAGAATAAATCCTTATTCAAAATTAAACTTGTAGTATTTCAATTTTACTTAAACATACAACTAATTTTTCCTTAGCACTGACTGAATTTAACAAGTACAGGTCACTGTTGAAAAAAAGGACTGAATTAGGGTTGAATTTGAAAGTGTCTGCAATTCTGCCCAGACACAATAGGAGGGAGTATATGATGAGAGCCTTGTCAATCAATTCGGCCCTGAAAAGACTGTGCAAGGCTCAAGGGGTAGAATTTTTTTTAGCCTGGTCTGTACTTGTTAACAGAAGAGACTGCTTCTACAGGGATGGGATATTCTTAAAGAGAAAGGGTGCAAGAATATTTGCTGATGCTATCGAGGCAGTGTTAGGTGGATTGGAAAACTGCTAGCTTGAGGGGATACAAGGACTAATAGATTAACAATAGCCACTGGCAGAGGTGAAAGTGATTCTTGCACTGCTTCTATTGGAATGAGCAGAAGCCTGGAAAACAAGATGCAGGATATTTCAGAGACTGCTGGGAGTCATTGCGGTACAAGTAACACATGGGTTGTGTTAGGGTAGCAAAGAATAGGAACAGGTGCATGTATACTTGCGTGTACACCAATGCTAGGAGTTTGGTAAATAAATTTGATGTATTGCTCAAAGCATCAAAGGCGGATATTGTTGGGATATCAGAGACGTGGTGTCACACAGATATAAGGAATGCAGAACTGGAATTTGGGGAGTACAATGTCTACAGAAAGGATAGACAGGATAGGAAGGGAGGAGGGGTTATACTATTAGTTAAAAAACACATAAAACCAAAGGAAGTGAAACCAGTCGACATCAAGTCAGTTTGGTGTGACATAAGCATAGGTAAATCAAAATTGAGAGTAGGAGTGTGCTATAGGCCTAATGACTCTGATGAGTATAATAAGATACTGTACAGGGAAATAGAATGGGCCACTAAATCAGAGAGTCTTATAATGAGGGATTTTAATTTCCCAGATATTGACTGGAATTTGTGGGTTGGTCACTCACACACTAGCAAGGCTTTTCTGGATTTATTGGATGATTGTTTTCTACATTAGCACGTTCGGGAGGCAACTAGAGGGAGTAATACTCTTGATTTGATTATCATTAGTGATTCTTCATGCATTAAGAATCTGCAGATATAGGAACCACTAGGTGGCAGGGATCGCAGTGTGCTGAAGTGGGATTTACTCAAAGAGGTAACTACCATCAGGGGTAAAGGGAAGGTTATTGCTTTTGTAAAGTCAACTACGATCGTCTGAGAGTGTATTTAAATTCTATACAGTGGGACCAACTGATGATGTTACCAACAGCAAACTCAAAATGGGAAGCATTCAAAGAACTTATCTTGGAAGCTACTAGTCTTTACATACCAACTAAGAAATACTGTTCAAGGTTTAGGCCTAAATGGATGTCAGATGAACTAATGAGACATATGCCAGAGAAGAAAAATGCACAAGATACATATAAATTAACTCGTGACACAGAAGCCTATAATAGATATAAGTTGATCTGTAACCAAGTTACAAAGGAGGTTAGGCAGGCGAAGGCAGATTACGAGAAATCTTTGGCAAGGGATTCAAAGAAAAACAGCAAAGAGTTCTTTACTTATGTAAACTCTAGAAGGAAGGGGATGAATCAGATTGATCCACTTGATATTGATGGTTCACCTGTTGATCATCCTGCGCAGGTAGGTAACAAACTAAATGAATATTTTGCATCGACATTCACACATGAGGAGTTATTCAGCGAGGAGAATGCCAGAGGTGTATTCAGCTCTAGCAGTAAGCTAGATAATCTTGTAATAACTGAGAGTAAAGTGGAGGAGAAATTGTTGAAGATAAACACAAGAAAGGTACCTAGGGTAAATGGGATCTATCCAGTTATATTAAAGGAGGCGGCAAAGGAAGTAAGTAAACCCTTAGCCATAATTATGAGAGCTTCCTTCGACTCAGGGGAGGTACCCATAGACTGGAGATGTGCAAATGCAACCCCAATTCACAAAGGAGAATCAAAGGCTGACACAAGTAATTATAGACCTGAGTTTAACTTCTGTTCCAGGAAAATTAATGGAGGCACTGGTTAAAGAAGCATTGCAGGATCATCTAGAGAAGACTTCAGTTATAGCTTGGACACAGCATGGTTTTGTTAAGGGGAAGTCCTGCCTGACCAATTTGACTGGATACTATGATGTAGTCACAAAAGAATTGGATGCAGGGAATACCTTTGATATTATACATTTGGATCTTAGAAAGGCTTTTGTTATTGTTGCACATGGAAGACTGCTGCACAAATTGGAGCAGTGTGGCATTGGAGGCAAATTGCTGCTATGGATAAAGGTGTGGTGGAGGGGGAGAAGACAGAGAGTGGTAATCAATGGACACTGCTCATTGTGGACTAAAGTTATTAGTGGAGTCCCTCAGGGTTCAGTATTGGGTCCATTATTGTTTTCTGTATTTATAAATAATATTGATGTTGGTATATGACTTAATGTCCAAGTTTGCAGACGATACAAAGGTTGGCAGGGTTGTTAAGGACACTACTGACGCTATGCTGCTGCAACAGGATCTGGAAAGGTTGAGCAGATGGGCTGAGAGGTGGCAAATGAAGTTTAACATTGACAAATGTAAAGTACTACATATGGGAAACAGTAACCCCAGAGCAACGTATCAACTATGGTACTACACTGACAGTGGTAGAGAATGAAAAGGACCTGGGGGTAATTGTGCAGGCAGATATGAAGTTCTCTGAGCAGTGCAGACGGGCTGCAAGCGTGGCTCATGGTGTCTTAATAATGATATACAGGAATTTTTCTAGCAGGGATAAGGAGGTGATTATTCCTTTGTATAATGCAATGGTCAGGCCACACCTTGAGTACTGTATACAGGTCTGGAGGCCTCATTTCAAGAAGGATGTAGAGCTGCTGGAACGAGTACAGAGAAGGGCAACAAGATTAGTGAATGGAACAAAGGGTTGGTCTTACAAAAAAAGGCTTAAATTTTTAAAATTACAGTGTCTGGAGACTAAGCACCAGCGAGGCGATCTGATAGAGGTGTATAAAGCCCTGAATGGTTTGAGCATGCTCGATGCTGATGGAATTCTTCCTCTTGCTCAGAATAATCACCTGAGAGGGCATAAATTCAAATTGAGGAAAGACAGATGTAGGATAGATGTGCAGAAGTTTGCCTTTAGCCAGCGGGTAGTTGGTTGGTGGAACAGGCTTCGTCCTTTGTTGTGGAAGTTGATAGCCAAAATAAATTTAAGGCTCAGCTGGACAGGTATTTCGAAGGAACGGAGGGGTAAAATGGAAGTTTTTTTTTTTTTTTTTTTTGGCTGATGCTGCATAATCTTTCTTTCTTAGCATTAGCATTAGCATTAGTAGAGGCATTTGATGCAAGAAAGCAAGCTTATGCAGCATCAGCCAAAAAAAAAAAAAAAAAAAAAAGTAACATAAATAAATAAAAATAACCACTTCCACTTCACCCCTCTGTTCGTTCGAAATACCTGTCCAGCTGAGCCTTAAACTTATTTAGGCTATCAACTTCCACGACAAGGGATGGAAGTCTGTTCCACCCACCAACCACCCGCTGGCTAAAGGCAAATTTCCGCACATCTATCCTACATCTGTCTTTCCTCAATTTGAATTTATGCCCTCTCAGGTGATTTTTCTGAGCTAGAGGAAGAATCCCATCAGCATTGAGCATGCTCAAACCATTCAAGGCTTTGTACACCTCTATCAGATCACCCCGCTGGTGCCTAGTTTCCAGACACTGTAATTTGCAAAACTTAAGCCTTTCTTCGTAAGAGAACCCCTTTGTCCCATTCACCAATCTAGTTGCCCTTCTCTGTACTCGTTCCAGCAGCTCTACATCCTTCCTGAAATGAGGCCTCCAGGCCTGTATACAGTACTCTAGGTGTGGCCTGACCATTGCCTTATACAAGGGAATAATCACCTCCTTATCCCTGCTAGAAAAATTCCTATATATCATTGACAATACACCATGAGCTACTCTTGCAGCTCGTCTGCACTGCTCAGAGAACTTCATATCTGCCTGCACCACCACCCCCAGGTCCCTTTCATTCTCTACCACTGTCAGTGTAGTACCACAGAGTTGATATGTTGCTCTGGGGTTGCTGTTTCCCATATGTAGTACTTTACATTTGTCAATGTTAAACTTCATTTGCCACCTCGAAGCCCATCTGCTCAACCTTTCCAAATCCTGTTGCAGCAGCATAGTGTCAGTAGTGTCCTTGACAACCCTGCCAACCTTCGTATCGTCTGCAAACTTGGACATTAAGCCTGATATACCATCATCAATATCATTTATAAATACAGAAAACAATAAAGGCCCCAATACTGAACCCTGAGGGACTCCACTAATAACATTAGTCCACGATGAGCAGTGTCCATTGATTACCACTCTCTGTCTTCTCCCCCTCAACCACCCCTTTATCCATAGCAGCAACTTGCCTCCAATGCCACACTGCTCCAATTTGTGCAGCAGTCTTCCATGTGCAACAGTATCAAAAGCCTTTCTAAGATCCAAGTATATAATATCAAAGTTATTCCCTGCATCCAGTTCTTTTGTGACTGCATCATAGTATCCAATCAAATTGGTCAGGCAAGACTTCCCCTTAACAAAACCATGCTGTGTCCTAGCTATAACTGAAGTCTTGTCTAAATGATCCTGCAGTGCTTCCATTAATTTTCCGGGAACAGAAGTTAAACTCACAGGTCTATAATTACTTGTGTCAGCCTTTGATCCCCCTTTGTGAATTGGGGTCACATTTGCACATCTCCAGTCAATGGGTACCTCCCCTGAGTCCAAGGAAGCTCTCATAATTATGGCTAAGGGTTTGCTTACCTCCTTTGCTGCCTCCTTTAATATAACTGGATAGATCCCATCCACCCCAGGTGCCTTTCTTGTGTTTATCTTCAACAATTTCTCCTCCACTTTGCTCTCAGTTATTACAAGATTCTCTAGCTTACTGCTAGAGTTGAATACACCTCTGGCATTCCCCTCGCTGAATAACTCCTCATGTGTGAATGTCGATGCAAAATATTCATTTAGTTTGTTAGCTACCCGAGCAGGGTCATCAACAGTTGACCCATCGATCTCAAGTGGACCAATCTGATTCATCCCCTTCCTTCTAGAGTTTACATAAGTAAAGAACTCTTTGCTGTTTTTCTTCGCATCCCTTGCCAAGGATCTCTCGTAATCTGCCTTCGCCTGCCTAACCTCCTTTGTAACTTGGTTACAGATCAACTTGTATCTATCATAGGCGTCCGTGTCACGTGTTAATTTGTATGTATCCCATGCATTTTTCTTCTCTGCCATATGCCTCATTAGTTCATCTGACAACCATTTAGGCCTAAACCTTGAACAATATTTCTTAGTTGGTATGTAAAGCCTAGTAGCTTCCACGATAAGTTCTTTGAATGCTTCCCATTTTGAATTTGCTGTTGGCAATATCATCAGTTGATCCCACTGTATAGAATTTAAATACTGTCTCAGTCCATTGTAGTCGCCTTTATGAAAGCAATACCCCTTCCCTTTACCCCTAATGGTAGTTACCTCTTTGAGTAAATCCCACTTCAGCACACTGTGATCACTGCCACCAAGTGGTTCATTTATCTGCAGATTCTTAATGCATGAAGAATCACTACTGATAATCAAATCAAGAGTATTACTCCCTCTAGTTGCCTCCCGAACATGCTGATGTAGAAAACAATCATCCAATAAATCCACAAAAGCCCTGCTGGTCCTTGAGTAACCAGCCCCCAAATTCCAGTCAATATCTGGGAAATTAAAATCCCCCATTATAAGACTCTCTGATTTACTGGCCCACTCTATTTCTCCGAACAGTTTCTTATTATACTCATCAGAGTCATTAGGCCTATAGCACACTCCTACTCTCAATTTTGATCTCCCAATGCTTATGTCACACCAAACTGACTCGACACTGCACTGTCCAGCGATGTCGACTGGCTTCACTTCCTTGGATTTTATGTGTTTTTTAACTAATAGCATAACCCCTCCTCCCTTCCTATCCTGTCTATCCTTTCTGTAGACATTGTACTCCCCAAATTCCAGTTCTGCATTTCTTATATCTGTGTGACACCACGTCTCTGAAATCCCCACAATATCTGCCTTTGATGTTTTGAGCAATACCTCAAATTCATCAAATTTATTTACTAAACTCCTAGCATTGGTGTACACACAAGTATACATGCACCTGTTCTTTTTCTTAGCTACCCTAACACAACCCATGTGTTTACTTGTACCCCAATGATTCCCAGCAGTCTCTGAAATATCCTGCATCTTATTTTCCAGGCTGCGGCTCATTCCAATAGAAGCAGTGCAAGAATCTCTTTCACCTCTGCCAGTGGCTACTGTTAATCTATTAGTCCTTGTATCCCCCCAATCTAGCAGTTTTCCGACCCACCTAACATTGCCTCGATAGCATCAGCAAACATTCTTGCACCCTTTCTATTTAAGTGTATCCCATCCCTGTAGAAGCAGTCTCTCCTGTTAACAAGTACAGACCAGGCTGAAAAAAATTCTACCCCTTGAGCCCTGCACAATCTTTCCAGGGCCGAATTGATTGACAGGGCTCTCATCATATACTCCCTCCTATCGTGTCTGGGCAGAATTGCAGACACTTTCAATTTCAACCCTAATTCACGGCTTTTTTTTTCTTGCATCATATGCCTCTACTAATGCTAAATATTAATGCTAATTTCGAAATTGCGTATTTTGCCCTTGAATGTCATCCTTAATTGGATTATATAGAAAATTATATTCTTCTTTATTCATCCATAATTCCTTTTTGAAACGGTTTTCATCTTCTTCTAAGTCCTGCAGTAAATGATGGAATTGGCCTTTTTCTGTTCTATTCCAGTTTGTGTTCTATATCCATTTCATACTCTCTTTTGTTTTCTTGGCTATAGGAAAAGCGCATGCATTTTCAAAATCTTCTTCACAACCTGAAGAGGAGGGTGAACTGTGGCAATTCATTTTGCTTCAGCTTTCCTCAAAGACAATGACACATATACAACATTACAGGTTGCCAGACGTACCTATTTTGGAATTATAATAAAATTTCCAAGATATCTCTTTTTTTAACATTAGAAATGGGGAATTTGAAAAAAAGCAGAAATCATAAAACACCCTGTTTAGATGATTATTTCAGAAGAAAGAATTAACCGACAAAGTTGTTGTTAAAATGCACCCTTAAAGACTCAAAAAACAACATTCTATTGTATTTACAAAGGGGTTATAGAATATTTATATTATGCTTACTTTGTAATCTTTTACATTCTACTTGAGTTCTTTTTTATTTCATTGTAATGGTTTAAGGCTCAGGCAACAAATTTTTTTTTTTTTAATTGAAAATTCCCAATATCAATATGCTGTATGAAGAATATGTTCGGTTGAAATCATTCCGTAGAAATATTGCGACAAAAGACCTCAAAAATACCACAAAAGTTTGGATAAAAATTTGAAATGCATATGACGTAAACACAGAAAAAAATATTAATTTGGTTTTTGCTTTGCCTCAAATGCAATGAGTAATCGAGTATTTAGCTCAATGTTTAATGTGTGGAAAAAGGATAGAAATAAGAATGTTGAAGGAGAACTGTTGCCGAAAACCAATCACAATATATCTCGCCAAGAATTTTACACAAATGCACTAAAAAAATTAAAAACTGTTAAAGAAAATTTGTTCAAAAGAAAAGTATTGCTAGGTAAATATTTTCTTTTTGACAAAATAAATCAGGTTTATTGAACATGTATTATAAACAATTATGTAAAACATTTGATGTTAATATTTATAAAAAGTTTCCTTTAGTGTTTATAACTTTTGCAATAAAATTTTCCAAATTAAAGCACAGGCTATGCTTCGGTTAGTTTTATTAAAATTTGACTAATTTTGCATTCCATGAACTTGTAAAAATCAACAAAATATAGAAATAAAATGGTTGTTATTTAAAATTGTTCGGTTTTCTTTTAAGATATAATGCGAGTACCCCTAAACAAGGAATTAATACCCCAAACATAAGCATGAGTACCCCGAGATCAAATTTTTAATCTGGTCACCCTATGTTACAGTGGCGATGCTTCTTCTCCGACCGGCTTCGTCGTTTACACTAAACAGGGACCACAGAGTACTACTCTGTGACAGGGACATGACGAGAGTCCCGTGACGTGATAATAGTGGGTTTCTGCCCTTAACTTACAGCATAACCCCCTCCACCCTTCCTGTCCTGTCTATCCTTTCTATGCACATTGTACTCCACAAATTCCAATTCTGCACTGCTTATGTCTGTGTGACACCACATCTCTGATATCCCAACAATATCTGCCTTTGATGTCTTGACTAGCACTTCAAGCTCATCAAATTTATTAACTATACTCTTAGCATTGGTGTACGTGCAAGTATACATGCTCCTGTTCCTACTCTTGATTACCCTACCACAGCCCGTGTATTTACTTGTTCCACTATGTCTCCTAACAGTCCTGGAAATCTCCATTACCTTGCTTTCCAGGCTGTTGCTCATTCTAATCGAAGCAGTACAATAATCACTTTTGCCTCTGCCTGCAGCCACTGTTAGCCTGTGTATCCCCTTCCAAAGCTAGATTAAATAGTTTCTGGAAATTTGCTTCATTCCTGTAATATGTAATAAGGTTAACAGTTCCTGCAAGTTGGATAGAGTGCTAAAGCTGGATTTTCTGATAGTTGAATGTTGGGGACATTCAATGAGAATGTTTTATTGTTAGCAGCAACTGGCAAAAGAAACACTGAAGAGGGTTCTCTCCCATAAGCAAATACAGATGAGTTGGATGCAAATGACCAATGTGGAGCCTTGCCAAAATCACTTCTTCTCGCCTGCTTCTCCTGAAACTAAATGCCCACAGTTGTGGCTCTTTTTTTATTTGCAACAGTTTATTATTGATTTGAGTTTTCCAGATGTGAGACCATTGTTTCCTGCATGTTGTTTTAATAATGGATTTGAAGTCAGTATAGGGCACTTTCGGTTGACTGGAAGATCCAGAGTCGGGATGTTTAGCAGTGTCATCCGCACATTCATTACCTGGAATTCCAACATGACCAATGATCCAGTAGAACGTAACCTTCTGGTTGGCTGTTTCATAGTAAAGTAATTTGAATTGAATCTCTTTAAGAATGGGATGAGAGGGAGAAAGGGTAGATTGAATGGCGGTGATTGTACTTAAGAGTTTGTATATATCAGAGATTGCTTAATATAGTATTTGCTTATATTATCTAGAGCCAGTTTTATTGCATACAATTCTGTGTTATAGATACTGAATTCAGTAGGAAGAGGCACAGCTACTGAAAAGGTGAAAGAAACTGCTGCAGAAACTACAGCTACATCTGTTTTGGATCCATCAGTATATATTTGTTCGTTCTGAATTTTCCAATGAGTGACATTTATGGCGCTGTTTGCCAGGGAAGATTTTCCCCATGTTAAAAAGAAAATGTTGCAGAGGTGAGAATTCAGTCCAGAAAGGTTCAGGAGTAGCAAGGTCTTGGGATATGTTCTGAAAATTAATGTCCAAACTGAGCATGAGCTCTTGCAGTCCAAGTCCTGCAGGGTGGTTTTCATTAGGTTTATTGTGGTATAGCATGGCACATCGAGGATCAAACAGGTATTGCTAGCTGGGGTGACTTTGGAATACTTTTAATCTTTGCTGCATAATTACACAATCAAGTTTTTCTCCTGAGATGCTGAGGAGGTTCATTTGCCTCAATATACAGACTGTGAATCAGAGGTGTTCTGAATGCACCCAGAACTATCCTAAAGGCACTATGCTGGATGGTGTTCAGAAGAAATGGGGCACTTTTCCTAGTGGTTTCATAGACAGGTAATCAGATTAAGGTTCTGTAAAGGTGTAAGAGGGAGCATCTATCTGCACCCCAGGACATGGCAGAGACAGCTCTTAGGATCTTCAGTTGTTTAAGGCAACTAGTCCAAAGGTAAGTTATATGGGAAGCAAAATTAAGTTTATTATCTTACTATAACGGCAACAGTGTGGGTGACAGCTATCAGGCTGTTTTTTTTTTTTTTTTTTAAACATTCCTGGATCCGAATGTAGTTTGCGTTTTTCACAAAAATAAGAATTACAAACATAACACGGGATGTACCAAATACAGTAAAATCATGTAGTACATATTTTGCTGATGACCTCATCTCTTGGGCGCCTCCATAGCCAGGTGGGAAGGAGCAGTAATGTGTATCACATGCTTCTTAATTAGACCGGGGTTCGAGCCCGTCACCACCAAATACGGAAGATGCGGAAAGGTCAGGGAATGACCACCGCATATCCTGGAGCAATATGGCCTTAGTTGCTAATGCTCCTAAAAACCAAAATAACAATAACCTCATCTCTTGTCAATCTCAAACTGTGAACACCTTGAAGGGCAACTTCAAATTTCCACAGTTAAAATAAAATCATGGGCATTACGGATTGGTTTATTCCCAAGCAGAAAAGAAATCCACTGCAATCAGTGCATTTTATTTTATTTTAACTGTGGAAATTTGAAGTTGCCTTTTAAGGTGTTCACAGTTTGAGATTGACAAGAGATGAGGTCATCAGCAAAATATGTACTACATGATTTTACTGTATTTGGTACATCCCGTGTCATGTTTGTAATTCTTATTGCAAATAATGTTGCACTGAGAATGGAACCCTGCAGTACACCCTCCTCTTCTTCAAATGATTAGGATAAATTGTTCATATATCTGGCCTGAAACATTCTATGGTGTAGGAAGTTTTGTATAAATTGAGGGGTAAATGACCTCTCAACCCGAATCATCATATCTAGTGTGGAACAATTCTTTCCAAAACTCATACTAGTTACTGTTTAACAAGTTGTTTATTTAGAGCGGTGGGTGCAAACTGTGGGGTGCGACCCCTCTGGGGGTCACGGGATAAATTAAAGGGGTCGGGGAAATTTTTAAATAAATTTATTTTTGTGTACATAAAAGCTAAAAAAACCTGTTGTTAAAATTACTTTTTCAATACTGTAGGTGTAGAGACCTTGCTTTTCGAACTAAGTCTGAGATATGAATGAACCTTACTGCCCACTGCGCCTTAATTTGTTCACTGGCTATGGACACACAAAAAGCAGCTGACTAGTGTGACTTTTAAGTATGTATTGATGTTGTTGTTGTTATTTGGTTTTTAGGAGCATTAGCAACTAAGGCCATATTGCTCCGGGGATATGTGGTGGTCTTTCCCTGACCTTTCCGCATCCTCCGTATTTGGTGGTCACGGGCTCGAACCCCGGTCTAATCAAGAAGCATGTGTTACGCACTGCTGCTCCTGCCCACCTGGCTACAAAGGCGCCGTATGTATTGATACTTCTACTCAATTAATCCCTATAGCTGTTAATTCTTGCTTCCTACAGGACAAATTCTCAAATTGCCTATACTGTATTGCCTAAAAGTCAGAGGTGTGAATGTGTGGGAGCAGTAAATATACATAGCAAGTGTGTCATACACAGGTGCAGCGCTAGGGTTTTTGGCACCCCTAGACAGAAATGTATTTGGTGCACTTAAGATACTTTTATTAAATATTATTATAATAAAAATTTTGAATTTCGGCACCCCTATGCCCTGCTTACCAGGCTTACCGTGTTCCGTCAGCTCTGGTTGCACGCAAGCTTTATTCTGCTTCATAATTCAGCGCATTCTCCTTGCTGCAATAAAAATTATTTCAATAATGCATGGAGAAAAATACAGCAATGATTTAAAAACCATTCCTCTGTCCAGAGACACAGTTTCGAAGCATCTTACAGTCATCGGACAACATAAAATTCAATTTATTAAATCGACTGAGAGAAAGTCCAATTTTTGCAATACAATTAGATGAATCCACAGATATTTCAAACCTTGCTCAACTTATTGTATATGTTGGATACTGCTATGAGGAACATATTTTGGAGAATTTTCTATTTTCCAACGCTTTGGAAGGAAGAATGACGGGCCAGAAGATTTTTGATGTTATAAATATTTTTGTTCAAACAAATAATCTAACGTGGAGCAACGGTGTTGTGATTTGTACTGATGGCTGCATTAACAGGAGAAAAAAAAGTTTAAAATGCAAAGTAAAGGAAATTGCTCCAAATATCGTTTTTAATCATAGCATTATACATAGGGAAGTATTAGTAGCCAAGGAAATGCAAACTGATTTGCATGAAGTTTTGAAAGATGCAGTACGTGTGACCAACTTTACTGAAAGTAGAACCTTAAATAGAAGACTTTTCACTATACTTTGTAATGAAATGTATCCACTTATGAAACGCTTCTTTTATATACAAAAGTGAGGTGGTTGCCCAGTGGTAAAGTGTTGCGACGTCTTTTTGGCCTCAAACATGAAGTTTTATTGTTTTTATCAAATACAGATCAGAACCTTGCTCAATTGTTTACAATTAAAAAATGGCTTGGAAACCTTAGCTACCTTGTTGGTATATTTGAAAAACTTAATGAGTTTAATTTAAGCCTGAACAAGGACAGGGAACAAATATATTAGTACTCTGAAGCTTTCAAAAATAAACTTAATCTTTTGAAAACTGAATTTGAGTGATATAATACTGAAATGTTCCCATGTTTTTCTGATTTTGTTAATAACAATAATATTGACAATTTACAATTTAGGGATGTCATTGCCACCCACCTAACAATGCTAATTAAGAATTTTTCCAACAATTTAATACATCTCCAGAAAAAAAAAAAAAAAGGTTGTATTGGATTCGGGATCCCTTTACTTTTGAAACTTCCTCATGTCCCAAAATTACCGAGCAAAAAGAAAGATCTCATCGACCTGTTGTCTGACGAAGCATCTGACGTGCTCATTTCAAGACTACTCGTGAAAAATTTTGGCTTTCTCTTCGAGATGAGTATCCAAAATTATCGAAAATGGTGATACAAAGATAGCTTGCGGGTCTACATATTTATGTGACATTCGTTTCTCAAAATTAACAGCTATAAAAACAAAAACAGCATTCCAGACCTGATACAGACAATGACATGAGATTAGCATTTTCAAATATTCTATCCAATTCATTAATTGTTTTGTTTTGTAATTACAGGCATACCTCGGTTAACGTTACCTCTGATAATGAAGCCTCGATATAACGAAGTCCGCAATTTCAAGCCCCATTTAACATAAAAAAATATTCCATTTTTGTTTAATCACCTGAAATCTAAACAAACTGAAGAAATTACGGAAACCTTTGGGGCTTCTCGTGGTTGGTTCGAGAAATTTAAAAAACGGGCCAGGATTCATAGTGTAAAATTAACAGGAGACGCTGCAAGTGCAGATGTTGAAGCTGCAAATAAGTTTCCAGAAAAACTAAAGGAAATAATTAAACGTGAAAATTTTCCACCAAATTTGGTGTTCAATGTTGACGAAAGCGGTTTGTTCTGGAAACGGCTACCAACAAAAAGCTTCATTTCTATTGAAGAAAAATCAGCTGCTTGGTTCAAAACAGCCAAAGACCGTTTAACGTAACTCTTTGGATCAAATGCCTCTGGCGATTATAAATTAAAATTGTTATTAGTTTACCATTCAGAAAATCCGAGGGCGTTAAAAGGTAACATAAAAATGAATTTACCTGTAATATGGAAAGCAAATAGAAAAGCGTGGGTTACCAAGGAGTTATTTACTGATTGGTTTGTTAACCACTTTTGTCCTGGAGTAAAACAGTATTGTCAAAAAAACAACTTTGAAGAAAAAGCTCTTTTGTTGTTAGACAATGCTCCGGACATCCTACTGATCTTAACACGTTGGACACATGCATTCCTGTCAAAGTTGTGTTTCTTCCAGCAAACACAACTTCCCTGATTCAACCATTGGATCAGGGAGTAATAGCATCATTTAAAGTTTATTATCTGCGTCGAACTTTAAGCAATTTAACTGAACTAGAGGATAAAGAGGAAATGACAGTTAAAACTTTTTGGAAAAACTACACCATTAAAAACGCAATAGAAAGCATTGATAGTTCTTGGAAAGAAGTCACTAAGAAATGCTTACATGGAGTTTGGCGCAAAATATGGCCAGAAGTTGTACTAGAAGAAGAAAATAACATCCAAGAATTAGAAATGAAGTTATCCAGATGGCTCAATCAATAGGTTTCGAAAATGTCGATGAAGAGGATGTTAGAAATTTATTGAATGCAGAAGATGATGGTTTTTCAGTGGAAGATTTAGAAAGCCTTGTTAGCAACGAAGACAAATATAGTGAAGGCGAAGTTAAAGAAGTACCTGCCGAAAAAGTGTTAAGAACCAAAGATTTAAAAAGGTGCTTAAATGATATTGAAAACGTTTTAAATTTTTTTAGTGAAAATGATCCTGACTTAGGAAGAAGTGTTATAGTTAAGCGATCAGTGTTAAATGCAATAACTCCGTATAGGCAATTGTTAAATGAAAGAGGAAAAAAGCATAAACAATCAACTTTAACCTCATATTTTAAAATGTGATTTCACTTTGTATGTAAGTTGACTGTTTATTTAATAAAACTTTTCTTTGTTCGAAAAAAAGCTTTTCATTTTCTTTACGTAGGAACGTATCCCTATTCTGGCCATAGTATTTTTACCTCTGAAAACGAAGTTTCGCTTAACGAAGTAATTTCGTGGAACGCATCCTATTCGTTAATCGAGGTATGCCTGTATTCATTTTTTATTGTTTTGTAATCTTAACTGAAGAATAAGAATTTGATTTGTTGTTTTTGCTGTATTCGACAAAAAAAATTAAACAATTATTTTAATGTGTAAATTAAAAAGGAAACAAATTTTTTTTTATTCCTTTCTCAGTACTCAAATAAAATTTTCTAGTACACAATTTATAAAATGCCATTTTACTTCTCTAAAAATCTTGTCATCCTCCCTCAGGGTTTACATTGAGGGGGTCGCATAAATTTTATATATATTAAAGGGGGCCGCGAGCAAAATAAGTTTGCACACCACTGGTTTAGAGGAATCACATTAGCTGCTTGTGAGCCTTTTATTCCAGGACTTTACCTAAACAACTACTCAGTGAAATCAGCCTGTAGTTATGTGAGAAGGTATGATCCTTACTTGGCTTCAGGAAGGCTAGAACTATTGAGTGACACCAAGAGATTGGGTAAGTATTTTCTAAAAATATTCGGTTGTAATAGTTTAACAATGTTCTTTTTTGCTCTGTTAAGTTGTTTTAACATTATGATGCATATCCCGTCTGGACCAGCAGCACTACTGGTTATTTTATTGAGTGCCTGTAAAAGTTCTGTTAACATGAATGGCTGTTTGTATGGGTGTGAAATATCGTAGAAAAATTAACCTTGTGCTGTTCTGCAGATTCTTTAATTCTTTGAAAGGTTGGGTGGACATTGCTAATATAGTGGAAAGTGATTCTGCTAAGGCATTTGCTATTTCTTCCAGTGATGACAACGCCTTCCCTTCCCAGTTTAGCATTGTAGCTTGGGACTGAACGTATTTTTCATTAAGTGCTTGTATTGTCTTTGAAATGATTCTGCTGTCCATGTCCTTGTTTAACTTGAGGAGAAGCTGCTAATCCAGGCATCTTTCTTTGCTTTTCTTCTTTTTTTAGCGGAACTTGGCTTTTAGTCTTTTGAAGTTAATTAGGTTACTAGTCGTGGAGAATTTATGAAATAAATTGCAAGCTCCATTTTTTTTCCTGTTTGGAGTGTGTATAATCTTGATTCCACCAGAAATTACTGTGTTTCTGTTTCCCCGGTAAAGATTTTATTACTGTAGAGGTAGCAGCTTGTAATATTTGATTAGTTACATGTTCTATGACATTATCTATGGGCTGGGATTGGATTATTTCATCTTAATGGACATGAGAGGCACAAGTAGAGCAACGTAGTGAAGGGGAGTTTGCCCACGTTTGGAGCTTGCAGAGTATCAGCAGGTGATCACCGTTTATTAGCATTAGCATTAGTAGAGGCATTTGATGCAAGAAAGCAAGCTTATGCAGCATCAGCCAAAAAAAAAAAATTTTTAAAAAAATTAAAAAATAAAATAAATAAATAAATAAAAAAGTAACCACTTCCACTTCACCCCTCTGTTCGTTCGAAATACCTGTCCAGCTGAGCCTTAAACTTATTCAGGCTATCAACCTCCACGACAAGGGATGGAAGTCTGTTCCACCAACCAACCACCCGCTGGCTAAAGGCAAATTTCCTCACGTCTATCCTACATCTGTCTTCCCTCAAATTGAATTTATGCCCTCTCAGGTGATTATTCTGAGCAAGAGGCAGAATCCATCAGCATTGAGCATGCTCAAACCATTCAAGGCTTTATACACCTATATCAGATCACCTCGCTGGTGCCTAGTCTCCAGAACCTGTAATTTGCAAAACTTAAGCCTTTCTTCGTAAGAGCACCCCTTTGTTCCATTCACCAATCTTGTTGCCCTTCTCTGTACTCGTTCCAGCATCTCTACATCCTTCTTGAAATGAGGCCTCCAGACCTGTATACAGTACTATAGGTGTGGCCTGACCATTGCCTTATACAAGGGAATAATGACCTCCTTATCTCTGCTAGAAAAATTCCTATATATCATCGACAATACACCATGAGCTACTCTTGCAGCCCGTCTGCACTGCTCAGAGAACTTCATATCTGCCTGCACAACCACCTGTAATAACTGAGAGGAATGTGGAGGAGAAATTGTTGAAGATAAACATAAAAAAAGGCACCAGGGGTGGATGGGATCTATCCAGTTATATTAAAGGAGGCAGCAAAGGAAGTAAGCAAATCCTTAGCCATAATTATGAGAGCTTCTTTGGACTCAGGGGATGTACCCATGGACTGGAGCGTGCAAATGTGACCTTAATTCACAAAGGAGGATCAAAGGGCAACACAAATAATTATAGACCTGTTAGTTTAACTTCTGTTCCAGGAAAATTAATGGAGGCACTGGTTAAAGAAGCACTGCAGGATCATCTAGACAAGACTTCAGTTATAGCTCAGACACAGCATGGTTTTGTTAAGAAAAGTCTTGCCTGAACAATTTGATTGGATACTATGATGTGGTCACAAAGGAACTGGATGCAGAGAATAACTTTGATATCATATATTTCGATCCTAGAAAGGCTTTTGATACTGTTGCACATGGACGACTGCTGCACAAATTGGAGCAGTGTGACATTGGAGGCAAATTGCTGCTATGGATAAAGGGATGGTTGAGTGGGAGAAGACAAAGAGTGGTAATCAACGGACACTGCTCATCATGGACTAACGTTATTAATGAAGTCCCTCAGGGTTCAGTATTGGGTCCATTATTGTTTTCTGTATTTATAAATGATATTGATGATGGAATAGCAAGCTTAATGTCCAAGTTTGCAGATGATACGCAGGTTGGCAGGGTTGTTAAGGACACTAATGACTTTTCTAGATCCTGTTGCTGCTGCAACAGGATCTAGAAAAGTTGAGCAGATGGGCTGAGAGGTGGCAAATGAAGTTTAACTTTGACAAATGTAAAGTACTACATATGGGAAGCTGTAACCCCAGAGTGACGTATCAACTCTGTGGTACTACACTGACAGCGGTAGAGAACGAAAAGCACCTGTGGGTAATTGTGCAGGCAGATATGAAGTTCTCTGAGCAGTGCGGATGGGCTGCAAGAGTAGCTCATAGTGTCTTGTCAATGATATACAGGAATTTTTTTAGCAGGGATAAGGATGTAATTATCCCCTTATATAAGGCAATGGTCAGGCCACACCTTGAGTACTGTACATAGGTCTGGAGGCCTCATTTTAAGAAGGATGTAGAGCTGTTGGAACGAGTAGAGAGAAGGGCATCAAGATTAGTGAATGGAACAAAGAGTTGCTCTTATGAAGAAATTCTTAAATTTTGCAAATTACAGTGTCTGGAGACTAGGCACCTGCAATGTGATCTGATTGAGGTGTATAAAGCCTTTAATGGTTTGAGCATGCTCAATGCTGATGGAATTCTTCCTCTTGCTCAGAATAATCACCTGAGAGGGCATAAATTCAAATTGAGGAAAGACAGATGTAGGATAGATGTGTGGAAGTTTGCCTTTAGCCAACAGGTGGCTGGTTGGTGGAACAGACTGCCATCCTTTGTTGTGGAAGTTGATAGCCTAAATAAATTTAAGGTTCAGCTGGACAGGAATTTCGAACGAACGGAGAGGTGAAATGGGAGTGTTTTTTGTTTTTTTTTCTTTTGGCTGATGCTGCATAAGCTTGCTTTCTTGCATCATATGCCTCTACTAATGCTAATGCTTGGTAAATTTTGTCCAGGTAGCTTTGGAAAAATTCCATTTCTTTTTTTGTTTCTGTTTGTTTGGAGTGGGTGGTTTGAATGCTAAAAATCAGCAGATAATGGTCACTGTTTAGAGGATTGTCATGTACTGCCCACTCTATAGTTGGGAAGAGGATCGAAGAGCAGATTGAGAGATCTATTGAGGTGGTTGAGCCAATAGGAAAATGGATGTAAGTAGGTAAGCCAGTGTTCAATAGTGTCAAATTCTGTCTGTTAAGTAGCAATTCAATAAGCTCACCATGTCCATCTGAGACCAGAGAGCCCCACAAGGGATGATGTCCATTAAAATCTCCTAATAGACAGATAGGATACAGTAACTGAGAAATAATATTTTCCAGATCCTGAATTGTGCATGGACGGGTGTGAGTGGATTGCGCATGGGTGGATGTGAATCGAGCCCAGTCTGAGATCGAACTTTATAAAGCTATTTCACAAAGCAAAGTGCAGCAGGTCCAGATGAAATAGTATACATGATGGTACAAAAATTAGATGAGAAATCATTGATATTGTTTCTCCTCTTATGTAACAGAATATGCCTAGAAAATTCCTTTCCAAATCAGTGATGTCATGTAACAGTCTTAGCCTTATCGAAACCGGATAAAGATCCCACAAATCCCTGCAATGCTATGTGATTCCAATTCGTCTTTGTGCCCCCTACACCTCCTGCAAGTTTGTCGCACTGGTAGTGAATCACCCTGTATGTAAAGAATAAGAAAAGAAAGGTGTATTGCCTTTCTGGGTTCTTACTTTTGACCTTTAAAGTGCAGAACCACTTCAAGTACATAAAATAACAGCTGCACTAGAAAATAAACAAAACTATATCACTTTGGAGATCACTCTATAATCACAAGAAGAAAATTGCTTGGCACTCAGGGCCCCATGGTTGTCAAAGAAATTCAACACCCACATTAATGTGGAAATGTGTATCTCCATGAAGAGTGTAAAGTACCTCTATAACACATTTATAAAGGGGTCATGATGCAGCATCTGTACAATTACAGAGGGAAGACACTGATGGTAGTGAGATGATGAGATTCAAACTCCCTTAGATGGATGGTAACCTTAGTGCATCTGAAGCAATGTGGGGTTTTATCGAGTTTCCAATGTTAGAGAAGTCGCACTCCATTATAAGATTGGCAATGCATCTACCTGATCGACAGCAAGTGATCTTCCAAGAGGGCAGAGAAGAGGCCTTTCAGCAGAATGCACCTCTCTTAGTTTTGCCTTCCTAGTCTGGTTTCTTTCAAATTTTAGATCTAAGTAATACCTGACTTTATGCAGAGGTGGAGTTCAAATGAGTTGCCATGATTTTTGTTTTTTAAATCTAATTATATAAGCCTATTAAATGTCTACAAAGAGCATGCAAGGGCAAGGTTTGAAGTAAACAGAACAGATGTGCAAGCAACACTATCAAATTACACAGATACCAAAGTACTACGTATTTGAGAAAAGATCAGGCAAATGGAAACGTAGGCAAAGAGGTGGAGATGGTGTTATTGGATGTATGCCTGTTGTAAGTGTTCAAGACAGCTGTTGTTGTTATTTATTAGTTGACACATTGGCTTCAGTGGCCATAATGCACCTCTCTTAGTTTTTCTTTCCTAGTAATACCTGACATACTTGACTTTATGCAGAGATGGAGTTCAAATGTATTCATTGACTTGTGGTGATTTTTGTGTTCTAAATCTGATTATTTAAGCCTATTAATTTTAAGTAGTGAAAAACTTCTCTTATATTATTTTATTCCCTTAAAATGTGTTCCACAGCTAGAGCATCTTGAATTTTAGTTACTGACCTAAAAGCTATTTTTCTTTCGTTTATAAAGGCTGGACAATCTAGTAGTAAATTTTTAACTGTTTGTTGTTCATAGCACTGACTGCATTGAGGTGGTTCTTTGGCTTTAAGTAGATAGGAATGTGTTAGTTATGTGTGCCCTATCTGTAACCTGGCAAGGGTTACTTCTTTTTGGATATCTCTTTCACTGAATTTCCACTGCTTTAAAACTGGTTTAATTTGAAAATGTTTATCATGAGTTTGCTCGCTCCACATTCTTTGCCACTGTTTTTTGCTGTTCACTTTGATACTATGTCTGCAGTCTGTAAAAGGTACTTTGGTGGTTGAAGACATGATACCTGTTGCCATTTTTGCTGCATGCTCTGCTTATTCATTTCCTTTAATTCCTATGTCCAAGAATCCAACAAAAGATAACATTTTGTTTTCTTTTAAGGACTTTGTTTAGGGTGACTTGGATTTGTCTCAGAGTTGGATGGAAATTCTTCGTGTCACATTGTATTACTTGCATTACACCAAGGGAATCTGTAAGATCAGACTATGGGGTAGCTTTTGCTCTTATATTTGGTCTATTGCTAACTTCACTGCTTGTAGTTCAGCTGTAAAGATGCTACATTCTGTCAGGAAAACTTGGGTTATAGTAGTATCACAGAAAATTGCTGCAGCTACTTTTGTATCAGTTTTCGATCCATCTGTAATATTTACGTATATTGTGGATATTTCTCTAGATATGCAGCATGTAGTTGTTGAAAGCTGCTTCCTGGTAGGGAATATCTTCCCTACCAGAGATTCTAAAGCCATTGTTTTAAGTCCATGAAATTATTTTATTAATTATTGTTTGTAGTTGGCACTCTATTGTTCGCATGTTTTGTGATTGACATGAAATGCTGAAATCATCAACATAAAGCAGCATCTATGGTATTCGGTACTTATTTAGCTATACAGTTGATTTTTATGGCGAACAGGGTTGCACTGCGTACTGATGCCTGTGGTACTCCCTCTTGTTGCACAAAGACTTTCGATAGTGTGGTTAATATCTTAACTTGGAAAGTTTGTTACTGCAAAAAAATTTCAGATATACACTAAGTGATCACTGAATTATGACCACCCCCTATGAAAACTGAATACGACCCGTTGACCACGTGAGGTACGAGAGCACGGGGTTAGTCGACCTAGGTAGCATAGATAAAGTGTCGGTGGTTCAACTTATCAGTAGGCAGTAAAATTCCGAGCATGATGGGTAAAAGGAAGAATTTATTGGACTTTGATAAAGGACAGATTGTGGGTGCTCAACGAGCTGGTGCCTCGATTTCCCAAACGGCTGAACTGGTGGTAATGCCGATGGTGTCTTCCAAGATGACAATGTGCCGAGCCATCGGGCAATTGTACTGCAGGAATGGTTTGAGGAACACAGTTCTGACCAGCATATCGATTGGCCTCCGATATCAATCCCATAGAGCACTTGTGGGACACTATGGAAAGGCATATCAGGCATCTGGATACACCAATCACCTCCATGTCTGCATTGCTGACCGCATTACAACATCTTGTTGAATTAATGCCATGTCGGATAGCTGCTGTACTGAGGGGAAAAGGGGGACCTATGAAGTATTAGATAGGTAGTCATAATTCAGTGATCACTCAGTGAACTTATAAATGTCTCTAAGTATTCCATATCATAGTATTCCTAAAGTTATAAATGTCTCTAAGTATTCCATATCATAGTATTCCTGAAGTTATAAATGTCTCTAAGTATTCCATATCACCATGCTGTGTCATAAACTTTTTTAATATTGAAAAATATCATTACTAAGTGCTGTTTTCTTATGCCATTAGAAAGAGACTCAGAGAGGACATAAGAAGATTTAACACAAGAAAAGTAGAACAAGCATTAAGGGAAAACAAAGGATTTAAATCAGCAGCCATGAGCAGTAATACAGAAAGACAAATGATACTGAAACTGAAGAATAGCGATGGTGTACTTATAAACAGCAGAAAATGCATAATTCAAATAGCAGAAGACTACTACAGAGAATTATAAGAGGAGCGAGGGAATGATACCAGCAGTGGGGAAGATGGATTGCAAAGTAGCAACACATACGACATACCCAATATTCTTCCTGATGAGGTAGAACATGCATTGAAGAAAATGAAGAATCGGAAAGCCCCGGGGGAAGATGAAGTTACTGTAGAGTTGTTAAAATTGGGAGGAAGAGACATAACACAAAAACTGGCAAGGCTCTTCACAAAGTGCATTAGCTTGTTATCCCACATATACAAGTTGTTCACAAGGGTCATTACTAACTGATTAGAAAGAATACTTGATGAGAATCAACCGAAAGAGCAAGCTGGCTTTAGGACAGGATTCTCAACTATGGATCACCTTCACGTAACATCACAGCTAATGGAGAAAGCAAATGAATATAAACCACCATTATGCTTGGCATTTGTGGATTATGAAAAGGCATTTGACTCCATACAGCATAAGGCAATGTTTCGGGCACTGGAAAGACAAGGCATAGATACCCCATATATTATGATTTTGAAGAAAATATATGAGTGTGCTACCTCCTTTATTAGACTAGACAAAGACAGTAGGAAATTTAAAATCGAGAAAGGAATTCGACAAGGAGACACAATATCTCCGAAGCTGTTTACTGCTGCCCTTGAAGTTTTCAGAAGATTAGACTCGTTGCAATGTGAACGGAGAGTACCTAAACCATTTACAATTTGCAGATGACATTGTGGTCATAAGCCACGATCCCAAAGAATTAGAGGAAAATCTTAATCAGTTATGCACAGTTAGTAAAGATTTTGGACTAAAGATGAATATGGCTAAAACAAAAGTAATGATGAACAAGTATGCCACAGAAAGGGAAATAATGATTGAAGGAGCAGTAACTGAAAAGGTGGAGTCATATACTTATCTGGGACAAGTTATTAGCTGTAATAATGATAAATGGTCAAGAGAAGAATAAATTTTGGATGGATAGCATTCAGGAAATATAGTCACATACTGAAGAGCAATATCCCAGTTTGTCTGAAACGTAAAATAATGAACCAATGTATACTCCCCACCATGACTTATGGAAGTGAAACTTGGGCACTCACCAAAAGAATGGAAGAGAAGCTGAGAACTACACAGCGAAGAATGGAACGAATTATATTGGGAATCAGACTGTTAGATAAGAAGAGAAACACATGGATTAGGCAGCAAACTCAAGTAAAGGACATTCTTATCAAAACTAAAGAACTAAAATGGTCTTCGGCAGGACACATAGCTCGAAGACATGATGACAGATGGACTAAGAAAATAACAGAATGGTACCCAAGAGGAGCTAGATGAAAACCTGGAAGACAAAGGCGGAGATGGATAGATGAAATTCATGAGTTTTTGGGTAGTAAATGGATGGCCAGTGCTCAAAACAGAAGGAACTGGAAAGTTGCTGGAGAGGCCTTCATCCTGCAGTGGATTGAAAATGGCTGATGATGACGATGTTGTTTTCTGCTTTAATCATTAAGTCTAGAGTGCACCTGTTCTTTCTGAAACCACATTGGGCTGAGTTTATTAGGTTATGGGTTTCTAAAAACCACATTAGTCGGGCATTTAACATTTTTTCAAATATTTTTCCAAGGCAGCTAGTTAAGGCTATTGGGCAATAGTGATTTAGATTTGTGGGATCTTTATCCGGTTTCGATAAGGCTAAGACTGTTACATGACACCACTGATTTGGAAAGGAATTTTCTAGGTATATTCTGTTACATAAGAGGAGAAATGATATCAATGATTTCTCATTTAATTTTTGTACCATCATGTATACTATTTCATCAGGACCTGCTGCACTTTGCTTCATGAAATAGCTTTATAAAGTTCTCTGAAGGTGAAAGGTTTGTTATAGGATTCTCTGTTTTTACTAGAGAAATTCAATTTACATGTTTCTGCATGGGCTTTATGTTTTTGAAAAGCTTGCTCATAGGAGTTACTATCTGATATTTTTTCAAAGGTTCTACCATGAGCATTTCCTATGTCTTTAGGTTTAGCTATAACTTGCCCATTCCATTTTATAAAAAAAGAGAAATTCTTTGATATTTCTTGTTTATTTTATCCCAAACTTTCAGGCTGTCTGTTTTCCTAGTAATTGTAGATGCAAAACGAATCTAAGATTCTTTCTTAATAATCTTAGTAATGCGTCTGACATTCATCCTTGCCTTTTTGAAAAGTCTCGAGATGGTTGTGGTAGGGTGTCTTTGGAAAATATTCCATGCTTTGATTTTCTCGCTTTTGGCCAGGGAACGTGCAGTTCCACCAAAGCTTTGAACATATGAGAAATTTTGATGAAGTTTTTGGTACTGTTAATTTCGCAAGCTGGAGGAGTTTTTCAGTTACATATTTAACTGAAGAGTCAATTGATACCTATTGGATTTGTTGCTATTCTCATATTGCTAGCTGCTTATATCTTTCCCAGTTTGCTTTATCTGATCTTCACTTTGGAGCTCTTTCTGGTTGACAAGGGGGAAGGTTCATTTAAACTGAACCTTATTGGATAATGATTACCAGAAAAAAAAAAAAACTTCCCATTTCACCCATCCGATCACTCCAAATGTTTCTCTAGTTCAGCCTTAAATTTATTTTTTATTATTTTTTTTATTATTATTATTTACTGTTATTATTTATTATTATTTTTTATTGCTGCTCCTTACCACCTGACTACGGAGGCGCCCCACCTAGTACTGCCTGGTAACGTAGAGGGGCAGCATTCCTCCATGTGGTGTTGGCGGCATAACCTCAACCCCTGCTTACATTGGTTCACACCTGGGTGGTCACCCACCATGTATTTATGCATGGAGGTTATACCCAGGATTACTAACAGTCCCACCATCGTGAAGGTGCAAGCAGAGAATTTGGCTGTCACAGACCGTCCGGACTTCACCGATATTGGGTCCTCTTGACTTGAGTGTCACCCAAATATCAGTTACATCAGCATTTTAGACTCCCAGGTAGCAAGTACAGCTTATCTGGCATATCTGAGAGAATGTCTCTGACAACCTCAAGGACCAATTTGTACATCTACTGTTGCACACGTCTTCCATGTGCAACAGCATCAAAAGCTTTTCTGAAATCCAAATATATGATATCAAAATTATTTTTTGCATCCAGTTCCTTTCACACCACACTGTAGTATCCAATAAAATTGGTCAGAAAAAACTTCCCCTTAACAAACCCATGCTGTCTGAGCTATTACTGCTGTCTTCTCTAGGTGATCCTGTATCACCTCTTTAACAAGTCACTCCATTATTTTCCCCAGAACAGAAGTTAAACTGACAGGTCTATAATTATTTGTGTCACCCTTTGAACCCCCCCTTGTAAACTGGGAATACATTTGCACATCACCAGTCGAAGAATACTTTCATAATTATTGCTAAGGGTTTGCTTACTTCCCTTTCTGCCTCCATTATAACTGGATCGATTCCATCTGCCTCAGGTGCCTTTTAAAGTTTAACTTCAATTTCTCCTCCACTCTGCTCTTAGTTATTACATAATCACTTAGCTCCCTGTTAGAGTTTGATAAACTTTTGGCATTCCCTTCAATGAATAACTCCTCAAGTGCAAATGTAGATTCAAAATACTCATTCAGTTTATCAGCTACTTGAGCAGGATCATCAACAGTCGAACCATCTATATTAAGTGGACCATCTGATTCATCTCCTTCCTTCTAGGATCCTTGAGCTTGTCATAGACATTCTCTCAAATATGCCAGACAAGCTGTACTTTCTACCTGGGAGTATAAAACGTTGATCGAACTGATATTCAGGTGACACTCAAGTCAAATGGACCCAATTTCTGTGAAGTCCGGACGGTCTGTGACAACCAAATCCTCTGCTTGCACCTTCACGATGGTGGGACTGTTAGTAATCCTGGGTATAACCTCCATGCAGAAGCACACAGTGGTTGACCACCAAGGTGTGAACCAACGTAAGCAGGGGTCGAGGTGTGGCACCCATACCACATGGAGGAATGCTGCCCCTCTGTGTTACCAGGCACTAGGTGGTAGATGACTCTCATATTTGAGTCCCTGAAAAAACGAGTGCTTGCCCTCGAAAATAATGCTTCTGGGAGCTCGTCAGGGACCCAAAACTCCAGCAATCTACCAAGTGATGCACACCCGATTCGAGCCTCAAAACAGAAAAACCAAGTGCAAACTACCCTGGTTAGAAAGGACATTGTTTTATTAGGAGACTCCATTGTCAGGGAAATGGGGAATATTTTTTGTAATAAAGATAGGTGGAGCAGAACCAGGGTATGTCTGCCGGGAGCAACTATTGATGATGTCACCAACAGACTGTCAGATTTTAAAGAGGGTAAAGAAAATATTATTATTCATGTGGGGACAAACGATATTAAACGTACACGATCTGACGATTTGTTGGAAAAATACAGGACCATGCTGAGGAAATGTCGCGAGCTAGGCCATAATGTCTATGTGTCTGCAATTCTGCCCAGACACGATAGGAGGGATTATATGTTAAGAGCCTTGTGGATTAACTCAAGACTTGAAGGAATCTGCAAGGTTTTAGGGGGTAAATTTCTATCAGCATGGCCCACACTTGTAGGTAGAAGGAATTTGTTTTGTAGAGACGGGATACACTTAAACAAAGGTGGTGCAAAAGTTTTTGCCAGTATTATTGAGGATACCTTAAAGGCTCAGGGAAACTGCTAGTTAGGGGGGATGTGGGTAATACTGACACGCGTTTATCTGATAATATTGGTCAATGTAACTCTTGCACATACCTTAAGAGTTCTTATCTGTTACCCCAACTGGACGTATTATCTAGATGTTCTGGGGGCAAAGACGTTTCACGTGAGCAGGTAGCTAATATCAGGGAAGAGAGCCTAAAAAACTTCAAGGGTTGTGTTAGGGTTGTTAAATATACAAGAACAGTAAATCTTAATTGTTTATACAGTAACGTTAGAAGTGTCGTCAATAAAATGAGCGAATTCGAACTGCTGGTTAAAACAAGTAACGCGGACATAATAGGGCTTACGGAGACGTGGTGCCACCCGGAAATTGGGGATGATGAGTTTCAGTACGGCTTGTATAATGTATTTAGGAAGGATAGAGTAGATAGAAGGGGTGGTGGGGTAATGCTTCTTACCAGAAGCAACCTGAGTGCGACGATAGCTTTCCCAGATTCAGACATTTCACATGCTAGTATAGAGTCTGTATGGTGTGAGATAGTTGGAAACAAAGGTACAATGCGAGTAGGCGTAATCTACAGACCAGGTGATTGTGAAGACTATGACAAAAGCCTCTACATGCAAATGGAATGGGCAAGTAAGCGTCAATGCCTTATTATGGGTGATTTCAATTTGCCTCTAATTGATTGGAGTAAATGGGAAGGAAACTCGACATGGGGAACAAAATTTTTAAATCAACTAGATGACTGTTATTTGTATCAACATGTCAGGGAAAGTACTAGAGAAAAGAATATCCTAGACCTCATCATCACACATGAATCAGTTGACATAACAGGGTTGACAGTAGAGGAACCAGTAGCAGGAAGTGATCACGGAGTTCTAGGGTGGATGATGACGTGAGAGGTAGCAGAAGTAAAAGGCAAAGGAATGGGTTTTAATTTCAGAAAAGGAAATTATGATGCCTTAAGGTACTACATGGCCTCTATTAACTGGGTAGATATCGCGCAGAGAATGAATACAATTGAACTGTGGTACGCTTTTAAAACATTAATCACAGATGCCTTGAATGCGTATAAACCATTAAAAAAATACTCCACGAGAAGGGTTCCAAGTTGGATGAATAGTGAAGTTGCCGCATTACTTGAGCAGAAAAAGGTGGCATGGAAAGGTTACAGAGCAATAAAAAGTACTGAAGCCTATAACAGCTACAAGGTGATGTGTAATAGAGCCACAGAAAAGGTTCGACAGGCAAAGGCAGTTTATGAGAAATCGCTAGCAAACAGAGCAAAGAGGGGGGATAAAGAATTCTTCACATATATAAATGCCAAGAAGAGCAGGACAAACCAGATCGGACCTTTACGTAAGGGAAAGGGGATAGTAATAAATACACCAGCTGCCGTTGCAGATGAACTCAACAGTTATTTTGCATCGATATTTACAAATGAAAAGCCTTTTGTGGCAATGGGAAATTGTGGGAGCGAAGTTAAAAAATATGTAATTAATGATATTGAAATTTCGCAAGATTATTTAATGAAAAAACTTTCAAGCCTACAGACTAGTAAGGCTCCTGGAGTTGATGGAATATACCCTATAATCTTGAGAGAGGCGGCAAGCGAGTGCATTGAACCACTGAGGCTGGTTATGCGAGCATCACTAGACTCTGGGGAGATTCCCTTGGATTGGAAAAGTGCAAATGTATCTCCCATACATAAGGGTGGCTCTAAAAGTGAAGTGGGAAATTATCGACCTGTCAGTCTGACTTCAGTAGTAGGGAAAATCATGGAGGCATTGATCAAGGGTGGAATTCAGGATCATTTGGATCGAATTGAAATTCTCAAGGATACTCAGCATGGTTTTGTAAAGGGAAAATCACGTTTAACAAATCTGGTTCGCTATTTCGAAAGGGTCACTCACGAGCTGGATTTAGGGAATAATTTCGACATTGTTTATTTAGATTTCAGCAAAGCTTTTGACTCAGTCCCACATGAGCGGTTGCTTTATAAGCTGGAACAGGTTGGAATCACTGGGAAAATCCTTAGATGGATAGAAGGATGGCTTCAGGGCAGGAGGCAGAGGGTTGTGATAAATGGCTATTCCTCAGATTGGGTTGATGTAAGAAGTGGGGTTCCCCAAGGATCAGTATTAGGACCACTGTTGTTTTTAATTTTCATAAACGACATTGATGAAGGGATAGAGGGCGTGATGTCTAAATTTGCAGATGATGTTAAAATTGGTAGAGTAGTTAATGATCACTGTCAAGCTGAGCTTCTTCAGAGAGACCTAGATAGACTTCAAGAATGGTCAGAAAAATGGCAGCTGTGCTTTAATCCAACAAAGTGTAAGGTATTACACCTGGGAAACAGTAATCCCAAAATAACTTATTCACTTGGTGGAGTTCAACTAAACCCAGTACTGGAGGAAAGGGACTTGGGTGTTACGATACGGTCAGACATGAAATTCTCTGAGCATTGTAAACAGGTTGCAAGGAAGGCCCATGGTGTCCTATCGATGATCGATCGAACTTTTGCAAGTAGAGATAGGGACGTGATAATCCCATTATATAAGGCCTATGTTAGACCACACTTGGAATACTGTGTTCAAGTATGGAGACCGCACCAAAAGAAAGACATCGAGCTTCTTGAAAGGGTGCAAAGAAGGGTAACTCGCCTGGTGAGATCGGCAAAAGGGCGTCCTTATGAAGAAAGACTTCGAATATGTGGGTTGCAGAGTTTGGAAACTAGACACCTTAGAGGAGATTTGATTGAGGTGTTTAAGGCTCTGAGAGGCATCAGTAAAATGAATGAGGACAAAATTTTCAAGATTATAAATGATGCTAGAACTAGGGGACATAAATTCAAGTTACGGGGGGAAATGTTTAGATTGGACTGCAGGAAGTTTTATTTTAGCCAGCGAGTTATAAATTACTGGAATAAGTTGCCTTCATGGGTGGTAGAGGCCGACAGTTTGGGGAAATTCAAAGGTCATCTGGATAGTACTTTCGGGTAAGGGAAGCGCATAGGATGATAGGATTAATTTCCTTTTTATTTAATTTTTAATTTCATTTTATTATTTTTATTTATTTATTAATTATTATTATTTATTTATTTAATTTTTGTTTTTATCATTGTTTTGTTCGGATTTTTTTTTTTTTTTTTTTTTTGGCTGGTGCAGCATAAGCCATAGGCTTTCTTGCACCATACGGCCGTTACTAATACTAATACTAATAAACCAGTGCAATACTACCGCTTTGCTTATTGGAGGCTTGAAGTGGTGGTACCCATGTTTAGTCTGCACAGCTAAGTTCCGGTCAACCCAACCCTACCCCATCTCTTCCATCATGTAGTATGACTTTTGAGGTTAGGAGGAACATCGTGGCGAGATCCAATCTTCCTTACATTTTGAGGGTACAGCTCTAAAAAGGTGTTCGCAGGCCGGCAGCTAGTTAGTACACCAGACCGAACCTATTGGTAACTCTCTAGGAGGCTTCCGGATCAGCTAGTGTATAATCTTGCTACCACTACTCTGCCAGATAGTGACTGGAGGGAGTCCGAGTAGTGTATATATGTAGGGGCCATTGTCGAGGCCACATTATGTCAAGGATCTAGGTATATTCTTACCATGTGTACGCCATATCCAAAAATTTCATTACTCCATACAGCATGTCCCACCCACTTTTTCTTACTATTGAATACACCATGAATTGTCAAACTAATAGAGTAAGCTTATCTGCGAAAAGATCTAAACCTCCCAAACACTTCCTAATTCATTTCACAAATATACGTGGTCTCAATTCTAATCTCGACGATGTACATTTCCACTTGCAGTCTGCAAATCCCATATACTTTTTCTGACAGAATCTCAGTCATCTCCCATGACCCCCAGCAGCTCTTGAAGTGGCCAGCAACTTGCTCTCTAGGCTTGCTGCTCATTACAATAGAAGTAGTGCAAGAATCATTTTGCCTCTGGCTGCGGCTACTGTTAATCTTTTAGTCTGTGAATCCCCCCAATCTAGTAGTTTTCTGACCCACCTAACACTGCCTCGATAGTCGGCAAATATTCTTCCACCCTTTCTATTTAAGTGTATCCCATCCCTGTAGAAATAATCTCTCCTGTTAGTAAGCACAGACCAGGCTGAAAAAAAAGTCTACCCTGTTAGCCTTGCACAATCTATCCAGGGTGAAATTGATTGACAAGGCTCTCATCATATACTCCCTACTATTGTGTCTGGGCAGAATTGCAGACACTTTCAAATTTAACCCTAACTCGTGACTTTTTCTCCAACATTGACCTGTACTTGTTAACTAAATCTGGAGATGTCTTATTCTTAAGGTCATTAATTATGAGGGCTTCCTTGGACTCAGGGGAGGTACCCATAGACTGGAAATGTGCAAATGTGACCCCAATTCACAAAGGAGGATCAAAGGCTGACACAAGTAATTATAGACCTGGGAGCTTAACTTCTGTTCCAGGAAAATTAATGGAGGCACTGGTTAAAGAAGCACTGCAGGATCATTTAGACAAGACTTCAGTTATAGCTCAGACACAGCATGGTTTTGTTAAGGGGAAGTCTTGCCTGACCAACTTGATTGGATACTATGATGCAGTCACAAAAGAACTGGATGCAGGGAATAACTTTGATATTATATACTTGGATCTTAGAAAGGCTTTTGATACTGTTGCACATGGAAGACTGCTACACAAATTGGAGCAGTGTGACATTGGAGGCAAATTGCTGCTATGGATAAAGGGGTGGTTGAGGGGGAGAAGACAGAGAGTGGTAATCAATGGACACTGCTCATCGTGGACTGATGTTATTAGTGGAGTCCCTCAGGGCTCAGTGTTGGGTCCATTATTGTTTTCTGTATTTATAAATGATATTGATGATGGTATATCGGGCTTAATGTCCAAGTTTGCAGAAGATACAAAGGTTGGCAGGGTTGTCAAGGACACTACTGACACTATGCTGCTGCAACAGGATCTGGAAAGGTTGAGCAGATGGGCTGAGAGGTGGCAAATGAAGTTTAACATTGACAAATGTAAAGTACTACACATGGGAAACAGCAACCCCAGAGCAACATATCAACTCTGTGGTACTACACTGACAGTGGTAGAGAATGAAAGGGACTTGGGGGTGGTTGTGCAGGCAGATATGAAGTTCTCTGAGCAGTGCAGACGGGCTGCAAGAGTAGCTCATGGAGTATTGTCAATGATATACAGGAATTTTTCCAGCAGGGATAAGGAGGTGATTATTCCATTGTATAAGGCGATGGTCAGGCCACACCTAGAGTACTGTATACAGGTCTGGAGGCCTCATTTCAAGAAGGATGTAGAGCTGCTGGAACGAGTACAGAGAAGGGCAACAAGATTAGTGAATGGAACAAAGGGGTGCTCTTACGAAGAAAGGCTTAAGTTTTGCAAATTACAGTGTCTGGAGACTAGGCACCAGCGAGGTGATCTGATAGAGGTGTATAAAGCCTTGAATGGTTTAAGCATGCTCAATGCTGATGGGATTCTTCCTCTAGCTCAGAAAAATCACCTGAGAGGGCATAAATTCAAATTGAGGAAAGACAGATGTACGATAGACGTGCGGAAATTTTCCTTTAGCCAGCAGGTGGTTGGTTGGTGGAACAGACTTCCATCCCTTGTGGTGGAGGTTGATAGCCTAAATAAGTTTAAGGCTCAGCTGGACAGGTATTTTGAACGAACAGAGGGGTGAAGTGGAAGTGGGTTTTTTTTTTTTTTTTTTTTTTGGCTGATGCTGCATAAGCTTGCTTTCTTGCATCAAATGCCTCTACTAATGCTAATGCTAATGCTAATTAGTGCCAGTGTGTACAACAGTATCACCTTTTGTGTCCCACACATGGGATACCCACATATATGTGGGTATCCCATCATTCAAGGGTATTAGATTGAGCTTATCAAGTAGTTTCTCTAGAATTTGACCTCTTATCTATATATTTTCATTTCCCCATAGAGAATGATGGCTATTCATATCTCCCATGATACATAAAAATGTTGGTAATTGAACTACTAGGTCTTCTAGTTCTGTATAGGTTATATCTTGGTTTGATGGTAGGTAGATGGAGGCAACTGTCACATGAAAATTTACTGCTATAACCTCTAGAATAGTCTGCAAAAAGGAATCTGTTGAGTTGGTTTATTATAATTTACTAGGATTGCTGCGCCACCATGTGCTGTGCCGCTTGTAATTCTGTCTTTTCTGTATATATTGTAATGTTTTAGTGATTTGTTATTCTTGTACCAGAGTTGTTTCTTGCACACAGACTAATCAGATTGTACTGTGCTAAGAGATCATGGATATCCTCGAAGTTGCTGTGGAGTCCTCTACGATTGCAATGTAAAAATGTATTCATTATTTGATTTTTATAGTATTTTTGACTTGTTTTCTTGAGTTTGTTGTTTTTGGATTCTCTGTTTTTTGTCTTCTTTTTTAAGAATATGGCTTTCTGGTATCCATCTCTTCTTCTTCTGCAAAAATTTCTAGTATTGTTTCTTCTGTCTGGTTCTTTTCTTCTACTTCCACGTTGTCAATTTTATTTTCATTTACTGTAACGATTCTAGCTTGTTTCGTAGATTTGGCAGTTTCTCTATTTGGTGGTATCATAATGGGTGTGTTTAATGCCTGATCAGGTTTTTGTTTTGGTTCAATAAGCAGAGACCATGCCCAGTCTGACATGGATTTTTTTGGTGGGATTGTTACATCTGTCTGTGTTTCTATTGTCCTATAAGTTTGCGTTACCTGTGCATACATTGGTCTATTTGCACATGGTTTTTTTGCTTCTTGGTATGTTTTCTGCCTTATATTTATATTTCTGTAGTCGTCTTTTTTTCTCTTTCATTCTTCACATTCTTTAGAGTAGGCATTATGTTCTCCTCTGAGGTTTGGGCATCTTGAATTCTGTGCTGTACAGTCATGTTGTGTGTGTGTGTGTGTGTGTGTGTGTGCGTGCGTGTGTGTGCGTGTGCGTGCGCGCGTGTGTGTGCGTGTGCGTGGGCGCGTGTGTGTGCGTGTGCGTGCGCGCGTGCATTCTTGTGACCCACATTTTGCACAGATAGAAAAATCTCTGCATACTCCTTGGGAATGTCCGTACTTCTGACACAAAGCATTGGACAGGGTTTGGAATATATGGTCTCAGTGGGCAGTTTGATATCCAGTTTTTACTGTTTTTAGAGTTTTGAAAGTTAGAATTATATTCCTCATTGGGATAATTTCTCCTTCTCTTTTAATTGTTATCCTTTTCACTTGAATAACCCTTTGGTCTTTCAACTCTTCTTTTATTTCATCTTTGGGAACATTGAGGAGATCCCACTGTAATTACTCCTTTCAAGGTTCAGGGTGGAATGTGGCGTAACTGTTATTGGAATTTCTCCAAAAGATCTCACTTTTATTAGATGCTCAGCTTGTTTTTGATTTGTCATCTCTACTAGTAGATCCCCTAATTTTAGTCTTCTGACTGTTTTAGGGGAACTAAGCTTTGCAAACAATGTAAAGATTGGTAGAGTAGTTAATGATCAGTACCAAACAGCGCTCCTTCAGGATGGCTTGAACAGGCCACAAGGATATTCAGAAAAGTGGCAGCTGTTTCAATGTAGCAAAATTCAAGGTCTTATTACACTTGGGGAATAGCAACCCCAAAATAAATTACACACTTGGTGGGGTTGAATTAAAAACAGTAGAGGAAGAAAGGGGTCTGGGAGTTATAATATGAGCACATAGGAAATTTTCTCAGCAGTGTAAACAGGCAGCCAGGAAATCCCATGGTGTCCTATCAATGATTTATCCAAAACCATCCTGGGGAGACAGTGGTCATAATCTCATTGTACAAGACCATTTGTAATACAGTGTGCAAGTATGGAGACTTCTCCTGAAAAATATACTGAGCTTCTTTAAAGGATCAAAAGGCCAGCAACTCGCATGGTGAGGTCAGCAAAAGAGCAACGATACGAGAAAAATTTTGATTATGTGGGCTACAGAGCTCGGCAACAAGGCACCTTAGAGTGTAATAAAGACTCTGAGAGGAGTTAGTAAAATGACGGTACAATTTTCAATGTTAAAGAA
Organism: Mastigoproctus giganteus; assembly: GCF_048544385.1. Classification (NCBI taxonomy): domain Eukaryota; kingdom Metazoa; phylum Arthropoda; class Arachnida; order Uropygi; family Thelyphonidae; genus Mastigoproctus; species Mastigoproctus giganteus. Next base: position 98,136,861 of record NC_143580.1, read on the forward strand.
TCCTAAATTACAGGAGCAGAGGTTTAGACTAGCCAGTAAGAAGTTTTCTTCACCGGCTAGTCTCTTTTCTTTAAAAAAAAAATCATATCCTACCACATATCTTTCCCCAACAATATTCTCTAACTGGTTATATACACAGTAATATCTGTATTAATTTTAATATACGACGGATTATGAGACATTAGGTTCTTGCTTGGCTCTCAACAAATGCCAAACGAGAAAAAGCATCTTGCTTTCTTCTAGGCAACTCTTATTCCGACATGGCTTCTGTGAGACATGAGCAACAGGTGCCCAGTTTTGCCAGAGATTTGATTTAAACGGCAAAAATGTAAACAGCTGACAATAATACAGATGTTCACATTGAATCTGCCAAATGCCACGCAAGCATCTGCGTTTCACGCTGGGGATCAGCGACTTTTAAAATTCTAAAACAATTTTATTATTTTGGAATTTTATTATTATTGGCTTACAGATTTTTTAATATTTAATATTTTAATTGGCTTACATATCAAAATTAGTTCATCAAATCATAATTAATAGGTTACCATCTTAAATTCTGTGAAAAAGTTAAACAATTTTTTATAATTAAAACAAAACAGGGGAGTTAGACACCATTCGAGTAACCTTGTTAAAATCGAGGTGCCCAGCGACAGGGGGTTAAAAAAAATCTTTTGCCTTCTCTTTCTTAAGAAAAATCTTTTGCCTTTAGCCAGCAGATTGGTGGAACAGACTTCCATCCTTTGGTCGAGATTCAGAAACGGGTACCCCTTCCAGACTGCTAGCGATATGGTCGTGATTGACGGGGGCTGACTCTGTCCAGTGTCACGTGATCTCCTTAACAGACAGAAACAGCTGGCATGGGTGTCACGCACTGGAAACACGAGGCATGCTGAGGTTTTTCTGGGTTACGAAACCGAAAAATTAAAACGAAAGAACTTGTTTATTGGTATTGTTCTCGGCTGAATAATTCCTGGGGTCTGGGGCAGTAGCCCCCTGAAAAAAAATTAAAAAAAATAATAAAAATGAAAATTTTTTAAAAAATAAAGTAACTTAGCTCTGTGATTGGCTGATTACGATTGCGTAATCACATTTTGGTCAGTTCTTGATTTGTGTGGATGCCTGTTGCTTGCTGCCATGAAATCTCCTTTGTCACAGGTATTTTTCACAGGAAACCGGGGCAAACACTAACAAAATCAAGGGAACATGGAGTGCCATTAACCGATGAGTTGAGTGGTTTTTCTTTGTCTCAGTTCAATCTGATTGTTTTTCATAGAAATAGCATAGAAAAATGTGCATTTTTGTTTTTGTTTCGTAAAATTTCCTGTAAAATTACCTTTTCTTTTTCTTCTTTTCAGCCTTTCTCGTTGTTAATGCTCGTAAAATAGCACAGAAAAACGTGCATTTGTTTTTTCAAATGTTGATTTGCCGTTCCTTTTCATTCGTTCTATTTATCCTTAAATTACCTTTTCCCCTTTTCTTTTTCAGCTCCAATTTTGTGGGAAAAAAACAGCAGGGGTTAGGGGGCAGCAGCCCCCACCGAAATTTTTTTAAAACAAAACATTTCTGTATTCACTTGCATTAGAAATTATCGTTGTTAATGATCGCGAAAGTCTAGTTATCTATGGGCGAGAAGAAACAGTGGTTGCATTTCGTGTAAATTTTTGTTTCTTGGTTTTTTTAAAAATTGCCTTTTTTTTTTTTTTCTTCATTTCAGCTCTGCTTTTGTGATGTCTCATGACATACTGCGATCCCCGAATATTTTTCCTTTTCAGCTTTTGTGTTTTATTTTTAAAAATTTTTGATTTGCCGTTCCTTTTCTTTCGCCAAATTTCCTTTTAAATTACCTTCTCCCCTTTTCAGCTATATCCGACTTATTCAAATGTCACGTAACATTTTGTGATCGCGAAAAATTTGCATTTTTGTAACTTGAACTTTTAAATTTGTTTTGTTTTCAGCCACCATATTTGTTGCTGTGCCAAGTGCTGTCCGTGTATCACTTGACATCCACCGGGCAAGGAGAGGAGGGGGAATGCAGCGAGTCGGCAAAGTCAACCTGTCAATCATTGCTTTCCCCCTCCTCTCCGCCATTTTGAAAGGGGTATCCCTTTCTGAATCTCTACCCATCCTTTGTTGTGGAAGTTGATAGCCTAAATAAATTTAAGGCTGAGCTGGACAGGTATCTGGCAGGAACAGAGGGTTGAAATGGGAGCTTTTTTTTTTTTTTTTGTCTTAAGCTTGCTTTCTTGTATCATATGCCTCTACTAATGCCTCAATTATCCAAAAGATTAAAAACCTATTCTATGCTTTAGTATAGTAAACAATCACGCGCGATGATACATAAGTGCACGTGCTTTGGGTGGCCAAGATTCAAACCCATTAATGCTAAATACGGTGCTGTTTCTTGTATTCTTTCGATCTTGTGAACTCCTCTGACCATGTGGTTGTTCCGGAGTACAAACAGAAAATTTATTGTAATCGTTCCTCCTGTACGCCACTGAGAAAGTTGTAGTGTTACGGTTACATTTTGTATAAGAAAATGCAAGTGGCAATTTTTTTTTTTTTTTTATATCTGCCATTTCTACACAGTTAAAACCTATTAAATCTATTTATAGGGCAAGATAAATGGCATTGGGAGAGGTGAAGTGGAAGTGGTTGTTTTTTTATTTATTATTTATTTATTTTTATTTTATTTTATTTTTTTTTTTGGCTGATGCTGCATATGCTTGCTTTCTTGCATCAAATGCCTCTACTAATGCTAATGCATTAAAAGTCAAAAAAAAAAGTAAAGTGCAGCCATTATCAACCCACTGCAGGATGGAAGCCTCCTCAACAATTCATGCTGAGGGAAATGGACCATAATCTGCCACACTGGTCCAGTGCGGGTTGGCAGATCGACCGTATTCAGCAATCAGGGGCTTGAACCCCGGTTTACTCAAAGAGCGTGTGCTACTGCACTCCCGCTCCTGCCCACTCGGCTCCCCTCGTAAAGTCATGTATGATGAAAAACGTTTTCTTATTGCTCACTAAGAAGTCTAGCACTATACTCTTAATTAAATTCGGTATGCCTACTCTCTTGAACTGACAAATTCAAACATACCACAAGGGGCAATTTCTTTTTCTAATCATTTAAACCAAAAATCAAATTTTAACATCACAATAGAAAATATAAAAAAAAAAAAAAGCTATAATATATAAAGGTTTATGTTCATTGACGAATATAAAAAGCAGTAGTGTCAGCAACTTACATGTAACTGGTTCTTTTATCTTTTCTTCACACATCGTTAATAAAAAATTATAATTTATATAAAGAGTACAGCAGAGCAAGCCAATATTAAAAATTACATAGTTGTTTTTCACCAACGAAAACCACAAATCGAGCGCACATCATTAAAAATACTACTACATACATAGTAGACACGATACCTGGAATTGTCTCACGATCACTTTTCTGCTTCACTTAAGAAATCGCCATCTCACGGCATTAATTATTATTATCATAAATAAAATTTCTATTAAACGTGGTGTAATTGTTACTGGCTGTTTATTGTTTCTAGTAGGGTTTTAAGAGCATCAGCATCTAAAGCCATGTTGTAAGCCAAGAGGCTCACATCTGGTGAGTATAGGCTTAGTATAGGCTAAATATTCATAAACTGGCTGCCATGTTCTAATTGATAGAAATAGCACAACGTATTTATTTCGAACTGATAGCGTAAGGTATAATGTAAAACTAGATAACGTTATACGATGCACTGCATTAGGAATCTGTTAGCTTCGTATAGTATTATCAATTAATTAAAATTAATATTAATCTTATTAACTTCAATTTTTAATTAAACTGTATTTAAAGGGAAACCATGACCCACAGACTACAGCTGCGAAGCAAAGATCACAGACTAGCGAGAGTGTTGTGACTCGGGGGAGAAACGAAGGGGGCGATTCTCCAACATCAATTTAAAAAAAATGTGCGAAATGTTTGCTGAACTTTCTAAAATGGGACATGATCTAGCCAATGAGGATGTCTTTGTGTGTGCTAGATGCCTAGAGTCTTAATAAATTAAGTCTTCTGATGGGTGTCTATAAGAGCTTGAGGTGTAGGGTTAACGACCACGAAAAAATTAATATGAGGGCCCGTCGAGCTCTCAGCTGCCCAGCTCAACGGCAGAGCTCACTCCTGTGCATCAGGCAACACAGAGGCAATCTCCAAGGCACAATACGCTGGTCCCGAAGGAACTAGTTATTGATGGTGACTCCATTGTCAGGGAGACGGAAAATATACAATTCAAAAGGGATGGGTGGAACAGGACAAGGGTATGTCTGCCAGGAGCAAAAGTTGATGACGTTGTAGAGCATATATCTTTTAAGGGCACAAAATGTGATATTGTTGTACACGTTAGAACTAATGACATTAAGATTAATAGATCTGCAGATTTACTTAACAAGTACAGGTCAATATTGAAAAAAAGTCGCGAGTTAGAGTTGATTGTAAAAGTGTCTGCAATTCTGCCCAGACAAGATAGGAGGGAGTATATGATGAAAACTTTGCCGATCAATTCGGTCCTGGAGAGAGAGTGTAATGCTAGAGGGGTAAAATTTTTTCCAGCCTGGTCTGCGCTTGTTGCAGGAGATACCGCTTCTACAGGGATGGGGTCAGTGGTGGGATTCAGCCGGTTCGCACCGGTTCGGCAGAACCGATACCTAATTTTTTGTTGAGTTCGGCGAACCGGTTGTTAAAATGGCACTTGTGATCAGGGTTCTCTCTAAGGTGGGCGCCTGGTATTCTATGTCATTTATTAATTCAGCAAGAAATTTTCGTTTAGTATCGATAAAATTAAGAAAATGTATGTTCTGACTGATATTTATCAATGGTATAAGCATAGTGCTTTGTTTATAAAAGTTTATGATATGACCACACGTGGACAGAACCAGTAAAAATATTAAAATATATTCAAATCCTGCTCTATAATATATTAAAATAAAACATTTTAAAAATTTTTTGCAGTAGCCCTTAAAAGGATGAAAAGGCAATAGAGTTTGACAGATTTTTTTCAATAAGAAACCAAAATCAGAATTTGTTGTATTAGAATTGGCCTTGGATTCAGTTACATCACCAACAATTTTCGTTGAACTAGTTGAATTGGAAAAACAAGATGCAGAGACAATATGTTCTTCAGTTATGGAAAGTTTTTAAATAATGTTGGGCTTACTAAGAACTACATAGAAAAAAATTTAATAGGATTTTGCTCCGATGGTACCAGCGTTATGCTTGGGGGAAAATCTGGAGTGAGCACTAGGATTGCAAAAGAGTTTCCAAACATAATAATATGGCACTGTTTAAATCATCACCTCCATCTTGTTTTAGATGATTCCATAAAGGAAACAAAGCAAGTAAATCATTTTAAAATATTTATTGATAAGGTATATACTATTTTTCATCAATCCAATAAGAACCAAATTGAACTTTCCAAAATATCCGAACAACTTGGAATTGAAATTATAAAGATTGATAGTTTGGGACCAAGATGGACTACCTGTAGTTTAAGGTCAACCCTAGCTGTGTGGCGCGCTTATCCAGCGCTACATCACTATTTTTATTCAAATAAAAAGTACTTAGGTATGGCTGCCCATCTTGAAAATATATATTTTATAACTGATTTGGCATTGATGATTGATATTTTCAATGAAATTTCTCTTCTTTCAAATGCACTGCAAGCAAGAAATATAGACATAATAAAGGCTGAAAAATTCGTGATAAGATCTATTAAAGCATTTCAAATGCTTGGAAAGGAAATGGGTCCATACGAAAAAAAAGTTGATGAATTAATTACTTCAGAAACCTTCAAAAATATAAAATTTGTAGAAAATCATCGATTTGTCTCGGGCTTCCTCGAGAAAGACTTTTAGAAAACATCGTAACGAATTTGAATAAAAAAAGACTAATGGATTGTGAACATTTAAAAGCAAGTTGTAACCAATTTCAAGATAGGAATAAATTACAATTTCTCAATTTTTTGGAGCCAGATTACTGGAATATTGAAGAAGTACTAGTTCCATGGAAAGCAGCTGAAGAACAATTGCTCGTATTTAATGACATTTTTAATTACCAAATTGATATTAATGATTATCGAGATTTCTTGGAAAACGTTTTAAAAAATTCCCAGAATTATGCAATTCCTGAAAGTGTTCAAAGAGCTAAAAATATTGTCAGAACAATTGCTGTAAGTTCAGCAGAAGCGGAAAGGGGTTTTTCAAAGATGAACATAATATGTTCAGAGAAGAGAAGTCGCCTAACTGTTTCTAATATATCAAACACTATTAGTCTAGACTATTAGACTATTAGTCTAATCGGCCTACCTCTAAAGGAATGGGATCCTACTCCTACAGTGGTTAAGGATAAATCATTCAGCCGATGATGCTCGGATAAAAGGGAAGAAAATTGCAAGCGAGGACGCCAATCAAGAAGCAATATGGAAATATCTTAAATAACAGTTTTAGTTTTTTGTCAGGTATTATTTAATATTTTTTCATTAATATTTTAACACTCTTTCTTATAACATAATCTAGATTTGCGGACCTCTTTTATTGTTCTTATTTAAGTATTAACTGCATGAAAGAATAAACTACCTTTCGGTATATAGTTTTTTTTATACTTAGAACGGTCATTAGGGCAGCGAACCGGTTGTTAAATTATTTGAATCCCACCACTGGATGGGGTACACTTAAATAGAAAGGTTGCAAGAATATTTGCTGATGCTATCGAGGCAGTGTTAGATGGTTCGGAAAACTGCTAGCTTGGGGGATACAGACTGAAAGGTTAACAGTGGGCACAAGCAAAAGTGATTCTTGCACTGCTTCTATTGGATTTGGCGCCTCCGTAGCCAGGTGGGAAGGAGCAGCAGTGCGTAGCACACGCTTCTTGATTAGACCGGGGTTCGAGCCCGTCACCACCAAATACGGAGGATGCGGAAAGGTCATTCAGGGAATGACCACCGCATATCCCGGAGCAATATGGCCTTAGTTGCTAATGCTCCTAAAAACCAAATAACAACAACAACAAGCTTCTATTGGAATGAGCAGCAGCATAGAAATTAAGACTGAAGATTTCCAGTACTGTTGGGAGTCATAGCGGAACAGATATATACATGGGCAGTGTTAGGGTAACTAACAGTAGAAACAGGTGCATGTACACCAATTCTAGGAGAACAGTTAGTAAATTTGATTAGATTGAAGTGCTAGTTAAGACATCAAAGGCAGATATTGTTGGTAAATCAGACACGTGGGGTTACACAGATATAAGCAGTGCATAACTGGAAGTTAGGGAGCACAATCTGTACAGAAAGGATAAACAGGACAGGAAGGGAGAAGTTATACTGTTAGTTAAAAAAAATCTAAAGAAGTGCATCGAATTGATGTTGGTGGACAATGCAATATAGTTTGTTTGGTGTGATATAAGCACTGGGAAAGGAAAAATGTGAGAAGGTGTGTGTTATAGACCTAATGAATCTGATGAGTATAATGAGCAATTGTGGAGAGAAATAGTGAGTTTGTAAATTAGAATGTCTTATAAAGGGGGATTTTAATTTTTTCCAGATATTGATTGGAACTTGTGGGTGCTTACTCGCACACTAGCAAGACTTTTTTGGATTTATTGGTTGATTCTTTTCTACAGCAGCATGGTAGAGAGACAACCAGAGGGAATAATACTCTTGATATGATTATCAGCAGTGATTATTCATGCATAAAGAATTTGCAGATAAAGGAACTACTGGGTGACAGTGATCACAATGTACTGATATGGGAATTACTTAAAGATGCAACTACCATCAAGGCTAAAGATGAGGGCTTTTGCTTTCATAAAGGTCACTACGGGCATCTCAAAGTGTTTCCAAATTCTGTACAGTGAGATCAACTGATGATGTTACCAACGTTGAATTCTAAATGGGAAGCGTTCCGGGACTTAATCTTGGAGGCCACTAGACTTTTCATTCCAACTAAGAAATACGGTTCAAGCCTAAATGGATGTCAGATGAATTAATCAGGCTCGTGGCTTAGAAGAAAATGTATGGGATGCCTATAAATTATCAGGCGACACGGAAGCCTATGGCAGATATAAACTAGTCTGTAATCAAGTCACAAAGAAGATTAGGCAAGCCATGGTAGATTACGAGAAATCTTTGGAAAAGGATTCTAAGAACAACAGTAAGGATTCTTCTCTAATATAAACTCTAAAAGGAAGGGGATGAATCAGATTGGTCTAGTTGATATCGGTGGTTCGAATTTTGATTATCCTGCTCACACAGCTAACAACTGAATAAGTATTTTCCCTCCTACATTCACACATGAGGACTTATTAAGGGAGGAAAAGGCCAAAAGTTTATCAAACTAACAGGGTGCTTAATGATTTTGTAATAAATGAAAGCAATTTGGAGGAGAAATTGTTGAAGTTAAACATAAGGAAGGCATCTGGGGTTGACGGGATCTATCCAGTTATATTATAGGAGGCAGCAAAGGAAGTAAGCAAAAGTTTACCCATAATCATGAGAACTTCCTTGTACTTGGGGGGAAATCCCCATGGACTGGACGTGTGCAAATGTATCTCCAATTCACAAAGGGGGTTCAAAAGGTGACACAAGTAATTGCAGACCTGTTAGTTTAATTTTTGTTCCGGAGAAAATAATGGAGTTACTGGTTAAAGAAGCATTGCAAGATTTATCTAGACATGACCGCAGTAATAGTTGAGACACAGCATGAGGTTTTTAAAGGGAGGTCTTGTCTAGCCAATTTCATTGGACAGTATTATGTGATCACAAAGGAACTGAATGTCAAAATTAATTTTGATACCATATACTTGGATTTCAGGAAAGCTTTTGATACTGTTGCACATGGAAGATTGCTGTACAAATTGGAGAGGTATGGCGTTAATTGTAAGTCGATACATTGGATAAAGGGATGGTTGAGTGGGAGACGACTGAGTGGTAATCAATGAACACTGCTTTTTATGGAAAAATGTTATTAGTGAGGTTCCCCATGGTTCAGTACTGGGGCCATTGTTGTTCTATGTATTCATCAATGATATTGATGAAGGTATATCAGGCTTAATGTTCAAGTTTGCAGATGACACAAAGGTTGGCAGGGTTGTTAATGACAGTAAGGACAGTATGCTACTCCAACTGGATCTAGTGTTCCACAGGTCTTCCCGTTATCGTGTGCTTGCTTGCTGGGTAATGCTCTACTAAGGGAGAATACTATTGCTCATCATTCAATGTGTACAATAAGGTTTCCGGGAAAGTTCAAGCACTAATATTGATGTTCCAGAAAACGCCTGTGTTTTATATGATTGACTAGTGGTTTAATTTTAGGACAAACATATCGTGTTCTCAAGACCTCTTCTGAATCGTGGAGAATAAGCTCGTAACATAAAGAAGGCGCTGTGTAATTCACTCTGAGCTCCTCCCAGTAGTTAGACGTCAGAGTGCCGCAAAATTATGGTTCTTTTACTATAACTTGTGCGGTGGATAGTGTGTAGCAAGAGAATGACTAAGGGGCAAGGATGAATAAACAAAACATGATTTATTACGTATATCTTACAAAATGGATAAAAGTGACAAATTATTGCAACTTAATATATCAAAAAGGTAAAACTCTATACTTTAATTACAACATAACTCTCGGTTAAAATATTGATGGTACATGTATACCAATTGGCTTACGTTCTTCACGTGGCCTTTGGTAGGTAGCTATTGCTCGTACTCTCAGGAATTGACAAACATCTCGCTATCCAAGTATTTAGGTACCAGTGCAAAGTTGACATATAAGTTTGACAATAACTGATAGTAATGCATTTAATAGTGGTTCTTATTGGTAATAAATCCTCGGGTCTAAGCGCCATAAAATAGACACTTATCATAGTGTGTACCTAGGACGAGGGATGTCTATTAACGACATAGGTAAATAAAGGGTAGGTCTGATTGTTTGACAGTTTCATTCCGGTAAATATCAGGAAATTAGGGTGGACTCACCAGAAAACTCCTGGTTATGTTCCGGGGTTTGATAATTCTGGATAGGGGCAACACATCAACTCTCGAGACGTCCTCTCTTTGTCAGATGATCTCACCAGAAAAAAGAAAATCTTCCGCGTTCCGCTCTCTCGGTTTCTTGTTCTCTCTCTCTCAGCACACCAACAACAACCACAACAAAGCCACCCCTTTTCCTTCTCCCCTCTCCATATATATATATATATGTCCTTTTTTCTTTGAGTTCCCCGATCTTGTATTGGTTCACAGGTCAGCTTTACGGGAAGAAGAAAAGCCAGGGACTGTCATCTAGGAGACCTGATACAGCCAAAAATGGGATTTATGAGGAGCAAGGGGAACTTCATATCTGCATGGAGTTACGTCTCCGAACTGCACTGCCCAGCGGAGGTTACCAGACATAAAGTTCGCCCACTCCTACACAATGAATCTACAAACAACAAGCACCACGTAGTTACCTGGTTCAGATTACACTAAAAATTATGTTTCTTACTAATGTTACTCTCTTTTCCCCGAAGAAAGTCACATACTTTCTTACCGTTTTCATAAATATTACGTGCATGACGTTCGTCCGATCCGATCGAGTGACGATCACTTGCTGTGATCCAACCGGACTCATTACGGTGGAATAATGTTTCAACTGCTGTTTTCCCTAGCGCGGCATCAACGAGCGCGTGCTAGAGCAAAACAAAAACAGCCTTCAGAGGAAGTAGATGTTGTTCTACAAATATAGTAGTGGCAAAAGTATAGGGTGACTTGGAGCGGTGACTGCTCTCAAAGGCGAATAAAAAGTAAAAATGAAGGCATTTTTACACTAGACAAGTTAGGGAAATGGGCTGAGAAGTAGCAACTGAAGTTTAAAATTGACAAATGATGACTGGAATTTGTGATTGGTCACTTACACATTAGCAAGGCTTTTGTGGATTTATTGGATGGTTGTTTTCTAAATCAGCATGTTCTGGAGGCAACTAGAGGGAGTAATACTCCTGAACTAATTATATCAGTAGTGATTCTTCATGCATTAAGAATGCACTAGGTGTCAGTGATCACAGTGTGCTGAAGTGGGATTTACTCAAAGCTGTAACTACCGTCAGGGATAAAGGGAAGGATTTTTCTTTCGTAAAGGCGACTACATTGGCCTGACACAGTATTTAAATTCTATACAGTGTAACCAACTGATGATGTTACCAACAGCAAATTCAAAATGGGAAGCATTCAAAGAATTTATCTTGGACGCTACTAGGCTTTACATACCAAATAAGAAATATTGTTCAAGGTTTAGGCCTAAATGGACGTCAGATGAACTAATGAGACATATAGCAGAGAAAATGCATGGGATACATATAAATTAATGAGTAATATTGGAAGCTTATGATAGATGTAAGCTGTTCTGTAACCAATTCACAAAGGAGATTAGGCAGGCAAAGGCAGATTATGAGAAATCTTTGGCAAAGGATGCAAAGAAAAACATCAAAGAGTTCTTTACCTATGTAAACTCTAGAAGAAAGGGATGAATCAAATTGATCCACTGGATATTGGTGGTTCAACTGTTGATGATCCTGCCAGGTGGCTAACAAACTAAATGATTATTTTGCATTCTACATTCACACATGAGGAGTTATTCAGGGAGGGGAGTTCCAGAGGCGAATTAAACTCTCGCAGTGAGCTAGATGGTTTTGTGAAAACAGAGATGAAAGTGGAGGATCAATTGTTGAAGATAAATATAAAAAGGCACCAAGGGTGGATGGGATCTATACAGTTAAATTAAAGGAGGCAGCAAAGGAAGTAAGCAAACCCCTAGCCATAATTATAAGAGCTTCTTTGTACTCAGGAGAGGTACCCATGGATTGGAGACGTGCAAATATGACCCCAGTTCATAAAGGAGGGTCAAAGGGCGACACAACTAATTACAGACCTGTTGTGTATAATTTCTGTTCCAGGAAAATTAATGGAGGCATTGGTTAAAGAAGCACTGCAGGATCATCTAGACGAGACTTCAGTTATGCTTGGAAACCATGCTTGGACACAGCATGTTTCAGTTAAGAGAAAGTCTTGCCTGCCCAATTTGATTGGATACTATGTTGTGGTCACAAAGGAACTGGATGCATGGAATAACTTTGATATCATATATTTGGATCTTAGAAAGGCTTTTGATACTTTTGCACATGGAAGACTGCTGAAAACATTTGAGTAGTGTGGCATTGGTGGCACATTGCTCCTATAGATAAAGGGATGGTTGAATGGGAGAAGGCAGAGAGTGGTAATCCATGGACACTGCTCATTGTGTACTAATGTTATTAGTGGAGCCCGCAGGGTTCAGTGTTGGGTCCATTGTTGTTTTCTGTATTTATAAATGATATGGATGATGGTATATCAAGCTTAATGTCCAAGTTTGCAGCCGATACGAAGATTGGCAGGGTTATTAAGGAAACTAATGGCAGTACGGTGCTGCAACAGGATCTAGAAAAGTTGAGCAGATAGGCTGAGTGGTGGAAAATGAAGTTTAACATTGACAAATGTAAAATACTACATATGGGAAACAGAAGCCCCAGCATAACGTATCAACTCTGTGGTACTACACTGACAGTGGCAGAGAAGGAAAAGGACCTGGGAGTAATTGTGCAGGCATATGTGAAGTTTTCTGTGCAGTGCAGACAGCCTGCAAGAGTAGCTCATGGTGTCTTGTCAATGATATACTGGAATTTTTCTAGCAGGGATAAGTAGGTGATTATCCCCTTGTATAAGGCAATGGTTAGGCCACACCTTGAGCACTGTATACAGGTCTGGAGGCCTCATTTTAAGAATGATGTAGAGCTGTTGGAACGAATACAGAGAAAGGCAACAAGATTAGTGAATGGAACAAAGGGTTGCTCTAATGAAGAAAGGCTTAAATTTTGCAAATTACAGTCTGGAGGCTACGCACCTGCGAGGTGATCTGATTGAGGTGTATATGATGCAAGAAAGCAAAAAAAAAAACACTTCAGTTTCACCCCTCCGTTCGTTCGAAATACCTGTCCAGCTGAGCCTTACATTTATTTAGGCTATCAACTTCCACAACAAGTGATGGAAGTCTATTCTACCAACCAACAACCCGCTAAAGGCAAATTTCCGCACATCTATCCTACATCTGTCTTTCCTCAATTTGAATTTATGCCCTCTCAGGTGATTATTCCGAGCAAGAGGAAGAATCCCATCAGCATTGAGCATGCTCAAACCATTCACGGCTATATACACCTCTATCTGATCACCTCGCCGGTGCCTAGCCTCCAGACACTGTAATTTGCAAAATTTAAGCCTTTCTTCCTAAGAGCAACTCTTTGTTTCATTGACTAATAGTAGTAGTAGTAGTAGTAGTAGTAGTAGTAGTGGCACATGATGCAAGAAAGCAAGTGTAGGAGCTTATGCAGCATCAGCCAAAAAAAAAAAAAAAAATCACACCATTCCCTCCAAATGCCTGTCCAGTTCCTCCTTAAATTTATTTAACCTATCAACTTCTACAACGACAGATGGAAGTTTGTTCCAGCAATTAACCACCCGCTGGCTAAAGGCAAATTTCCGCACATCTATTCTACATCTGTCCTTTCTTAATTTGAACTTATGTCCCCGTAGGTTGGTAATCTGAACAAGTGGAAGGATCCCATCAGAATTCAGCGTGCTCAACCCATTCAAGGCCTTATAGACCTCAATCAGATCACCGCGCAGGTGCCTAGTCTCCAGCCACTGCAATTTGCAGAACTTAAGCCTCTCTTGGTAAGAGAATCCCTTCATTCCCCTCACCAATCGTGTTGCTCTTCTCTGTACACGCTCAAGCAAATCTACATCCTTCCTAAAATGAGGCCTCCAGACCTGTACGCAGTACTCAAGGCGTGGCCTGACCATTGCCTTATACAGAGGGACAATCACCTCCTTTTCCCTGCTAGCAAAATTCCTATATATCATTGACAAAACCCCATGACCCGCCCTAGCAGCCTGTCTGCACTGCTCAGAAAACTTCATATCTGACTGCACAATTACTCCCAGGTCTTTTTCATTTTCTACCACCTTAAGTGTAGTACCACACAGTTGGTACGTTTCTCTGGGGTTATTTCTACCCATATGCAGTACTTTGCATTTGTCAAGGTTGAACTTCAGTTGCCACTTCTTAGCCCATCTGCCCAAATTATCTAGATCCTGTTGCAGTAGCACACTGCCATTACTGTCATTAACAACCCTGCCAACCTTTGTGTCATCTGCAAACTTCGACATTAAGCCTGATATACCTTCATCAATATCATTGATAAATACACAAAACAACAGTGGACCCAACACCGAACCCTGTGGGACTCCACTAATAACATTAGTCCACGAAGAGCAGCACCCATTGATTACCACCCTCTGTCTTCTCCCACTTAACCATCCTTTTATCCATTGTAGCAACTTACCCTTAATACCATTCTGCTCCAATTTGTACAGTAGTCTTCCATGCGCAACAGTGTCAAAAGCTTTCCTGAAATCCAAGTATATGATATCAAAATTATTTTTTGCATCCAGTTCCTTTGTGACCACATCATAATAACCAATCAAATTTGTCAGACAAGACTTTCCCTTAACAAACCCATGCTGTGTTTGAGTTATCGCTGCAGTCTTGTCTAGATGATCCTGCAATGCATCTTTAACCAGCGACTCCATTATTTTACCCGGAACAGAAGTTAAACTAACTGGTCTGTAATTACTCGTGTCACCCTTCGATCCACCTTTGTGAATTGGGGACACATTTGCACATCTCCAGTCCGTGGGAACCTCCCCTGAGTCCAAGGATGCTCTCATAATTATGGCTAAGGGTTTGCTTAGTTGCTTTGCCGCCTCCTTTAAAATAACTGGATAGATCCCATCCACCCCAGGTGCCTTTCTTATGTTTAACTTCAACAATTTCTCCTCCACTTTGCTCTCAGTTATTACAAAATCATTAAGCACACTGCTACAATTTGATAACCTTCTTCCATTTTCAAATTGTAATAATTCCTCACGTGTGAATGTAGATGCAAAATACTCATTCAGTTTGTTTTCTATCTGAGCAGGATCATCAACAGTCGAACCATCGATGTCAAGTGGTCCAATCATATTCATCCCCTTCCTTTTAGAGTTTATATAAGTAAAGAAATCCTTGCTGTTTTTCTTAGCACCTTTTGCCAAAGATTTCTCGTAATCCGCCTTTGCCTGCCGAACCTCCTTTGTGACCTGATTACAGACTAGCTTATATCTGCTACAGGCTTCTGCGTCGCCTGATAATTTATATGCATCCCATGCATTTTTCTTCTCTGTCACGAGTCTCATTAGTTCATTTGATAACCATTTAGGCCTAAACCTTGAACGATATTTCTTAATCGGTATATAAAGTCTAGTAGCTTCCACGATTAATTCTTTGAATGCTTCCCACTTAGAATTTACTGTTTGTAACATCGTCAGTTGATCCCACTGTACAGAATTTAAAAACTGTCTGAGACCACTGTACTCCCCTTTACGGAAGCAAAAACCCTTTCCTTTACCCCTGACGGTAGTTACCTCTTTGAGTAAATCCCACTTCAGCACACTGTGATCACTGCCACCTAGTGGTTCCTTTATCTGCAAATTCTTAATACACGAATGATCACTGCTGATAACCAGATCAAGAGTGTTACTTTCTCTGGTTGCCTCTCGAACATGCTGCTGCAGAAAACAATCATCCAATAACTCCACAAAAGTCTGACTAGTGTGTGAGTGCCCAACCCACAAGTTCCAGTCAATATCTGGGAAGTTAAAATCTCCCATTATAAGACATTCTGATTTACTGGCCCACTCTATTTCTCTGTACAATTGTTCATTGTACTCATTCAAGTCATTAGGCCTATAACACACTCCTACTCTTATTTTTCCTTTCGCAGTGCTTATCTCACACCAAACTGACTCAACAGAGCACTGTTCATCTATATTAACTGGGTGCACTTCCTTTGATTTTATGTTTTTCTTAATTAACAGCATAACACCCCCTCCCTTTCTGTCCTGTCTATCCTTTCTGTACACATTGTACTCCCCAAATTCCAGTTCTGCATTCCTTATATCTTTGTGACACCACGTCTCTGCTATCCCAACAATATCCGCCTTTGATGTCTTGACCAACACTTCAAATTCATCAAATTTATTTACTATACTTCTAGCATTGGTATACATGCAAGCATACATGCTCCTATGCCTATTCCCTGTTACCCTAACACATCCCATATACCCAACTATTCCATGATGACTGCCATCCGTCCCTGAAACCCCCAACACCCCTCGCTCCAGGTCGCTTCTTATTCTAATAGAAGTTGTGCAAGAATCACCTTCACCTCTGCCTGCGGTTACTGTTAAACTATTAGTCTTTGTATCCCCCCAAACTAGCAGTTTTCCGACCCACCTAACACTGCCTCGATAGCATCAGCAAATATTCTTGCACCCTTTCTATTTAAGTGTATCCCATCCCTGTAGAAGTGTATCCCATCCCTGTAATCTTGTTGCCCTTCTCTGTACTCGGTCCAGCTGCTCTACATCCTTATTGAAATGAGGCCTCCAGATGTAAGATTTAAAATCTTACAAGTAAATTGTATATAAAGATAACAAATCGTCGTTCCTAAACTGAGAAATTTAATAAGAAAGGATACTTTAGGAACAGTTATATTGTAAAATAAAATATAACAAATCAAATAAATTGAACAAAGTTGATCGTTAAATTCTAATCCGTCATCGGAGGAAGGCAAGGGTAGTGGCCCGTAAGCAAATAAGTCTGTCCGTATCGGAAGGCAAGGGTAGTCGCCCGTATGCAAATAAGTCTAATCTGTCATCTGAGGAAGGCAAGGGTAGTGGTCCTTATGCAGATGAGTGAAGTGTAAGGAGAATAAGTCTGTCCGTCGTCGGAAGGTAAGAGTAATTGGCCCGGGTGCAATCGGCTGAAGTGTATGGAGAAATAAACCTAGTCCCTAATAGGGAAGGTAGTGAAAGTGGCCAGCGTGAAAATAAGTAGTGTAAGGAGAAAAATAACCCTAGTCCAGCATCTGAAGGCAGTGATAAAGCCAAGGAAAGAAATAACCCTAGTCCATCATCTGAAGGCAGTGGTAAAGGCAAAGGCGCAGATAAGTGAGCTGAGAAGGTAAAGTTGTAATCCCGAGTCCGCCAGAATAGCTGAACCGAAGGTTAAGTAGCAGTACCGGAGAAGAGCCCATAAATTCCTAAGAGACACAGGGATGCCCTATCCAGACGTAGAAGGACTGTTAGTGAACTAGTATAGTAATTAATTAAAAAAGGGATAGCACTAGAAAGTAAAATGAAAGATAAATTATCTCTGAAGTAGATATACTAACAGAGTTTATTATGTTAAAAAGGGTTAATGTATAATGCAAGGGAAACGAAGGAGTGAGTAATAGATTAAATTGATGTACAAATAGCTATAATGTGTTAGAAGGGTAGTAAAGATTGAGTTATATGAGCAACTCTGTATATAGTGTTTAATTTGATGAAGATTTGTTGATTTATCTGAAAGTCTAATAACAAATAGAGACTTTAGGAAAGTTAAGATTGGTCTACGAGTATATTGTAACAGTGTGGTGAGAACACAGAGCTGAATTATGAAAGTAGCATATTTGATTGTTAATATATGAAACAGAATTGTATACAGGAGTAAGTGAAATAGGTATAGTGATTGTATATGTGTTATGAGTTAGTTAGGGCAAGAAGATTGAATCAAGTGATAATGGTCAACTCAGATTAGCTAGTGAAGGGAAATAGGAATAAGAATAATATATGCAAGGTATCTTTGATTTAACTTTGTATGTCATATTACATGCTATCTAGTTCAGTTGTATCTCATGTTGTATATATATATATATGTAAATAAACTTTGTTGTTTATTAATTAGTGAGTTTTTTATTCTTGAACACTCAGCCATTCCGAAGGGAATTATACATAGTTGAGAAGTTCCCTTGATCCTGAAATTCTCCTGTGAAACAAAGTCAGATGTGTAAGTGGGGGGTATAAGAAATAAGAGGTCTGTATAAATAATAGGGAACAAAATAAAGAATATTTAATATTATCATTAAATAAAAACAAACAACAAAATAAGAATCAAAGACTTCCTCTTAATTCCCCCCCCCCCACACACACACAGACCTGTCTACAGTACTCAAGGTGTGGCCTGACCATTGCCTTATACAAGGGAATAATCACCTCCTTATCCCTGCTAGAAAAATTCCTGTATATCATTGACAAGACACCATGAGCTACTCTTGCAGCCCGTCTGCACTGCTCAGAGAACTTCATATCTGCCTGCACAATTACCCCCAGATCCTTTTCATTCTCTACCACTGTCAGTGTAGTACTACAGAGTTGATACGTTGCTCTGGGGTTGCTGTTTCCCATATGTAGTACTTTACATTTTTCAATGTTAAACTTCATTTGCCACCTCTCAGCCCATCTGCTCAAACTTTTCAGATCTTGTTGCAGCAGTAGTAGTAATGTTGCGTCAGTAGTGTCCTTAAAAACCCTGCCAACCTTTGTATCGTCTGCAAACTTGGACATTAAGCTTGATATACCATCCTCAATATCATTTATAAATACAGAAAACAATAATGGACCCAACACTAAACCCTGAGGGACTCGACTAATAACATTAGTCCAAACAACTGTCTGGACTAATGTTAATGAGCAGTGTCCATTGATTACCACTTTCTGTTTTCACCCCCTCAACCATCCCTTTATCCATAGCAGCAATTTGTGTCCAATGTCACACTGTTCCAATTTGTCCAGCAGTCTGCCATGTGCAACAGTATCAAAAGCCTTTCTAAGATCCAAATATATAATATCAACGTTATTCCTTGCATCCAGTTCTTTTGTGACTACATCATAGAATCAATCAAATTGGTCAGACAAGACTTCCCCTTAACAAAACCATGCTGTGTCCGAGCTATAACTGAAGTCTTGTCTAGATGATCCTGCAGTGCTTCTTTAACCAGTGCCTCCATTAATTTTCCTGGAACAGAAGTTAAACTCACAGGTCTATAATTACTTGTGTCAGCCTTTGATCCTCCTTTGTGAATTGGGGTCACATTTCCACATCTCCAGTCTATGGGTACCTCCCCTGAGTACAAAGAAGCTCTCATAATTATGGCTAAGGGTTTGCTTACTTCCTTTGCTGCCTCCTTTAATATAACTGGATAGATCCCATCCACCCCAGGTGCCTTTCTTGTGTTTATCTTCAACAATTTCTCCTCCACTTTACTCTCAGTTAATACAAGATTCTCTAGTTTACTGCTAGAGTTGAATACACCTCTGGCATTCCCCTCGCAGAATAACTCCTCATGTGTGAATGTCGATGCAAAATATTCATTTAGTTAGCTACCTGGGCAGGGTCATCAACAGTTGACCCATCGATATCAAGTGGACCAATCTGATTCATCCCCTTCCTTCTAGAGTTTACATAAGTAAAGAACTCTTTGCTGTTTTTCTTTGCATCCCTTGCCAAAGATTTCTCGTAATCTGCCTTCGCCTGCCAAACTCCTTTGTAACTTGGTTACAGACCAGCATCTATCATATAGGCTTCTGTGTCACACGTTAATTTATATGTATCGCTTACATTTTTATTCTCTGCCATGTCTCATTAGTTCATCTGACATCCGTTTAGGCCTAAACCTTGAACAATATTTCTTAGTTGGTATGTTTTTCGTAGAAATAAGAAAAACGTGCATTTCATTTTTGTTTCTGTTTCGTCTAATTACCTTTCCCCTAAAATTACCTTTTCTTTTTCATTGTTAATGCTCTAAAATAGCATAGAAATCCATACATTTAAGTACACGTTTTTCTATCTCCGTATTTTTATATTCTCGGGTTTGGTGGACCCAGTTCAAAGGTCAACTAATAAATTCTATAATTTTTACTCTATGGACACAGCTGAAATTCGCTATAGGTGAAGCCAGAAATGTTTTCTTTGATTTTCCCACTTTAATTTTCAAAAATTTCTACTGAATTTCATGCAAATGACAAAAATGTGACATCAAGTATAAATTTTTTTTAGGCCTTTTCAATTTATTTTTATACCCCCGCCCTAACCAGCCTAGAGTTTATGAAACCCGACACAGATTCGTTTCTTGATGTAGAGCGCGCGAATTTATTTTTACAGAGAGCTAATTTTGAACTAATGCTGTAGTGCGTTTCATCTTCAAAGCTTCGAACGCCGTTTTGCCAAAGTAATAATTCCTAAAGTGGAATTGTGATGGTACATTTTTGCTGTTTTCGAGTGAATTAATAGTTTTTGCTGAACGCTACGAAGGGTTTAAACGTCTCACTGTAAACCACTCGATTCATTCACTGACCCGGAAACAGGGGCAAACACAAACAAAATCGAGGGAACATGGAGTGCTATTAAACGGCAACTGTCATTTAGCAAAGTCAACGATCAGTTCGACTCCTACCTCGCAGAGTATGTGCGGCGAAGGAAAAATTCCAGCAGCAGCGATCTACCGCTTGAATTTTTAAAAGCAGCCAGCTCTGTATACAGGGTGTTTCAGTTAAACGTTTCAGAACTTCTAAGAGGGGTAGGGTACATCCTGACAACTCGAAATCATACAGCAATGTGGGGTCGGAAATGCTTTCCGGAAGCGGTGTTGTACACAGAAGCACCATAAAGAAAAGAGACCGTAAGTGAGAAATCGTTTTAAAAATACATGAAAAGAAGCAAAAGGTACATGGATTAAAGTAAATGTTCGAAGTTTCTTCCACGGGCTACAATGCACGCCTCACATCTCCGACGCATGGACATCCGAACATTCTGGAATACTCCAGGCGAATTTCGAATTTCTTCGGCAGCTACTGCGATTCTTGCAACCAGTTCCTCAGCATTGTCAACAGGGGTGTCATGAACTAGCGATTTCATATGACCCCAGAAATAAAAATGAAGACATGATAGGTCGGGTGACCGAGCAGGCCAACGCACGGGACCACCACGTCCGATCCACTGTTGACCAAATGTGACATCCAGGTAGTTACGAACATCTCCGCTATAATGGGCAGGGGCTCCATCGTGTTAGAACCACATTGTCTGTTGCGTCGATGCAGAAATCTGTTCATCTCTCAAAAGTTGTGGCAATACTTGCTGCAGAAAGATCAAGTAGATAGGTCCGGTTAGACCTATCTACTTGATAATCCATGTACCTACGGTAATCCATGTACCTTTTGCTTCTTTTCATGTATTATTAAAACGATTTCTCACTTACAGTCTCTTTTCTTTATGGTGCTTCTGTGTACAAGACCGCTTCAGGAAAGCATTTCCGACCCCACATTGCTATATGATTTCGAGTTGTCAGGATGTACCCTACCCCTCTTAGAAGTTCTGAAACGTTTAACTGAAACACCCTGTATAAGCCGGAAACCGAGAATTGAAGGAGGACACCCGACCGATGAGGTGATTAGTTTTTTTTTGTCTCAATTCGTTGTTAATGCTCACGAAATAGTTTAGTTATGTACAGGAGAGAAGAATCAGTGACTGCATTTCGTGTAACTTTTTGTTTCTTGGTTTTTTAAAAATTGCCTTTTCTTTTTCTTCATTTCAGCTCCGCTTTTGTGATGTCTCGTGACATACTGCGATCCCCGAATATTTTTCCTTTTCCGCTTTTGTTTGTTTTATTTTTACAATTTGTTTATTTGCCGTTCCTTTTCATTACCTTCTCCCCTTTTCAGCTATATCCGACTTATTCAAATGTCACGTGACATTTTGTTATCGCGAAAAACGTGCATTTTTGTAACTTGAACTTTTAAATTTATTGGATTTTTCATTTGTTTTCAGCCGCCATATTTGTAGCCGTGCCCAGTGCCGTCCGCGTGTCACTTGAAATCCACCGGGCGAGGAGAGGAGGGGGAACACGGTGAGTGGGCGGGGTCACAACCCGTCAATCATTTCTTACCCCCCTCGCCGCCATTTTGAAAGGGGTAACCGTTTCTGAATCTCTTTTGTTCAAGCACTTAACATGGATCTCTTGATACTTAAGGTAACCTTTGATGAAGAGAAGTAATTGATTTGAGATAAGAGTTTTGGGCTGAGATTTAGTTTATGGTGCACCCTCTAGACTTGCCGACACGACAGTGATTAACGGGTGCTGACTCCGCGCAGTGTCACGTGAACTCCTGAACATATGGAAACATTTGGCACGAGTGCCACCAGTGAAGTGTGTGTCACCCGTGTCTTGTTTCCGTATGATCAAGTTAGGAACTTCGCTGTTAGAAATGTCACGTGATGTTAATATTTGATTAGCCGATTATTTAATTTTATGGATGCATAATTAAAATCAAAAAAAGAAGAGTTGTTTAGTTTTGCAAAACACTGAATAATACGTATATAGGGCGTCTGGGGAACAAAAAATCCCCCTATTTGCATATTCCATTGCATTAATTAATTCATTCATTCATTAATTAATAGAAAATTAATGAGATTAAATTAAATTTATCTGGGTTTTTTTCAGAATTCACTTATAAAATTAAAGACTTTTACTCTCAATTTTTTTATAAGGTTTTGTTCTCCGAAAGTGATATTTCTATCTCCCCCCCCCCCCTACAGCCCTTCATTATCTGATTGGCTTATTAGGACTGCATAATTTGGCTCTGTGCTGTTCATTGTTCCTGCTGGGGATCGCCTCATGCTGTTTACGAATCGCCTTCTTGTGCTGCTGTGCTAACTTCATATAATTGTATATGGTTTTTTTTGCCGTTCAACCGCAATGGAGCAAGTGACTGCAAAAATGTTGTATGGTTAAGAAAGGGATGGATGCAAGGCTGTGATTGATTGCTGTATGAGTGTGAAATTGATTGCATCAGAGTACAACTGTTTTCAGTGTAAATGTATGATGAGCTTGGCTGAGCGCAAGGATTGCACGGATGGATTTGTATGGGTCTCCCAAAAGAAAGGGGCCGATTCTCATCATGTTAAAAGGTCTGTGCGCAAGAGGTTGTGGGTCTCAGAGAGTCGGTTGACCATAGTCCAGGTGCTCATTCTCACCTATATTTGGGTCGGGAAGGTGCCCGTGGAATTTGTCATCAGTGAGATGGGGATGAGTATCGCGATCGTGTGTGACTGGAGACAATTTTGTCGCGAGGTGTGTGTTGATGATGTGTGAGAGAAAGTTGTATGATTGGCGGTGTGGGTGTTATTGTAGAGATAGATGAAAGCATGTTTGGCAAGAGAAAGTGCAATAGAAGTAAAAGAGTGAATGGGAAATGGGTTGGGGTTGAATGTGGTTCTTCCCGGTGTTTTTTCTGGGTCGTTGAAAATAGGAGTAAGGAAGGTATCTTCGACATTATAAATATTTCCATACTGCCTGGTACCACCATTGTATCAAACTGTTGGAAGTCCGTGGAATTTGTCATCAGTGAGATGGGGATGAGTATCGCGACCGTGTGTGACTGGAGACAATTTTGTCGCGAGGTGTGTGTTGATGATGTGTGAGAGAAAGTTGTATGATTGGTGGTGTGGGTGTTATTGTAGAGATAGATGAAAGCATGTTTGGCAAGAGAAAGTGCAATAGAAGTAAAAGAGTGAATGGGAAATGGGTTGGAGTTGAATGTGGTTCTTCCCGGTGTTTTTTCTGGGTTGTTGAAAATAGGAGTAAGGAAGTTATCTTCGACATTATAAAGATTTCCATACTGCCTGGTACCACCATTGTATCAAACTGTTGGAAGTCTTATAATTGTCTAAGGGAAGAAGGGTTTAAACACCTAACTGTGAACCACTCGATTCATTTTAGCGACCCGGAAATTGGCGCTAACACCAATATTGAGGGTACATGGAGTGCCATTAAACTGCAACTGTCATCTTGTACTGTGGGTGATCAGGTTGACTCCTACCTCACAGAGTCACTTGGTAAAGTGTGTTTAGGGTCAAACGGCACCAGGGGTTCCCCCCATCTCCGCGTAGTTTACATTGTGGGTGAACCAGTTGACTGGAAAAGCCAGAGATTTAAAAGTCTATGGACTTTGTATATGTGTGATGCCTTGTACCGTTGTTCATCTGGTCATTTAGCCGCTGGGCCCCTACTGAGGCCTAACGTTGCCCCACTTACGCCCCGTGGAGGCAGACCAGGAACCCATTAGTCTGTTTCGCTCTGGCAGGTCCTGCCACTTAATTTCCTGAGATTTCGGCGGCTTGGACCTAAAAAAAAAAGGAAAAAAAAAGAAAAGAAAAGAAAGAAACGCGTCGACGTAGGGGTAGAATCGCTTAGTTTTGCTAGGTCAAGTTATGGGCGTAAGGTAATTTAGACATGTTAAGTTTTTGGTATGTAGGGCTTTCGCTAGTGTATAGATAGAGTGGTGGGGAGGCAGAAGGCTGGGGGGGAGAAAGACAGAAATATGGGGCCAATAGAGTAGGTAGCCCCAGTTTTCAGTGGGACATGCCCATGTCCTACCAGAGTAGAAGATATAGGGCGGAGAGGAGGGGAGGACGAAAATTTCCCCCCTCCCCCAAGGAAGTAGGTATAAAGGTGAAGGGGGCTAGAGTGCCCTCTTCAGATCGCCATATGGCTATTGGCAGCTATTGCTGCATTTCTGTTTTCAAGTTTCTTTACTCATGGGGGCAAGTTCCGTCCTTGTACTTGTGTTCCTCATCTTTAGTTTCAGCCTTTACATTGTGCTGGCTGGTGTCTCAATAGTGGTACTTGATGGCAGTCATTGTAGATGGTGATTAATGTCCTTCTCCCGACGAAGTGGTCTTGTGCGAACTGGGATAATGCTCTATATTCATCCTGAGTATCTATGAAATGGGATTCCAATCCTTTTGGTAGGTGGACATGTGTATATGTAAAGGGCGGCTCCTAGAACGTTTGTTCAACTCCGCCTCGTATCTCTGTGAAGAACAGTATCACTACAAATGGGCCAGATATGTGTGTGACGTCGGTTTGTGTGTATTATGCGTGTGTTCTGTTGTTCTGTTCTGGCCGCTTGGCTACCCAGAAGCATCAGTCACCTGGGCAGGTGATTCTGGGTACTCGTCCACACCACGGGAAGGTGGGCCAGTCCATGTAAAGCACGTACTGTCTCAAGAGAGACTCTGACCGACCTAATGTTGTCAGAAGGTAGGCCAGGATCCTTTGGGGGCCCATTCCAGAGGAAAAAAAAAAAAAAAACGATCACCCATGGTGCTGGATTTGGAACCGAAATTATTAAAATAAAACATTTATAAAAATAAATAAATAAATAATAAAAAAAAATAAATAAAAATAAAATATATAAAAATAATAATAATAAATATAAGTAAAATGGAAGAAGGTAGTGGTGCTACTAAAAAAAAAAAAACCCAAATAAATTAGTAAACAATAAAAAAAAAAATTATGATAATATATAAGTGCATAAATAAAGAAAGTGATACTACTAATAAAAAAAAAAACAAGAAATTATAATAATAAATAAATACATAAAAGAAGGAAAGTGGTGCTACTAAAAAATAAAAAATAAATTAGTAAACAGAAAAAAAAAAAAAAAAGATAATATATAATTGCATAAAAGAAAGAAAGAAAGAAAGCACTTCATTTTGTCTGCAGGCCGAGGAAAATTTTCACTTCTTGAGGATTTGAGTTTATATATTATTAAAGGAGATCTAACCAGCTATCCATCAGCAGGACCATTGCGCTGCATTCTGTTGAGATCTGTCGACACTGAACGCCTTCGAAGAAATACGCCTTGAGCGAAAGCCTGAAGAATCTGATATGACTCCGAGCTTTGAAGCATAGACGACTCCTGTCCTGGTTGAAAATTAGTAAGTGCATGAAGAGGAAGTCTGAGATCGTCATACAGGGAGCAATGAAACAAGATGTGATCCCAACTCTCTGGTGATCCACACGAACAGAGGTCTGTTTGTGATAAATTGAACCTAAAAAGACTCTGGTTCATCGATCCATGTCCTGTCAACAGGTAGGACGTGAATTTGTCCATGCAGAACCACAATCGAACACGCTTATCAAGGAGAAATGAAACTTGTGGTATAAATTTTCTCGTTGTTGCACCAACGGGAGCTGTATCCCATCGAGATTGCCAGATGTTAACTAACTCGTTCCACAGTCTCCTTCTTTCTCTTTTAGCATCATCTTGAAGGTTGATTGTTATTCCAAGAAATTCGGTCTCAATCTGCTTTTT
The DNA here is from genome assembly GCF_048544385.1 of Mastigoproctus giganteus. NCBI lineage: Eukaryota > Metazoa > Arthropoda > Arachnida > Uropygi > Thelyphonidae > Mastigoproctus > Mastigoproctus giganteus. The sequence continues at coordinate 98,163,044 of NC_143580.1, forward strand.
CAAGTCTGTATAAAAATCCTCTATAAGTAACCTGCAAGTCTAAAGGTAATGTTCCGGCTAGTACTTGCAGAGCTTGCGTCGAGACTGTCCTGCATGCCTTAACTAAACACCGCAAAATGATTCTCTGCAATGAGGCGAGTTTTGCTTTGAAGTGTTTGAGCCGTGCCCTGTGAAACCATGCACCGGCAGCATACGTGATCAGAGGGAGGAAAACTGCATTGTAATAGATCCTTAAAGTTTTTCTGGAGAGCCCCCATTCAACACGGGACACCCTAACAATTGCACCAGTAAATCTACGTATTTTAGATGATAAGTTTGTCAAGTGAGGAATAAAATTGAGACTGGAATCAATTACCACTCCTAGAACCTTGTACTCTTTAACTATGGGGAGACGAATGTTGTTGATCTTGACCAACGGAGGGCGAGAGATATCCAACTTTGATCCAAGAAACATCATCTTTGTTTTTGACAAGCTGATTTTAAGCTTGATACTTGGCTATGTTTAGCCTTGACTATTATGGTTCTATTGGCAAAGTAATTACGGCTTAAAAGGTAAAGGTGGTTGGAGCACCTAGCCGATCGTAGACGCTCCAGGACGCTCTCCCACCAAAGGAAGTCGAAGGTGCTCTCGAAGTCGATGAAAACGGCCAGGGTATGTACCGAGTTTTGAACTGAAGAGACAAAGTCCACAAGAGCATCCTCGCAGGAACGTCCGGGACAGAACCCATATTGACTCCTTGAAAGCAGATCCGGTTCTACCAGTAGGGTATTCAATCTAATTGCCATTAGTCGCTCTAGCAATTTACCCAAATTAGCCAGCAGAGCGATCGGCCTGTACGATCTAGCCGCTCCAGAAGGCTTATCCGGCTTTCTGATCAACTTAACTAGAGCGACTTTCCAAATTTCCGGAAAAGTTTCTTCCTGAATAAGGAAGAAACTTTTGAATAAGTTTAGAAGAACATAAGGTTTTAATTTCAAGACTCTGATAATAAAAATGTTTTCTACAAGATCTAGTCCTGGGCACTTCTGAACATTAACTTTATGCGAGATAGCCTGCAGTTCATCCAGCGTAAAAGGTTCGGTGGTTGTTGAGGACACATAAAATTCATTGTCTGATCGAATTTTAAAATGAACAGCTAAGTCTGAGGCAGGATCATCCAACGGAAAAAGAGCATCTAGATTGCATTTGCAGAATCATGCTAGTTCAGTGTTTCTACGGAGTCCGCCACAATTGAGCCAAATATGTTAGAACCAGAGGTTTTTCCTCTTGCAATCTTGTATAGAAGACCCCAAGGGTTAGCATTTCCAGAGGTGTGAACGAAATTCATCCACGTTTCACGCTTTCTAGAGGCAATGGCCTTCACGTAGCTTTTCCTCAATGAAGAATACTGCTGGTAGAAACGATTAACGTCGGCTTGGGGCCAGTCTCTATGCCTTTGGTAGTACCTACGGGCTCGATGAACTTCCCTTCTTAACTGGGATAACTCTTGCGTCCACCATGAACACGTCTTCTGATTAACCCTCTTTTTCCTAGAAGATTTATATGACGCTTTTATTATAGCATTTTGAATATAGCACTTGATGAGATGAGGTTTCAAAAGAAGCAAGTTTCTGTTCGTCAAGAATGGAAGAGTCAAAAGCATTCCAATCAATATTTCTGATGGAAAATCTTATTAATTCTGGCTGTGAAAAAGTGTGTGAAGATGGAACGGCAGAATCAGGGGAAAGCATATAAAAGATGACTCTGTGATCACTGGTGCACCAGTTCGTATACACAGTCCAGTCAGTAAGCCGCAAATCGAAGTGTGAGTTTGTCATCGTTATATCTATATTAGATTCTCCTGCATAACTTGAGAAAGTATGAGGGTGATTAGGCTTGTTGTGAATTAAAACACAATGATTAATTATAAACTACTCCAAGAGAAGGCCACGTGCATCTGTAGAAGGCTGTGCCAAAAGTTTGATTTTGCGTTGACGTCCGATGAGATCAATATATTGCTATTCGGTCCCAAAGTATTTATCACAGTCTCGAGGTAAGCAAGAGAGTGATTAAAGTCCTCCGTTGGAGGTATCTTATTTTTGTTATAAGTACCCCTCTGAGGTCTTCATATTGTGGGCACTCGTACACTATGTGATTCCACCTTAAGATTTCAGGCTCAATCATGTCGAGACCTGGGCATTTCTTGCTTCTTACTCGACTAGCTGCCACGCTGAGCTTGTCATTGGTAAATGGGGGCTCCATTGCCTGATTGGTGTAACTGGCATTGCTGTCGCACATTTCGCTCTGTGCTGGTAGTATCGGCATCGCTGGTTTCTGGTAGATTGTGTCCAGTATATTGTCCATCGACTGCTCCCAGGTCGTGGTAAGGTTTCCCTGCCGGGTCCTGGTGGTGGCATTCACCTCCCCTCTGGGCATTTTGTCTGTGGTTACCTTGTAGACTAGGCCCCAGGGGTCAGTGTTTCCTTCTGTGGATACTAAGAGCTCCCAAGAGCGTCTTTTGCTCTTCTTAATGGCATCAGTATAGCGGTTTCTTATCTCCCTATATTGTTGTCTCAGGACTTCGACTTCGTTTGCAGGCCATGATCTGCCGGCCCTCTGAAAGTCCTTCCTTGCTTTTATCGTTTGCCGGCGGAGCGTGGCAATTTCTCGAGTCCACCAGGGTACTGCCCCCAGTTGGGGTTTTTTTTTTCTTATTGCTTGGTTACTGATAGTTGTCATCAGTTCCATAGTACCTTTCTGCAGGTCGTCCGGGCAGTTCAATGGGTTCAGGGTTAGTGGGTTACTGTTGATCGCTGTGGTCAGTAGTTCTTTGAATAGCGGCCAGTCCGCTTTGGCAACTGCATATCTATGGCATCGTTGGTTGATTGTTGTTGCTCTTGTCATTGTTCTTGTTATTGTGCAAGTTAGAACTCGGTGATCCGAGGTGGTCCAGGCTTCCTCCACCCTCCAGTCGGCCACGTGGTTCGCGAGGTTCCTAGTGGCTAAGGATATGTCGATTGTGGCCTCCCAGAGGGTGTTACAGAATGTCGGTAACTGGTGTGGCTAGTTTAGGACGGCTAACTGTGATCCTGTCAGGTAATTCTCAAGCTGCTGTCCGTTTGCTGTCCCTTTTCTATCATCTGTAGCGCTATACCATAGCGGGGAACGGCAGTTTACATCCGCGCCTATTATGATTCTTTCGTTTGGCAAGATGTTCTGTAGGTAGCGTAGGTAAATAAATAAATAAATTTTCTGTTTATACTCCGGGACGACCAAACGGTCAGAGGAGTTTTACAAGATACACAGAATACAAGAAACAGCACCGTATTCAGCAGTCACGGGCTTGAACCCCGGTCACTCAAGGCACGTGTACTTATGCACCCGCGCGCCTGACCACTAGGCTACGGCGGCCTATTAAATAAATTTTCTGTTTGTACTCCGGGACGACCAAACGGTTAGAGGAGTTCAGAAGATAGACAGAATACAAAAAACAGCACCGTATTCAGCAGTCACGGGCTTGAACCCTGGTCACTCAAGGCACGTGTACTTATGCACCCGCGCGCCTCACCGCTAGGCTACAGCTGATGGCGATCTCTATTTCTTGTCCCGGTCTACTGTATAGAGCCACCACGTAGAGAGAACCCAATGCTGTGATGAGTTGGGCACAGGCTGCTCAAGCCATATATAGTTGCGTTATTCTTGTTGCGGTAATATTCTTGTTTCTGACCAATACCGCCGCCCACGGGGTGTCTTCCTCTGTGTGGATCACTTTATATTGTAATGGGTAGCCCGCCACCCGCCTTGCATAGACGTACGGCTCCTGTAATATAATAACGTCTATGTTCTCTTCATCGGCTTTGACCCGAATCTGGTCAGCCACCGCTTTTACTCGCTGGGCATTTGTTTGTATTATTTTGATCATGGTTGTGTTATATTTCTTAATTTTTGTACCCATAATCGATTCTGTTTTGGTAGGTGCTCTTAAAAAAGCCCAATCTATATAAAAGCTTGGCTTTTATATAGATTGGGCAGTTAGGATCCCTGATTGAGCGTGTATATTCGAGTTTCATTATTTTACAATTTGCGCATGTGGCTTCCTAACGGTACTGAATCATCAGGTGATTTTATGTGAATTTCTGTGCGGATTTAAAGAATTTATGTGAGGTTTTAATTCTTACATATGATAGCGTTGTGCCTGTATGTAGTGCGTATGCGTAGAGCCAATATGGCCGCCTTCACGATCGTCAATATGGCTGCCAGACACGTTGTACATTTCACACTCGTGGATTTCAGTTTAAAGTGTTTTTCTCATCAAAAGTATATACAGTGATTCCTCAACTCCAATGGACTCTCAAGGTGAGAAACTTTCTGTGCTTTGTTGGGAATTTGGCTGGTTAGAAGCGTCACTATTTGTATTCATTGTGCCAGACCGCATGGTCACCATGTGGCTGACATTTGGGATATAGAGAGGCGACCAACATAACGCGGTCGCCACGCTTCTATCGAGCAACTTGACTGGGGAGGTGACCCAAGCTTAGTAACCTTGGACTGTGACCTAGTCCCAAATTTTCAGCGATCTTCGTACTCTTCGTTTTAAGGAACAGTGACCAAAACGTTTCCCCCCCCCCTCCATTACCATAGACTTACAATGGTCAAATGTCATCTTTTCCCGATGCGCCAAATAACATATTAGTATTACCAGAAACTTCGCCGTCCCTGAAAACCACAAAGAAAGTGACCCCACTCTCCTAGGAGTATTTCTGTACCAGGATGTTTTCTCCTCCCCCCCACAATCTAGCTGGGGGCACAAACCAAACTTCAACGGCTTACTGGAAGCCAACTACGAACTTGTGGCTGACATCATCCGCCAGCAAAATCCAAGCCCTAGCAAACACTATCAACAAAATCGCACTAATTCGGACGACCCCGTTAATCCGAATTTTGTAGACATGGACAGGGAAATAGACAAAATGAAGGACACACACAGCAACCTAATCAATGCGACTACGTCCAGATAATCGCAGAGCAATCAGAGGACCTGGAGGACACTCGCCTGGGGGGCCCTCTCAACCAAACGGAAGAACGTCAAAAGAATGGCACCAAAATCAGAACAACATGAAACACGGTCTCAGACTGAAGCGAGAGACCAATTACACAACACAACCTCACAGAAGGACCAGAATGACGAAAAGCAACAAGACTCACTACTTAACCCTGCTCTCCCAGAGGGTACTGTCTATCAGAAGTCTCTCTCTTCCTAAAGACGGCCCTCGAAAACTTATTCAAGGACCACTCAAACAGAGTATCCACAGGCCCAAATAGTTACGATCTTCCATAAAATGGAAACGATACTCCTAGACACTCATGTCGAATGTGAAAGAGCGACCTAGCGACTACAAGCATACATGGAATGTGGGGCAAACCAAATGCCACAGCGCGCCTCCACATCAAGCGCTGAGGACCAGAACCCAGGAACCACCAGAGACGACACTCCAACCGGCACCCAGATGGAAGACATCACTCCCAAGGCCGAATTTGGTCATCCTCAGACCAACTTCCACAGAGGAGCACACCTCCAGCGAAGCAGTCAAAACCACAGTAATGACAAAACTAGCAGAGGATCTCAAGACCACAAAATTTAAATCAGTACGGAAAACGCGCAACACAGGCATAATAATCGAAACGCATACGCAGGAAGATGCCTAAAAAAATAATAGCCAATCCGAGAATACAAACTCTTGGCCTGGAGGCCGCTCCCCCCCCCCAAAAAGAGAGCCTAGTATAATTATATTCAACACGGACAAAGACCTCACGGCCACAGCTCTTCGAGAAGAACTGTATATGAGAAACCTCCAGCAAGAACACCCGGAGGTAGATCCAGCGTCACTTATAAATCCGAGGTATCAAACCAAATCCCGAATAGGTAGCGCCACAAACTGGGTGGTTGAGCTTTCGCCTGCGGCCTGGAATACTATAAACAAACACAACACAGTGTTCATAAACTGGGGCAGTCATCGCTACAATGAACACGTGACAGTCCCCAAATGCTTCCGGTGTGGCCGCTTTGAACACACCACCCACACATGCGCCCAAACGCAACCAACATGTGGGCACTGTGCTGAAGTAGGGCACGAATTTAAGACATGCCCTAAGAGAGAGGATCCACCAACATGTGCAAACTGCAAGGCGCACAAAATCCAGGCAGACCATTCAATCCGTGACAACAAGTGCCCTGTATACATAAAGGCAAAGGGAGTATACCAAACAATACTCGACTATGGAAGCACGCCCTAAACAGTATAACCAACTAAAAGTTAAGTTCACACAGCTCAACGCGCCCTCAACTAGGGCGGTTGCCGCCCAGTTGGTAAAAAAGCCAACGAAGAAAATGTCGACATTACGCTCGTCCAAGAGCCGTATACACACAACGAAGAGGTCAGGGGATACCCCCTGCAATACAAGATTGTGCATACTGATGCTGAAACCCCGTGGGCAGCCATCCTAGTTAGAAATCCAGATTACACAGTGACCAAACTACTGCCTCCCCTGGGCTGCATGTGCTCACATAGTCACCGCACTAGGGGAATTTTATTCTGTCTCAATATACAGTCGACTGGGGGAAGATATCCTCCCAACAATTAACTAACTACAGACCATGCACACAGAATTTCCGAACGCCAAAATAATTGTAGGCGCAGACGTAAACTGCCGCTCACCGGCATGGTATAGCGAAACCCCAGGATGGAGAGGCGTTGTGAATGGGCAGCGTCTGGAAGAGTACCTCACAAACAGTTGCTATAATATACTTAACCAGCCAAACAACCTCCCAACTTTCTCCAGCACTATGTGGGAGACAACAATTGATGTCACCCTTGCCACAAGATCCGTCACTAATCACATCACAGCCTGGACAGTAACGGAAAACTGGACAACATCGGACCACAGAGCAATAACCTTCCAACTAAACCGAACAATAGCCAGAAGCACAACTCCCAGAGAAATACAGCACAGATACGCCATAGGAAAAGCAGATTGGCCCAAATTCCAACAAACCATACGGGTGGCTGCCCACACATTCAACACAGAAGAGACAACCCCAGACCAACACCAGGCAAAACTGGTGAGACTTATCACAGAAGCGGCGGACAAATCTATCAAAAGAAAGAAACCATCTCCGGGGGCGGTACCCTGGTGGTACTCTGAGCTCCAGCAACTAAGGCAGGTAGCAAACACCTGTCGGAAAAAATTCCAGCGGGCTAGACGTGATTGGCCTATTGCAGAAGTAGAGGTGCTCAGGGAACGATACCGTACTGAAAGGAACCAATACACAGCTGTTATTTATTTATTTGGTTTTTTTTAGGAGCATTAGCAACTAAGGCCATATTGCTCCGGGATATGCGGTGATCATTCCCTGGCCTTTCCGCATCCTCCGTATTTGGTGGTGACGGGCTCGAACCCGGTCTAATCAAGAAGCGTGTACTACGCACTACTGCTCCTTCCCACCTGGCTAGGGAGACGCCCAATACACAGCAAAAATCAGAGAAAGAAAACAGCGTACATGGGAGCACCTAGTTTCCACGACAGGAAATGACAACCCCTGGGGAGTGGTCTATCGGGTGACTACAAACAGGCTTCCCAGAGGCGAGGTAGTTCCAGCAATGAGGAAACCGCAATGGGGGTTCACAAAGACGTGGCATGAAACAGCCAACAATATTTTGGATGCTATGTTTCCAGAGCACATTGATCCCACTACACCAGAACAAGTACTGCTCTGCCAACAGAACAGCATATACACAACCCAGCAAATTGAGGAACCTTTCACAAAGATTGAGCTGGAGATCGCGGCGGCCAAGCTGAAAAACAAAAAGCCCCCAGGGGAAGATCTCCTAGAGCCAGAGATCATCAAGAAAGCAGTGGACACCATCCCAGAGGAAATATTGAAACTATACAATAAATGCCTCAAAGAAGGCTACTTCCCGTGCAGTAGGAGGGTGGCGACGCTCCAGCTAATCTTGAAGAATCCCACGAAGAGGCAGGACCTCCCATGGTCCTATCGCCCAATAGCGCTCCTGACAGTTCTCAGCAAGCTTCTTGAACATCTCCTGCGAAACAGGATAGAGAAGCACTATAGAAACGCAGGCCTAGAGTCACCAAAACAATTTGGATTTCGAAAAGGATACTCCACCACCAATGCCCTACGCAGCATCATCAACACTGCAACAGTAACAGATCGCAAATACTTTCTTGCCATCGCGGTTGAATTTGCCGGGGCGTTTGACACCCTCTGGTGGCCAATCGTCCTCAGCAGGCTCCGTGAGGCCAAACTCCCAAGTAATCTATACAACTGCATCAGCAGTTACCTGTGCGACAGGTCAGTAAAAGTCACTGCTCCTTACTGTACAATAACCAGATGCATCTACAGAGGATGCCCACAGGGCTCCGTCCTGGGCCCACTGCTCTGAAACGTGGTCCTGGACGGATTCCTCAACCTCAACCTCGGAAATGCAGCCTCCCAGGCGTATGCGGATGACCTTGTCCTGACACTGGCAGAAAACTCCTGGGCACAGCTGGAAAACACAGCAAACCGGGCGCTCGCCACTCTACAACAATGGGCTGACGAAAATAACCTGAAGATATCATCCACTAAGACAAGCTCCATCCTACTTCGGGGAACCCTGGACACCAGGAGACCCCCCCCCCAAATAAAAGTACAAGGAACCACCGTCAAGCTGACCACAGAAATGAAATTTCTCATGGTTGTCCTATCCTTCACTCCCCACCTTAACTATCTCAGAAATAAAATCAGAAATTACTCGTCACTATTTGCAAGAATCACCCTCAAGGACTGGGGCATAAAGAAGAAAACTCTTGCTCTTTTTCACAAAACTGTGTTCCTGCCAGTCATCCTCTATGCCTCGGGTGTCTGGTACAAGAAAGCAACCACTGCAACTAATAAAATAAAACTAGAAACCATACAGAGGTACATCTTGCTGACTATCTCACGAGCTTGCAACACAGTGAGTACACACGCGCTTCAGGTGCCCACGGGTGCCCTCCCCTTGGACCTGGAAGTGATACGCAGTGGACTCCTCTACAGCCTTTCCAGAGGCATACAGCCTTTCCAGAGGCATACCGGATACCTGCCTAAATTTCACATTAAATGTAGCCAGCGAACCGAAAATAGAGAAAAAAAAAGACTAACTGTACATCTCCAGCAAACCTGGCAAACACGGTGGCAAAACTCAACAAAAGGGCAAATAACGCGAAAATTCCTCCCAACTGTCTCGGCCGTATACCCAAAATACCCAAGCTGGCTCTCCCCAGGATTGCTGGCCACGTACCTCCTAAATGGCCACGGCACCATCAGATTCAAACTGATGATCTTTGGACTGAGCAACACTGCCCTCTGTCATTGTGGCTTAGTGGAAACGTGGGAGCATTTAATGTACCACTGCAAGCTTTATGAAGACTTCCGATGCCGACTAATTACAGAATTACATTATGTACCAGAGAATCAAGAGGAACGCTTACTGGAGGAGGAGCACAGCTACAAAGCACTCAAAAACTTTGCACAAGATCTTTTTGACAGAAGGCATACTCTTCCGCCCCCACAGCCACAATAGCGATTCTCAGGCCCACAATATATGACTTTGCAAACAACCAATAAGGTGCACGGACAGTCACCATCAAGACAACCCACACAGGGATTGCATCCCAGGAAGAAACAGCATAAACTGAAGAAATCACATATTGGACCAAACACCCGCAACCACAGACCTGACTAATGGACCTTTCCTGGTGCAAAGTGACAACTACGGACAGGATCCTACATCCGGACTCGACAAACTCGGATCCAACAAATGGACCCAGGATCCAATAACTAATGACCATGACTCCAGACAGAAACATAAGTAACCACAGACTGGACTAAATACCCACAACTACGGACCTGACTAAGGCACCTGTCCTGCTGCCAAGTGACAACCACAGACAGGAACCTACACACGGATTGGACAACTAGGACCCAACCAAGGACCTGACTCAAGCAGACATGCAGCCGCCAGGCCATACGGCGACCTGTGCCGGCTCCCTTGCCGGGCACACTTTCCTCCCTCCCCTGGCAGAGGGGGAGGCGACAGCCTTCTTGTTGCCTGCCCCCCTGCCATCCCACATCTTTCTCTCTGGTGGGCATGGGCATGCCCCACTGGCACATGCTGGGGTCGTCTACTCTATTGACCCCAGTCTTTCCTAGCTATTCCCCCCCTAGCCTTCAGTCTCCTCCCCTCTCTATCTCTATGCCAGCGCAAGACCCACACCAAAATTCTAGCTTCTTTAAATTATTTCGCCTTCTCCTCGGCCATTAAATTTTGAAATGCAACCCCTTCAAACCGGGAAACATGTATGTGATCAACATACAACGTGCAAAATTTTTTTTTTTTTTTTTTTTTTAGGTCCTTGCCATTGAAATCTCAGGAAAATAGGTGGCAGGACCTGCCAGAGTAAATGCAAATTACTAGGTACCTGGTCTGCCTCCACGGGGCGAAAGTGGGGCAACGTCGGGCCTCAGCAGGGGCCTGGCGGCTAAATGGCCAGAAGAACAACGGTACATGACACCACACATTTCAAGATCCATACACTTTTAAATCTCTGGCCTTTACAGTGAACTGTATCACCACACAAAGTAAACTACGCGGAAATGGGGGAAACCCCTGGTGCCGTTTGACCCTAGATACACGTTACACTTTACCTCACAGAATATATGTGGAGACTTCCAGCAGCACTAACACAATAAGGTCTTTCCTCGTTGCTATTTCCCAAATGTATAAGTGAATGAAGGTCTCCCTCTGATTAGGTTAGTTTGTGGTTTTCTTCCCCAAATTTGAAAAAATAAGAAATTTTGTTGTAACAAAGAGCCATTTCTTTGTTAATGCATGTGGTATTGTCCAGTTTTGTTCGATCACAAAAGTGGTGGTTAGGGGGCGGCAGCCCACACCAAAAAGTTTAAAAAATTCAGTTCATACACAGCAATTTCATTGATAACGCTCATGCAATCGTCTAGTAAATGGGCGAGAAGAATTGCAGTTAGTCAAATGTTATTTCGGTTAATTTTTGGAAGAGGGGGAAGGCAGTGATTTTCTTTGCCACATTGTTGTTATTGTTATTTTTTTAGGAGCATTAGCTTAGGTTTAGGTTTAAAATTTTTATGGCGCATTAGCAGCAGTGGCTATTATGCGCCAAGAAAAAAGGTAAAAATAAATCTGGTAAGGAGCATTAGCAACTAAAGCCATATTTCTCCGGGGATATGCGGTGGTCATTCCCTGACCTTTCCGCAACCTCCATATTTGGTGGCCACAGGCTCGAATCCCAGTCTAACCAAGAAGCGTGTGCTACGCACTGTTGCTCCTGCCCACCTGGCTACGGAGGCGCCTTACATTGTTGTTGATCTACAATAAAAATTGTTGATTTGCCTTTCCATTTCTATCGTGAAATTTCCTTAAAAATTACCGTTTTGCCTTTTTTTTTTTATTCTTTTCAGCCAATCTCATTGTTAATGCTCATAAAATATAGTATAGAAAAACGTGCTTTTTTGTTTGTTTTATTTTTAATAATTGTTCATTTGCCATTCCTTTTCTTTCGCGAAATTTCCTTTTAAATTATATTTCCCCCTTTTTTTCTTCTTTTTGGCTCTATCCGACTTACTCAAATCTAGCGTGACATATTGTGATCCCCGAAAAACGTGCATTTTTGTAACTTGAATTTTTTAAATTTATTGGATTTATCCTGTTTTCAGCGGCCATATTTGTTGCTGTGCCACCCGCGTGTCACTTGACATCGGCCTGGCGAGAAGAAGAGGGGGAATGTAGTGAGTGGGCGGAGTCACAATTAGTTAATCACTGCTTTCCCCCTCTTCTTCTCGCCGCCATTTTGAAGGGTGCACCATAAACTCAATGTTTACCAAAATGTATTTGTTAGAACCCTTGACTTGCCTACACCTCAAGGGCCCAAAATTCTTAACTATATTAGACAGAAAACTAGTTATATCAAGGTTATCATTAATGGGGAACTTGATCTAGTAACAGATTTGTTGTTATTGGGAGCATTTAGCAACTAAGGCCATTTTGCTCCGGGGATATGGTTTAGGTTTAAAATTTTTATGGCGCATTAGCAGCAGTGGCTATTATGCGCCAAGAAAAAAGGTAAAAATAGATTCTGGTAAGGAGCATTAGCAACTAAAGCCATATTGCTCCGGGGATATGCGGTGATCATTCCCTGACCTTTCCGCAACCTCTGTATTTGGTGGCCACAGGCTCGAATCCCGGAAATGTAATTCCCTGACCTTTCCACATCCTCCGTATTTGGTGGTCACGGGCTCGAACCCCTGTCTAATCAAAAAGCGTATGCTACGCACTGCTGCTCCTGCCCACCTGGCTACTGAAGCGGCAGTAACAGATTTAAGATATTTTTAGTTTAGCTTCCTGATAATCCAGGTAACGGGAAATCCCATTACTTGGATTATCAGGTCTAATTTTGAACAGACATATCAAATTATTTCTTCTAACGGAAGAAACAATATAATATGGACAGAACGACTGAAAAGGACTTCAATATGGGCAAAAAAATGCTGAAACAGGAGACAACCCTGACTTAAAATAGAGGATATCCCAAACTCAGATATCAGAGTTTTAAGGGAAAGACCCCCCCCCCCACACACACACACACACAATAATAAGGAAATAAATAACGAATACACTGAAGCATGTCCCTCAGGCCCCCTTGGAATGAAAAGGGTAAAAAAAAGGGAGAATTCGAACAGAAAATAAAGAGTACAAAGAAAAAGATAGTAATAAAAATATAGAGAGCAACACAGAAGAGGAAATAAGGTTTGAAACTATTAACCAGATTCAAGACCCAATCAAACAAATTAGGGAGTTAAAATTTTAGGTGGAGTTATTGAAATGAAAAAATTATAATTTTTTCATTTCAATAATATGAATCCAGACCGCATAGGCCTCTTTCACCATATTTTAGGTGGAGATTGAGAAACAGTTACCCCTTCCAGAATGCTAGCGATACAGCCGTGATTAACAAGTGCTGACAAAGCCCAGTGTCCCGTGATCTTCTTAACAGACGGAAACACCTGGCATGGGTGACACACACTGTGCCAGGCGTGTCAAGTACTACCGGCACTGAAAACACAAGGCATGCTTAGGTTCAGTCTCGGGTTTGTCTTCACGCGGTTCATTCATTTCTTGTGATAGGGTTACGAAACCGAAAAATTAAAAAAAAAAAAAGGAACTTGTGTTTATTGGTATTTTCTCGGCTGAATAATTTCAGGGGTATAGGGAATGGAGTCCCCTGAAAAAAATTTAAAAAAAATGTTAAAAAATAAAGTGACTTAGCTCTGTGATTGGGTGATTACTAAATTACCTTCTCCCCTTTTCAGCTCTATGTATCTGACTTATTCCAATGGCACGTGACATTCTGTGATCCCCGAAAAACGTGCATTTTTGTAACTTGAATTTCTAAATTTTTTGGATTTATACTTTGTTTTCAGCCGCCATATTTGTTGCTGTGTCAAATATCCATGTGTCACTTGACATTGTTATTATTATTATTAGCCATTGGTGCAAGGAAGCCTGAGGCTTATGCTGCACCAGCCAAAAAAAAATCTCGAGTTACCCTGACAGAGTGAGAAGTAGAAAGGAATCGCCAAGAAAGAGAAGAATGATGATATCCAGCTCAGGGCCCTGGGTGTGCCAAGCCCAAACTCACCAGATGTGAGCCCCTGGGGTTTGTGCCAGGTGAGGACAGGAGGAGAATGCAGTGAGTGGGCGGAGTCAAACCCGTCAATCACTGCTTCCCCCCCTCCTCCCTCGCCGCCATTTTTAAAGGGGTACCCGTTTCTGAATCTCTCCTAAACTTTACTTAGAAGATTTCCTCCACAAGCAAACAAATAGCATTAGTTAGCATTAGTAAACGCATTTGATGCAAGAAAGCAAGCTTATGCAGCATCAGTAAAAAAAAAACCACTTCCACTTCACCCCACTGTTCGTTCGAAATACCTGTAGCTGAGCCTTAAACTTATTTAGGCTATCAACTTCCACGACAAGGGATGGAAGTCTGTTCCACCAACCAACCACCCGCTGGCTAAAGGCAAATTTCCGCACGTCTATCCTACATCTGTCTTTCCTCAATTTGAATTTATGCCCCCTCAGGTGATTATTCTGAGCAAGAGGAAGAATCCCATCAGCATTAAGCATGCTCAAACAATTCAAGGCTTTATAGACCTCTATCAGATCACCTCACTGGTGCCTAGTCTCCAGACACTGTAATTTGCAAAATTTAAGCCTTTCTTCGTAAGAACACCCCTTTGTTCCATTCACTAATCTTGTTGCCCTTCTCTGTACTTATTCCAGCAGCCCTACATCCTTCTTGAAATGAGGCCTCAAGACCTGTATACAGTACTCTAGGTGGGGCCTGACCATTGCCTTATACAAGGGAATAATCACCTCCTTATCCCTGCTAGAAAAATTCCTATATATCATTGACAATACACCATGAGCTACCCTTTCAGCCCGTCTGCACTGTTCAGAGAACTTCACATCTCCCTGCACAACCACCCCCAGGTCCCTTTCATTCTCTACCACTGTCAGTGTAGTACCACAGAGTTCATACGTTGCTCTGGGTTTGCTGTTTCCCATATGTAGTATTTTACATTTGTCAATGTTAAACTTCATTTGCCACCACTCTTTTGTATAAGGCAACATTTTCAGATCCTGTTACAGCAGCATAGCGTCAGTAGTGTCCTTGACAACCCTGCCAACCTTCGTATCGTCTGCAAACTTGGACATTAAGCTTGATATACCATCATCAATATTATTTATTAATACAGAAAACAATAATGGACCCATCACTGAAGCCTGAGGGACTCCACTAATAACGTTAGTCCACGATGAGCAGTGTCCATTGATTACCACTCTCTGTCTTCTCCCCCTCAACCACCCCTTTATCCATAGTAGCAATTTGCCTCGAATGCCACACTGCTCCAATTTGTGCAGCAGTCTTCCATGTGCAACAGTATCAAAAGCCTTTCTAAGATCCTAGTATATAATATCAAAGTTGTTCCCCGCATCAGTTCTTTTGTGGCTGCATCATAGTATCCAATCAAATTGGTCAGGCAAGACTTCCCCTTAACAAAACCATGCTATGTCCAAGCTATAACTGAAGTCTTGTCTAGATGATCCTGTAGTGCTTCTTTAACCAGTGCCTCCATTAATTTTCCTGGAACAGAAGTTAAACTCACAAGTCTATAATTACTTGTGTCAGCTTTTGATCCATCCTCCTTTGTGAATTGGGGTCACATTTTCACATCTCCAGTCTGTGGGTACCTCCCCTGAGTCCAAGAAAGCTCTCATAATTATGGCTAAGGGTTTGCTTACTTCCTTTTCTGCCTCCTTTAATATAACTGGATAGATCCCATCCACCCCAGGTGTCTTTCTTGTCTTTATCTTCAACAATTTCTCCTCCATTTTACTCTCAGTTATTACAAGATTCTCTAGCTTACTGCCAGAGTTGAATACACTTCTGGCATTCCTCTCCCGGAATAACTCCTCATGTGTGAATGTCGATGCAAAATATTCATTTAGTTTGTTAACTAACTGAGCAGGATCATCAACAGTTGACCAATTGATATCAAGTGGACCAATCTGATTCATCCCCTTCCTTCTAGAGTTTACATAAGTAAAGAACTCTTTGCTGTTTTTCTTTGCATCCCTTGCCAAAAGTTTCTCGTAATATGCCTTCGCCTGCCTAACCTCCTTTGTAACTTGGTTACAGATCAACTTGTATCTATCATAGGCTTCTGTGTCACCTGTTAATTTATATGAATCCCATGCATTTTTCTTCTCTGCCACATGTCTCCTTATTTCATCTGATATCCATTTAGGCCTAAACCGTGAACAATATTTCTTAGTTGGTATGAAAAGCTTAGTAGCCTCCAAGATAAGTTCTTTGAATGCTTCCCATTTTGAATTTCAGTACAGGTGAGAGTTTGAATGGATACCAAAACCTTCCGAAGTAGAGTTTACTCTGCAAACTCTGTGTAGTGACTTTATAATAAAATATTATCTGCAACAAGACTACAGATAGTCAACTGCTGGACAGTCTTGGAGCAGAGAGTCATAGGGTTGAACACAGAAAACAGAATTTTAAAAACCAAAGTGGAAACTGTGACAGAAGAAAAAAAAATAATTATAAAGAGATCAACACGTTATGCACAAGTAGCAAGGGCAAATAAAACAGTGGCTACGCAGCCAAAAGAGGTTAACAGGACAAAGCAAACACCCAGAAATAAATTAAAAAAAACAAAAAAACACCAAGACAAACATTGTCATACTAAAAGCAATGCTTGACTGAGCCCACAAATCCAGTGCGGCTGTCAAAGAAACGGTAATGTCACAAATAAAGCCCTACTTAAAGGACATAAAAATTAACAGTATGAGAAAAGTGAAAGAAAATGGGGTGCTTCTGAAATGGAAAAATAAAGAGGATTTAAAAAAGGTGGAGACCTTTTTTAGGTGGAACCTGACGGTTCCACCTAAATCCTGAAGTCACAAAACTTGGGCTTAAAACAGAAAAGCCAAAAGGAAAAAAATCCTCACATCTTAATTTTTCATGTACCCTAGGTAACATTAGAAAAAGACCTAACGACGGATATATATTATAAAACCTTCAGTAGCATAATGACAATAGATGAATTTGCTGCTGAATTCCTTCTAAAGAGAGTAACCAAAAGCAAAAGAAATGGATTACCTAACATAATAGCAAAAATTACACTTAAAATATGGAAGGCACTGCAGGAACAAGATGGAATTTATGCTGGCTGTACCAGCCATAGAGTCGGGAACATTTCCGCATAAAAAATGTTTTAAATGTCATAAGTATGGTCATACTGCCAGGCATTGCAGTCAAAAATAACCTGTCTGTGGTCACTGTGCAGTCGCTGGCGATGATTACAAAATTTGCAAAATTAAATCACAGCAGCCAAAATGTGCTACCTGCAAGGCACTACGGCTGACTGACAATGCACACAGCATCAAGGATGACAAATGCCCCTGTATAAAAAAATGGTGAAATTTATACAATCTAGGACCAATTATTATTATTTATATATTTTTTTTATGAAAACCCCAAACAAGAGAGGTATTAGAACATATATTACTTAATACCGTGCTTTTGTTGGACTTTCAGAAGACGAAAGAAGATATTTGTTGACAATAGACTTGAACTTCTGTAGACTTTAATTTTCAGGAAATACGTATGAAGGAAGGTTGTTCCAAAAAACGGCAGTTGAATGAACGAACAAGGAAGCTGAAAAGTGGGTTCTGTAAGTTTGAAGTTGGACAGTAAAACGATGTTGGCTGTTGGCGGAACGTGTTCAGACTGTTTCGAAAGAGAGAGCAGGAATTATAAAAGCCAATTCAGAAGATCAGTGCACATGGAAATGTCTGTAGAAAAATCACGCAGCAGAAACAGTACAGTCAGTAATCGTATAGCACGATAGTTGTGTTCCTAGAAACCCTCGTGCAATATAAACAACAGGGCTTATGGTAAAAATAGGGTTAGGTGCCGACCACCCAAGATTGAACACACATTTGTAACCAAAACATTACCAAACACAATAAATAATCGTAATAAAATACGATACGTAAGTATTTTACGTAATAAAATACTTACGTAAAATACGTAAGTATTTTATTACGACTATTACGTAATAAAATATTGCTAATGCTTTTGCTTCTATCATAAGCAAACTTGTTTTTTGTTTGATTTTCTATCCAAACAGATGACAGCCGTTCCATCTCTTCAAATTCTTTGTGTTTTAATCTAATGGATTTTAATTTCACTTTGAGTTGTCCTGCTATGAAAGTTGTTTTTATTTTCTCTGCATTTTTTGTAATTCTCGGCGTTGCCTCAGTTAGGTCTGTAGCACGTGCAATATCACGTGGCCTTTCATTTCGCTCAAAGCGTTTCACAATTTCATATTTTTTCTCTATCGACAGAGGCGGACTGACCATAAGCCTTACCGGGAAAACCCCCGTAGGCCGGACGCCGGTGTAATTTTGGCCATAAACCAGTATGAGGCCACTATAAATTTTCCCGGGTCAGAATTTTTGACCCAGTCCGCCTCTGCCTATCGATATTGCTTTTCTTTTTCTCTCTGAATCTGTAGTGTCTTCACCGGGACGCTTCCTTTTCACACCTTTAAAGTATTTTACTCATTTTTAGGGAAAAAGCACAATTACAAAACGAGGAGGCATGCTTCATACACATAAACAAAGCTGAGCGCGTGTAGCAACTGAATAAACAACACCGTAAAGGCAGAGATATACTATTAACACCTCACATTTTACTAAAGCACATTTCTAGGGTTTACTACCATAAAACAATAAAAAACAATTTCCAGTTGCGTTTCTGCTAGTGGAATCTGTTATAAACTGGTAGTAAACTCGATCTAATTGCATTTGCGATTATACCGATTGCTGGAATTGTGTTGGTTTTTACGTTATTATGGTGAAATATGATTCCCCTTCACTGATATAAAAAACATAAATACATTTTCAGAATCTTCTCTTCATTCCTATCGTGCTGCGTTCGGTTGGGGTGATTCTGCGTTCGACTGCCATTTCTTGTAAACACAAAGGCGAATTGTGCATAAACGAATTCGGTTTGTGTTATATAAGATATCGTTCCCCTATTTATAAATCGTGTATGATTGAATTCGTGTAGTGCAAACACGTGTTATACGAGGACTGACTGTATGTCTATGAGACGGAGAGTGGAAAGAATTTGTTAGAGAGGATCATTAATTAACCTAACTGCCCTCTCCTGAATGGAATCTAGAAGTCTGAGAGACGTTTTGGGGGCACCGCCCAGATGTGGGAACAATACTCCATGGAAGGGTGGATGGACGATTTGTACAGCGTGAACAGCTGTTTGAAAGAAAAGTAACGCCGAGAGCGAAGGAGAAAACCAAGTTTTTTAGATGCGGAGGAAGCAATATTTGTAATGTGCTTGTGCCAAGAGAGATTAGAAATCAGGGTAATCTCCAAAAGAGATATATCATTTTGTCTAGAAATCGGAGTGTCACCAAAGATAAGCATAGGAGCAGAAGAATCATTTTTGCGAGATATAAGACAAAACTTAGTTTTAGAAGGATTGAAATCAACTAAGTTGTCTTTGCCCCACTGGAGAATTACATGGAGATTGGCATTTAAGGAATTGGTAGCGGATATTCGAGAAGTTGAAGCTGATTGAGCAGAGCAAGGTTTCTCAAAATGGAAGGTTGAATGCAATCGGCAAAACTATGGATAGGATTTCCAGTCAATGGAAAAAGGTCATTAATATACAAGAAGAAAAGAGTGGAGGAAAGAACTGAACTTTGGAGAACACCAGTATTAGTGGTGAAGTTAGAAGAGAGAGAGCCATCACCCTCAGTGAGCGATAATAGAGAAAACTGGATAACCAATTACAAAAAACAGTTGGCAGACCATAAATAAATTTTCTGTTTATACTCCGGGACGACCAAACGGTCAGAGGAGTTCACAAGATAGACAGAATACAAGAAACAGCACCGCATTCAGCAGTCACGGGCTTGAACCCGCGGTCACTCAAGGCACGTGTACTTATGCACCCGCGCGCCTGACCACTAGGCTACGGCAGCATAAGATGCAAGCTTGTTTAGAAGACCTTTATGCCAAACATGATCGAAAGCCTTTGAGATGACAAGGGCAACTGCTTGTGTTTCACCGAACTTTTCCTATGAATTTGTCCATAAATGGGTAACATAAGATAGAATACCACCAGTGGATTGACACTGACGGAATCCATACTGGTGATCATTGATCAGATGGAAGGTTTCTAGGTAGTTTAAGGGTTGGCGGTTAATTGATTTCTCTATTACTTTAGAAAGAGTAGAAATAATTGCAATGGGACGATAATTGGATGGGAGGGATTTGTCACCTTTTTAGGAACTGGCTGGATATGAGCAAATTTCCAAGCAGAAAGAAAAACACTTTTGGAATAAGAAAGTAAAATAAGAAGGCAAAAAAACAGGAGCCCAGGTTTTGAGAACAAGTAGAGAAATACCATCAGGAACTGGAGCTTTCTTAGAATCAAGATTCGTCAAAATCCTTCTGACATCCTTTTGATGGAAGATCACAGGTATTGAATGGAGCGTGTTAGGAATGGTGGGGAAAGATTTATCAAGATCGTTAATACATTAGTTGGAAGAAAAATGGGATGCTAGCAGGTCAGCTTTATCCTTGGCTGAAGTGCCAACAGAACCATCTTGTTTTGAAAGAGTTGGAAGCAGAAATGGGCAAAGGTTGCAGCCAAAAGCTTTGGCAAGGGACCAGAATGCTTGGCTACTATTAGGGCAAGAAGCAATTTTCTACTATTAGCCTGTTCAAAGTCTATTTTGGACTGATTAATAACTGCTTTACAATTTTTGCTAGCTTTGGTGTAGACAGAAAATGAAACTGAAGAATTAGAAACAAGCCAATTACGATATGCAACATTGTTCTCTTGAACAGCCTTGGCACATTTATTGGAAAACCAAGGTTTAGATAAAGGACGAGATTTTAAAGTGGAGTGTGTGAGAAAGGATTCCATTCATACAAGAATAATTTCACTGACACGATTCGAGCAAACAGTAATCCGAAAAAGGAAAAGAAGAAAAGAAACCTCGCAGATCATCCCCTTTTGTATTCTTGTAATGCCAAACAACACGAGGTTGGGAATAGCCATCAGATAAAGGATCCATTGGAGAAGAGACAATCACCAAGTTGTGATCTAAGGGGCCTAAAGACCACTCACTTCGACCGTGTACATAGAAGGGTGCTTTGTAAGAAAAAGATCAAGCTTGTTGGCTGAATGGTTAGGACTGTCCGGTATTCTTGTAGGTAAATGAACAATCTGTGCAAGGTCATTAGTAATTGCAAAAGCCGCAGCATCTCGACCAGCTGGGTCGGTGTGACTAGAAAACGGAAGCCAGCTGGAGATGTGAACCTTAAAATGACTAAAGAAAATTACCTCACTGTTAGGAAAGTTTTATTGGAGAAAGTAAAGTTGCAAAGAGAGGAAGCCAAAGAGCTCTAAGTGATTAGTGGAGTTGGGAGAACGGTAGAGACAACAGATGAATTTGACACAATCAGGTAGAGAGATTTTAAGCCAGAGAAGATCGAAAACAGGAGATTCCAAATTGCCAAGTCTCTGAGAGGGAATATCGGAACGGACAAATGCACAAGTACCACCTTTAAGGGGAAAGGAATCATACAGCGAATAATTTGGGCAACTGAGATGAACAGTAGTTGAATCAACCGATAACTGAGATTCTCGCAGAAAAAGTACATGGGGTTTGGCAGACTGCAAGTGGAAATGGACATCGTTGAGATTAGAATTGAGACCAAGTATATTTGTGAAATGAACTAGGAAGTGTTTGGGAGATTTAGATCTTTTTGCAGATAAGATTACTGTATCAGTTTGACAATTCATGGTGTATTCAATAATCAGAAAGTGGAAGGGGGGGACATGCTGCAGGAACTAATGAAATTTTTGGACCTGGCGTACATTTTCCGATACCTGAGATACCCAGGTCCTTGCCATAACGTGGCCTCGACAATGTTCCCAGCATACACACTATTCCCTCCAGTCACTATCTGGCAGAATAGGGGTAGCAAGATTATATACTAGTTGATCCGTACGCCTCCTGTATATTTAGGCCACCCGAATAATTAAATTCATCTGCCATACTGTGTCTTATGTCTGTTAATTGCGCGTGTTCTCTGGTCGCTTTGTCTGTTTGTTTGATGAAAAACCCCAGTTTCTGGGGAAAGAACCTTGCTATCTACGCCTCAGAAACTAACTCAGCCATGGAGTGAAAAAAACCATTAAAGTTCCTCGCGTCATCAACGGGATTCGAACCCGGGCCTTTCCCACCCGGTGTGCCGAGGATGGTGACGATACCACTGTGCTACCGCTCAGACAGAGAGTTATTAATAGGTTCGGTCCGGTGGATTAACCAGAGGCCGGCCTGCGAACACTGTTTTAGAGTTGTACCCTCGAAATGTAAGGAAGATTGGATCTCGCCATGATGTCCATCATAACCTCAAATTCATCAGTCATACTGTATGATGGAAGGGATGGGGAAGGATTGACCGAAACTTAGCTCTGGAGACTAAACATGGGTTCCACCACTTCAAGCCTCCAATAAGCAAAGTGGTGGTATTGCCTGGTAACACAGAGGGGCAGCATTCCTCCATGTGGTGTGGGCACCACACCTCGAGCTCTGCTTATGTTGGTTCACTCCTGGGTGGTAACCCACCATGTGATTGTGCATGTAGGTTATACCCAGGATTACTAACAGTCCCACCATCATGAAGGAGCAAGTAGAGGATTTGGCTTCACAGACTGTCAGGTCTTCGCCGAAATTGGGTCCACTTGTCTTGAGTGTCACCCGAACATCAGGTCCATCAGCGTTTTAGACTCCCAGGTAGCAAGTACGGCTTGTCTCGCCTATCTGAGAGAATGTCTGTGACAACCTCAAGGACCAAATTATGGGTCAGATTGAAAATATAAATGTGACTAGGGCTCTAAATCTAGTCCAATTGAATGCTCAATGAGCAAGATCTGTTGTAGATCCGATCAAGCTCAAATGAGAGTAAAAAGTCAGATAACTTGGTACTCCAAGAACCATACATACATATGAGTAGGATTCAAGGTTATCCAAGAAACTACAAAATGTTATTTCACTTTATTCGAGACCTGGTGAAGATATATATCCTACCATAGAATATTTACAAGCAGTTACAGACCGGTTACCTACAGCAAATATCATAGTATGTGCTGATGTCAACTGCCGGTAAGCCTTATGGCATAGCCGTACAGAAGACAGAGCAGACAAACAATTGCCAGGTATCGTCAGATTTTATAGCCACCTCAACCTTTCAAGTGATAAATCAACCTAATAGCTTACCACCTTTTAGCAGTACCATGTGGGAGAGTGACATTGATGTCACTCTTGCCACCAATTCAATAGCCTATAAAATTACAAAATTATAAAATTATAAATGCCTCGACAACATCAGATCATAGAGCCATCACCTTCAATAACCCAACACTCCTTGTTGGATATCAAACGGTATAACCTTAAAAAGGCAAACTGACAGATTTTTGCAGAACATACAGCAGCTGAGCTGCAAAATTAGGAAAATGAGTGGTCTCGATCAAATAGCTGTAGCCCAGATGAACAAGCACTGACAATGACAAACACTTTAACAGAAACAGCATGTCTATCTCACGAAAAAAAACTGAGGAAGCAGGCAATCCCCTGGTGGTGCCCTGAACTGATTATACTCAGGAGAAGGGTACACCAGGCGAGGAGAAATTTTCAAAGAGCCAGAACATCTTGGCCACAAAATGAGGCGGATGCACTGAAAGATTCTTATAGAACTCTCAGGAATCAGTATACAGCCCTCATAAGAGACAAGAAAAAGGAATGCTGGAGGCACTTGGTGGGAACTACTGGAAACAATAACCCTTGGGGAGTTGTCTACAGAATAGTGATCAACAAGCTGCCAAGTGGAGATGTCTTAGAAACTACTGTCAAACCAGATGGAACCCCAACCCTGTGTTGGGCGGATTCTGTAAATAACACATCCTAGACATATTATTCAGACTGAAAATGAGGATCATTTATCCACCCAGCTAGACATTATAAAAGAAAACACTGAATATGACAATGCCAATATTTTACTTCTGTTTACTGTACAAGACTTAGAAATAGCACTATCTAAAACCAAAAACAATAAATGCCCAGGTTTTGACCTCTTAGAGGTTGAGATTATCACACAATTAGCAGAAATAGCACCAGACAAATTAATAGCACCATATAATAACTGTATGACAGAAGGTATATTCCCAAAAATATGGAAAAAAGTTATGTTAAGATTAATTCTCAAAAATCCTGAGAAACTGCCTACTGATCCCAAATCATATAGACCAATAGCCCTACTCCTAGTACTAAGGAAAATACATGAAAGAGTAATAGTAGATTAGCTCAATACAGTACTACACGGAAGCAGGTTTACATTGCAACAATCAGTATGGTTTTAAGCAGGGCAATTCTACGGAGGATGCCATGCTCCTCCACCTACTGACAACAGTTAAAAACTGAGGAGAAATATATGCTGGCAATCTCTATTGACTTTTCTGGAGCATTTGACACACTCTTGTGGCCTATTGTCCTTAGGAGACTCCACCAGGCAAATGCCTCACAAAACGTCTGTAAGGTAAAAAACAGCTAACTTACAGACAGAAGTGTCTCAGTACGCATAAGGTTCCAGGAATTGACACGCCCTGTGAATAAAGGCTGCCCACAGGGTTCAATCCTTGGCTCTTTCTTCTGGAACATTGTTCTGGACGAATTTCTGGCTTTGGATCTGGGCCCCGTGGAAAGCCTGGCCTTTGCAGATGATATGATTTTTCTTGTAAAAGGTAACACACGAGTGGTTCTAGAGCAAAGATCAAATGCCGCCCTCTTGCAGCTCCAGGAGTGGGCACAAATGCATATGCTCAAAATATCGCCGGAAAAAAAACCAAACAAATAGTTCTAAAAGGCATTTTGGACATAAATTAAGTTTTTGTCCCCATTTAACCTATTTGGTGAAGAAAGTGAGAAATTGTGCAGATATGATTGCCAGGATTAGTCGAGCAGACTGGGTCTTTCAAAAGAAAGACCCTGGCAATCATATACCGTGCAATGTTCCTACCTGCCATCACCTATGGAGCCGGTGCGTGGTTCACCCGCTCGGCCATAGTAAGAAATAGGAATAAATTACAATCGATACAAAGGACAATAACTATTCTCTATTACCAGAGCATGTCGCACAATAAGCACACCTGCACTAAAGTTGCTCTCCGGAGTTCTCCCACTTTACCTGGAAGTAGCCAAAAGAGGCTTATATTATAGATTTAAAAAGGGCATACCCACAGAATTTCTGGGGATAGCCCTTGATACAGCCAACACCTTCAATGCTGAAAGAAAAAGAATAGCCACAAAGCTCCATGAGTTATGACAAAGTGGGAGCAGGAAACCAGGGTTTGGTTATCAAAAGGTTTCTGCCACAGGTGGCAATGGTTAGCCCAAAGCCGCCTAAGTGGTATGCCCCTGGACATTTTAGAACATTTATATTGACAGGTCACGGCTCCCTGAAGGGGAAACTCCTTAGGGCTGAGTGATGAACAAACTGCACCTGTGGCGAGAGTGAAGACTCGGCACACATTCCCTATGAATATATAATATATCACATCCCCAGAACAGAGCTAAAAGCACACACTGGCCCCCTTCCCAGGGGAGAAGAACATCGGTTCATCATAGAAGAGGAAAATTATAAAGCCTTTACATCCTTACAGAAAGTACAGTATTCAAAATGCACAGAACTATCCAAAGAATGGCAATTCAGCCCCACAGCAATTAAACAATAATCAATAGTTAAAATTGCCCACGTTTCCCACCACGCCCAGATAATGACCTAAAAACTGTCAGGATAGCAGTATTCTGTGCCCTGACATGGCAAAACCTCCCAGGACTACCCTGCCATGTGTAGGAACCTCGGGCCCTACACCAAACAAGTAACCACATAGGGTAGGGAGATGTACAGGCAGCCAAAGAAACAGATTAGCTGAAAAATATTAGTAAGCTCAGAGCAAGGGCATGCAATGTTGAATGAAAGAAGATTGAGAATGAAAGATAGAATTAATAGGCACTGAGTGAACTAGGAATTATGGTTTGTTTGTTTGTTGTTGGGTTTTATTGGCGCATTAGCGACTAAGGCTTAATGCGCCAAAACCTGGTCATTAAAAAATAAAATTTTTAGTGGCCTAACGAATTAGGTCACCAAGTCAAAGTATAAAAACAAGTATAAACGGTAAAAGGCAAATATCAGTAAACAAGAAACATTAAAAGAGTTGATTTTTTAAATATGGAAATATGGGTAAAATGGTTTACTGATT
Source organism: Mastigoproctus giganteus (assembly GCF_048544385.1). Taxonomy (NCBI): domain Eukaryota; kingdom Metazoa; phylum Arthropoda; class Arachnida; order Uropygi; family Thelyphonidae; genus Mastigoproctus; species Mastigoproctus giganteus. Next base: position 98,189,097 of record NC_143580.1, read on the forward strand.
TCAAAAAGGTAAAAATAGCAGACACATGGTCATTGTCAGATAAAATCTGACTGAGTGTATATGGCTCAGTCAGATGATTAAAAGCGGTTAAACGGATATTGCTAAAATCTGGACATTCAACTAAAATGTGTCTTATTGTTAAAATTGTGCCACAGGACTCACACATAGGAGGGTCATCAGCCCTCAGCAGAAACGAATGAGTTAAATGACTGTGTCCTATGCGGGTCCGGGCAAGAACAACTTGCTCTTTACGATTCCTGCGCAGACTAGACTGCCACGGTTCAATTACAGGCTTTATAAGATATAATTTATTCACAGTCTGTCTATTCCACGAATCCTGCCATCGGGAGTGTATCTTCTCGTGTATTATTTGCCTGTAGTCTGTAAAGGGGACTGACAGGCAGCGGTTATTATTGGGAATTGCTGATTTCCCCTAATCTCAATCATTTCCCCTAATCCCAATGTGGCTGGGAATCCAGCAGAAGCGGATATCATATTCACGTCCACGGAGGAAGTGAATCTTCTGCTGAATACTAGACAGAACTGGATGAGGATTATATCTCACAGATATTAAAGCCTGTAACATGCTAAGAGAGTCGGAATATAAAATGAACCGTTGGTATTGGCATTTACTAATGTGATCCAAGGCTAACTCTATGGCGTGCAGCTCTGCAGTAAATATTCTGCATTCAGAGGGAATCTGCTCTGATATAGTGCTGTCTGTAAAGACAGCAGCAGATCCCACATATGATTCTGACTTCGAACAGTCTGTGTAGACTGGCGCGGAGTCGGAATATTCAGTTCGGTGTGCTGAATGAAGCTGCAGGTAGACACATGATGATGGAGTGTCCGACTTTCCCCAGTTTCTAAGCGACAAGTCACATGCCGGGACACGAGCATGCCAGCGTGGAAAGGGTTGTTTTGATGTTTGGGCAACCTTGTCTACCTTGATAACAAGTTCTTTGAGTAGCTCTTGGAGACGAATACCAAAAGAACGATTGGCAGTCTTACGAGTATTGTATAAATTTTCCCATCGTGGCTCAAAAACGAATGGCCACGTAGGATGGTCTGGCAGGGATTTCAGTTTTAAAGCGTACTTTAAAGAAAACTGCTTACGTCGAAGCAATAACGATGGTTCGTTTGCTTCTACGTATAAGCTCTGGACAGGAGATGTGCGATATGCTCCAGTAGCAATACGTAGGGCCTGATGATGGACGGGGTCCAGCCATCGAAGGACACTGTCTCTGGCTGAGGAATATACTAGGGACCCATAATCAAGTTTGGATCGCACAAGTGCACGGTAAAGCCGAAGAAGGGTGCATCGGTCTGCTCCCCAAGATGTAGAGGAGAGCGAGCGGAGAATATTAAGCCCGCCTGTGCACTTTGTGCGGAGTTGGCGGATGTGGTCCAGAAAGGTCAACTTTTTATCAAATACGAGTCCGAAGAATTTTGTGGCCGCTGCTACTGGAATAACATTTTGTCCGAGCCTTAATTCAGGTTCAGGATGAAGATTACGCTTACGACAAAAGTGTACGCAAACGGTCTTCTCCGGCGAGAACCTGAAGCCATTTACAAGTGTCCAGGAGTTGAGGCGATCAATCGCTTTCTGCAGTTGTCTTTCAATAACCCTCATGTTGCATGACTGACAAAATATGCTAAAGTCATCAACATAAAGGGCATTGTTTACAGTTGGAGGAAGTTGTTCTGTGATGGAATTTACTTTGATGGCAAAAAGCGTGACACTTAATACTGATCCTTGTGGTACTCCCTCCTCTTGGCTAAAGGAACGAGAGAGTGAGGATCCCACATGAACTTGGAAAGATCGATTGGCTAAAATGTTTTTAATAAAAATGGGGAGTTTCCCCCTAAGACCTAGGCTATGCAGATCTTTTAAGATGCCAAATCTCCAAGTTGTGTCATACGCTTTCTCCATGTCAAAGAACACCGACACCAAGTGTTCCCGTTTTAGGAAAGCATCCTGGATGGATGTTTCCAGTCCAATAAGATGGTCCAAAGTGGAGCAGTTCCTTCGGAAGCCGCACTGAATATTGGAGAGAAGGTCATTTGATTCTAAGTACCATATTAAACGAGAATTGACCATTCTCTCTAGGATTTTGCACAGACAGCTAGTCAGAGCAATTGGACGATAATTGGTGGTGACTTTTGGATCCTTTCCTGGCTTAGCAAAGGCAAGAACGATTGCCTTTCGCCAGGAATCCGGAAACTGCCCTTCAATAAAGATTCTGTTATACAGAAGGAGCAGATAATCCATAGATTTTGGTGAAAGATGTTTAATCATTTCATAATGGATGCCATCTGGTCCAACAGCACTTGTTTTGGAAAGAGTGAGGGCTCTTTCCAGTTCCTGCATAGTGAATGCTCCGTTGTAGGGATAGACGCTCTAAGACTTAAAATTAAGTACCTGCTTTTCGAGTTTATGTTTCAGAACCAGGAACTCTGGGGAATACGAAGATGTTGCAGAGATGTTAGAGAATGTTTCCCCAAGAGAATTAGCTATTGCAGTTGGATCTGCAATAGTGCATCCATTATAATCTAGGATTGAAGAAGGGTGGGATGTATATTTTCCCTTCATTTTCCGGATTTTATCCCAGACTACCTTAGAATTGGTAGCCTGGTTAATAGATGATGTAAAACGGATCCATGATTCCTTTTGACTCTGACGGCGAATGTAGCGTGCTTTGGCTCGGGCACGCTTGAAGGCTATAAGGTTGGTCGTGGTAAGATATCGGCGGAATATCCCCCACGCTTTGTTTTGAGCCTTTTTTGCTGCTGTGCATTGTGAATTCCACCAAGGTTTGGGAAATGGTGGAAATCGGGCAGATGTTTTTGGAACTGCATTCGCAGCTGCTTGGACGATAACTTCTGTGATGTACGTTACTGCATCATTGATAGGCTCTTGGCTGATGGTACTGAGATCAAAATTTGCCTGATGTTGGAAGGCAGACCAGTCAGCCTGATCAATCTTCCACCGTGGTAACCTGAAAGGAAGACATGGTCTCCCACTGTGTAACAAGGTTATCACAGGGAAGTGATCGCTTCCATATGGGTTCTCCTCCACTTCCCAAGTAAGTGAAGGGAGTAGAGAAGGGGAGCATATAGAGAGATCAATGGCAGAAAAGTTACGGGTAGGCATGTGGAAAAAGGTATTTGTTCCGGTATTTAGAAGGGAAAGGTCATTGTCATTGAGCATACGCTCTATGACTCGTCCCCTTCCATTGATGTTAGCACTACCCCACAGGATTTTATGTCCATTAAAATCCCCGAGAAGTAAGAAAGGGGGAGGCAACTGCGTTAGAAGATCATCAAGGTCTTCCTGGGAGATGCAGTCCCAGGTGGCAAATAGATAGAGCAGACCGTTAATAAAAATCCCACCGTAAGGCGAATTGTAACAGCTTCTATGCTAGTTGTAATTAGCAAGGGCTGCACTGGGGTCTGGTTGCCCACAAGGATAGCCACTCCCCCATGAGCAGGACCATCCGCAATTCTATCCTTACGAAAAATTGTGATGTTATGCATTGTGGGATCATCATGTGCCTTTAGGTAAGTCTCCTGCGAGCAAAAGCAAACTGGCTCATGCTTTTGCAGGAGAGTCTTGATGTCATCAGTATTTCGCCGGAATCCACGACAATTCCATTGTAGGAATTTAGCCATTATTTTGACTTTGTGGGTCCATCAGGCGGCTTCCGAGGTGCTGAGGGCTTACTTTTGTCAGTCTTGGATTTATCTTTTTTGGGGAAGAATGGAGGCTGTCCGGTGTCCATTTCTTCCTCCGCAAAGAGTTCCAAGACTGATTCATCCGGTACCTCCTTATTCTCTACATCCATTTTTTCTGGATTTGCGGGTGGATCTTCCGAACTTTTTAGCTTTTCTTTACCACTTGGTTTTGGTAGTGGTGGAGCGTTAGGAGGTACGGATATAGGAGTGGCAGCTGATTGTGTTTTTTTGGTGGGCTTTTGTGAACTCAATAAATAGCGTGCAATCGGAGTGAATGACTCTCTTGATGGTATAGTCATCTCAGTTTGTGTCCCGATAGTGCTCTTAGCAGAAACCTTCTGGGCATATGAAGGTTTCCCGCTATTTATTGGTTGTATACGTTTTCTGGCCTCTGGGTAGGAAATATTCAGCTCTGTTTTCAGTTTTTGGATTTCTTTTTCATCCTTGCACCGCTGGCATGCTCTTGAGTAGGCAGGGTGCTCACCTTGGCAGTTGACACAGGTGGGGTTTGGAGCTGAGTATTCCTTGCTCTCGTGGTCTTTAACACCACATCGAGCACAGGCAGGGTTACCACGACAAGATGTTTGTGAGTGGCCGCATCTAAAACACCGCAGTGGGTTTGGGATATAAATCCTCACTGGGCAGTTTAGATAACCGGCCTTGATGGAAGTTGGAGGCCATGGGGTGTTAAACGTGAGGATAAGAACTCGGGTAGGGACGAGATTCCCATCCTTCCGTATCGATATTCTCTTTACAGCTGTCACTCCTTGGTCTTTTAATTCAGAGCAGATCACTTCTTCAGAAACATGAAGAAGGTCCCACTCTGAAATGACGCCCCTTGAAGAGTTCAAAGTTTTGTGGGGGGTTACAATGATAGGTATTCCCCCTATTGATGTGGCGGTCAGGATTTTTTCCGCCTGTTTAATATTTGTAGCTTCGACCAAAAGGTCGCCAGAACGCAGTCGTTTAACAGATTTGGGTGAATCTGCCAACCCTTCTAATCCTTTCTGGATGAAGAAGGGTGACATCTTTCCAATGGACTGCTCTCCGGTGGAATGGAGAATGAGGAAAAGCTGTGTCACTGATGGTGGTGGTTTATCCTCAGTTCTGGCTTGTTTTGCAGAGGTGTTATCTGCGTCATCATCTCGATTAGGTAGGGGCCTTGTTGGGGACCCAGAAGAAGGATTTAAATTACTCATGAGAGTAAAGAAAAAGTGTCTGATGCCTAAGTACCTCACCCACCACGGAGCCCTACGAGGGGACGCCCACTCGTGAACTAGCAGGTACTGCGTACACGAATGGGACGCCGAGTTCGCTTAGAACATCATACCCACGTTACCAATAAGTCTTTATCCCGTCCCAGGGCCAAAGGGAGGGAGACTTATTGGAACGCAGTTGACCCTAGCAGTATAAAACCACCCGCCGATTGATCCCAGTCGAGCCGGTCCGGGACCACCCGTCTTGTCGAAGCAGGGGCCAAAGTGGTGTATTAAGGCTGGGCCCCTCAACCACCAGGATCCCCCTTTCCGAAGTCCACGGGTCGCAGCGCACGGCTGCACACGCCGGATTCCAATGATGTAACCCTGGAACCAAGGTATGGGCGTTAGATCCCAGTGATGCTAATCTGGAAACTCAGCAGCATCACTGGGAGGTCCCCTCACCACGTACAGGTGCCCACGTCGAGGGGGAATTATGGTAAAAGGGCATAAATGGCAGTTTTGGTGAAAGAAAGAGTGACCTAGCATGAGGGAAAGAGAGTGACCTAGCACGAGGGAAAGAGAGTGAATGGGAATGAGTGCAAAAGCAAATGTAATTGGCCTAAAGAATACAAAGTTAATAATAACTTACATTATTTTATATATACTAAGAAACATTTAATAATGACACAAACACTCCCTTGGCCTGCAAAAAGCTTGCAGCTAGGCCTGCACCACAACTGAAGAATAACAGTAAGCTGAGGTGGTCTGAGAGTGCAGTGCAGTGCAGAAAGCAAGAGTCGAATAAATGAAATGAAAGCCAGAAGAATGAATGAAAGTGTGTGTGGCTGAATACACAATAACCATAGTTTTAATTAGTATTTACATTTACACTACACATCATTGCATTCCCCCTGGTGTGTGAGAAAAAAAAATATATATACAGTGAATGATCACTGAATTATGACCACCTACCTAATACTTTGTAGGTCCTCCTTTTTCCCTCAGTACAGCAGCTATCCAACGTGGCATTGATTGAACAAGATGTCGGACGCGTTCGGGAGGTATGGCCAACCAAGCTGTGTGTAATGCGGTCCGTAATGCAGGTATGGAGGTGACTGGAGTATCCAGATGTCTGATATGCTTTTCCATAGTGTCCCACAAGTGCTCTATGGGATTGATATCGGGGGGGGGGGGGGAGTTCGGAGGCCAATCGATATGTTGGAAGTCAGAACAGTGTTCCTCAAACCATTCCTGCACAACAAGTGCCCAATGGCTCGGCACATTGTCATCTTGGAAGACACCATCACCATTCGGGAAAAGGTGTAACATAGTGGGGTATCACAGTCAGCAAGCAGTTGATGATAGCAGATACCACTGATATCTTGTTCCACATGCACCAGGGGTTCGAATTCCTCTCAGTGACACATTCCCCACACCATACTACCGCCTCCACTTTAGATACCATGCAAGAATGATCAAGAGCCTAAAGATTTTGAGGCCAAATCCATACACGACCTTCCACTTTGTGGAGTAAATAACATGACTCCTTCAACCAGTACGCCTTCTTCCAGTCATCTAATGTCCAACTTGCATGTTCTTTGCACCAGGCGGGTCTTTTACGCTGATGAACCTTGGTTAGTAGAGAATGCCGGAGGGGTCGTCTGCTGGTATATCCCATACGTGCAGTCGTGCGGTGCGTGGCCATACCAGATATTGTTCCGGGTTGGCCCATGTTGTATTGGATAATCAACTTTTCAACAGTGTACCTGTACGAGTCGTCAAACCCGGCGCTCACCTCTAACATCAACCTTTCACTGACCTTTGTAGTTTTGCCGTCTGGTCGTTGTTTGACCATTTTGACGCCAGTCCTGGTACACTTTAAGTACGGGAGCTCTCGAACAGCCCACCAATTCAGCCATTTGAGAAATTAAGGCACCAGCTCGTCGAGCACCCACAATCTGTCCTTTATCAAAGTCCGATAAATCCTTTCTTTTGCCCATCATGCTCAGAATTTTACTACCTACTGAACCACTGACACCTTATCTATGCTACGTAGGTTCACTAACTCCGCACTCGTACCTCACGTGGTCAACGGGTCGCATTCAGTTTTTATAGGGGTGGTCATAATTCAGCGATCATTCAGTGTATATAAACCGGCAAAAAATATATATATATAAGAAAAAAGTATAAAAATAGAATGCAAGTAAATTGAGAATGCAGATTATGAGTGAAGTAAATGTGTGTCTCTCCCACTCTTTCACCTGGTGGGTTCCCCACTGCCAGCTAACATGTCCCACCCCCAGAATGGGATGGGCAGTTTGACCTTCCTGCCGGATTCGACACTACATGGACATGACAACCGTCACCGATGAAAATATACTGCAGCTTTGCTGCCGACATGCCATTTGGCGATCTGAACTGGGTACTCTAACCTGGTTCCGTTTAAAACCCCATCGCAGGGGAGGGAGGAGACAGGTCTCTGGCTCCTCCCCTCCCTGCCTGTGGTGAAAAAGACTAGGACCTTAGGAAATCATGTATATATGTTAACATAATTGTGATAATTGTTTTGCCAGAATATCGTCCTAGCCCTGGAGTGGTTGGTCTTGGTGACTTAGGACCAAAATCACGTATTTCCTAAGAACAGGAGGTGTGGTCAAGAGACTCAGACCATAAATGTATATAGCTACTGGTTTTTTTAATTTTTTTTTTTTTTTTTTCTGGCTCTTAGGTATGGGCAACATGGGAGCTGGATTGCTGGCATCTGCTAATATTGCACTATTCTGGCGGGTGCGAGATTTTCGATGGTAATTACACTGGTACAGGATGATAGTTGACACAGGTCTGGTGCTAGGGATGGGCACCAGGCAGCAGCTTCCCACGTGTTGGCTGGACCCTGGTGGAAAAGTGGCCTGACAAACAAAACAACACATTAATATTTACACACATACACTTACACATTTTCAGGCCGATTATGCAGTTTCAGTACCATAACAGAGTACAGTCAGTCATCGTATAACACGTGTTTGCACTACACGAATTAGATCATACACGATTTATAAATAGGGGAACGATATCTTATATAACACGAACCGAATTCGCTTATGCACGATTCGCCTTTGTGTTTACAAGAAATGGCAGTCTAACGCAACAAGATAGGAATGAAGAGAAGATTCTGAAAATGTATTTATGTTTTTTATATCGGTGAAGGGGAAACACATTTCACAGTAATAACATAAAAACCAATACAATTCCAGCAATCGGTATAATCGTAAATGCAATTAGATTAGCATTAGCATTAGCATTAGCATTTGTAGAGGCATTTGATGCAAGAAAGCAAGCTTATGCAGCATCAGCCAAAAAAAAAAAAAAAAAAAATAAAATAAAATAAAATAAAATAAACCACTTCCACTTCACCCCTCTGTTCGTTCAAAATACCTGTCCAGCTGAGCCTTAAACTTATTTAGGCTATCAACCTCCACCACAAGGGATGGAAGTCTGTTCCACCAACCAACCACCCGCTGGCTAAAGGCAAATTTCCGCACGTCTATCCTACATCTGTCTTTCCTCAATGTGAATTTATGCCCTCTCAGGTGATTTTTCGGAGCTAGAGGAAGAATCCCATCAGCATTGAGCATGCTTAAACCATTCAAGGCTTTATACACCTCTATCAGATCACCTCGCTGGTGCCTAGTCTCCAGACACTGTAATTTGCAAAACTTAAGCCTTTCTTCGTAAGAGCACCCCTTTGTTCCATTCACTAATCTTGTTGCCCTTCTCTGTACTCGTTCCAGCAGCTCTACATCCTTCTTGAAATGAGGCCTCCAGACCTGTATACAGTACTCTAGGTGTGGCCTGACCATCGCCTTATACAATGGAATAATCACCTCCTTATCCCTGCTGGAAAAATTCCTGTATATCATTGACAATACTCCTTGAGCTACCCTTGCAGCCCGTCTGCACTGCTCAGAGAAATTCATATCTGCCTGCACAACCACCCCCAAGTCCCTTTCATTCTCTACCACTGTCAGTGTTGTACCACAGAGTTGATACGTTGCTCTGGGGTTGCTGTTTCCCATGTGTAGTACTTTACATTTGTCAATGTTGAACTTCATTTGCCACCTCTCAGCCCATCTACTCAACCTTTCCAGATCCTGTTGCAGCAGCATAGTGTCAGTAGTGTCCTTGACAACCCTGCCAACCTTTGTATCGTCTGCAAACTTGGACATTAAGCCCGATATACCATCAACAATATCATTTATAAATACAGAAAACAACAATGGACCCAACACTGAGCCCTGAGGGACTCCACTAATAACATCAGTCCACGATGAGCAGTGTCCATTGATTACCACTCTCTGTCTTCTCCCCCTCAACCACCCCTTTATCCATAGCAGCAATTTGCCTCCAATGTCACACTGCTCCAATTTGTGTAGCAGTCTTCCATGTGCAACAGTATCAAAAGCCTTTCTAAGATCCAAGTATATAATATCAAAGTTATTCCCTGCATCCAGTTCTTTTGTGACTGCATCATAGTATCCAATCAAGTTGGTCAGGCAAGACTTCCCCTTAACAAAACCATGCTGTGTCTGAGCTATAACTGAAGTCTTGTCTAAATGATCCTGCAGTGCTTCTTTAACCAGTGCCTCCATTAATTTTCCTGGAACAGAAGTTAAGCTCACAGGTCTATAATTACTTGTGTCAGCCTTTGATCCTCCTTTGTGAATTGGGGTCACATTTGCACATTTCCAGTCCATGGGTACCTCCCCTGAGTCCAAGGAAGCTCTCATAATTATGGCTAAGGGTTTGCTTACTTCCTTTGCTGCCTCCTTTAGTATAACTGGATAGATCCCATCCACCCCGGGTGCCTTTCTTGTGTTTATCTTTAACAGATTCTCCTCCACTTTACTCCCAGTTATTTCAAGATTCTGTAGCTTACTGCTAGAGTTGAATACACCTCTGGCATTCCCCTCCCGGAATAACTCCTCATGTGTGAATGTCGATGCAAAATATTCATTTAGTTTGTTAGCTACCTGAGCAGGATCATCAACACTTGACCCATTAATATCAAGTGGACCAATCTGATTCATCCCCTTCCTTCTAGAGTTTACATAAGTAAAGAACTCTTTGCTGTTTTTCTTTGCATCCCTTGCCAAGGATTTCTCGTAATCTGCCTTCGCCTGCCTAACCTCCTTTGTAACTTGGTTGCATATCAACTTGTATCTATCATAGGCTTCTGTGTCATGTGTTAATTTGTATGTATCCCATGCATTTTTCTTCTCTGCCATATGCCTCATTAGTTCATCTGACACTCGTTTTGGCCTAAACCTTGAACAACATTTCTTAGTTGGTATGTAAAGCCTAGTAGCTTCCAAGATAAGTTCTTTGAATGCTTCCCATTTTGAATTTGCTGTTGGTAACATCATCAGTTGGTCCCACTGTATAGAATTTAAATACTGTCTCAGTCCATCGCAGTCGCCTTTACGGAAGCAATAACCCTTCCCTTTACCCCTAATGGTAGTTACCTCTTTGAGTAAATCCCACTTCAGCACACTGTGATCACTGCCACCTAGTGGTTCATTTATCTGCAGATTCTTAATGCATGAAGAATCACTGCTGATAATCAAATCAAGAGTATTACTTCCTCTAGTTGCCTCCCGAACATGCTGATGTAGAAAACAATCATCCAATAAATCTACAAAAGCCCTGCTAGTGTGTGAGTAACCAGCCCCCAAAATCCAGTCAATATCTGGGAAATTAAAATCTCCCATTATAAGACACTCTGATTTACTGGCCCACTCTATTTCCCTGTACAGTTCCTTATTATACTCATCAGAGTCATTAGGCCTATAGCACACTCCTACTCTCAATTTTGATCTCCCAATGTTTATGTCACACCAAACTGACTCCACACTGCACTGTCCAGCGATGTCGACTGGCTTCACTTCCTTGGTTTTTATGTGTTTCTTAACTAATAGCATAACCCCTCCTCCCTTCCTATCCTGTCTATCCTTTCTGTAGATGTTGTACTCCCCAAATTGCAGTTCTGCATCCCTTATATCTGTGTGACACCACGTCTCTGATATCCCAACAATATCTGCCTTCGATGTTCTGAGCAATACCTCAAATTCATCAAATTTATTTACTAAACTCCTAGCATTGGTGTACACGCAAGTATACCTGCACCTGTTTCTATTCTTAGCTACCCTAACACAACCCATGTGTTTACTTGTACCGCAATGGCTCCCAGCAGTCTCTGAAATACCATGCGTCTTGTTTTTCAGGCTTCTGCTCATTCTAATAGAAGCAGTGCAAGAATATCTTTCACCTCTGCCAGTGGCTACTGTCAATCTATTGGTCTTTGTCTCCCCCCAAGCTAGCAGTTTTCCGACCCACCTAACACTACCTCGATAGCATCAGCAAATATTCTTGCACCCTTTCTATTTAAGTGTATCCCATCCCTCTAGAAGCAATCTCTCCTGTTAACAAGTACAGTCCAGGCTGAAAAAAATTCTACCCCTTGAGCCTTGCACAATCTTTCCAGGGCCGAATTGATCGACAAGGCTCTCATCATATACTCCCTCCTATCGTGTCTGTGCAGAATTGCAGACACTTTCAAATTCAACCCTAATTCTCGGCTTTTGTTCAACAGTGACCTGTACTTGTTAAGTAATTCTGCCGGTCTCCTACTCTTAATATTATTAGTGCCAACGTGTACAACTATATCACCTTTTGTGCCCTTAAAAGATGATATTCGCTCTACAACGTCATCAACCTTTGCCCCTGGCAGACATACCCTGGTCCTGTTCCACCTATCTTTTTTACAAAGCATGTTCCCCGTTTCCCTGACAATAGAGTCACCAACAACTACTAGTTCCTTCGGGACCAGCGCATTCTGCCTTGGGGGTTGTCTCTGTGTCACGCGATGCCCAAGTGCAATCTCTGGCGTTGATGTGGGCAGCTGAGAGCTTGATGGGCCACTCAATTTAGTTTCTTCGAGGGCATCCACCCTGTCCTTCAAGCTCTCATATAGGCCCATAAGAACGCCGAGTTGTTGTCTGATATCGATACACTCCTTGCATCGCGCACACACAAAGACATCCCCCTTGGCAGTATCATGTCCCGTACCCGATTGCTCTGCAAACATCAAGCAAACAGTGCATTTTATAAGGCTGTGAGTCAGAGGACAACTGCCCCCCTCAGTTCTGCTCTGAGCCACAGCACTTCCATTAGCGTGAGCCTTTTGCTTTGCTGCCAGTTTAGATCTACCAGTTTATAACAGATTCCACTAGCAGAAACGCAACTGGAAATTGTTTTTATTGTTTTATGGTAGGAACCCCTAGAAATGTGCTTTAGTAAAATGTGAGGTGTTAATAGTATATCTCTGCCTTTACGGTGTTATTTATTCAGTTGCTACACGCGCGCAGTTTTGTTTATGTGCATGAAGCGTGCCTCCTGGTTTTGTAATTGTGCTTTATTCCCTAAAAATGAGTAAAATACTTAAAAGGTGTGAAAAGGAAGCGTCCCGGTGAAGACACTGCAGATTCAGAGAGAAAAAGAAAAGCAATATCCACAAACAGAGGTGGAATGGGTCAAAAATTCTCACCCGGGAAAATTTATAGTGGCCTCATACTATGGTTTATGGCCAAAATCACACCGGCCTCCGGCCCACCGGGGTTTTCCCGGTAAGGCTTATGGCCAGTCCGCCTCTGTCGATAGAGAAAAAATATGAAATTGTGAAACGCTTTGAGCGAAATGAAAGACCACTTGATATTGCACGTGCTGCAGACCTAAATGAGGCAACGCCGAGAATTACAAAAAATGCAGAGAAAATAAAAACAACTTTCATAGCAGGAACAACTCAAAGTGTAATTAAAATCCATTAGATTAAGACACAAAGAATTGGAAGAGATGGAACGGCTGTCATCTGTTTGGATAGAAAATCAAACAAAAAATAAGTTTGCTTACGATAGAAGCAAAAGCATTAGCAATATTTTATTACGTAATAGTCGTAATAAAATACTTACGTATTTTATTACGTAATAAATAATCGTAATAAAATACTTACGTATTTTATTACGATTATTTATTGTGTTTGGTAATGTTTTGGTTACAAATGTGTGTTCAATCTTGGGTGGTCGGCACCTAACCCTATTTTTCCCATAGGGCCTGCCTGTTGTTTATATTGTACGATTTTGCATTGCACGAGGGATTCTAGGACCACAACTATCGTGCTATACGAGGACTGACTGAACAAAGGTGGAGATGGGCTAAAGCCTATGAGCCACCCCGATACAAGAACACACACAAACACCACCTCCCTGCCTTCCCCCTAATTGGCCTGTTGGGGCTCATCTCCACTGACCTCATTGGGTAGGCCTACTCTAACGTTCCCATTCTTCTTCCTGTTTTCCCCCAGTCTTTAGTCTCCCCTCTCTTAATAAACCCCTAACAATGCTGCGAAATTCTAATCAACGTCTAAATTCTGTTGCTTTCTTGTAAATCTCTCTCAGCCAAATTCTAGTGTTCACCCTTTTTTTCTTTTAGGCCTTGCCACTGAAATCCTTGGAAATTATGTGGTGGAGCCTGCCAAAGTACTTAAATAATTTCTTGGGCCTGACCTGCCTCCTCGTGGCAAAGTGTGGGCAACGGTGGGTCCCAACGGCTAAATGATCAGAGAAACAACAGACCATTTCCTACACACTTTTTAAATCTCTGGTCTCTACAGAGTTCTGTGGGGATCATCTCCCCTGAACTTGTTCTTTCTTGTTCCTAGGAAAATAAACTCTTTGCTGTCTGTGTCTCACAAAGAATACAATGTGGAGATGGGGAAACCCCTGGTGCCACCAGACAACTAACACTTTACACAGTCCATTAAAAAATCACAGCTTGTGCTGTCAAAGCATAGGAGATCCCCTAGACCTATCTTTGGGAAGCGAAGGTACTGTTGCCTCTGATTTCGAGAGACACAAAACCATGGGTATTTACACTTACCTTAATTTTGGGAACAACAATATTCATCATTGAATGTAGTATTTCGGAAACACTTGTAATTACCCTGGGGAATTTTACACTCTCGTTGGGCTAAACTTGACTGTTCCCCAAACACTATTCTCCTTTTTTCTGCTTTCAGGAAAAACACAATTTTATCTTTAGGTAACCATTTTCCAACGTGTACAGTTTTGAAAGTTCTTCGTTTGTTATAGACCTCGTTCCTCGGCTTTGATTTCTTGCCCCAACCCGTAACTTCAGCTGTAGGTAATCACCAGCTCACTTCCATTCTTGAGGTAGAGGGGAACCTTTCTCTTAACTCGGTCTGAACAACTTTCTACTGTATGTTGTTGTTAAGTCTACACACGTCAGTTTGGAAGAATTTTTGCACTGTGGTTCCAAAATGTAAAATTCTGTTTGTCGGAACGATGGACTTTTCTGGAAAACTGTAAACTCTGCCCAGCCTTCGGAAATATTATTCCAAGAATTAGGAATGTGGATTTCTGCTAGTGCCACATCCCACTTGCTGGTTAGCATGAGAGCAGTAGGTAAAACAGTGGTAAAACTTTACTGAGTGTTCTCTGGACCTACTAAGTGTCCATACAAGAGTTACTTGGCAGTGCTAAGTAGAACATCGTCGGCATCAATGCAGGAGTTATAGGAGGCAGGATATCCAACCCACTTAACCACGTTGATTGTGTCTTTTTCTCTCCTTAAGTACATTTTCAATGAGGAAAACGTCTGTAGGCAGTTCGTCTTTGAGATTAACTCTGTATTTGCTGTTCGTAGAATGTTCCTTCAATCGTTTCTCTGGCTCAACTTTTCATCACTCTGTACGGGCTGTCTTAGTTTCAAGACTTGAAAAATTGTGTACACTTCATCACCCCAGAAGCCTTTACGAAAAGGATGAGAACCACTGCTTAGCACAACACAATCGCCAACTTTAAATTTAAGAATCTGTTCTTTGGTCTTTTTAAATACAACTTTTAATAAATGTGTTCTTCATTAAACAAGTTAGCAACTGCAGGATGGTGCAATGTTCGATTATAAGTAGTATCGACAATATTGGCAAGCACATGAACATATTTCTTATTTTGAGAATATGTTATCCATTTGAATATTTTCTCTGTGTTCAGATGAAATGCTCGGCTATTGCTGACTTTTTTCTGATCTAATTAATTAATGTTAAGTGACTTAAATAAGGCCTTTACGTCTTTATTTTTTAAACTCCTTTCCTTGGTCTGTATTGATATTGAAGGGTGTTTCTTCTTTGAAAATAAACTTGAATGCCTTAAACATTTGTTGGGAAGTTTTATTTTTAAGTGCTCTCACCGAAGCGTATCTTGAAAATGTATCTATACAAACGAAAAGATAGGATATACCTTCATTCTCTTTAGACAGTTTGGAAATATCTGCTAACTCACAATGAAATGTATGGTAAAGTCCCGGAACTACTATCTTGTTCCTACGAAAATGAACTCTTTGCTGTCTGTGTGTCACAACTCGGCTGACTTGACAAGTACTCTTTTATAATACGATTAGGTAACTTTTGTGTCTTTGCAATGCCTTAACACCACTGAAACTACCCAATACGCGAGGGTCGTTGTAATTAACATATTGTTGTTAATTAGACTCCTCCAGATGGAGGAGTCTTGAAAAGTCACTCAGCCTTATATTGAAAAGGCTGAGTGGCTTCTACGACCTGCTACTGTTGAAGGAGTTACAGAGAAATGAGAACGTCATAACACAAGAGTCTACACTGGCAAAAACATGTCAATCAGCAGCCCTGCCGCATTGTAAATTTTGTAGTATAATAAGAGCTAATTATCTGCTCAATATCTTCTGCATTTTTAGTTACTTTTAGTAAATAATACAGGGATTACCTTGATCTCTTTACAGGAAGGCTTCTCTTCCAACTCTCCTAGTTCATAAAGTAAATTAATTAAAATACAATGAATTTAATAAACTACATTTTAATGTGCTCCATAAAGATAGCTATGATACCGTCTGAATAACCCGGAGTCACCATCGCGGCCCCAACCTAACTCCAAATCTATCAACCGTGATGCAATCATCAGTGTAGGAAAACATTATGTCAAATTTACTCATAGTAGAAAGAACTAAATAAGAAATACGTGAAGACGGATTTCTTCCTCCTTAAGTTAGACAGAAACTTTTCGATACTTCGTGTTCACAGGATAGAATGAAACTCTGTCCTGTGAACACAAACACATTTTCCATTCCTGAAACAAGATGGCTCTTTCCTTAACATAACTTCAAAATAAACTTCCCAGAATGCATCTTCCTAATTAAGACCCACAATCCGGCGCCACATAATTAAAGTTAAAAAAAAAAAAAAAAAAACGCAAAAATTTAGTTCGATGTCACAACCGATTCATTCAAAGGCTACATCTAACACGAAACTAACGGGGGAACCAGTAGCCGAGAGATAACATCACTAAGCACACAGATCTCAATTTAAACCCAATGGCAAAAAATTTAAAATCATATTCTGAAAATACCACTAACGCCATCTATCGTGAGAAAAACAAAACACCCGCAAAAATATGAACACATTTTTTCAACCCCACCCATGACCATGGGTGGGGTTGAAAAAAAAATTAAAAAGTGTGTACTGACAGGCAATTTATTCGAAATTACTGGTATTACTACTAGTGTCAACTACTTGCGTGGTCAATTTATTCCAGCAATGGCTAAAATAAAACTTTCTGTGATCTAATCTAAATCTCAAGCCCTGTAAGTTGAATTTAGAACACCTCTAGTTCTATAATTCTTTAGAGGGAAAAATTACACCTTCACTCATTATACTAATCCCTCTCAGAGACGAAGTCTTTCCTTCTGCCGATCTATTCGAGTTTGTCTTTGGAATGTGAGTTTAATGACGCAAGTGCTACTAAGGCCAAATTGTGTCAGTTCATAGTTTATTTCATATATCTTTTAGCAATTCATTTATATAAAAGCACACAGGCTGCCACGATTTAAGTATTTTAACAGTTCTTCTATGTCTGCATGATTACCAAAAAAAAAAAGAGAAAAAATCTGGGCTTCGTTCAATTTGCTGAATGGCTGAAAAGTGCTACAACGGATGGATAAGTAAAGAGACAGTCTAAGAGAAAGTAGAAGCTAAGTTGGTTTGCTTTTGGTTTTTATGGCACATGAGTGGCTTAGGCAATAATGCACCAAGTCCAATGTTAAAATACAAGTTAAGTATACATTTCTATATCAATATTTATAAATAGCTAAAAAACAAGAAATTTTTTTGACAAAGATAAAATCAGATTAAAAAGAAATATACATGATATGTAAAAAAAACATTTATTTAGGAGTATAAAGGTTTATAATTTTTAAAGTTAAAAATTGCAGACATTGTCTTTGTCAGTTAAAATCTGACTGGGTGTATAAGCCTCAATCAAATGGAGCAAAGTGCTAAAACGTAAATGGCACGCATTTAAAAATCTAGGACAGTAAACAACGACATGTTTCAATGTTAAAATAGTGACACAATGTTTGCACATAGGACAGTCATAAGCCCTCAGCAAAAAAAAAAAAAAAAAAAAAAGCATGCTTCAGATGAGTCCTGTAATTTGAATTTAAGCAGAGCCAAGCTAAAGCAACTTCTTTACATTCCCTGCACAAACTAGACGGCCACTGTTTGATTCCAGGCTTAATCTTGTATAACTTACTTTCAGTTGCCCATGCCAAGGGTGTTGCCATTGGGAAACCAGTTTTTTTTCGTGTTACTTGCCTGTAGTCGTGTTACTTGCCTACAGTCAGGGGTACTAACAGACAAGAAATATTAGGGTCATTGATTTGCTGTGGAGTCTGCCAAATCGTTTTCTTTGATCCCAATGTGGCTACAGATCCAGCAGAAGCAAATATTAAATTCCAGTTCGGAAAGGAAATATATCCTCTTTTGTACCCGGGATGGGACTGGATGGGGATTACATCTCATTGATAACAAAGCCTGCAGTAAACTGAATCAGTAGAAATCACACATTTTTGGTGGCGGGGTGTTTGTATATGATCCAAGGCTAGTACTATTGCACGCAACTCAGCACTGAAAATGCTGCATTCGGCAGGGATCTTCTCAGATATCGCAACATCTGGGAAGACAGCTGCAGATCAGACATCTTTGACTTCGAACCAACTATGAAGACCGGGAAGAACTCAGAATGATCAGACAGGTGTGCTGAGAAGAGCCGCAGATCTACCGTTACTAAGAGACAAGTTGCACGTGGCAATATGATCATACTTACGGTATTGCCTAGGTGATGGGGCAATACTGTCTACTGTCATGTGCAAATTTCTCAATAGACTTTGGATACGAATACTGAATGGATGATTGGCCATCTCACGTGTGTACAGATGTTAGCATCATGGCTCAAAAACGAGTATCCACGTGGGATGGTCTGGCAGGGATTCAAGTTTGACAGTGAGCAGAAGAAACAACTGTTTTTGGCCAAGAGACAAAGGTTCATGGGCTTTAACATAAAGACTTTCAACAGGAGATGTTCTAAAAGCTCCAGTAGCAATAGGGATAGCCTTGTGGTGAAAGGAGTCAAGCCACCGAAAGATGCTATTTCTGTCAGAAGCTTGCACTTGAGACCATTAATCTAATTTTAATTGAACAAGTGCACAATACAGGTGGAGTAAAGTGCACCGGTCTGCACCCCAAGAAGTAGAAGAGTCTCGTACGCTTGGTGCGTAGTTGATGAATATGGAGGAATGTCCAATTTTTATTGAACATGAGCCCCAAGAATTTTGTCTCCCCTACTACTGGAATGGTGCTTTATCCAAGTCTCAACTCAGGTTTGTGGTGAAGGTTACATTTGCAACAAAAATTTATGCAAAATCTCTTCTCTGGAGAGAACCTGAAGCCATTCCCAGCAATTTAGGCAACCAATGGCTTGTTGCAGCTGTCTCTCAATAACCCTCCTGTTGTATGACTCAGAAAATTT
Source organism: Mastigoproctus giganteus (assembly GCF_048544385.1). Taxonomy (NCBI): domain Eukaryota; kingdom Metazoa; phylum Arthropoda; class Arachnida; order Uropygi; family Thelyphonidae; genus Mastigoproctus; species Mastigoproctus giganteus. The sequence goes on from NC_143580.1 coordinate 98,207,998, forward strand.
ACCAAAGTCATTAACATAAACAGATCCTTGTGATATGCCCTCTTGGCAAAAGGACCAAGAAAAGGTGGATTCTACTCTAACTTGGAACATGTGATAATTAGATTTTTATAAAAATGAGGTGACTCCTTAGACTGAGTTTGTAAAGTTCTCTTAAAATGCCAAATTTCCAAGTTGTCTCGTATGCTTTCTCCATGTCAAATAATATGGACACCAGGTTTTCTCTTTTTAGGAAAGTATCTGGAATAGATGCTTCCAGTCAAATTAAGTTGTCCAAAGTGGACCTGTTCCTTCAGAAGCCACACTGAGTCATTTGATTACAAGTACCATAAAAGACGAGTGTTGACCATTCTGTCCAAAATTTTGCACACACAGCTAGTCAGAGCAATTGGTCTATAATTTTTTGGAAATTTAGGATCCTTGCCTGGCTTAGCAAAAGCAAGAATAGTTGCCTTGCACCAGTTGTCCGTAAACTGCTCTTCAAGGAAGACTATTGTACAGGAATAGCAGCTGATCCATAGATTGTGGGAGGTGTTTAATTATTGCACAATGGATGTCATCTGGTCCAACATCACTAGCTTTCTTAAGGGTGAGAGCTGTTTTCAGTAATTCGATGGTGAATGGCCATTTGTATAGTTAATCACCATTGGATGTGAAATTGAAGGCTTCGTTTTCAGTTTTACGTTTAAGGACTAGGAATTCTGGGGAATAAGATGACACTGCTGAGATGTTAGAAAGTGGATACACGAGCACTGGCAATTGCAGTTGGGTCTGCAATAGTGCATCCATTATATTCCAGGATTGAAGATGGGTGTGCTGTATATTTTCCATTCATTTTCTGGATTTTGTCTCAGACTACATTAGAGCTGGTCGTCAGAAAAACAGATCCAGGACTACCTTTGACTCTAATGTTGGGTAAGACGTGCATCAGTGTGCATACACATTTGAAAGCTATAAGATTAGCTGTGGTGGGATATCATTGTATATCTCCCAGGCTTTGTTTTGCACCATTTTTGCTGCTGTGCATTCTGAATTTTGCCATGGTTTGGAAAAGGTGGAGACAGGGCACGTTTTAGGAATGGCAATTGCAGCTGCATGGACAATACTTTGTGATATAACTGCATCATTGATAAGCTCCTGACTGACTGTGATGTCAAAATTTGTCAGATTTTGAAAGTCATTCCAGCCAGCCTCATCAATCTTCCATCGTGGTAACCTAAAAGGAAGAAAAGGTCTCCCACTGTGTGAGCAGTTTATCACGAGGAAGTGATCACTGCCATACAGGTAAGTGAAGGGATGAGAAAGGGAAGCAGACATAAAGATCAATGGCAGAAAACGTACAGGTAGGCATGTGGAAGGTGTTAGTTCCCAGATTCAAACGGAGGTCACTGTCTGTGAGCTCTACGATCATCCTACCCCTTCCATTGATGTTAGAACTACCCCATAGGGTGGTATGTCCATTGAAATCCCTGGGAATTCAATGAGATCAAGGTCTCTCTCTGCAAGATGTCAGTCCCAGGTGGTAAATTACTCGAACAGTTAATAAAAACCAAACCATAAGGCAAATTGCTAATGCTCCTAAGTTGGTGGAAAGTGGCACAAGTTAAAATGAAGCCTGGTTAGCCCACAAGGATTTCAACTCGTCCATGGGCAGATCTATCCCGTTCTGCCCTTACGTATGACTGTAATATTAAATGAAGGGTTTTCATTTGCCTTCATGTTTCCTGGAAGCAAAAGCAAATTGGCTCATGCTTTTGCAAAAGCATGGTCCTCATTTCGCCTGAATCTGCTGCAATTCCACTGTAGGAATTTAGCCATTATTTTGGCTTGGTGGGTCCATCAGTCAGCTTCTGAGGGGCAGAGGGCTTACCCTTTTAAGTCTTGGATTTTTGAGGACCTATGGATGGTGTCCTGTTTCCATTTCTTCCTCTGCAGGGTTTCAAGACTGAATCATGTTCTACCTCCTTCTCTTTGAAATCCATACATTTCCTTGCAATCTAGGAAATAATTCATATTATTTTCTCGGCAATTGCTTTTGTTACTGATGGAGCATTAGGAGGTATCGATATGGGAGTGGTAGTTGATTGATCAGGTTTTTGTGAGCTCAAGTGGTAATGTGCAATGGGAGCGAATGACTTATGTTCCACTCTGCGTAAGTTGCGAATTTATTTTTCTTCTTTTCACACCTCTGGCATGCTCATGAGTAGGCTGGTAGTTCACCTTGGCAGTTAATGCAGGTTGGTTTTGCAGCTGAACATGATGGTTTTGTGGCCCCTTGCTCTTCGAACACATGCAAGGGCTCCACAGCAGGCTATTTGCGAGTGTACATATTTATGGCACTTGAAGCACTTTATAAGTTTTGGAACATATGAGCACATGGGACAGTTGGTATAGCCTGCTTTGAAATCTTTGGAGATGGCGGTGAATTGAAAGTCAGGATGTTTCTAGTACAAACAAGTTTCCCAACTCTACACGCACATATTCTTTTAATACCAATCACTCCATGGTTTTAATTCAGAGCAGATTTCTTCAGTAACTTCGAGGTCCCACTCTGAAATGACACCTTTAAATGAATTTAGCATTCTATATGGTCGTGGTAATTGGCATTCCTCCGATGTTGTTTAGATCTGCTGAGTGCCTGTCATTTTTAGTTTCAATTCAGGTCTTCAGAATGAAGCTTAACTGATTTAGAACTTGCTAACACCTCTAAACCCTTCTGTATATAAAAAACCCCCGACATTTTACCAATAGGTTTCTGCATTGGCATGAATTAGAAATCTTGTAACAGTACTTCAGTTCAAAGTTACTTAGTATTTTGTTTCTTTTTTCATTGAGGGAACATCTTGGTTCCCCTGCAGAAATGCGCTTATCAGGATCCAGTTTTTTTTTTTTTATGTTCAGTGACTGGACTCTGCACCCACCATGGAGCCCCCCCCTACCCAGAAAGCAAAAAAATATGCTTGGGAATGGGACTCCAGGGCTACCCAGACACCATACCTGAACCACCACTAGACTGAATCCTGTCCGTCGGACCACGAGGGTAGGGGCATGGCACTAACACAGCTGACCCTTGCAGGCAAACCCACTAGCTGATTGATCCCAGCCAGGCCATCCAGAACCACCCATCTTGTTGAAGCAGGTGCCAAAGCTTTAGCTGGGCCCCTCAACCACCAGACTCCCCTTTCCAAATTTCCATGGGTTGCAGCGCACAGTAATGCCAGATGTGATGCTAATCTAGAGGACCAGCAGTGTCACTGGGAAGTCCCCTCACCATGTACAGGTGCCCACATTGAGGGAATTAAGTTGGGTGTGACAGGATGCACGCAGGGGTAGATCTCCCAATAATAAAACAGGTGTGTACTATTGACAATTCACTGTCTCTGGACCCTTCAAGAAGCTCAGTGTCGTTTTTCAGATGTCTCCATAATTGAACAAAGTATTCCAAATGTGGTCTGACAATTGCCCTATACAGAGGGATTATGAACCCCCTCTCTACAGGATAATGCTCAATAAATCATCAATAGGACATCATGGTCTTTCCTGCTTGCCTGTTTACGCTGTTAGAAAACTTAATATCTGCCCATATTTTCACTCTCAGATCCCTTTCCTCCACTGTTTTTAATAAAACACCACCAAGTGTATAATTTATTTGAGGGTTGCTATTCCCCAAGTGTAAGACCTTGCATTTTTCAGCAATAAAATATAGCTTAAACTTCTCCAACCTCTTTGAAGGTGCACTGATCCTTAACAATGTTAATTCCAATCTTTACGTCATGCCTTCTCTCCCTTCGTCATTTATGAAAAAGACAAGTGGTCCAAGAGCTGATCCTCGAGGGATTCCACTCTTGATGTAATGCAATCTGAAGGATATCCATTAATCATTAACCCTTTGCAGCCATCCAGCAATCTATCTTGGAATCTTACATTAATACCAACCTGTTCAAGCTTATACAGTAACCGCTCATGAGGGATTGATTCAAATGCTTTGCTAAAATCCAAATAAACTGTGTAAAAATTATTAGCATTAGTAGAGGCATATGATGCAAGAAAGCAAGCTTATGCAGCATCAGCCAAAAAAAAAAAAAAAAACCACCCCCATTTCACCCCTCCATTCATTCATTCCAAATACCTGTGCAGCTCAGCCTTAAATTTATTTAGGCTATCAACTTCCACAACAAAGGATGGAAGTCTGTTCCACCAACAAACTACCCCCTGGCTAAAAGCAAACTTCTGCACATCTATCCTACATCTGTCTTTCCTCAATTTGAATTTATGCCCTCTCAGGTGATTATTCTGAGCAAGAGGAAGAATCCCATCAGCATTGAGCATGTTCAAACCATTCAAAGCTTTATACACCTCAATCAGATCACCTCACAGGTGCCTAGTCTCCAGACACTGTAATTTGCATAATTTAAGCCTCTTCATAAGAGTGAACCTTTGTTCCATTCACTAATCTTGTTGCCCTTCTCTGTACTTGTTCCAACAGGTCTACATCCTTCTTAAAATGAGGCATCCAGACTTGTATAGAGTACTCAAGGTGTGGCGCCTGACCATTGCCTTATACAAGGGGATAATCACCTCAGATAACTCAGGTGAGTAATCTGAGCAAAAGGAAGAATCCCATTAGCTTGGGCTTGCTCAAACCATTCAGGGCCTTACACACCTCAATTAGATCATCTTGCCAGTGCTTGGTCTCCAGATGTTGCAATTTGCAGAACTTAAACCTTTCTTGGTAACAGTAACCCTTAGTTCCACTCAATCTTGTTGCTCTTCATTGTACTCATTTCAGCAGCTCTACATCCTAAAATGCAGCCTGCAGACAGTACTCAAGGTGTGGCCTGACCATTGCCTTATACAGTACAAGGGGACAATCACCTGCTCATTCCTGCTAGCAAAATTCCTGTATATCACTGAAAAGACACCATGAGCTACTCTTGCCGCCTGTCTGCACTGCTCAGAAAACTCCATATATGACTGCACAATTACCCCCAGATCTCTTTCATTCTCCACTACACTTAGTGTAGACCACCCAGTATGTATGTTACTCTGGGGTTACTGCTACCCATATGCAGCACTTTACATTTGTCAATGTTAAACTTCAATTGCCACCTCTTAGCCCATCTGCTCAACTTTTCCAGCTCCTGTTGCAGTAGCGTAGTATCATTACTGTCATTAACAACCCTGCCAACCTTCGTATCATCCATAAACTTAGACATTAACACTGATATACCTTCATCAATATCATTGATAAATACAGAAAACAACAATGTAATGCAATCTGAAGGATATCCATTAATCACAACCCTCTTCTTTTTGCAGCCATCCAGTAATCTATCTTAGAATGGCCCATCACCAAACCCTGGGGACTCCACTAATAAACATTGTCCACTGATTACCACTCTGTCTTCTCCCACTCAACCATCCTGCTCCAATTTGTATAGTACTCTTCGATCAGCAACACTATCAAAAGCTATCAATTAATTAAAAAAAAAAAAAAAAGAGTAAATTAAAATGTATTTGCCATACCTCTGCAATCTGTTCACAGATGGCACACAGTGTCTGAAACTGTCAAAGTCCCCTCTTCTGAAGTTAAAACCTGTGCCTTTACGTTTAACTACTGCAACATTTTTTTTTTTTTTTTATCTTCCAACTGACAATTGCATAATCACTTCCCGACAATGGTTCTAGTACTTTAAGCCTTGTGATGTCATTTGAATCATTAGAATGACGACGTCAAGAATATTTTCACTCCTAGTACTTTCTATAACACACTGGTAGAAATAATAATCAGCTAATTTATTTAAAAATGTTTTTCTCCATCTTTCCCTTCCACTCATTCCAGTCTGGGGCAGATTAAAGTCACCCATAATAAGACATTCATGCTTGCCTGCCCATTACATCTGCATAGAAAGACTCTTCATATTCTCCTGATTTGTAGATTACTCCCACTCTCATTGATCCTGATCATGAAAAGAGCAAAAGCTCTTTTCATGTTCATATAGCACAATACAGTAATCAAACTCTGGAGTTCAGTTTGACTACAAAAATCATAACATCGAGGAATCCCTCCTCTTGGCAAAACACCTGAGAGAAATTAGATTTTACACAAACCTAGAAGGGTCATTTCGATAAAAAAATTCATGATAAAAATAAGATGATCTCTAAGAATAAAGTTGAAGTTTCTTTTTTAATGTCAAAGAAAACTGACACCACAATTTGCACAATTTTAAGTTAACATCAAAAGTTCCAAAGTGGACCAATTTCTTTGGAGGCCACACTGCCTTGTCGAAAGTCACGTGCTTTCAATATACTGTACATGGCAAGCAATAACAATTTTTATAAGTGAAAAATAGGGCAATAATTACCAGGAATTTTAGGGTACTCTCCTGGCTTTGAAAATATGAGGATGATTGCCTTATGCCAAAAATCTGGAAACTAATCCTCCAGATATAGTACATTGTGCAAATTTTGCTAACACTTTGGGAAATTGGGTCTGGGATATCAGAAGTGATGTCAGGTTTACAGAGAGGAAGAGAGTTCAATATTTGTCCATGCTAGGCGGCCTTTATTCTCATATTCCTGAAACTTTGCAATATGAATTCTTTCCTGAACTTCATAAGGAAAACTACAGAGGTTGCACCAGCAATTTGACAAAAGTATCCAGAATGGTGGACATTGAGACAAAATATTACCTTATGAAATTGAAGCATTCAAGGTCATCACATCCGCAGTAAACAAGATTGATATACCTCAAGATGCTATCCAGGCAGGCCACTATCAGAACTGCTAATGGCAATAGTTTTGAAAGTGCCTAATTGTCTAAGGAGCATCTAGGCATTATTGTATTTAATATTCAAGCTCAGGAACTTGCCATTCTTTTATATTGTTGGTTATTTTCAATTTAAAAGATATGTTAACAAGTTTAATTTTGTTAAACATCAGGGTGTCTGTGACTCCCCATGAAAACAGATTTCACCTTATATTTATCAACAATGCAATGGTAAAATAGTCCATTTTAAATAGTCAAGGACTTTTTGAAATTTCTACCACGTATTTTTCATTTCTAAGCAGAGGTGTTCTGCCGGGCAGCAAATGACAATAACAGAACTGTCATTGCAGTTATACTTTGACTTTTGGTTACAATCTGACTTCTCTCTTCTACATTCACATTTCAGCAATCAGTTTCTTCACACAATGTGTTTTTAGAAAATTTCATGCCATACATTAGATGAAATGATGTTTATCTGAGCTTTGACTATGATTTTTGTTTGCATTAACAGTCCAAAAATTGATGGCACTTTTGATTTTCGTATCTACAAAGCTCTCATTATCTAGTCCGCTGATTTTGCTTTATCTGTACTGCGTGCACTTCTGATTAAAATAGAAACTTAGGGGCCGGAAAAACTGTGCCACTGTAATCATATGTTTTCAGATTAGAACAATAGCATTTTGATGCTGCTCCACAGAAATGTATAGCTAATTACATCTATCTATACTTATTTCGAAGAAATGCTGTGTGTGTATGGTTAACATATGCAGCCACAAGTAAGGAAGTTGTGGATTTGGGCTATACAATGTGATGAAACTGCATGGTCCACTGTTGACTGTAGCAAAAAAATTCTGGTTCTTTTAATTCTGCATGTACATACAGTCAAAAAGAATATGAAAGAAATCCTGATTTCCATTGTCATGGAAATGAACAGAGTTAGTTTTTTTTTTTTTTTTAAATTCCTTCTCTCCCACTTCCTCAATCATTCATAGTGTGAAATACTATCCAACTTTGCAATAAATGCCCTAACTGTATTTATTTTTTTAATTAAAAAAATCCAATTACAAAACACAAAAGATGGGTCATAACTGGAATTCTCAATTACTCTTTCCAGAACAGTTGAAATTTCCAAATTCATTAATTTATTCAAATATAAAAAAAGAAACTTAACTGATAAAACAAAGTTTTCAAAATATTTCTGAATTTTGCAAACTACTTATAACAAAAATTTCAATTTTATAATAAATGATATGGAAATGCTTTTAAAATAATTTAACCAGTTCAGATTTGTATATGAGGCGAAAAAAAAAATAAATAAAATAAATAAAAAAAAATACATACCGATTGATATGTTCCTTTTGTCATATACAAATAGAAAAGTAAGGGATCAAGATATTGACTGAATTTTTGTGTTAGATTATGTTACAAACAGGAAAAAATATATGAAGTTTTACCATGTTGCTGTAACCATGAAATTCAATGTACACAAGTTTTCTGTTAAATAAATTATATTCACCTGGAATTTTTTCTGTGCAGGATTGTATCTGGTTTTGTCATTTTAAAAAAACAACAACAACAAAAAAAAAAAACACATGCATAGCAGATCAGTCCTGATTCAGATATTCAATATAACATTGAAAAGAAGTTTACTGTGTGCATTTATGTAATAACTCAATATTCATTAAGCATTCTTTAGAATGCTTAATAAAAAAAAAAACAACCCTCTCTCTTTAAAGGGTTTCTTTCTTTTTCAATTCCTTCATACAAAATATACATAGTATATTTTGTAATACTGTGTATAAATAAAGTTCAAGTCAAATATCAATATTCTTCATAAACCAAAGGTTTATTTAACTTCACAATAAATTGCTGTTTGTTTACAAGGTTAAATGAACACACAGGAACTTAGGCAGTTCAGTTTTACACTGTAATCATATGTTTACAAATAACAATAACTTTTAACTCCCAAACTCATCTAACATCTCCTAGATTCTTCCAACCCAAAGGACCTAAGAGAGGTGAGGTAAGAGAATTTAGGGATATTCATACTTATTCCCTTTGCCTTATATGCCATTTACATTCTCTTTTAATGTTTACACAGGGAGGGAAAGGGGATGTTAATTCACAATATACAACCTTTGCAATAATTTAGGCTCTAATGCCTCGTCTATAGGTATGCAGCAAAGAGACAAGTAGTAAATAACTTGTTCCTTATGCCTTTGTACCGAGATGAACTGCGTCTAGTTGTAACACAATTCACCTCATTACTGTACATCTATCTATACATATTTAGAAGAAATGCTGTGTGTGTGTGTGTGTGTGTTAAAATTATGGGTGTGATTACAGACAACAGTACTCCTCTTCTGAGTGCCTCTCAACAAGAGAGAGATACAAAAATATTACCTTTCCATTCCATTAACAAACGTATGACTGATGAGAGTAATAAGGCCCTAAGATTTTTCCAAACATGGAGGGCTGGAGCAAATACAACTATACTGTTGTATCCTTGAGCTAATCATATAATGGACTGAAAAAGAGCACCTATGAAAATTCACAGTATCTGCTTTTTCTGCCTGCCACTGTGGTTTTAAAAAGACTTATTTCTTGCATTTGCAATTCACCAGTTTCTCAGCACAATGTTATGGGCAGTCAGCAATTTAACTCTTTATTATTTAGAATAATGTAGGAATAGAATACTCTCAGTTTCTATATTTGTGTGTGTGGCTTTTAAAATTTTCTTCAAAGAAATAAATAAATGCTTTCTTTTTTCTACTGCTCAATTTAAATTTCCTAAGAGGAAGCATGCAAGGCACAGTTATATAAGTGCTAAGAAACTAATGTACCCTATTCAACATGCCAGGCAAAGCATCATGAGTATCTTTTATGCATTCTAAGAATGAACATCAAATACCATGAAATGCAGACAGAGAAGATGGTAGATGAGCAAGTGCCGCAACAAGAAAACATCTGCACTTGACCCAAAAAATCTGTTTAACGTACTGTAACTGAGCAAGGAGTTTATCAGTTGAAATGAAAATGTTATACAGAATTTAACATCACATTACAGTTAAACCTGAAACACTGGAATATATGCCACTTTTCTGATCTGAGGAGCACACTCATAATGAGTAATGCAGGTTTGAGGTAGTACTGCATAATCTGTGCTTATTAATTAAATGTTGAAAAGTATTTCAGCATTTCCCATCCCATAATTTTAGAATTTGTAACTAAACACATTAAAATCTTATATATAATGAATATGCCATATACACTTTTTTTTTTTACTCTCACACAAGACTGTTACATCAGTAGTGATCTGAACTACATCACCACTGATGTTACTTCCCAGCAATGTGCAAATAACAGCATCAATACAAATTTCCTCGGTGAATCAACATTAATAAAGTACACTTCTATCTTTTCATAATTTTTTTTACAAGAGTTTGCACTTGCCCTTCCTTCACCAAGGCAAAATCAGTAAATGGAAACAAATTTCATGGTGAAGTTAAAATTCACTATTCAAGGGACTGATGCCCTTATAAAAACAAGAAGTTCATTTAGATTCAGAATATATTTCTCTTCTGTACATAGTTAGTGTTTTATGGCAAATATATGCTAATACTCTAGATGTAGTCACAAAAATATACACAAAACAAGTTTGTCAAATTACAGCAGATGCCACAATATACAGCAAAGAGCTGCATTTTATCTGACATTATATCTGTTTAGCGGATGCTATACTTTAACACCAGAAATAACATCTGTACACAACATTCAACAGCAGGAAGCTGTCTGTTCTAGTAAAGATGCCAGAAATAGGAATTTCACAGACAACAGACGACTCAGACATTTGTACTTAATACAAGTTTTTACAAATTTATATATAATTAGTGGATGTGCCAGTTTCCATTTAAAGTTGGAAGAAACCAATTTTGATTTGTTTTGCTGAGAAATGGAAAGGAAACAATGACCAAAAACATTAACTGGTGTGTTGCTTCCACTTCTTCTCAGGACAGAAATAAACACAATAACTGAAAACAAGCATCCTATACATAAAAAAAAAAAAAAAAAAAAATCTACACAGTTCAGCTGGGAGTACTGCATTTAAGACAGTTTTAAAGTTGTACAGTAACTGCCCATAAAAGGTTAAATGGGGCTTCTTCAGCAGTCTTTGTGCACTCTGTTCACAACACATATAAACACATGAGCAAATCGGCAAAATGCTTCGAAAGGCAGTCGCAAACACCACCTCCAATTCTTGTAGATGCTTCAGCAATGAGCATTTCAAATGAGATGGCTGACCACAGTAACACCCAGTGGCCGAAAGTCTGCTATAAAATATCCTTTCCTGAGAGTCAATCAGGGCTATAATGATACCACATCACAGTCACAAGACATTTACATATGAATGAAGTTTACGTACTGGTAGGTTCTGATAATAACTGTTGAAGTAAACTTTTCTTCTGGTCATTGGGTTTAGAATCTTCCACCTGTGGATGATATAAAATAAAATAAATGAAAAATAATAGAATAAAAATAAATTAAAAACAATATTCTTTAATAAGCAGATTATTAAAACTAGAAATAAGCACCATTAATTCCTGTTCCAAATTTTTAAAAATTTATTTGCTATGTTATGATTATGTTGAACTTTTACTAAAGTATTCACATTTTAAACAACTTTTAAATCAATCTACAGTATGCTCATTCTGTTGTTGTTGTTGTTATTATTATTATTATTATTTATATAGTGCATTGCTATCTAAAGTCATATTGCACATTGTATACATTATGACGACCACAAGCACATGGCCAACCTGCATGCTGTGCAAATTGAAAAACACATATTTTTATTCATAGGTAACAAAACAAATGGAACATTCAGCCACAATAACACAAAGTTCGCAATCTTCAAACCCAGGGATTGACCGAAACAAGTTGATCATGTCCCTCATCTCCTTCAGTTCAATTCTGCCCCTCTCCTACGGTTTCTTCTGCAATAGGCCACAGTTTTTTCCAATAAATTTTTTTAAATACTGTGCAGTGAGTGATTCCCACGTGTCAACTAACACGTAGCAACTGTCCTTGAGACTGAGCTTTTTTGTAAAAACTATCATGCTCTCTTCGTTGCTTTCTGCCAAAACCAAACGATGCAACAATAGGTTTTTGTAGATTCTCTTCAACTTTTCGATGACTGCCTGGTCCATCGGTTGGAGGAGTGAGGTAATGTTTGGCAGAAGAAGCATGACTTCGAATCCATTGTCTATTTTGTTAATGTTTCCACTGAAGGATGTGATGGCGCGATGTCTGGGATAAGCAAGACCTTGCCAATTTTGCCTTCTCGTTCACGTTACTTTTTTTGACATTTGGAATAAAATTGTTGGCAAACCAATCATAAACACTTCTGAGTTCATCCATGCTTTTTTTTTTTTTGAGCTTTATAACTCACAGGGAGACAGGAGACATTTTTAAAGCTATTGAGTTTCTTTGATTTTTCCCATCAACATCAATGGCAAAGCAAGATTCCCATTTACATTAGTGCAAACCATAGCCGTAACTCGCTCTTTAATCACTTCAAACGGGGGAACAGCTGTTTCACAGCAAGATGTAAGAGATTTGAGGCAGATGACTTCCAGTTTATTCCAGTCTTGTCAGCATTGTATACATCATCTTTGGAATGTCCACTTTCCATAAGATTGATAAATTTTTTTTAAAAACAAATCTGCGGTAGAAAAATCACAAAAAAGTTTTTCCCCTTCAATGTGAAGTTCTTTAAGATTTTTAGCCAGCTTGTACTGGCTTGAAAATCTGAGGGACCACCAATTTTTTTTAAAAATCCAGAGCTTTTTCACTCAGCAAAGATCCAGATATGGGTTCTTTGGGGAATGGTTATTAGCTATTCTCATAGTTTCATTTTTATCACCATCATCTGAATCATGTTTTGATGCAAACTTCAAAATTTTTTCTTGTTGTTTTTAATGTCTATTAACCGTATAAATAAATGTTCAGAATCTTTTCTTCATTCCTATATCTAAACTTCATAAACTTTTATTCTCCGTATCTCATGCACATATTGTGTTTGTTGCAATTTCTGCGTGCCATTTTCTTTGTTATTGATTAACGCTTATTTTTTTTACCATTTTAGATTTTACAATCCAAAAAAAGGTCAGTGAACAGCAATATCAATTACAAAGTGTGTTGAATAACGGATTATAAAGTGTTATGTTTAGTTTGAAATGTATATTAAGTTATGTACGTAAGCGTAAATTTATTTTTGTTTTGCTAACCTTGTGGATAATATTCTTCCGATTTTCACATATCATTTAATTTTGTTAATTAGTAAGGTAATAAAAGTGTAAATTTGTGATTTATAGTTTCATTTTTAAAGACTGGATAATATTCCTCCAATTTTCGCTCATTAGAATTGCCATTTAATAGATTCAAAATTCAATTCGTAAACATGATCACGTTAACTGGCGCTTGTTGTAATTACCTTATAGCACCTGCATAAAAAAAAAAAAAAAAAATGGATGCTGGCTCATTCAGATTATTGATGCTCTACTGTACAATTATATTTAATGATTCTGAACACAGCTGGGAACTTGCTACACACATTCCATTTGGAGCCAACAAACTTGACTGCAGTAAGGGAACATGCTCTGTCTTAGCAATTCACAATAGAAGTCATTTGGCTGCTAAACTAAGTCTGTAATTACCAAATTTAATAATAAAATCACACAGCTTTTGCTACAAGTGTACTAAATATCTGAAGTTTTAACATTCATTGGATTATATCAGTATAGAAATCACCTTAATGGCAATGTTATTAGAACTGTATTTAGTTATTATTATTACTGTTTGTTTTTTTTTACTGTATATACAGGGTGATTCAGGAGAAATAGTGAATATTTTGGGAGGTTATAGTATCGATTATTCTGAATAAAATTCATATAAACATGTGTCCAATTCTCAATGGATGCAGAGATACAGCTGTTCGAAACTGGTGTACACAGCTCCCTGAATGTCACCCGGATGTGACCAAGAAGCAGTTACATCCTGACGCTGTTTGGTGTTAGAAGTGTTGCTAATAATGCCGCATTTCTTCACACATGCTGAATATGTTGATACGGTGTTTGTCTACGGTTTTTGTGTTGGAAGTGCTACTGCAGCTTGCAGAGAATACCTTGACAGTTTCTTAACTGCGGAATACTGGAAGAGTTTCCAGTGCTGATATTTTTCCGAATGTGCAAATGAACAAAATGTGGGTGAAATAGAACACATTCTTTAGTCAGTAGAACTCAGTCCTACTATTAGTACATGAATTTCTCACGTATTGGTGTTCCACAGACAAGAATATGGCAAATGTTACGTGAGCACGGCTTGTATCCATTTCACATAAAGTGGGTGCAACACCTTCAAAAAGGAGATGATGCCCAGTGATTAGAATTTAAAATGCTAATTGCCGATTAATTCCATTAATACTGTTCAGTGATGAAGCTACTTTTACCCGTGATGGTAGCAACAACACCTGTAACTCTCATAGGTGGTCAGGTGAATTCACATGCCACAGTAGAAACAAAGTTTCAACATCACTTCTCAGTAAACTTGTGGTGCAGTATCATCAACAATCAGTTGTGATACAAAATCGTCTTACAGGGGGCCCATTTACCTAGAATTTCTGCAAAATGAACTTCCACTACTATTGGAGGATGTTCTTGGCTACAAGGATTGGTATGTACTTTCAGCATGACTGAGCTCCTGCATATTTTACCCGTCTGGTGACCAATATCTAAATTGAACTTTCCCTGAATGATAGATCAGCCATGGTGGTCCCATTCATTGGATATCACGGTCTCCAGACCATACTCTGTTAGAGTCTTTTGTTTGTGGGATGGATGAAAAGCGCAGTATACAAAGAAAAGGTGAATACAGGATCTCCCCGACTTACGTAAAGGTTGCGCTCCGTGGAACACTATACAAGTCGGATTTTACATAACTCGCAATTTCCCCGAGATAATTGAATCAAAAAAGAAATGTTCCATGAACATGTAAATAGAATTATTTATCATATTTATTGAGGTTTTTATCTCATGCGCAGGGAAAAAAAAAAAAAAAAAAAAGAGGAGCAGGCATAATGCCGGTAAGTTTTACCCCTCAAGCATCACTGCTAGAATTGATGTCTTCAATTGATAAGTATGCCGCTGCGGAGGTTTAGATTTAGAAGGGTCTGGCTGCTCAATCTTACGAAAGAATATATTAATGGATGACTGGACAGTGGCTTTTTTCATCGTAGATTTCTTTATAGCAAGCATATCATTCACCCTTCTGTTAACTTTTAAGAATCATTCGCTGTCAGGATCCATCTTTTCGTAACTCGTCATTTCCGATGCAATTTCAGTTATCAGTATTATCGCAAATGCAATAAGATCGAGTTTACTACACGTTTATAATTAGATGCACTAACAGAAAAGCCCAATAAACCGGTAAGTGCAAATTGTTTTATTGTTTTATGGTCATGACTTCCAGAAACATGCTTTAGAAAAATATCACGAAGGTGTTCAAAATCGATTCTTATAACGGGAACATATAAAACAATGAAAGGGTAGTGCAATTTCCATT